>NW_024501682.1:249912-871105 GCF_017590055.1 Onychostruthus taczanowskii
ACTGGCGGAGACGCCGCCGGGAGACGCCCCCTGCCGGACAACGCGGGACACCACAAGCGGGCGGCGCAGTCCGAGCGCTTTCGCCCGCAGCCGAACCCAGGCGGGCCGAGCCGGGTCGAGCCCAGCCCGGCCCAGTCGAACCCAGCAGCGCCGAGCCGGGTCGAGCCCAGCCCGGCCCAGCAGCGCGGAGCCCGGCCCCTCCGAACTGAGGCGATCCCCTCAAACCGAGCCCAGCCCAGGCCAGCCCGAGCCCAGCCGTGCGTCCCGGTCCCCACTGCGGGATGGACGCCGGAGCATGGAGTACTCCTCGGAGAGAGCCGGGCTGTTCCCTTCGTCCCAGCCGAGCTGGAAGATGCCCTGTTAAGCACTCAGCGGTACGGTGGTGGCAGTGAGATCCTGAGGGCAAAGGGCTGCCGAAAGGGGCACCAGAGAGGGGTGGGCAGAGACCTCCCGGGCGGTGCTGCCCGCTCCAGCGCCACTGTGCCCTGATGGCCACGGCCACGCTCGGAGGGAATTTTCAGCTCTTCATGTCAAGCACAACAGTGTCAGTGCAATGCTTCTCCTAGACCTATGAGTGACCCCCATCAGATACAAATAGTCTGAAAAACATCGCTCCCATCGCCTGACCATGCTGCTCAGATACTGCTGCCGAACTGATCTCCCCTGCTCCCAGACAGGAATAAATTTCTGCGTTAATCAGCTTCCCGAAGGCTCTCAGGAGCCAGGAGTGTATGATGAGTTGCTAATCACTCTCCACAGGAGCCGACGTCTCTGTGAGTCCTACCAGTAATCCTCCCTGCTGTCCCCTGGCCACATGCTATGCCAGAATCTCATCAGGGGGTTTAACAGAAGGGAGGACAGTGAAAATCTGTTCCATCAGCTAAAGCAAATCAAGGGCTTCAGCTTACATGGCTTGCCCAGCGTCAGCTTTCAACCCAAGAGACTTCAGTGTAGGACCCTCCCCGAGCTGAATGTGGGGACTCTGTGTGTAAATGGCAACATAATCTGGGGGAAAGGGGTAAAGGTGAGAGTGGATTTAGAGCTGCTGTGACGTCTTCACCCTTTCCACTATGTCCTGCATTTCCCTAATCAAGCAAACACTGCAATTGGAGGGAAAATGCGCATTCACGCTGGGCAGAGATGATACACACACACCCCCACACACACACCCTGCTGGGTTTGGAAGCAGGATCCTAGGGGAGTCTCTCTTTCTGCAGTGTAGATGATGCTGAACATCAGCAAGATGTGAGAGCACCAAGAAGAGCTCCCGATGGGAGATGATGAAGCACAGACACCCAGAGAGGCTGCAGATGACAGTGGACACAGAGGAGAGGGCTCTCAAGGAGCCAAGGGAGGCTCAGGCAAGCCAGTGCAAGGAAAGGAAGGCCAAGGAAGTCTGTGAGTTCACTGGAGCAGAGCCAGGAGAAAGCCTGAAAATCATTCAGACCTGGATCTTAGAGCTAATGGAACAGTGCAGGTGGTGGCATCCATGTGTGAGCAGCTGAGGGGCACACTGCATGTGACAGAGCCTGGAGTGCTGGGATTACCCAGCAGAGTGTCATCCTCAAGGATGCTGATACACAAGCTGAGTCACATGTATTCCCATGTATACTATGGTGCCTGTTGGAACAGGCAACCATGTTGAGGTTGTCACAGCCTCATTCAGTGCTGCTTCACTGCCCAGACCAGACAGGAACCTTCAGATTGTGTTTTCCTACACCCACCCACTTCTTAGCCACCCTGGAAGGGTGAAGGTTAGAGTGATGCTACATGCTTTGCAATTCAAAGCCTCCTGCATCCACCATGTCAGGGTGTGCTCCATGCCAGAGGGAAGGACTCTCCCTGGCCAGACAGGTAAGGGGCATGGCAAGGTTTAGACACCACAGCTCTGTTCATAGCAGTCTGCAGCATTCGGACCACTTCCAATCAGGAGTGAAAGAAAATTCTTACCTGATGCTTAGGCGGAAGAGTGACAAGTTGAACAGTTGAACTCCCAGAGGTCAGTCAGTATGTCCAAGGCCAGCTGTGGGCTGAACAGGCAGGGCAGAAATTAGCTGAGGTCCTGGAGCTAAAGGCAACTTCAAAGCAACAGCCTAAGGAAATAAAAGTGGAGTTCCTAAGTCCCTGCAACTAAGGGAAAGTCTCAATAACCCTCTCACTAGCTACAAATTAAGTGTAAAAATAGAATAAGGCTGCTTTGGATTAGCCAAAGCCCTCCCTGGTATTAGTTATGAACAGACATTGAAGATGAGTAAAAGCAGGATGAGATATGCATCATGCCCCCAGTATCTCATGGCTTTCACCTCACAGGGCCACCTAATTTTGATACCGTGACTCTCGGCAAAGCTGCCTTCCTCTGTTTTCAGGTCTTCCTCTCACACCAGGTTCCTGCCCAGCCTCTGTCCCAGTGTGCCAGACCTGTTTGACTTTGAAATTCAGTCACTTTGTATGGATGTACCTTTCTAAAGCTAGCTCTGAACAGCACCTCCATCTACAGTCTTACTCCTCGTGCAGAGCTCATTGCTACCACAGCTGCTTTCTGGGTCAAAGGAACTAATTTGATCATAGAATCATCATGTAAGAGGGTTTTAACCTTCATTATTTCCAATTGCAGACTCATTTAAATGCAGCATTCAAAAGGCCCTGCATGCAATTACACAAGCAAGTGCAGGAAACTTAATAGCTCTTAATTTGCACCGTGGCAGCAAGGTGATATCAGCATTGGCACTTTTTCCAAGCAGACTTCTTCTCCAAAGTGCCACCCCCACACCCCCACAAGGAGTCCCACTACCCTCTTCCTCTGAGAGCATTCTCTTGCAAACAGCAATGGATTCAGCCCAGCCACACAGCAAACCCTCACTGCCCTGCAATATTGAGCAGAGGAAGTTCATTCATGTATTTATTTGGACTTGTCTGGGAAAACACTTCCTCTATTACCCATTGTTTCCAAACAGCCCTTCTTGTGCGAGGAGCCAGCAGGAGAAGGCTTTCCGGGGCAGCAGCTCCAGCCTGACCTGGCCTCCGAAGAGGGAGGTGCAGCAGGCTGGGGAAGGACAACTGGTGTCATTTGCTGTCTCATGGCCGGCGAGGTCTCACACTCCTGCTTTGCTGCTTGGAAATTCGGTGGTTTTCTGTTCTGCAGATCTTTTGCCAGCACAGATCCAGCCTTTTCTAAGACCTTTGTAATGCCTTGTCCAGACTCTGCTATCAACAAACCTTGTTACGTGAAAATACTTCTCACTGTGAACAGGAATGCGGCTCTGTGCTACCAGGGCCACAAGGGGGGCCACAAACCCAGAAGTGAAACAAGACCAGCAGCAGCCCTGCAGCAAAAGATGGGCTGGTCAGCAGATTGCCATTGTCCCTGCCTTGCCTGGCCAGCCCTGGCTCTGCAACCTCGGACCCCTCCAAGCCAGGCCATGTGGCAATTCCCCGGGTTCCAGTCCACAGCAGCACCCTTCTCAGAGCCACAGCCACGCCACAAAGCTGGCCCTGGTGCATTTGCTTTGATGCCTCCGCAGGCAGGCAGAGGGAAGCTGCTCCAGCAGCCAGCCAGCAGGGGCAGGAGACACGTTTTGTTCCAACCCTCCTAGGAGCAGAAGAAGTTTTCTTTTGTACAAGAAGGGAGTGTTCAAATCTGCTGCCATCCAAGGCAGTGCTGGGAAGCAAAAGCTTGTTAATCTTTTCTTCCTTCCTTCCATCAGATGGTAACAGGACAGATCTGGACCTGGGTTGTTTCCCAGGTCAATAAAAGTGGACACCAACCCTGTACCAGTATTAGCTACTGGTGGAGCAGGAAACGTGCCCAGTACCTCCAGCTGGCAACACTCAGTGCAAAAGCTGAAGCCTGGATACCTTTCCAGTAAGAGGAAAGCTGATGTCTTTACACACAATTTCATGGGTGAAGGTGTGGGTGTTAACATCTTTGAAAAGGGGCTTAATGTCTCTACTAACTGCGGGCAGCAGGTTCCTTGCAGAGCCCGGGCAGCTCGGCTTCTGAAACAAACAAGTGGGGGTCTGCACAAGCCTGAGCTTCTGAACTTTGGGGTAAAATAGTTGGTTCAAGGGGGGAATATGTGGTAGACAGTTCGGGAAGGCTGTACCTTCCTAGTGCCTCAGCCAATGGGGAAAGGCGGGGGGGCAATGTGCAACCGGGAATTTAGGATAAAAGGAGGCTGCGCCCTCCAAAACCTGAGGAGAGAAAAGTTTGTGGGCTTGTGCTCCGGTGGACTCCCTCCCTTTATGTGAGTAAAGTTGCAGGATTCCTCTATCTCCTTTTTTGGACATAAACCTCTGGCTTTTGTGGATTTTCCTGACACCAGCTTGGGCACACTCTTCTGCTAAAGCCAGGCCAAGTGATCTTAATGGCTTTTTCTGCATTTAGCAGCCAGCAGAGCGGCTGCAGTCCAAAATGGTTAATCCTACATGGGTGCTTCAGCTTTGCAGAGGGCAGCAGAAAAACACAGGTCAAGAAAGTTTGCCTGCTTTAAGTAAATTGCATTATTGCAATGCAAATATTGGCCCATTTCCTGAAAAGACCATAGTGACCTCATCTGATCCTTTGAAAGGAATATAAAATTTGTTTGTTTGGGGCTTTTTTCCTAAATTTAACATTATGCTGGAGTGGGATTTTTTTAGTGATGAAATGAAAGGTCAAACTGTGGTAAGGATGTAACCATGGCAATATGGGAATGGCTGTTGGTACAAGTTTGCAGGAGCGATTTGCATAACCAATAAGAATAACTTTCTGTACTCATAGAATTTCCCTGTGATCACTGGGAAAATAAATATCTAAAGCAGACTTTAAAAAAAAAAAAAAAAAAAAGTAAGCTATAAAAGAAATTCCTGAGGGTGTGCTTCCTTGGAGCTTTCCCCAAGGTAGCCCTTTCTGAGAACTCTTAACACACTGTTTATTTTGCAATGGTCTAGCAGAAAAAGCAGCCATCAGCTACTTTGGCTGCACCAATGAAGAACTTCAGCAGCATGTTTTGATTTCTACCTGAGCAAGTACAGGATCTCCTGCAATAATTCTACATTACAGTGTTTATTTTAGATGGGGCTAGATGGACTCCAGTTGTTCTCAGATAGTCCAACAGGCAAGATTTCCTTGCAATAAAAAAGATTTTTAAAAGCATTAAAAAAAAAATCAAAGTGTCATGAAAAGCCTATAAATCAGACCTTCCCCAAAACTGGTTTGCAAATTTTCACTTTCCACTCCCAGTTGCAGGTCAGAATGTCCTAGTAACCTGACTGACCCTTTGCTGACAGTAAAATAACCTTTTCCATACTTCCTCACTCTGCAGTCACCTCACTCTGGTCTACAACTGATGGCATCAGATAGAGGTGAAGCTGTTGTTCCTGAGTGGTACAACATTAGCATCCCAATTAGCCTGCCTTACTCCTGTCTTGTTCCAAAGTTTCAGTCTCAAACGTTGCAGTAGCTTGTTTACTGTGAAGGTCTTACTTGACACCATATCACATGATTTGTACTCTGCAGCAAGCTCTGCTTACAAAAACAAGAAAACACTAATGTAACCTTCCATGAATATTGGCAATTTTTTTTTTTTTTACTAATTACTTCCTTAACGTTCTGTCAGAGGGTAAACTACCCAGCACAATCACTTTTTTTTTTCCTTTTTTTTTTTTTTTTCCCAGGGGAACTGCATAATAAAAATACAGGTAGTGGCTAAAAAAAACTTGTACCTAGAAATGAGATTTCTTTTCTGCAATCATCAGCTCCCACAGGCCTTGTCACAAAGGAGCTGCCAGTGGTGGCACCAGAGATGAGAGTCAGGACTTGCCTCCACTGGCAAGTGAACACCTGAGTCATCCCTGTCTTCATGGAGAGAGGAATGTACTGCAATAAACCCCTGCCTGCTTGAGGTTAGAAGTACAATTGTTGTTGCTGATCAGAAATAAATTAAGCAGTCTAGTTCTGCTATTGGATAACCTGTGTCCTCTAGGAATAGTATGATGCTGGTTAGGAAACACCAACCAAATGTCATCCTTACATATTAAAGTTCCTCAAATGCATTTTCTTTCCAGGAAGAAAGAAAAGTAGACTGGGAAAGTTATTAGGCCTAGCAATACAATGTGTCACAAGCCCAAACACCAATCGAGATGCTGTGTGAAAACTGCAAAGAGAAATGTGTGATTTACTGTTCTCAATGCCATGGTGCTACAAGGTGTCATGACTACACTGATGATTTCATCAAACAATTTTTGATCTGAAGCATCACTTCAAGCATCCCTGGGAGACAGTGCTCTGCAGATTAAGAGTCCCCCTTTCCAGAGAATGATTGAAGAGTAATCAAAATGCTCCACAAGTACCTGAAGGTGACAGTAAAATTCAAATACCACAGTCATTTAAAAAAATAAAGCTCTTAAAGGAAATACAGTCATCTGGAGCAAAATTACTTTTTTTCAGCCATCTTCATTATTTGCCATGACATGAATGATAGTAATCTTCAGAGCAAACTGAAGCCTACAGAGCACCTTCTGGCTTTAGAATCAAACCCAGGAATGCTGTGTAATCACACAAGCTGTGGACTTCAAGGAGACTCCCTAATGTTCTCAGTGCAACAAACATTTCAACCCTCATGAGATTCTCGCATTCTGAGCAGATGAAATAAGTCAGAGAAAAATCACACTGACCATGGAGCATTCTGTCCCCCAAAAGCTGGGGGACCTCTGTATCTCCCCTGGTGACAGTCTGGTTTGGACAATTTCATCAAGCTTTTGAGGCCTTCTCTACCCTTTTGAAGCTTCAGTGGGGCAGTGACAAGACGAGAAATCAAGGTATTTCTAGGCTTTAGGCAGTAGCCTCTAAGTGAATTTCAGGCTTTTAGCATTAGGGCCCAAAAAAAATTCAGTTGTTCATTGGGAGCAGAAGATAACACAAATTCAAGTTCCCTGGAGCCTGTTAATGATCTCTGGGTGAGTCATTCTCACTCCTGTGGGACAGTGCCTCTTCATTCCACACAGGATGTACATTCTGTCTAATGCCTGCAGGGTTGTTCAGAACTAGCTGATGAATTATTCTGAGAAAATCAAGTTGCCTTCCAATATTTAGTGGAGAAAACGCCATGCACAGCCTTGGAAGCTGCACTGTTACATTTTAACTTCTTTTTCTCTTGGCAGCAACCTGGACAATTTGATTTCTAAAAGAATAACTGATTCTGCAGTCATCTGTACTCCCTCTATTACCTTAACCAAACTAGTGATCAACATCTAAAAAACCTTAGGTCTGCCCCATTCTGAAAAAAGAAAGTGGAAGCTCTCTGGTTCAGCCTAATGCAGGCTAGAAAAGCTTCTGAAGCTTTCAATACTTCCCCAGGATTTTCCATCTGCATGGAGTTTGTAGCTTTTGTAGAGTCTTGTGTCTGTTTCTGGAAACTGGTAACACAAGGCCACAATACTGACAATGCCCTTTAGATAGTATTTACTGCCTTTTTAATGGTCTAAGCAGTGTTACAAGCAGAAGCAGTTTACCAAGGAAGCACTGGAAATTAGCATCCTAGAGGCCAAATTTTGATCCCTGACATTAAGCAGGTATTAGCTCCTTACTTACAAATATATAATTACTCACAAATCAGCAATTATGCCTAACCATTGCCAATACTTAGCCTTTGTGACATATCTGCTGAAGTCCTTTCTACAAAGTTCAGGATATTATTGTTTTGTTTTCTGAAAAGTTGTTGTTTAATAGAGCTGTAAATATTGATTTAGAACATGGTCAGATAGGGTTAGCTCATTGTGAAGCACAGACAGAAGGAAATCCAGCAGACTACTAAGAAACCTTTCCAGTCCAGGAAGCAGCTGGACTGTTAGACATCTGCCTAATTTATCCATGCACAAACCACATCACTTTCTGGAAGGGGGTAATAATTGTTAGCTTTGGATCACAAAGCCTTTTCCCAGCTACAGAAATGATTATCTGACTAACCATAGCTGGGATGGCTTCACATTTCCCATTTGCCTGATGAGGTGTCTAGTGTTTTCTTGGAAGGACCAAGAATCTATCCAGAAAAAAAAGAAATAAAACGACCAACCCCAAAACTCCAATGCCAAAGAAACTTTAGACAATAATAATTTTATGGGATTGTTCCTTCCTAGCTGTGGGAATGTTTAAATTACAGTGCTAACTGGGATATTGCCTGCAGCTTTCATAGAGGTACCATAAGAGGAACATGACCTTGGGGTCCTGGTTGTAAAATGAAGAACCCACCTGAAAGTTCAACCCAGTGTTGAACTGCATATCAGTGTTGCTTCATGACACAAGGCTTGTGTTTTCTGTGCTCTGCAGCACGTGCAACCTCCTTCTGTGAAGCATCTCCTACAGCAAAATAGATGAGAGAGAATCCCAGCTTTGTGGAGAAGTGAGATTTTAAAAAAATGAAACATTTTCTTACCACGACTCTACATACTTTGAAGCAGATTCCTCAAATTTGCCTGGCTCACACCTGGGCTAAATACCTGAAGGTAGATGACAGAACCCTTGCAGAGTGTTCACAAGGGTTCTGCTGTGCTCCCACTGAAGACAACTCTGATTTTAGCCATAACTGAATGTAATGTCTCACTTCTATCCTGTCTCAGAAGTTATCCTACCCTCTCTCCCCATATAATCTCTAGGCAGCTAAGTGCTTTATTAAAATAATATCTGCACTATCCTCAAGGAGCTGCCTTTGGATCACTCTGCTTTAGGGGATAACTTGCCCTTTCATTTCCTCATAGACCTTTTCCAAAGCAGAGGAGAAATTTCTGTGCTAGAGCAGTACAACTCGGCTACCAATGGTAGTATTTTAATTCCATGCCCCAACAAAATGTCTCTGGATGCCAATACTCTTGTGTAAAATAAATTTCTATACCCTGCATACATGCACTCTGCATATATATGTATGTTTATTAATGACACAATAAGTCATACACTTACATATTTTCCTACAATAAAAGGCAGGTTCTAAGGAAAAAAATAATCACTTCTAGATTAGCAGCTGTCAAAAATATTACTCTTGGCTCCAATCAATTTAGGCATTATACACTTTATTAGTAACAGAATGGTAAGGAATGATGCCATCCACATATACACATACATACAGTATTGCAATCAGAGAATATTCATTAGGAACTTTTAATTTTCTCTTGAAATAAAAAATTGGACACAAACAAAACCAAAATATTACAGCAAAACACATTTGTTATCTTCATGAGTAGAACAAAGGCATGAGCAGTAAATAACATGGGTCTTACACAGAAATACATTTCTCTTAGGAAATTTTTTGCTTAATTCATTCTAGTTCCTGCATTAAAATCACTTTTCCCTCTTCACAGAATTCAGACCAAATGGTGGGGCTGGGAGCAATCACATATTATTGTGTACAATGACATCTTGTGCTCCATGAAACATCAATAGCCTGTAACACTTGAGGAGGTACATACATGTATTGAAAGACAACTGTAAAGGTCACACACTCCCATTCACACAGAAAAACTAGTGACTTCACAGCATGGAAAGGGAAAACAAATGTTTACAGCTTAACCCAATTTCACTTGGTTGTAGATGCAGAAGGTAGTACAAATATTTCTCAAAAACCCATTGTTTCATCAGGCAATATGGGCTGGCAGCTCTGATTACACACTCCACTGATTGTCTCTGAAACCACATACTGCCTTGAACAACAGAGATGGCCAAGATGCTGAAGTTAGAAAAGCCCTATGGCTGCCTTAAGTTTTAGCTTTCATATCTTCCTGTACTGTATTAGTTCTGTACTGCATTAGTATATAACTCTGAAGTTAATATAAAGTGTTAGCAAATTCTCTTCACAGTTTAGTTTGACAAAACAATCCTTTTCCAGCCTGAGAACCAAGGACACCATTGCAGCTTTGGGCCCAAAAGACATAAACAACAGATAACTGAGGAGAGCAATCTGGGAGGATGGGACTTCATAACCTGAAGCTGTAATTGGACAATTAACCCCAAAATGTACATGGACCAAAACTTATAAAAGTGTGAAAATGTGTGACCCATCGTCCATTTTGGGTGTAGCCCTGGCTGGGCTGTTGTACTGCCCAAGGTGTATCCTTTGGAGGCCTTTTTAACAAATACATACTTTATTCCTTTAACACTGTCTAGCCTCTCAAGACATCCCTATTAATCTGCAATTATTTATATGTATTCTTGCTACTTCCTCCCTTGTTCTTTCTTCAGCGTAAACCATGGGCATTTAGCAACAGAAAGAAATGTTACTAAAGACAAACACCCATCTACAAATACTTGTTCTGAGGGACTTACCTACCAGCAATTCCAGACTCCATCCTACAGGTCTGGTATTTTCACACCCAGCCAGTACAAATGAGGGATTTAAGGCTGTGGCAGGAATCTTAAATAAAAATGTGTCAATGCTCTCTTGAGTCTCTTCCACTGAAATGACCAAAAGTTTACTGTGGCTGGGAAGAACCACACAGGTAAGAACTAATATTAACACTAATCTCCATATTTTGTAGCTGCAAGTTATCAACTGCACAACCTGCTGGGCTCCTGGGAACTTGGGGGCAGTTCCCTTGTTTATGCTCCCCACTGTGTGTGTTCTCTTGCATTCTCCAGAGCCCTCCTGAAACAGGCGGAAAAAAAGCAAATTGAAAAAAAGCCAATGCATGGGAGTGGGATGCCTGTTCCTGCTTGGTTTCTTACACCATTCTCTTCTAGTTGATTGGCAATTCAATTAATGATACAGTTACTTTTTTTAAGCAGCTAGAATTTTTAGCCTTCAACTCTACTCTTGCTGGGGGGCTGAGCCAGGATCTGAAGGCTAAGAGTCAGAAACCCTATGTGCAATTCCAAATGCATGTGGAATTTCCAGGCTAAGAAGGTTGCATGGAGAACTCATAGCAACCTTCCAGTATCTGAAGAGGGACTACAGTGAAGTGGGAGGGACTCTTTTTCAGGAATTGTAGTGATAGGACAAGAGGGAATGGGTACAAACTGAAAGAGAAGGAATTTAATTTAGGAATCAGGAATAAATTTTTTACTGTGAGGATGGTAAGCACTGGAACAGGTTGCCCAGGCAGGTTGTGGACACCCCAACCCTGGCAGTGTCCAAGGCCAGGTTGGATAGAGCCTTGAGCAAACTGGTCTAGTAGGAGGTGTCCCTGCCCATGGCAGGTGGGTTGGGACCAGATGAACTTTAAGGTCCCTTCCAACTTCTTAACATGCTATGATTTTATGTTTGTTTGAGTGGATGTTTTCTGCTAAAATCCAAAAATTAAAAATTAAAAGCAAAAACCACAAAGCCTCAATTACTCCAAATTTATTTCTGCCATGAGCTAGAACCTTGATTTCTTGACAGATAAGACTATTGCATAAAAAAATACTGATTTGCTCTTTATTTGCTTTTTATTCTGCTGCTGAGCCTTTCATTTAAATGCTTTATTATTGCCTGAAAATAGCTCATAAGTTTCCAACTTTCAAGCTCCTTTTAGAAGGGGAATATTAAATCCAGGATGTAATTAATCCTTCATTATTAGGAATATTTTCTTTTCAGGGACCCAGCAGGGTTTCCAGCAAGCCAAAATCTTCTTTCAACCTTTTCAGAAGGTAGCCAAGTAATTTGGCAGAAGATAAAACAAGGAGCCAGAACCAGAATATTTTTTCAATAATCAGCTGAACATAACTAAAGAAACTGGAAACTAGCAGTAAAGAAAGGAATTAAAAAATAAATTTTAGGAATAGAACAAAAATACTCAATCTTTCATTTTGAGCAGTGTATATTGAACAGGTGAGCAAACATCCTGGATACTGCCAAAGACTTTCTACTGGGGAATTTGAAAACAATTCCCCAAAACTACAAAAATATTATCTTGTTAAGATTTTGCAACACCAAAAGTCAAAGCAACCATGCATGGGCCATGAACATAAATATTTTCTGGATCTGTATCTTGATGAAAAACATATATTATATATTGGCACACGTTATTATCATTTTTTCAAAGGGAAAAGCCACTCATATATGTCACAAGGCAGAAACTTTCACTTTTCTGAGTCAGGCTGAAAACCTGCACATCCCTTGATGGGGCAGCTTCAATGTAAAGGACTCACATACTGAAAGCATCTCTACTTTCACTCCTATACCCTTGCCTGCCATTTGAATAGCCAAGAGTGACTTTTCCTATATTCAGCTGCTTCAGCAGTGGACTCTTCTAGAGTTCACCTGCCCAGGAGCAGCAAGGCCTGGCCATTTTCTCCCTAGCACTGGACCTAGCAAAGAGACATGAACCCTTTTTGGCAAGGCAAGTGTTCCAAGTGCGCTTTTTTTTTTATTCTGATAGGTCTTTCCCCGTCTAAAGCATTTATTATACAAAATGTTTAAATCAAGATCATCACATTTAGAGGCTAAGCTTACAAAGATAAGTTTTCAGGGCCCTTTTTATACAGAAGGATTTTCCTGAGTCTACAGCAAAACAAGAAAAAGAAAAGCTTTTAATTATATGTATTGTACTTAGAGACTATTCTTGGAGTTTGTTGTTATTTAACGCCAGCCATCCACCAAGCCCCAGGCAGCCCCTTGCTCACTCCCTTCCCCACCAGTGGGATTGAGGACAGAATCGGAAGGGTAAAAACTGGAAACAGAATCAGAAGGGTAAAAAGAGGAAAATTCATGGGATGAGAGGCAGCTTAATGGGGAAAGCAGAAGCCACACACAAGCAAAGAAAAACAAGGAATTAATTTACTGCTTCCCATGGGCAGTCAGGTGTTCAGCCATGCCCACCAATTGCAATGGCTTCTCGGGAAGAAAACACCATTACTCTAAACATCCCGCCCTTCCTCCTTCTGCCCCACACTGTATACACTGAACATGATGTCACATGGTCTGGAATATCCCTTTGGTCAGTAGGGGTCACCTGTCCTGGCTGTGTCTCCTCCCAACATCCCATGCATTCCCAGCTTCCTCGCCTTTTCTGAGGTATGAAAAGCAGAAAAGGCCTTGGCTCTGTGTAAGCCCTGCTCAGCAAGGATAAAACATCTCTGTGTTATCAACCCTGTGTTCAGCACAAATCCAAAACACAGCCCCATGCCAGCCACTGTGAAGAAAATTAACTAGCCCAGCTGAAACCAGCACAGAGTTAAATAATTCCCCATCCCCAACTGTTAAAACCTGTGGAAAACTTCAAGTAGGATTCCACCTTCTGGATGGCACTGCATCTGTGGGAACTCAAAGACACAGCACCACTGATAGCACTGAACTTGCAGGCTCAGTTTGCTGAGCTAAAAATGAAATGTTTCCAAAAAGTCCACTAACCCAGGTCTGCCTTTCCCAGCAATAGTATTATTGTAGTGCTATCAGTTCTGTGGGTGTGTAGATAGAGCACAAGGTAAAGGAGAAAATTTTCAAAAGCACTGCACTGAAAAACCCACATACCAAATCCAGATAAATGAAGTAACAAAAAGTTACTGTAACTAATGTCTGCTCATTTAGCAGCCAAGATGGTATAAAAGAAAATACTTGATCAGAAAAAGTGAAAATATCATTATTTTCTTTTCAGTCATCCTTATAGCTTTTAACAAACTACAAAATAAATGATTTAAGTTACACAAGCACAGGAATTTCACATGAGACAAGTGATACAATTCATAAAAAGGACAGAACACGTTTTCTGATACTCCACAAATATTCAGAAGTTTAACACACAAAATGGAATTTCTTCAGCAGCACTGATTAAACTCAAGATGAGGCAGGGATCTTCTTTACAAAGTAAAGGCACTGGCTCTTTGTAAACACATACTCCTCTCTCTTTAACTGAGAAAGCACTCAAAATATTCCATGGAGGAAACTTGTGTGGTAGTGTTCCATTGCTTATAAATATTTCATAATAGAGATATCAAAGGCATTTGTCCTCCTTTTTACTGTATTTAATAAGAAATGTTTTTTCTCAAATTTATCTAGTGAGAAACTTTTTAAATCTCCCCAGAAATGCTACAATGAAGCTATAGCAAGAACAGTGTTTTCTCTTATCTGCCTTCTGATACCTATAAAGAAATTTCAAGGCAAAAGAAATGTCAGATGCCAGTATGAAACACACACATCATCTCTTGTTTTCAGTATTGTGCTATCACTTTTTCAGAAGGAATCATTGGCTTATATTCAAATACAGATACATTTAAAATAAAAAATTAACTTGTGAACATCCTCCTGATGTGCATTTCCCTACTCTTTGACTTTTCAAATGCACCAGCAAGACTGAACAAGAAAAGAAGATTAGATACATCTGATCATGACAACTGTACTTCAAGATTCCTGATTTTTTTCAAGTATGCATCCTGAATGCAAGTCTCCCTACCACGGAGAGTGTTCACACAGCTCTACTAATGAAACTGCAAGACTTGAAAATGTTAAAATAAATATTCCATACAAAGGTGAATTGTTTGTATCTTGAGCAAAACGAACTGAGCATCTTCATAGCTTCCAGTACACAACTACCACCAATATCAACAAACACATTTCACTACTCGTACACACAAATCCAGTGATTACACTAGCTCATATCATTCCATATCTAACCAAACTTGTGCGTTTCTGAGTCACCTTCCTTCAGCTTCATAAAGCTGACTGAATCTTTAATGTAGTGCTTTCAGGTTCTACAGGACTGTCAACTGGTACCTGAATAAGGAGAAAAAAGTAAAAACACAACAGGAATTAAGTTGTTATTCAACAGAATTATTCTCAAACTCAGTATTTTTGGGTAATTATTAGGTTAGGCTCCAACAGTACAACTAGTTAATTAGCCCAATTAAGCAAATTATATAAAATCCTATTTTACCTTTTTTTTGTAATAAAAAAAAAAGAGACCATAGAGTTTAGTTTCTTAGTATAACTCTAAAGTGTATATTTACTGCATATAAATATCTGTGACATAAAGATTAACTTCCCTTTTTTTTTCTCCTTTACATTTAACCACAGTAGAATCTTGATCAAGGTTCAGTATCAAAGTGATACTGAACATTATTAGCACAGGAAGGTCTCAATCATGCATGGCAATATCAGGGCAAGGACTGCAGCTTTTCTTACACCCTGGCTATATGAACGAAGCTTTGTGATGACCTAGGCTAGTTAACGAGGTGATAATGGAAAGCAGATAAGTCAGGCACAGCCGCAACCCCGGCTGGGAAACCCACAGGATGCCACCCTGAGCACACGCAGCTGCGAACAGGTTTCAGGCTCAAGTTAGTTTAGACTGCACCAGCTCGGAAGTTTCTGAACCTCATACAGACACTAACAGTGTGCAGTTGGTCACAGATTATCAAAAGCTGCTGGGCATGTAAGACACCTACACAAAAATAAACATGGCAGAGGATCTTGCGATGTGTGACTCCAAAAGGCTGTCTCATATCTTGATCCGAATAATCAAAAACCACAGCACTGAAAAAATTTTCAACTGAGAATTTTATTTCTCCTAGTGACTGTAGTAGTTTGGGAAAGCTGCTGAAACATGGAGCCTTGTGATCATCAGAAAATGCTATGCTCACTCTTCCTTTAAATTGAGAGTGTCAGCAGAAGAACAAACACAGCTCTTTATGCAGCACTGCATAGAAACTCCAGCCTGGCTTCTGTTTATCAGACACTGACTTCATCTGAAGGGACTGCAGGTATTTTAAATAAAATACATAGTCTATAGGATGGCCTCATAAATAAACAATAAACAAAAAGGCTTCACAATTTACAGTGCTACCCTGCTATTATGAGAAAGCAAAATTCAAGCAATAAAAAATATTATTAGCCACTTAAAATTCAAATACTCAAAAATTTAAAAATAAAAAAATTCTGAGAGCAGAAGTTTTTCCAGTTTTTTTTCGTGGGAGTTAAGAAGAAAAACAGATACATGAGGGCAGCATCCCATGTGGGTCTGTTGTCAAAACCAGCACGGGATCAGTCATAAGATTTTGTCAAGTATTCTTTTGCAGCTAATATTGTTATGCCAATAGAAGTCAAGCATTCAAGCAGGTAATACAATCACGGTAAAAGAGTCAACACTTACAGCTTTGACGTCCAAGTTCATAATCCCTGAATTCACATTGTGTCTTCGCAAATCTGATTTTATTAAGGCTGAGAAAAGAAGGAAAAAGAAAAGCTGGTTCACACCTTTGCAGTGCCATACATTTCAAGGGAAATGTTTGCAGGGTGCAAGCACACAGAAACTGCTTTCAGCACGTTTTCAAAATACCTGTATTCGCTCTTTGCAATTTGAACTCACTGACAATTTGAACTTGCTCCTCACAAAGCACACAAAGCAGGAATTGACAATAAAATCTTTTAAATCACTAGCACTTAAAGAAAAGCTTCATAGTTCAGCACTTGCAGCACATTTGTGAGCCACCATGTATAAACACTGGCATAGTTCCAGAGTGCATCAGCAATTTCCTGCATTTGGAAAACTGCAAACTGCCTCCATTTGTGCATTTGTTTCTATTTCTCACTCCACTCTGGAGATGGACATCTGTCTCAAATTCAAGACATGTCTCAAGAATTGGGGGTCAGATGGCTGTCCATATATTAGCAACATCATCCCAAAAGCACCTACATTTTTACATTAAAGAGAAGCCATTACTTGCACTTGTAATTACCTGTTAAAATAATGCCCACAAAAATCCAAGCACAAAGAAAGATGTTTCCTGCACGAGGACTGTAGTCTGTTGTGAGCTTTCCTTGAACAAGTGTAAAGATAATTCCAAATATCTGTAAACAAACAAGTAACTTCATCAGGGCCACAGAAAAGAGTCATCATTTTACCTTTAAAAGTTCCAGGTCACATCTTACAGAAATCAAATTTTAAAAAACCAGGACTATAGCAACAAAACAGAGACTTAGCTAAGTCTAAGAAAGCCTTCCTAGATTTGAGCATCGTGGCATTCCTGAACATTACTTCACTTGAAGAAATAAAACGCTGTAACCTGTGCTGATGCATTAAGGAGACCTGAGGAAGTGCCTTCAGACTCTGGATATGTAATTTCCACAGCAAATTCAAACCCAAGTGGAAGATAGCCAGTCATGAAGAACCTGTTGAAGAGGAGAATAAGAGGATGACAGGTGTGGTCTTCATCTGTTACTACAGCTAAAAAAATCTAACATACACACATGGTATTATGAATCAGCTGGTATTCTGAATTGTCATGTGTTCATTCAATAATTCCAAATAATAGTGACTGCTTCATTCCCTCAGTGTGATCCAAGAATTTTAGCCACACATCTTTCTCTTTAGGGCAAAGCATGTTTGTCTTATTTCCCATAACCACCACATATATGAAACAACCTTTTCAAAGGAGTCCGCAAGCCACTCCATACTTGAAGCCAATTACCTTCATATGAAAGCCATACACATCATCATTTGATCAGCCCAAATATCCATGCTGGAGGACAAAAAAACCATGAGTAGGGACTGGGGCTGTACACTTGAACACCTGCTGGAAGCTGCAATGGAAGAAGCTGAGGGGACCGATCAACGATGGGAAGAGAGGAGGCTCAATGCTGGGGAGGATGGTTGATTGGTTTTTAAACTGAAACTCTCAAGACTTTTCTGGTTTTATCTTGACTTCTTTGTCTGAAAACAGCAACACTCCCTCAGCACCTCTTGAGGCTTTTAGATTGGGTATCTATGAGCACAGCAAACAAAGCAACCAGCATGTTGCTTGGGCTATCAATGTATAGATTAATGAAAATGCAGAGAAGCCAGTTTTCCTAGATCTGCTCAGTTAAACTAATCACCTACACACTGGTCAAGAGAAAGTTTCAAGTTCACTGCAGACAGCTTTGTGAATTGGAACCAAACAAATTGACCTCATAGAGACCTCTCTTAGGTCCATAAAATGATAAATGAGATTTATTGAAGAGTTACTTTAGCTTTATTCTGATGTAACAGAAGCTGAAACCCTACCTGTACTGTGAGCTAAAGGCATAGGCTGAGACCATGGTGACAGAATACACAGTAGAGTTATCTAGGTAAAACATTTAAATATGTTTTAGAACAGAACTGCAGTAAGTGTTGTAGTGCTCTTTAATTGCTCACCCAAGCACTCCTCCAGTCACGAACACTACTATAAGGTATCCGAGGTCCAGGGTGAAGGTAAATACCAGCAGCCCAATGAAAGAGAGAATGTAAACAATCAAAGTAGTTTGCCTGCAACCCAACAACAGCAACAACAAAATTAACATTTTTCATAGAAGGCCACAGTACATTGCTGAAGCATGGAAGGATAACACGAACATTACATACTAAAGCTATAAAATTTGCTTCATGTAATTCTGCCTCAAACTTAGCATGCAGTGAGCACATATCCATTACTGAACCCTTCATTGTCTTGGTTATCTGGCTGCTTGACTCAAGGCTAAGGACACTTACTCAAACTCTCAAAGAATGGACAATCACAGCACATACTACTACCTTAAGACTATTTTAGTTCTCTGCTATGCTGTACCTCTTGGCCATTCTGCAGTGCTGCCCATTGCACAATACATCAACACAGGAGCAGCTGAGTCCAACACTATTAGCAATAAATGTCAGCCTACCAAGAGGCAAGTCAAACAAATCTCATTACAGTGTTCTATTTATTTTGAATCTGGAAGAAGGGATGTCTTCCAAATTCTTAAAGCACATATTTGTAAGCCAAAACACATGCAGAAACAAAGCCAATCTACAGCATTAACATCCATTAGGCTTGTAGAGGCACACAATGTACTAAGAGTCACGGGGAGAACTATTCCATCACAAACAGTGCTCCAGAGCAGCGCTCGCTCCTGGGGGCACCACTCCATGGATGATGGACCCAGGAGCTCCTACCCCAGAAGAGAGCTCTGCTCCATGGTCATCCCCTGAATTAAAACAAACATTACACTTACTAATAGGATCAGGAGTAGCATAAAATAATCAAGAATCCATCAGCTGGCCATTTTACAAAACAATGCAGGGCAGGCTTTGAGACTTTATGCTTTCCTAGGAGAAGAAGCCCACTGGGCCACCTGGCCACTGTATGTAGGACCTACAGTGCCTTCCTTACACTCCTGAAGAGACAGGAGTAGATGATAAACCCCTTTGCATTCTGCTCCCTCATTTCTTTTGGCCAATAACCAGTAAGAGTCTCAAGCTTTCGCTGTAGCCGCAGAAACTTCTCTCCATCAAGACCACTAGAAGGTCAGGGACCAACTTAATTTCATCAGCAGTTCATTTCAGCCCTTATGTTGGAGCATTTTCCTAAAGCAATTGCATCACTCTCCTACCCCTAACCCCACACATGCCTACCCACACTTACTTGTATGTTTTAGTGTAATCCAGCCACAAACCACAAATAATCGAACCCACCATTCCTGCCACCACCAGTGTCAAGCCAATTCTCCCAGCGTTCACTTCTTCTCCCTTTCAACAAATATTTATATGGTGCTCATTAATAATTGCTTCCATTCAGAGTCAAGTTCAGACCTCTTGGCAGTCATAAGTGCAAACAAACATTCCTATGACTCCCACAGCTGTATGGCACAAGAAACTGTACAGAGGTATAAAAGAAACCAAATGTCTGAGCACACATAGCACCTACAAAATAAATATCACCTCTGCAAATGTACAGTGGAAAAGAGAAAGATAAGAGCCAAGAAACTTACCTCATAATGAGTTACTATCATCTGGTTTAATAATGTGGAGACAGAATAAAATGCCCCAGTCATAATACCTGCAGTACCAAGAAAAAAGCTTCAGTTATTCCAGGTGCAGCCATGCTGATTTTTTACCCTAAAGAAGTCGTCTTCTGCCATTTAAGACTCACAACACAAAACCTTTTATGTGCCAGGTAAAATCTCTTCACTGGACCTATAAGTGATATTTTGCATCCTTATGGATTTTCCAGCACTGGCACCTGAGTAAATAAAAGCTTGACACTCCCTCCCCCGTAAAAAAAAAACCCACAATTAAAATTGTATGTGCTTCTGGCCTGCATTTGAACCTTCCTGCCAGAATACAAGCAGATAGCACCACTTACCATAACTGATTAGCAAAAGTATAAATGGAATATTTTTGAACAAGTTAATAATGGACTGCTTGTAGGAGTAATCCTCAGGAGGTTTAGTTTGCAGGACTGCTTGAGAGTGACTGGGAGGGTATTTGGGCTTTTCTTCAAACACTGGGGAAAAAGAAGAAGGAACAATTTTTACTTCATCTCTACAAAACTAATGTGCCTTTTTTTTTTTTTTTTTTTTTTGTAAGTGTTTCAGCTTGATGAATTTCAGGAGAGTGACTTGTAGTTTTAACAACTCCATGAGGAAAAAAAAAATCTACATTTTCTCATGGAAGAAGTGAGTCACATGCACAAAGGATGTGTTATCTGGTCACATCTGATTGCTACCAAAATATGGTCAAAGACAGACTTCATCTGCAATACTCAGGACCTTTGTATATAAATTGTAAGATTAACAGAGTGAATTTACATTATATCATAAGTCCTTGCAGCAAAGAAACTAAGAGAACTAAATAATCTGAAAGAAATCACCCCATGTGAAGCACAACATAGAGGGAAATGGCTGTTGCTCAACCCTGGCACAACTGGTAAGTGAACACAAACTGGAAAAATTGTAACCTCAACTACTTTGAGCAGTCAGTTGTTTTAAAAGTGAGACGTTGTAAACACCCCCTGTGGCCAGCATGTAAATTCCAGTAATTTAAACACTTACCAACTCCTGCTAAGAAGAACAAAAGCGTGGACACTATCGCTGTCCCATAGAACATGATGCTGATGTTATGTGCCATAAGATCAATATCATTCGGTGTATTTGGGACCAAAACAGGTGGTAACAAAAAGCCAATTGCAGTACCAAGCTGTAAAGCAAGGAAAAGAAAACCAAAAATCATTTCCCTCTGAACATACAAATTAACAGAAGTGAAAAGACTTACCAGGTAGAATTCAGAACTGTTATCATAATAGGCATTAATAAAACCATAGTATCACACTTTTGAGCCACTTGCTCTCAATGTTGTTTTACAACCAGATCTTCCATAACTCACGTTTAACCTTTTCACTTCTCAGTTGAACTACAATACCACACTTAGTGTATATATTTACACTACACATAGTACTTAAACAAGAATCTTCATACTTGTACAAGAATCTTTCACAGGAATCTTCATACTTGTACAAGAATCTTTCACAGGAAGTGAAAGTACCATGCACGAACATAAATTTGTATCAGTCATCCTCCAGCTGAAGGACTACAGATGACAAAAGATTCCAGCTACTCTTGTAGAAATGTTCTTCATTTGATGTCATGCTCCTGCCACTACAAAGCCTGCCTGCAAGGTTTACTTGAAGAACAGACAGAACAGAGAAAAGGAATATCCTTATTAAGACCAAACTCAACAATTATTGCTAAGGAAATAAATAAAAATCACAGAATGAAGAAGCAGTGGGTTTGTGTGTGGAGTAAATTCCAATGTAACAACTGATTTTGCATTAAAGAGACATAAAAGAGGGACTGAAATTTTGGGTATATATATACATAAAGCATTTTAAAATATGAAGGAACGAGTCCTGGGCTATTCTTCAATTTCTCTCTTCTGCTCCCCCAAAACTAAATGGCATTTTAAAGTGTTGAAGCATTTATTTTAGGTAAAATTAAATGAAAAAAGAGCACCAAAGACTGTTACAGTAACAAGTCCAACAATCAGAAAGCACGCACGTTAGAGGTGTGCCACTGCACTTACAAAACACCCTTTGTGCATACCCTGATGAGGGGTTTGCTACATTTTTTCCCACAGGCCATCATATTGACACAGTATCCAGTGGTCACAGGAAGAATCTGTCTCCTTTTGTCCTCACTCTTCAGTACATGAACCCTAGAAACATGAACTGAGCACACAGTTACTTTTTTTCTTTAGGTTTATTTTTAACTCCCCCAACAGGAGCCAGTGCAGTACCCACAATATTCCAACTAAGTCAAATGACAGCATTTTCCATCATTTACATCTAGAGAGGTTAAGGCCAGAAGAAAGTCTTCAAATGAGTTTGGTGTGCCTCATTTAAGATGTTAAATACTTGTGGAGATCTGGCACTCCTAACAACCCTTGACAGGTACATCGCTGCATTCCCAGTGATCTCTGTGTTCCAGCTGAGAACGATCAGCATTCCAAAGAAGTGAGATCTAAATTTTTATAACTGCTCTGTTCCTGCCCTGCCTGCTATCCCAGCCTCGCTCACTGTAGCTCTGAAGTTTCACATAGTCTGAAGCTGTGTGATAAGCAACCTGATAAGCAATTAATGACCAACAGCTGGGTGGGCTATAGCAGCCTGTTCTATTACACAGTTCACGTTGTGCAATTATCCAGTGCAGTGAGTGGGTTATAGCAACTTGTTCTCTTACACAGTTCACGTTGTGCAATTATCAGTACAGTGAGACCTAGCAGGAATGCCTGTGCAGAAGGGAACTGCAGTGGGATACACAGACATTACTTCTCATTTCCAAGCGCCTAACTTCTTGCTACTCTTTCAATCTAGCTTTTGAGAGTTTTTAGGGATTTTTTAAGGAAGTAAAATGCGAGAATAGAGAAATTCTGCTGTTCTATTGACACAGTACCAGCAAGCACTTCAGCAGGCACACTGAGATCAGTCCTAGCTTCTGGAGGGGAATACACTCCAGAAATATCCACAGCTTATTTTGTTAACATCCTGATCCTGTTTCCCTTGTCCATCCTTCTCATAGTTCCCATCCACACAATCCCTGCTCTCCTGTTCCTGTCCTGCACCACTTCAACCCCACATCTCAGCATCCAAGTGAAGCATGTTTCAGGCTCCAAGCTGGATACTTCACACTCTACTGCAGAACTGAAAACCCGGTAACTCCTTGCTACTGGGAGGACTGATGCGTGTCAGGAAGAGTGGAAATTTAGCTGCCAAAGAAACCTTTAACCTCATACCAGGATAGAGATCCAAAATTTTTGCCTCACTGCTGAAACAACAAACATATTTTGAAATCTTCAGTTCAAAAGAGATAGTTAACTTGTACACTGGAAACTTTCGATGCAAAAAAAACCCAAAACCGTTCTGGAGGACCTACAAACAGCCAGGTATCAGCTAATGAGGAATCAGCTAGGTTTAGGTACACCCTAACTGTAAATATGTAAAATGAATGTCACTGCTGTCATAATCCAAAGTGCACAAACATAAAATCATTAGACTCACATGATAAAAAACAAATCCCCCATTATCTTAACCAAACCCTACCTATGACCTCAGCCTGCATTTGAATCTTAGCAAATTTTTGCCACAGGAGAAAAAAAAAAAAAAAAAAGCTGGGACAGTGGCAGAAGGTGAGAATTAGGCTGTAGGAGAAAAAAGCATCATACCTGCACCTGTGCTTTCAGATGCACCTGTTCCAGCTCTCTGATACTGGCCAGGACCAGGGAGCTTGAGGAAATCCGTGACTCAGTTATCAGCTCCCAACAGTGATGTGAACTATCACAGCGTTACACAAAACTTCAGGAGTCACCAGGGTATTGACTACTGGCACCTGGCAATTAGAGGCCATATTTTAAAGAGCAGAAACCGATATATGTTGTCGCTGGGGCTCTTCATGAAAGTTCACGTAGTTCATACCCCTCCAACCGGGGGTGGATCCAGTCAAATGAATCCAAGCGCCAAAACGCAAGAGAAAGAGGAAGTGGAGCAGGACCACTTCTGTAAAGGTTCTCGACTGAGATACTGCCGGCAGCTGCTGGAAATGTGTGAGCTGCCTGCCACACGCTGCCACATGGCCCGGCTCCTGCACGCCAGGCCGGCCGGGCAGCCCCGCTTACTCTCCCGGCCACTTTCCCCCAGGACCACATCCTGGAGAAAGCCTTTTCCCACTTAAGCGCCACGTTTTTAACTCGATGCCGAACTCCAAGGAAGCCCACTTCTCCGAAGCCCCCCTCGCTCCCCTGCGGCCCTACCTGGTTGCCCAGCACAGCCACGGCGCAGGCGGTGGAGACCTCGGTGGGGCCGAACCAGACGGAGGCGATGCGGGAGGGCAGCCCCAGGATGAAGACCTGGGCGACGGCGCAGACGGCCTGGGCGGCCAGGGTGAGCGGGTAGCGCTGGGGGGCCAGGCTGCCGCACTTGAGCCAGGCGCCCACCGCGTTGAGCCCCGCGCCCAGCAGCGCCGTGAGGCGCAGCCCGCGGGCATCCAGCAGCCAGGTGGCCGGCAGGATCAGCGGCACGTAGGCCACCATGTACACCATGGACAGCCAGTCGATCTGCGTGAAGGAGACGCCGTAGAAGCCGGCGAAGACGTTGCTGAGGATGCTGTACTGGATCCATTGGAAGGCGTTCACCAGCGAGTAGCAGCTGAAAACGGCCAGCACCGCCAGCCGCCGCCGCGACAGCCGCGTCTCCAGCCGCACGCCGCCCGCCGACAGCATCTCCTCGGCCTCCGGGGCCGCCCGCTCCCCGCCGCCCGCCCGGCCGCCGCCCGCCGCCTCCTTGCCGGGCAGGAAGCCATTGCAGCGCTGCAGCGGGGCCGCGGCCGCCGGCGTCCCGCCGCTCTCCCCCTCCGCCTCCTCCTCGCCGCCGTCCTCCACCATCTCGGCCGTCTCCCCACCCAGCTTCCCCGGTGGCGGCGACGGGGGCAGCCCGGCTCTGCCCGCCAAGGTCACCTGGCTGTGCCTCCGCTCGCCGCCGCCCCGCCCCGGCAGCCGGCCCGGCGGGCGGAGCGGGAGGCGGCGCCGAGGGCGGGCGGGGCCGGACCCGGCAGCGCTGCTGCGGCCGCGGTGGGCTTGGTGAGCAGGGACTGCAGTCCGGGCTGCTGGGAAGTGTTGGGAGTGTGTGTATATGGATATACATAGAGATAGAGATGATAGAGATATAGATAAGGATAGAGATGGAGATAGTTGTTTTGTTCATACCTTTGCTCCCGTTTTCTCTGTCCATCTTTCTCGTGGTTCCTTATCTGCACAATCCCTGCACTCCTGCTCCTGTCCAGCTCCGCTTTAATCTCCACATCCCAATATCTGAGTGGTGTATGTGCACACACACAGAGACTCACACTTCTTTAAGTCTTTTAAACTGAACTTACAAAGGCTGTGTGACTTTTGCTGGCTGCATGAGAATGACTGGGCAATAGTAATGATGTAAATAATCCCCACAACATCTCCAAGGAAGGATCGGCATCACCTCCTTCCTGTAACCTTTTTGGCGGCTGGTGTGTCTGGCCCAGGCAAGGTTGGGTGGGCACAAACTGGTGCTTTGTGGCTTATCCCTCAGCCCTCTTCCTGGGCACAGGCAGGGCACCTCGGCTGCTGCACCATCTGTGCCAGGGACACACAGGCCACACCACTTCCAGCACATCCTGGGAAAATCCAGCACCTTCCCCTGCCATATTATGATTTGTCTCTTTACAGTGGTGATGCAGAGAAATGTACTGAAGTGATAAGAGATGGATGGGCAGAGACAGAGGCTAAAATTGCAGCAGAGGGTGGCCACTACACAGCATAATCAGGGCGTGTGCATCTACCCCAGTCCTTCATTGCCTCCACAGCCGCAGGCAAAACATTCCTTGTTTCCACTCAACCTCTGAAATTTGATTTGACACATACCCCAGAAAACTGGCTGTCTGGCTCATGTGCAGAGGCGGGTAGATATCACTTCAGTAAGCAATCTTCCTCCAAATCCTGCCCGGTTCATGTCTGCACAGGAGCAGTGGCTGGTAGCCCGTGTTACTGTTTGTAATTCTGCTGCAGGCATAATAAAGAGACAGATTATTCTCTAAAATGTAACAAGAAAATACAGAAATATTTAAGTTTGCTAACAACGTTAATAGTATTTTACTGTTTTCTGTGGGAAATCGTTTGGAACATGTTCAGCAAATAACACACTGCACATTGTTCATGGGTATGTCAGAGCCTAATCAGATCTGTCTGGGCTGTGGATACACTCAGCAACCAGTCTTAAGTACCTTCACTAATTAGGAGCTGGTATTTTACTCAAGACCAGTTGACCTATGTAAGCCACAGCTCCTGATCTTATTTAGAGTAAGGAAAATAATATGGACACATGCTTCAAACTATTAATTTGGCTATGTGTGCTTTCCCTGAGCACTTAGCTGAGCAACAGTAGCAATGACTGCAGGCACCATGGAATTTTAGAGACTACTGCAAGTAGTCCTGAATTTGCAGGACAGAGGTGTGTGCAAGAAATCTGCTGTTTAAAATTAAAGTTACTTGTGTCAGATTCAGGCCCTTCTTGCCTCTTTTATTCATGCCAAAAAGAAAGCCTGGTTTGTTTTTAGTTTTCCTCTGTAAGATCAGATGCTTGGTAAATTTCTCTCAGTTTCTCTATCTGACTTGTTCGAAGTATTGTAGCAATGGATCTTTTTTTTAAAAACAGGACCTCAAGAGGAAGAAGTATAGTGGGAACTGAAACAAACATTATCAAAGCAACAGAATAACTGGCTTTGACTTTAGGAATGTATATCCATATTACACATTGTGTGCTGAAAACACAGCTGAGACTCTGTCTGTGCCAGTGCTTGCAGCAGTGGCCCTTCATAATCTCTGGCACAGGCTGTGGGTTGCCCTTGGCATCAGGGAAAGGGCTGTGACACTTTGGCTGGTGGAATAGATGCATTAGCGTCCTAAATTATTCTTGTTCTTTTGGAATAAGGTACAAACACTGATCTACATCTGATTTCATTTAACATATTTTCCCCTCGAAATCTGGATGATCTCAAAGTCCATCCAAAGACAGCATTTACTCCTTAAAACCAGATGAAAACAGGTTCTGTTCTCCCGTTCTTCCTTTCCGTACTGTTGCACCCTTGCCTGCTTCCAGCTGCTGCCAGCTAACAACCTCAGAGAACGGTCCAAACTCGTCCTGTGCTGAGAATGGCTGGCACATCTTGGGTTTCACCGCCGCCGTGCCCACAGAGCATCATCTGTCCTCCCTCTCCACCCAATGGTTCGGCACACTCAGTGTCATGTGCTTCCTGCACGGAAGCAGTAATGAGACACCAGGGAACTGCAGAGAAAAGGAAAGAGGCCGTGGATGCAAGCGAACTCCGAGAAGGAAACTTCTCCCAGAAAGAAGCAAGTTTATTTACAGCAGATCGACGCAGAGGCAAATCCATCTTTGCTATGCTGCGCTGGTCTCAGTGACATCAAACCCGTTTGATTCTGGGGAGGTACAACCAAGGCGTTTCCATCCTGGGGACATTTATCTCCAGAAGCACCTTCCTAAAAAAGAAAGAAAAAGGCAAACTAAATTTACAACATGATGGCAAAGCTTTGATATTTATTTATCCTGCTGTATTTCATAGGTTTCACGAGCATTACTTCTGATTTATAGCCAAAAAGCAGGGCCAAGGACAAAGTTGCCCAGCAAGAGAAAGTTACCCAAGGAGAAACATCCATTGTAGCAGTTCACTTAAAATGTGAGTCCCTGGATTTCTACATTTCATGGACAATTTATAAATCTAAAAACAGAACACTGATATCAAGGTTTACAGCACAGTTTAGCTTAAATTTTTTATATTTTAAATTTACCCTCTAAATGAACATTTAGGCTCTCCTGAATACTCCTATTGGTGATAGAGCCAGAAATTTCTCATGTATACCCCAAGCATTTACAAAGTTATTTTCCTGAATGCTCTGAAAAGGACAAAATACCTCTTATGTATCAGACATTCACTGGGAAATAAGTGATACAAATTTACTCCACAAAAATTATTTTCTTGTATCCAAATTCCAGAAGTCAGGCAGGCACCTAACACTTACATTTTTGGGCTGGAGAAGGTTAAAAAGCAATTAGAAATGCCAAATCCTTACTTGCAGTAGTGTTTTTGTTCCTTCTGTTAGCATATGTGCCATTGAAAGAAGAGTGTGTCTTCACAATTATTTTGAAACTAAAAATTCACCTTGCAGCTACTGCATGTTTGTACAAAAAATGGCTCAGAAGGAGCCTTTTTAATTCAATCCAAGGCATTTAACAAAATACAGAAAACTCAGGTGTAGAGTGTTGCTTTCAGGGTGTTACTAGCTTTTGGACACCCCTAGCTGGGTTATCTCAGTCATATCAATTCCTAGTTATGTCCTCCTTCCAAACCTCAAAAAACCTAGAAATTTTATGTACATCAGACACACTCAGTGAAGATTTCCAGATCTTCTGGTTTTAATGGTTCAAACCATGTATCTCAGTCTGCAAGGCAAAAAAACCCCAAAACCAACAAACTTTATTTTACAATGTATTTGTATCTTGGTTATGATTGTCAATGCAAAAGCTGATCTCTCCATGCAAAGAAAACCTACATGACAGGAGTGCACCAGGTCCTTGTCTCCCAGATGAGTTGTTTAAAAAAGAAAACCACAGCAGCTCAAGAAAGGGATTTCAGAACAAAAGATCTGAAGTTCCAACTGAGCTAGAAATGAAATATTTTAGCTGGATATTAAACAAACCTCAATAAGTTGGACTTGAAATAAAGTAGTTGGAGAGTCACACGTCTAAATATCTAGGTGGAAAGCTCAGAGAGAATACAGGGGAAAACATAAACATCCTTTTCCTCCTATGCAGTCCTCATTGCAGCTACATTTGTCCAGTCTCCCCACAAGATAAAGCCAGAACCCTCAACTGAAGAAAAAGCTTTTGCGACCCAGGGCACTTGCCTGAAAATTGTACCTCCAGGAGGTTGCCTGGCCACGCCAATTTGGGAATGTGACTGCCCACAGTAGGCATGTTTGCTAATGACCTGGGTTCAATTTTTGGTGTACTGACAAGAATATATATAAATGCAGAGAAAAGTTCTGAATTTTAAAATATGGGTAATTAACTTCTCTACTGTAAACAACAGAAATTTGTGCTCCTGAGTGTCTCGATCTGTACAAAAGATGAAGAAATATACATCTGGTACTTCTGCTTTGCTGCCATCTGCTTTTATTTTTGTAGCTAGCTATCATTCATATATGTAATGGAATTTTACCCCTGAGTTTCCTAGCAAAGCAACAGAGGAAAAACGACTGACCCAAAACAAATTTCTGATACAAAAAAATAATCATGTCAACAAATATAGTTGCAAAATTTATTGGGTTCTTATTCTCCAAGATTAACAGGCTCTTCATATATTACAAAAAATGTAACTTCCATTTGAATCCTTTATGCACAGTAAGAAAAGAGAAAGCCCACAAAAAAATTTTAAAAAAAAGAAGCATGATCTGTAGACGGGTTGTCTTAGACCTTGCAGTGAATGATCAGCACTTGTTCTTGTTCACTGCAAGGTTATTAAATTTGGGGAAAGGCTTGGAGGCATTTTCAGTGTTACATCACAGATTCCCTCCACTGATACACAGCACAGCAATGTTCTGTCAGGCAATCCTGATGTCTTGGGTTCATTTCCTTACTAAAAAGATAACCAAAAAAGCTGACAAGTGACATCAGCCTGGACCATCAGAGGGCTGTGGAACAGGAGGGATTGGAGAAGCTGTGCGGATGCAGCCAGATGCATCTATGTGTGTGTTCCCCCACAGCCCGAGGAACTGCTGGGCTGCAGTTCATCCCACCCCAAACAGCACACCTGGGAGATGTGGCAGGATTCCACTAACACACTCCACTTAGCAACTCAACTTACAAGAATTCAGTAATGTGGGAGTTTTCTCTGTTGTCTGCAGCAGGACAACAAGTGACTAAGTCAGAGGTAGCCTTCTGTGGATGCAGAATGTCCACTTCGTGCTCCTGCTCCCTGCCCATCTGCATAGGAATGGTGAGCAATCAGCTGGTGAAACCACTTTTCAGAGCAACAACAAAATCTTCACTTCTAAGATGTCTCAGAGTTACAAAAAAAAAAGCACTATGCTCTTGAAAACACATGGTGTAGCTCTCCTTCACTGCACTTTACCTGTCTGGTTCATGCACACAGATCCTTTGAAAATTAAATGGAAGGGACATGTGATTTTGGAGCCACTAAGAGCCACTAAAATGTGTTTTAGAGACAGATTGCTCAACCAAGCTTGAGAAACATTGCTACTTTTACTGTTGAGGAAAACCAAATATTTTGTAACAGCTTGAAGTTCCCAATTTGTCTCTGAAGAGGTTATCAGCAGGAAGAGAGCCTTTAAAGGCCTACATGCATTAGATGGGGAAGATGCTGGCTGACCTCAGTTTAACTAAAAATCAGCAGGATTTTTTTTTGTTGTTGTTGTTTAGACTGAGTAACAATAAAAGATTTCTGCCCAGGACCCTGGCTGTGAGAGTACATTATGGAAAATGCATTGGCATTCCAATAGCATTAATCATTCTAACAGGAAGTCAGACAGACACCAGAGACTCTCCTTGTGGCAGCTCCTGTGTTGGGAAAGTACTCCAGGAGTTCTCCAAAGACTGTTTTGAACAGTAGTCTTTTGCATCACTGTTACAAGATATAAACTATTTCAGATTAGCTGCAAACCCAGAATCTTTCACAGAAAATTCCCTCTCTTTTATTGTCAGGGGAGACAAACTTAGTGCCCATATCAACCAATGGACAGTGGGCAGGTCCTGTGCCAGGACAACCCCAAAGCGTGTAGACCTTTTTGCATGTGAGTGACAACATCTACTTCACCCAGATGTTTAGAGACCTTGGCCTTCTGCTCCCACCTCCAGCCTGCACACTGTCCAGCTCAGCACCACGCCCAGCTCCTGGTGGCACCACAGGGAATGGAGGGCACTCAGCACCTCCAGCAGTCACCCAGCTCCTGACATCCCTGAGGTGTCCCCAGGTGCATTCATCAGTGGGTTTCACTGGAGCAGCAGTCATATGGTATCAGCCCAACAGCTGTAGTGTCCACCTAAAAATCGTTTATCTGTCTTGTGAGTACCCTGCGGCTCTTAAATATAGAATGACAGAATTTATTTTGGAAAAGACCTTTAAGATGATCAAGTCCCACTGTTAACCCAGCACAGCCAAGTGCACTACTAAACCAAGTCCCTTAGTGCCACATCTACATGTCTTTTAAATACCTCCAGCAATGGTGACTCCAGCACTTCTCTGAGCTGCCTGTTCCAGCACTCAAAAACCTTTTCAGTGAAGAAGTTTTTCTTAATATCCAATCTAAACCTCCCCTGGTGTAACTTGAGGCCATTTATTCTTATCTGCACCAGTGCAGAACATGAGAGAATGGCCCATGAGAAGCACTCTCACTACAGCAATCCATACAGCAACATGCAAAATACATCCCAGCTCAGCCAGAATGGCATTCAGACTGTTTAAGCCTTTGGAGATAATACTACAATTCCAATGTACTGCAAACACAGGCTGAACAGAGTATTTGTGTCCCTTAAGACCTCAGACAGTACCAACAGTTCATAGCTTTTAGAAACCTTAGGAGGGGAATGAAGTGGAAATAACTTGGGTCCTGGGAATAACTGTGCTTTGAGGGCTCTCTCCTCTCTGCTGACTGTGCAGCAACCTCGGGAGCTGTGCACAGGACAAAGGTGATGTTGGATGCCAGAAAGCAGACTCGGAGAGCTGCTGAGAGGCACAGGGCAGTTTCACACGCTGGCAAAAGACCATCACAGCCATGAGCTGACTGGCAGCTTCAGAGTACCATGCTCAGAGAGATCCTGCATCCCTCCTGCCAGCCTAAGTGAAGGGACAGGGAGAGCTCTGTCTAACCTCCCTTTACCCAGGCAGATTTGGCAGTCTTGGTGACTCTCCTGCCAGCTCAGCTACTCCCAGGATAAATGTCAGTGCTGGAAGCAAAAGTTCTTGTTCCTCTTCCTCAGACCAGAGGAAGGTGATAGAGCAGCCAGAGCCTGGGACAAGAACAGAGCTGGGTGATGTTGGGATGAACAGTGGTGAAGGTAGAGCTCCCACTGCTCCCTGACAAGAGGTGGGCTTGGCAGAGGCTGTATTTTTTGAGGAACTGAAGATACCTAGATGTTTGGAAAATTTTATTTATTTACAAACACCAAACTGTTTCGCTGAGAATGTCATACTGAGCTTTCCCTTTAGAAGTGTGGAAATGTTTTTTTTTATGTGGGGAATACTGAAAAATAAATGTGCCTCTAGTTTCAAGACGGACAGGTTTTTTTTCAAAACAACAGCCTATAGGAGGCTTAGCTTCAAACTGCTATGTGACTTCTCTTTCTCATTGTGTTTTTTTTTTTGGGTTTTTTTTTGTTTGTTTGTTTGTTTGTTTGTTTGTTTTTTCCCTAATATCAAAAAAACCCAGTGTCTCATTATCACTCCAAAGGGAAACATGGGCATTGATATGTTTCGTGGCAGCCACAGCCAACTCCTCATCCCTGCTAGTATTACTTTTCCTTTTACATTGATTCAGGTACTGGTAAATTATATTTGGAAGAGAGAGCAAAAGGCAAAGGCTCATGCAATCCAATTATAACCCTGCTGAAATAACTTCCAGGAACTCTGCAAGGATTAACCTGATCAAGCCTTGTAATGGCAAGAGGGGAAAAAATAACAGCAAGAAAATAATAATAATAAAAGAATAAAAGAAAAATAATAATCAGCTAGTACCTTTTCTAGGATGACAGACTGTGTCCCAGCAAAGTTATGGAGCAGCATGTCCTGAACATCCACAGTGTGCACATGAAAGCCAGGGAGCTGGGATCAGGCTGCAGAATTGAGAAACCCAAACCCTCTGTATCACATTTTCTTACAGCAGGATGAGAATGCTCAAAGACTTTAAGCAGTACTACAGGCACTGAGAAATGCAGAGCTTGGATTTGTTAACCCTGCCCTCCATATGGTGAAATGGCTGCTGAGATTCCCTCGACCCACTGGTAGGTAGACAAGGACCACCAAATTAACTTACCAGTCACCAGAGGACTGGGAATGGGCACATTTTTCATTTAGCATCTTCCTGGTCCAAAATGGGACTTGCAAATACAAGAAAAGTCTGTTGCAATTGCTCAGCTGCCTCTCTTCCAGGTCCATGGCACTTTTTTCTGTCCTATTGTCTTCTTTCACATTTTATTTTAAGATATTGGTTTTTAATGAGTGGAAAGGATGTCTTTTTCCCCATTAGACAAGTAAAATTTGGCATATACATATCTGCTTAAAATAGTCCACAGGGACAAAAAATACCTTACAAAATCATACTTTCTTCCATAATTCAAAAAAATCCACTGTTCTGGGTAATGCTGTGGCAGTGGCTGTTTTGCGCCACTACCTTCACTACTCTTCCCCCAAAGTTACAGTGCTCTCCTTAGTCTTTGTTTCACTAATTTTCAGGTGTATTTTGGGATTCCTTATGTTACTAAGTCTGCACTAACCAGCACCCCTGAGCCTCTGAGATGAAGAACCATAAAAAGAAGTCTCCTTTGGGATAATCTTGAGGAAAGGACTAGGAAGTCTGCCACATCCTCATCAGAGGCACAGCTGGAAAGGAACCATTTTCTAGTTTGTTTTTGGCAGACACCATGCTCCTAGATGTAAGTGCTCACAAGTATGGTTATCTTTTCATCTTAAACACTGAACACTTAGATAACCTTCAAAACAATCACTAGTGTTCTTTAGAAGATGCCTGTGGAGCTGTGATGCAGGAAACAGGTGTTGAGCCTAGTTAAAGTCCCATGTACAAAGGAGACACTCTGAAAGGTTCTGACTCCTACAGGCAGGTCCAGTTGTTTGGCTGTGCCAGCTGCTGCACAAGGGCTCTCTGCTGCTCCTCACATTGCTGAGGCATGGACATAATCCATGGAGTGAAGTCCAACCCAATCCACACAAAAAGTCATGAAATGTGATGAACTTCAAAATGGGGGGATCTAATGCCTTTGCTGGCTTCATTTTCTCAGGAGAGTGGCAGAAGCTTTTATCAGAGAAGAAACAGAGCAGAAGACAGCACCCTTCAAAAGACAACAAACCTTGAAATATAGTAACGTATAACTAATAAAAATCAAGAAAATATGATAACAGCTGCGAAAACACTCCTGGCACAGATTAAAGTAGCTTCCCTACAAGGTTTTCATTGCAGGAAGCCAGCATTACAGACATCTATCGATATGCTCTCCTTGTGGGATTTTGCAATTTTCATTTTACTCCTGCATGGATGTTTAGCTAAGAAAATGAAGTTTTGGGATTTAATCTTAACTCATTTCATATCTATCCATGCAGAGGAATGTAAGCAGTCAGAGGTTACAATGAGCTAGCTTCAGACAGTTTCCACATAGCCAAATCAAGCAGCCTGTGGTTCTGCAGAAATCAGAGCACATTACCTCACCAATGGCCATCAGCTTTATCTTTGTGTTTCTTGAAGAGCAGGACAGAATCCATGGCCTGTAATAAACCAGCTGAGCCATGGCAAACAAAGCCAGAATACAAAACTGTATTATGGTACAACTTGAAAAGCGGACCATGAAAATGACTGTCCAGGACAGAGGCTACTAGCCTCCTGTATTGCTGACAGCTTCTAAATAACCTAATTACTCAGCCCTTTGAGAACAAAATTAAAAGATAGATTCAAAGGGAGTTGGAGGGATGTTAGTCCAGGTAACTCTGCTAGTGAGCAAAGAAAGGCCCCATTCTTCATCATTTGGCTGAACATTTAGCCTCATCTTTTAAGTGCTGAGAAACCTCTGAGAAACCTTTTAAAAGGTCTCTGGCAGCTGGTCCCGAGTCCTTTCCAGAGGAAAGGAAGTTGTCAATGCCAGGGTTGAACCACCCTTCCAGACCAGTCCCACAAATCACTGCCTTTTCAGCCAAGCCCTTCATCATTTTGGGCTATTGTGCTGGTTAGGGCTGAGGTTGAGTTAACTTCCCTCAAAGTGCCTGGTACAGGGCTGTGTTTTGGATTTGCTTTCTGCACAGAATCGTAAATAAATCAAATACCTTGACTCTGTGGGTGGATTGGCCTCTTGCACAGTGGGTGAAATAAAGTGTAAGAAACCATTTTGGAATAACAACAGCAGCCTACATGCGCTGGTCAAGAAATGCCATCTTTGGATAAATGTCACACACGTGGATTGTCAATGGGTGTGCTACACTCACCAGGAGCACAGAAGGGATTGCTTTGGACAGTGCTGACATCTGCTTGTGCACATTATACACCACATTAGACCACTGCACGTGCACCCACCATTGCTTCAACTCAGCACAGAGGTCCTGTGTAGTACAGAGCTGAGTTTCCACCCTGACTTTTCCAGGCAGGAATAATGACCCCTAGAGAAACAGGAAGTTATCTGGTGGTGATGTGATTGGAACTCCCCACATGGTGTTCCATTTAACTTGTTCCCACAGCCCCCCATTTGTTTGCTTCCTCACCCTTTGTTGTGTGTCCAGAAATGATCTGAGCACAAAAACACTCTCTCTATATGGTTATAACAATAAAGCCAGTGCCAAGCAGTACTTCAAAGCTGCCCTCTCCAGGCAGTGCACTTCACAAAGACAGACCTTCCTGCTAGATAACCCCAGGTCCATTTCACAGGTTCACCAGTGCTCATAGGCTGAGCAGACTTAGGAGGCTCCAAGCAACAGGTCCAATTCCACACAGGAAATGCAGCATCCCATGCACACACATTTCTATGGAATTCACTTAACATGGTCATGCTGACCCTTAGTCCACATCCACAATTCAGAGGTTTTTTACAATGGTCAACAGAATCTGGCAAAGAGACAAACGTCTTGGAGGTACAAAGTCCCTAGGAAGTTTGTAGGAGTTTGTGTGTCACTGTCTCTGTTCCCTCTCAAGGCCACCAAGAGGAGTCACACATCCAGCTGCTGAGTCAGATGTCAACAGCTATCCAAACGTGATCTACCCACACTAGTCTTGCCTAAAAGACAATCCAACAGGTTCGGGGACACACCATGGGAGAGAGATGAGGAATTACAGGGAGATTACAGGGACACAGAAGAAAGCCAAGGTGCTGTGACAGGCAGAGCCCAGAAGGTACATGGAGGAGCTTAGGGAGACAGAGATTAGGGAGAAACACTGGGAGCTGGAAATGCAGCACTGGGATTGCTGGGCTCTAATGGGAGCATCACAGGATATGGGTATGAGATTGGGATCACTGTGGTGAGGAGATCATAAATCCCTGGGGAAAAAAAAAGCATTATTGGTTGTGCTGCCTGTGAAACATCTTCTATCAATGTTGCATCATGTACTTTAAGGTGTGATTGGGCACCAGCAAGGAACCCAGCACCCATTTGCACTCTTGGGTGACAAAGCATACAGCCCTGGCACAGGCAAAATAGCAGATGCAAAGTCCATATGGGAAAACTAAACAAGTTAAACCCAACGTACACACACTGCCACAGAAATACAAAATACATGTGGGCACCTCACCTGGACTGTGGCGCTGCCCATCTGCTCTGCTCCGAATAGGATGAACCCCACCACACACACGATGGAGTCAGCATGCCTTTGGGGGCTGAGGAGGCACGGATACGTCAGCTGCTGTTCCCTGGCAGCCAGGGCAGCCCAGGTGCGGTAAGTGCAGGCAGCCACGGGGACCTGGCAGCAGATGGAGAGGAGAGAGGACAATGGCCACAGGGAGGGCTCTGCTGCTGCTCAGCACCACAGGCTTGGTGAGAGGGACTGAGCAGGGTGGGGAGCACAAAGAGCTCTCCTGCACTGCAGGCAGGCTTTAACAGCCAGCCCAGGCACAGACCCAGCCCATCTGCCTGGTGATATCTGGGGCAGCAGGGCCTCAATCACACTGCCCATACTGTCACTTTTCCATGTCTCACCCACTGCACTTCCAGAACAGGGGGATGTGGTTCTGCTTCCCCACATGTTGCTGCTGCTTTGTGGTCATTCAGGCAGCTGTACTCGGCCTTGTACGGGCAGCTGAAGTTTTGCTCAGCCTCAACACAGCCAGGGCTGTGCCATGGCAGGCTGGGCTCATCTGAATCACTGCCCACAGACACCACACAGCCGCCTCACCTGCCCTCGGAGGCAGGGTACAAGGCTTATTACCTCACCCAGACACTGCAGACGAAATCCGTATATATTGATTCTGCCACTTTGGTAGGACATCAGATGCACTCCTCCAGACTCCTTGTCCACAGTGCCATGCCTCAGAGGCACTCCAGTGACTGATCACTTCTGCTTCCTCAAGGGAATCCTGCCCCTGTTTTCATCAGCAGACCTGAGCAGGGTAGAGGCACGGATCTTCTGTGCTTGCACCAAGCAGAGTCTCTCTAAGCACAGCACCAAGCATCTGGGGAGATGGGCATCAGCTCCTGCCCCAGGGTTCATCAGGACCTTGATTCTCACTATGGTTTCTCCTTGTTTTGTCATTCACAGTAGTTCAAAGGGGCATAAAAATCCACCAGCTCCTGGAGGAGGCACTTGGCACTCACTGCATGGTGGGGCCACCACCCAGTGCAATCAGGGTTTACATTCCCATGCCCCAAGAGATTCACACTGATAGAAAAGCCAACTCCAGCAGGGAAAATGAACAGATGGATAACCACCTGCTGAAGAGGAAAATGTTGAGACAACTGGGTGCTATGGTAATTCATATCCTTTCTTTGATCTCAGTAGTGTCTTTGTACTGCATATAGAAAGCAAAGGGGAGAACAATAAAGCTTTATGCTAAGCCAGTGCCTTTCTCAAATTCACTTTCCTGCTCTGTAATGGGAACAGAGGATTGAACCCCAGCCTGCATTAATGAAAAAACAAACAAAAGCAGAACTTCATAAGTGAGGAAAGTTGCATTTCCAGCCATTTATTTATTTGCTTTTGCCTCTTAAGAGCCTATCTATGCATTGCATAGGAGTCTGTTGGAAGCACCTCCAGTAAAAGTCTTTAGTCTAAACTCTTATCATGATAAATAGCAGGAATGAGCAGCATTTCATCAACTTGGCCTCATTACCATTTCTTCACTTGTTCCCATGTCAAATTCTGGAAAAACTCAGAGCACTTTGTCCCAAAGTTCAGGAGATTCAGGCCCTGTTAATCCATGGCTAAAAACAAATTTCCGAAGAAAGGCCCTGGGAGTCCTCCAAAGGGCTGCAGCCCTCCAAAGACTATTTCAGTGAGCACAGATCGAGCCCTTTCTTGGTTTTTTTATCACTCCATGTACATCCTGCAAGGTAAAATGACATGGGGAATCCTGCAAAGTGCCACACGATCCACTGCTTGTAGCATCCCATGGAAAGCTGATGGCTGAAGGTATGATGGAAATTGAGACTTACTACTTTCCACACTGCTGCAGACAATCTGTGCCATTCCCCTCTCTCAGACGGAGGTCACCTGGCCTGTGTGTGACCTCCAAAATTGATGGCATGGCTGAAAAGAAAACTTGGGTCACCAGTAACTTTCCCAAAAACTACAGTTGCACTGTCTCCTTCCTCCAATACATCCTTGGCCATTTCAGTCTCTTGTGTTACCTAGGGGAAGGCATGGTTTATCCAGGTCTGAGAGGCTTGCAACAGGGTTCAGGACACACACTGATGCTGCTAAGGCCAACCTCTGTGGGGATGCAGGGCTTCACAGTGTACAGCCAGGCAGCTCCCCCCCAGCCATCCTGCCTTCCCCAGCCTCTCCAGGCCAGATGTCACTGTGGGAATGCAGGCATAAATCCAAGCCTTCTGTTAAATACCCCCTTTGAGGTAACGTTACAGAATGACTGCTAAGGATCAGCAACATCTTCCAGCTCAGAAACTATACTTCCTCCTCACTGCACAGCAGTACCACGAGTCCTGAGTGAGCACCTTAAAGAGTTTCTTGTGCAGTGCAACAACTTTATTTCCAGCACCTGCTGCCCACCTCCAACACTGACTGCCGGACTGGGGCACAACTTGCACAGCCAAACCAGCTGCAATGGAAAAAGAGTGCTGCTTCTGAGACTTGTTAAAAAGTGTCTTGAAAGTGTCAAGGATGCCAAGGCAGAGTGGGAGTGACACTGTGTTTTCCTTTTCTGGAACTCCAGGTCACCTACTCCATGACTTAGCTGTGGCGCCGCAGGTCTGAGGAGAGGACAAAGCTGGTTTGTTTTAACATGGGCCCCTGCCAGGCTCACCCTGCCCATCGCTGTTGTAATGCCAGCTCTTCCTGGCCCAGGGGAAGCAACTCCGTGCCTCCTTTGCTAGCCTCAGCCACACTCCTGCACCACCCAAAGCAGCTCCAGGCCTGCTGCTGCAGGCCCAGGAACATGGGCTGTCCCAGAGCCCCATGGTCCCCAGGGGCTGCCCACCCTCAGCAGTGCCCTGCCCACACAGGAGCTCAAGGATGGGAGTGTGTTGAAGGTTTCTGCCATATCAAAAGGGATTCAGTCAGGAATCATCCTGCAGCAAGGCTAAGGCTGAACCAGAGCAGTACCACCCCCCTGCAGAGACACGAATTTTGAGGAGCCTATTTAATATTCCCCCTTCTTGCAAAACCAGTGCTTTCATCCAATGCTAAGGATTCCATAGAGAAAAATAATTAGCTCAAAACTTAGCAAATAGTTGGATGCTGCCTGACTTCTTACCTCAAGCACCTCCTCACATAATTGCATTTCCAAGCAATACTGGGAGACTTCCCAACACATAGGCAGCAGGAAGCCCACATAAGGCTGCCTGCTATGTATCACATGTTTAGCATCTCCAATGACATGATTATTCACTAAGTGGCTCACGCTAATATTCTGACTATTGCACACCTGTTCCCTAGCACCATCTGCAGGCAAACTCTGTCCTTCGCCCCATTTAGTGGAAATGGTACCTGCAGATCCAGGATAAGCAACAGCTCTCCACTGGATCAAACACTCAGTAGAGATCCAGGTGGTTGCTGCTCTAAATACACATTGCAGTAGAGACAAATTGTGCAAGTTTGGTTGTTTGCTGCAGGCTGAAAACTGTTTAGGAACACATGTTTAAACTTAATAAGCTACTTCTAGTCAAAAAGAAGAACAGCTGTTCTGATAAAGGCAACGAAAAAAACCCCCGACAATGTGATTTTAAGAAACTGAGGAAGATGAGGTGGAGGAAAACAGAACTTTAGGACGGGGCATCACTTACACTGCAAGCTTTGGCCCCTTCTCCCCCCATGAAGTGGTCATGAATTAAGTTAATGCTTGTGTATTTTCTTCACTGACCTGGTAAAACTCCCCATTGTCGCCCTGATTTTGTAAGACTTTGTTAAGCCTTCTGATGTTTACATTCTTTCAACAAACTTTCTCACACACAGTTCTGTAAATAACCTATGTTTTGCATTCTTTCATAGAGGTGGAGAGAATTGATGGACCCTTGGTCTGTCCAGTGGCATTGGAGAGGTGGCACTGTCACCCTCCAATCCACTGTCACCTTTGGAAAACTATAAATATTGGAGTCAGAAAATAAAGTTCTTCTTTTTTGTTCCCCTCGAGAACAGCAGTGTCTGTGTCATCATTTCGTGCCTTATCACAACACCCCATAGTGAGAGAAAACCTCCACTTTCTTAGTGGCCCTCAGAACACCTGAGTGCCATGTAAAACTCACCTCATTCAATTGCTGGTTTATAATCAACAAAGTTTTTATCAGTATTTCACAAACCCACATCTACACAGGGGCTGTGACGGAGCACCAGATTCAGCTTTAGCACACTGGACAACATAGCTGAATCTACAGAGAACACCTCCAAGATATCACAAAATTGAGCTTGTCTCCCTGTCACACCCTGTGTCTCCTGATACTGAGCAGTCAGAAGAGTGAGTCCTTGAACTAAGACCAAACCCAGGCTTTTTGCTTTTAACACAATTAAAAAAGTAAAGTATTTTAAAAATCCATCTTAAAGTAGCCAAGGAAAAGGGCTATAATTCTTCCAACTGTATTCTGAAAAGATGTTGCCTCTGCACCCCTCAGAGTCCAGTCAGCACAGAATAGAGAATGTCCATCCAGCTGGGTTCTTTTAATGGCTCAGAAAGAGATGTGTAGTCTGCCAGTTGTAACAGGAGCTTTCTTATCATGACTGGGTCCACAACTTGTGGCTTTCAGTCAGCAGAAACAAGAAGTGAAGGGGACAGCAAGCACTGTACTGTAGCCATCTCCCATACTAGGAGCAGCTGGCAAGCAGTCTGAGAAACTAAACCAACAATTTTATGGTGCTCTTCTTTACAAACTATTTGTTCAGAGACATGAAAGATGCAAAGGAACCATGTGTCTTGATCACACTCAAGAGACTATTACGGTGCACACCAAAGACCTTTGAGAAATTCCCTATTTTCATCCTATCCAGCTATATTACACTCCTTCCTTCTTGAACTTCCAACTGCAAAACTCCACTTTAACACAAGATATACATTGGTTTTATTAATTACACCACAAGTAATACTTTCTGCAACATCATATATTTCAGTTTCTGAATCTATATCCGAATAAAGTGCTGAAGTTTAGGGAATAGTTTTAGTGCATTCTGTGTAGTCACTTCTATAACTTCTCCAACTGGAATTCCTTTAATTTTCGCAATGTATTCAGCAGCAATGTAAATATTTTTGGGTTCATTTCTCACCTGAAAAACAAAACCAACCTAATTACACACCCCTAGAGATCACAAGTGTTTCAGATTCAGTACTTTCTGACACAACTTCAGTCACATTGTGGCACATGTGGCAGAAAGATGACACGTGTCCATTACTCTTGGATTAAGTTCCCTTGGTGGTCTCTTTCCTCTCTTGTAACCATGCTTAAGGCTACTTCATTATCCCGTGCCAGTAGCTGACCTCCACTAGGTGTGGGTTTGGATACAAATACACAGAAATCCCTCTCTCCCATCATTTACCTGTTTTTCAGGCCCCAGAGCAGGAGAGTCAGTTTCCAAGCACATATTTTCCAGCGGCAGCTGTTTCACAAGCTTCTGCTTCTTGAAGAAAGTAAGACAGCCTTTAAATGCTTTATGCACTTAAAACTGTGGGGAAAAAAACATGAAGGGAGGATATTCCCTACATTTAGAGGCAACATCAAAAGAACTTCGGTGCCACAGTCTACATTTTATCAACAATTTCTGTATGGAAGCAAGAACACTGGGAGCTGCTCCAAAAGTCCCTTCAAATTAGGGTTGTCCTGTTTTCTAAATATCCAAAGCACTATTATCTCAAAGCTGAATTCATTGTTATTTATTAAATCACAGTTATGGTATATTGCAGTTATAGAGTTGCCAGTGCAATTCTAATTTGCTGTTTTCTGTGCATATAATATTTGTGTTCCTTTTCCTCCTCTCTGCTTTACCTCTCAACCGCAGTTTTTCCTTCCTAAGTACCTAACCTCATCCCCATTTATATCCACCCCTCATGCTCCCTCCACTTGAATCAAACTTTTTACTCTCTTACATTTCCTGAGCTTATCACAGAAAGCAGTCCTATCACAAAAACTACTCCTTCTCTACATGTCATGTCCCTACTGTAAAACAGTACAGTGACAGAATCTTCTGAACAGTTCACCAGAAAACACAATAAAATGAGAAAAACCCCCCTTGTTTCTCAGGAATAGCTGAGCTGTTGTAGCCAGAATTCCCCATCCAAAGTCCAGCTAAGGCAAAAGCCCCAGGCAGAAATTCCGCCAAAGTAAAAATGTGCAATGCATGGAGAAGGAGCAGACCCCAGCCGGAACCGGGACAAAACGTTACCTGTTCACTCCTTATAATGGAAGGAGGAATGGAGAAGTAGTATCCAGCTCTCACCCCTTCCATGGCTACAGACGGCTTCCCATCAAAGGCATGGAGCAACACCTTGGTAGCACCTTGGAGAAATAAAGCAAACCACATCATCAGCAGGGTTACAGCAGGGCTGCCATGTCAGCTTCCAATGGGACCTTGGTCCCATACAGAATTAACACAGAAACTCCACACTTCTGCTCCTGAGTTAAACACACACAAACTGATGTGAGGACATGGCACAACTGGAGAAATCCTGTTGGCAAAAGCCATGGCAAAGGAAATGCATTAAAAAAGCATACCTTGTTCCTTCAGGAGATTAATGGTTGGTCTTCCAGCTGAGCGGGAATGAACATTTCTGCACAGCAAGGAGAGGACCAGCATTAGCAAATTTAGCCAAATACTTTTTTCTTTTTTGCATATACAAACAAACTAACAGTACCTTGGGATGAAAATAATTAATTTGTGTTACAACTTTTATCAAGAAAAAACCCCAGGGATGCATATATTAATGGGAACAACATAGCATGGACAGGGGACATAAGATGTCTGTACAGAAGTGCAAACATAAGGAAAATTCTAAAATTAAATCTCAAACTGGAGACTGACAGGACACTTATGCCAGTTTAATCCATCTAAGAAAAGTTCCGTGGGCACTTAATAACCATAAATCCTGGGAAGTATTTCAACATGTTGCTGAGACCTGGCAAATCCTCCTTCTGGTATAAACAAAACCTACAATGGCAAATCCAGTCTTCTTGCCAGCTCAATCTGCTTGATCAAAACCTGTCTTTGTCCTTCCTTCTGTTCATCAGTGCTGGCAAATCTGGGAGTGAAATCTAGTCCAACCTACAGTACAAGAAGACAAGGGTAAGGTTTTACAGACCTAACACTTAAAAAAACCATAATTAGACATACATAGGCATACCATGCTTCAAAACTGCAAAGAATTTCAAATTATGTATACTAGAGACTGCAATTAAAATGAGCTCAGCTGCAGCTTAACTCAAAAAAAGAATGCATTCTTAACCATAAACTTTTCAACAATGAAAGCATTTGTGGGCAGACAGCTACTAACAAGGGTATTCAACATTGTAGTCTGTAACTGGTTTTTTGGGGGTTTATGTTCTATTGAATATTATGTCAGATTAAGTCTCAAACATGGATCTCCAGTATAAGTAAAATTTCTGACCTTAACCTATAGCTTTAGTCCAATCTCTAGCAAATAATTTTATACTTTTTTGATCTAAACATGTTCAGGCAAAATTTAAAGTCTGTCAAAGCAGTCCCATTCAAAGTTAGATGAAGATAAGTTCTCCATATACAGTACAACATGGCAAATTTAGCTAGAAAGTTCTGCCAAAACCCGCTTTTTCTGTAGCCAGTGCACTACCAGATGTAAGTGCCTCTGGTACTAACACACAAACAGAGGCAGACTCCATCCTAAAGCCTCAATTAATTTATAAACAAATGTAAGACAGGAGACAACAGATGGATACAGATAGATGAAGGATTAAAAAAAGAACTGTACAAGTCATCGTGGTGTACTGATATCACAGCTTAGCCTAACTTTGTCAGAGAAGAAAGCAGGAAAGATCTGCCTTTGGGTATAACATGAGACAGCATAAATATCTAATCTTCCAACAACTCCAGCAGCATAAATTCCATCTATTTTCTAATAGCAATAACGAAGGAAAAGAAGGAATCAAGCAAATCTATACAGGAAAGCACATTAAGAGAACTACCAATCAGACTTAATGCTTGTTCAGGCTGATAGCAATTCTTACCACATACAGAAAAACAAGCATTGACTCAGTTTTTGTAATTCCAGTGACAGCTGCTGCTTGAGAGATTTAAACAAGTTACAGAATTCCACTCACTTCTCCAATCCCCACCAATTTGTCTTTGTAAAGTTCTATAAGAGGCAGCGCAGCATCCAGATCCTGCAAGAATAAAAGATGCAACTCTCACTGCCTTTATAAGAGGAAAGGGTTATGAACCCACATTATGATTAAATTGGCATTTCCTTCACTGTTCTGAAATACTTTGCAACTTGTCATTACTGCGAGCTGTGCAGTCAGATTTTAGAAGTCTGAAGGATTTATCTTCTTAATAACCATTTCATTACACATTACATTCTTTATCTATATCTATCTCTCTATATATATATATATTGAAACCTTATTCTAAATACTTCTGAGCTACTTTTCACAGTAGCAGCAGAGGTAATTAAAACAAGGTCCCAAAATAACTTGGTAACATAAAAAAGCTGCAGACAGCTCCCTGAGATTTTTAGGACAAAGCCACAAACAGTTGCCTTCCAGTTCCCATGTTAACAAAGGAACATCTGCACATGTTGTTTGCTGTAAGCAAAGCACACCTGGGATTTTTAAAACCATTTCACTGCAGCAATACAGCCAGATGACTCCAGAGAACAATTCTGCTTTAAGGGCTGATAGGGAAAAATGGAGAGAGCCTGGGATTTGGTCCACTGGGTCTCCTTGCATTACAGAGAGCAGAAAAACCACTGGGCAGACCTGAAGGTAAATCAGGCAGACCGGAGCATCCTGTCGTCTGTCCTGAAAAGTCCCAGCAGTATTTTAGAGGCCACATTTTACCTTCAAAGTAACACTGCGCTGCTCCTCTGGAGAAACCTCTTGAACGGGGTGAACTCCCAGGCATGGCACAACAAACCCTGGGAATCTAGGCATGGAATAGATAGCGAGAGTGTGAAAGACTACAGAGAGCCTAAGTTTAACGCCAAGAGCCCACAGAGAGCGCAGGTTTAAAGACAAGAAGGGCCGGCCTGACGGAGGGGGACAGGGCATCCCCCGTCAATCCCCAAGGCGCGAACCCACGCCGGGACACGGGCGGGCGCCGGAATCCCCGCCGGCCTCGCACCTCTCAGACAGCTCCACGACGCTCCGGAACTCGCGCGCCTGCTCCGACACCACCACCAGCGCTGACACGGCCGCCTACGGCACACAGAGACCCCCGGCCCGCTGAGACCGGCGGGGCCGCGGGCAGAGGGTCCCCTCAGGCCGGCCCCGCCTCACCTGCTCCGCCGCCCGCACCACGGCCGCCACGTCCTGCAAGGGACAAACACCGCCTCAGCGCTGGGGCCGCGCCCGGGACTCCCCCCGCCCGCCGCGCCTCACCGGCTGGAAGCAGGGCGCGGCCAGGTGGCAGTGGCAGTCCACCGGCCCCGCCATGCCGCGCCCGGCGGGAAGGCACCGGGCGGCTGCGGGTTCCGCTTCCGGGCCGGCATTTTCCCCGCGTTCCAGGCGGGAAATGGCGGCGCCGCCGGAGCCGGAGGGCGCGGGGCCGGGGGAGGCGGACGCGGGGCCNNNNACCCGTTGGTGCGCTGCTGCTCGCGGCGCGGGCTGGGCGCGGTGCTGGAGCTGTGCGCGCCCTTCGTGCGGGCCCTGGCGCAGGGACAGCCCGGCGGGGCCGCCGCCGAGGTGGAGGCGCTCTGGGTGAGCGGGAAGTGGGAACGTCCTGTGCCGGCACAGGGCCCGGCTGGCAGCGCTCGGCACCCGGGGTGAGGGGGCGGCTTGCCCCGGGGTGGCTCCCGGGCAGGGCGGTGAGGCGGGACGGGCCCTTCCTGCAGGAGGGATGGATAAATTCACGGATGGACCGCTGGATTCTCAGTCTGTCCCCTGCCTTGCAGAACTTCGAGACAGCGGTGCGGGAGAACGTCACCATCAACGGGCAGCCCTGGGAGGAGGCCTCGGATGACTCCCGGCTGCGGAGCGGTAGGCGTCCGTTTCCATTCGCTTCCTGCTGGCTGGGTTTGTTTTGGTTTGGTTTTGTCCTGAGGTAGAAGGGGTCCGATTGAAAAGGGAGGTTCTGACTTGATGTATGGAAGTAAAAACTCATTCTTAGGATAACAGAGCGTTGGAAAAGGCTGCCCAGAGCTTGTCTCCAGCGCTGGAGGCTTCCAAAACCCATCTGGACAAAAGTGCTGTGAGCAACCTGTTTTGACAGGGGCGTAGACCCTACTGTGAGCAGGAGGCTCTGGAGAGCCTGAGTGTTGGGGTCAGTGACCAAAGATCTATCAAAAGGCCCTAGGAGACTGTCTGTTGCTGCTATTTAATATACAGATTAAGTGTTGAAAATTATTGCTATATAAATATATGTAATAGAAACAATGTTTTTATAATTACTGTGTTTTGAATAATAGTAGTGGAGATTCTTGGTAGTCTGGTGTCCAAAGAAAATTCCAGTGCTGTTCATTCACTCAGTTGTGTTGGCTTTAGGTGCTCTTTGCCTGCAGCATAATGCCTTTTGCAGTTACACAGAGGTAAAAATACAGATGCATTGAGCTAACTGTGGCGCTGTTAAACCAAAAACGTTGAACTGTTTTTTGATGGGGATGCTCTGAGCAAACTGTGGGCTCTGAGCAATGTGATCTAGTTGAAGATGTACCTGCTCATTGCAGGGGGCTTGGTCTAGATCACCTTTAAAGGCCCAGACTATTCCAACCCAGACTATTCTCTGATTCTTTGAAGTGTCTGCAGTTGTACTTCTAGAATTATAAAACTCCAGCTGCTTTGACTACAAGGTCAAAAATGCACAGAACTCATGATACAAAACTGAGACACTGTCATCTGCCCACAGCTGGAATAAAGCAGGTGTAAAGGAGTGTATTCTGGTGTTTAATTAGATATAGATTTACTCATGTGCCTATCTCTGATCCAGTTTGAATCACCAAGAGATCATGGAAGATTTTGTGCCTTCCATGTTTATGTTGACCAGTGGCTTAAGTCTTTCCTGTCATTACTTGAATGGTTTAATGGTGATCTTACAACAAACAACCAGAACAAACACACAGACTCCTGGAACCTTGACTTTTCCTTTCTGAATTTTGCAATCACTTGATTCTGCAGAGGGTGACCCAGAGAGGGTGCTCAAAATCCATTCTTTACCACTAGATTGCAAACATTGCATGGCTTGCAAGTTATACTCAACACATGAGTGGGAACAGTGAATTTAAATGTTAAACTGCTTATTTGTGCACTGTGTGATTTAAAATCAGTTAGGCTTCCAGTTACTGTTTGTACAGTTGGAGTTTGTTTAATGCTTGTAAGTCACACAGATAAACCATTTTTCTCCTTAAAAGATAGCCATTGCTTCCTAAGACTTTCTTCACAGATTCAGAGTTCATAGGGAAATATATTTGTTATTTTTTCCCCTGGATGGTTCTCTGCCTTCCCCCCCCCCAGATAATTTACTTCAAAATAACTGGCCAGCATCATGTTATGCTCCAATCTCTATACTGCCTTAGCAGGGAGATTCAAGACATCCATTTATTTCTATGTTGATAATCATGCATGATTTTTTTTAGTTTGAGATCTAAAATTTCTTTTTCTTGATAAGTTTGTCTCAAAAAAAAAAAAATTGTCTGAGAATTCCACAGTAACTATGTGTGTTTGTCACTTTCAGATTCCAATACGGAAATTGTGGAGGATGAATTTCATGACTTAGTAGCAGAGACAACAGCTAGGCGTAAACGGTGGCCTAAAAAGATCCTGGTGCATGCTATCCAGACCATGAAAGCAGAGCAAGAGATGTTGGTGAGTGATCTAAGACTTCCAGAAAACCTTTGCATTAAGAAATCGATCATCCAGTGTTGACCTTTAAGCTCCTTCCCATGGTTGCTTTTGATTCTTAATCATAAAATGAAATTGTTTTTTTTTTTTTAAGAACTGGTTCTGCAGTAACAAGGTTTAAACTTAGTAAGTTTACTAAGTAACTAAGGGTAGCTACAGAGTGTTGTGACTGTGTCTGAATTGTGTCTGTAGCACAAAGAAACTGAAGCATATTGCTTCGTCCTTGTGACTCAAGATTTACAAACCAGTAGGCACCTAGTTATCTTCCAGGTTATTGAAGCCCTTGCTCAAGGGCTGGTTGAGGTACTAAATGTTGCACTACATACATACAGATAGTATCACATGCAGTGTATGACTTAAAAAAATGTCAGTGGCTTCCTAAGCACTTTTTTGAGCTAGTAACTACATCGAGTAATGACTTTCAGTAAAGCATGGGAAAAAAGGCAGTGTGGATTAATGAATCAGCACAGTAAATTCTGTGGGATTTTTGACACGCAGTGTAAAGTAATTACTGGCATTAAACAACCCAGTCGTGTCCTCAGCTGCTGGATTTCTTCCCTGAAGTTATCTTAGACCTCTCTTTTGTTTACCTCCTGATTAACTAGGATTCCTTTCATAAAAAAACAAGAGGCTGAGGCAGAGTCAAACACTGGCACAAGCTGTCCAGTGATACTGTGCAGTCTTCATCCTTGGGGAGATTCATGGAGTTGACTGGATGAGGTTCTGAGCAACCTGCCCTAGTTAGCCCAACTTTCAGGAGGATGTTTAGAGGTCCTTTCCAACTTCAGCTATTCTATACTAAAGCAAACAGGGATTTTTTTAGAAAGTTGTGTAGGAGCCTGCATTGCATTTCTGAGGACTAAAATTGACAAATATTAGTTAACTCTCTAGGTTAGCCAGGCAGAGATGATTTACAGTAAGGAAAAGTGCATGGGTGCACTTTCATCTTACACCTGAGATATTTTCTAACATATATTACCTTTTGTGATCTCTCTGTTTTGTCAATGTATTAAGTATGTAAAACAAACAAAATCAACTTAAATAAAATATGTTATTGCGTAACACCAAGATTTAACAAGACCTACCTGAGTGCCACAATGGATTACTTATGTGGAATACCTCTCATGCTACTTTCTTTCTCTTGCTGATCTCTTTGAAGTTCACACTACCACAACTTGATGATTATTTTAATTAAAATTGTCTGCAAAAGTTTCGTTTATCCCTGTAAGAATATGTAGAAATATATGTAAGAAATATGGAAAGCTTAGTTTATCTCTGTAAATGGTCCTTTTTTTAATCTCTCAGCTACTTTGTAAAGGTATCAGTAGTTTCTTTGGTTTTGGTTGAGGATTTCTTGGGTTCTTTCATCACCATAGCTAATTGTGTGATGCTTCCTGAGGCATAAAGAGCAGCCATGAAGATGTGATTTGTCTGGAGAGAACCACTCATTTATTGTGGTGATTTCCTTGTAATTGCCAAAGCAAGAGATCGTCCTGTGGGTTTTCAGTCAATATGGTCTGTAGAGTTTGAGATAAATGCAACCCATGTTTGTTCTCCTGCTTGGAGCTGTTACTGCAGACTTGCTAAGAAGTTGTGTGAACTGTGAAGAAATTTCTCCCAAAAGTACAGCAAGGAATAATTAGCTTTCCCCTACTTGGTTTTGCTTGAAGAAGGTTGAGGGACAGCTCCTGAAGTCGAGAACTAACTTGCAGATGATCTAACTTCTATTCCCTTAGCCTTGATTTGTTTCCTTCTTCTCTGTTAGCTGCTTCTAATTCCACCTTTAATGTAATGGAGTATGAGTTACGTTCAGTTATTACTAGTTTACTTCATGTCTCAGTTAACTGATGTAAGGTCACAAGATTCACAGTTTGTGGAACAGAGTGTTCTTAGCTCTATCTAAGTAACTGTAGGGCTAGAGTGTAGTTGTTTAAGTACTTTTCTTTTTCTTAGCTTTTTGTCTTAATGTACCCATTGTTGGAGTTTGTGGTTCTGTGAAAGCATGCTGGTTCTGTGAATGGCTCCTGAGAAGCCAGAGCAGTTTTTTCCTCAGTCATGCAGTAGGTGGCAATGCTTCTTCCAAAATGCCTGGATGTCAGTTCTTATGCTATAATAATCAGAATTCTGCAAACTAAAGCAGATTCTGGAGATGTGTTTACAGTGAGTGTAACTGTGTTAACCAGTATGCTACTTTCAGTAACTAAGTATCTATAATCTGTACCTCTAATACATTCTTGATCTAAATAATTCCACCACAATCTCCATTGTTCTGATTGCTATATGTATATTAGATATCTGTTAAACCAAGGGGGTATTTCAGAATTTTGGTTTGTGTGTTTTTTGTTTTTTTTTTTAATATGTAGAAGCTCTACCAGCCTGTGGTGAAACCAGCAGACATAAGACCTCTGGATTCTCAAGGTAAAGATTTTGTGGGGAGGGCAACTGTAACACTGCCTCACTTACTGGCTATCTGTACATGTTTAAAAAGTTTTCTTTCTTCAAGCTTATTTAAAATTGGCTGTTTATAAATTCTAAAAAGCTAGAAGTTTTTTCATAAGTGAATATATTGCTGCCTGAGTTTTACGGTGTCCATTTCTCTCATTCTGAGTGCTGCCTGCAGTTAGGCACTGTACTTGAAGGCAAAAAGCTGGCAAAGGCCTCTCTGTGTGTGTGTTGGGGAGAAATGGTCACACAGCTACCCCCAGAAGGCTTCCTTACTTCTTTCCTTCATCACTGGTGGAGGCCAGGTGGGGAACTGGATGGATCACTGACATTGTACTTCATCTGTTCTTGTGTTCCTTTTGCATGAGTACTAGAAATGCTTCAACCTCTCTTCCTAACCAGTCAGTTCCTTCAGGGAATTGAAAGCTGTTGTGTAGGACTCAGTGGTGGCAGTGTTGACTCTCCTAACTTGCCAAGTAGGACACAGATTTCATCATGCCTGTGTCACTTTTGAGGGTTGATGAAGGAACAGAGCTGCAAACAACATTTTAAGTTTGCTGCATGGTTTGGAAAGATGCCTTGTACAGACTCCTTGGAACAAGGTGATGGATTTTGCAGTGGATGATTGGGATGTCCTCTTTTGAAGCTGGCTTTAATAAATGGGAAGTTTTGTGTTGCCTGTTGTTAAGTATTGAAAAATGACAGAATTCAGCAGTGCAGTTCGAATTTGAAAAGTGAGAACCCTCACTATGAATTACTGCACATGATGTAACAAGCAGCAGTGCTCATAGTTTGAGGAGCTGAGCTGGATTTTTAAGTTCTCACCCTGCTGATCTGACTTCATTCTAAACATAATTTCCTCTTTGTGGAGGGAGACATGGTTTCCAGCAGTGCCAGCCTGTGCAGCAAAGCAGCCAGTAGGAGCAGTATAGTGGTCACTTTATATCTGAGTTCCTTTTGGTTTCTAGTGTCCAAATCCAGGCTTTTCGGATGTCAGTCAACTACTTGCAAGTTAGTAGCAGTTTACACTATGATATTGTGGTTTTGGGTTTGATAACTGCAAAGTTGCAGCAAAGATACCATGGAGTTTATGGAGCATTTTGGTATTATGTAGTAGTCTTTGGGAAGTTTATGTATACCAGTTTAGCAAGTACAGTGGCCAGAAACCAAAAATGTTTAGATTACTCAATACCTTTCATTTCCTTGTTTCATTTCCCTATGTTTTGGAAAGCCTTGAACACTGAGGAATATAATGCCATCTATGTCAAGCCAAACTCTTGCAGGCACATTTTATTTAACTGTGTTTCAGTCTTTCTGTACAATAATCCAAATAATTATTTCTTCTTTCACTTAACTCCGTCCTTACCATTTCATAAGGTTACCAGCCTTCTCATCCCAATACTTTATTGTAAGAGTGCTTCATTGTACATATATCCTTATTTTACAGAACGCCCTTCCATATTGCTGTGAGATGTGTTTAAAGAGGTTGCTTCTGGACTGCTAATTCTTCCAAACTGAATGATGGTGCATTTTAGTGTCCAGGTTCATGTAGGGATCTAGTGTTCCTAAACCAGCTCTGACCAGCACACTGGATACATGGACAGTTGAACAAGCACCATCTCTTGGTGGTTACCATGTTTCAGCAGGGAATCACTGTAACCCTGAGCTAGAATGCAGTGACTGACTTCAAAATACTTTTGACAGCACTAATAAGATTGACTTCAAAACAGAATGCCTTGTTTAACCTTGACAGGGTTTAGGGTTGTGTGCACCACCTGACACCATGTCCAACTGCAGGCAGTGGTGAAACCCTTCAGAAAATGAATAGTAATGGAGATGAGGCTCTTTACTTCCCAGAAGCATGCTAGTCTCGTTTTAAGTTTTGTGGATGGAGAACGTGCAAAACAGTTTCATAATAGGCTAGAGTTTAACTCTTGAATATAGAATTAAAGTATTAGTGATCTTATAATATTGCTGTTACAGTCGAATATATGCTGGTGTTCTGCACCTGCTACCTGCTTCAGTGTTCCTGAAAGCTGGGGGTTGTTTCCTTATTAGCACAGCAGAATTAATGCAGTTCGTGTTATTTATACTTGGTTCTTTTTGGTGTTGATGCTTGATAAGTTAAGCCAGAAGAAAAAAAAAAAGCAGCTTTTATTGTAAAAGCCAACTTGTTGGAGACATAGGAAGATTTATTTGCCCTCCTTAAAATAGGTTTTCTAAATCTCATGTTCCTCACAGTGGTGCCTATTCTCTGTTTCTGTATGGGTTTTATCAAATGTAATGTGAGCTTAAAAGTTTTGAAAACAAATCTTTCTGTGTAATTATTTCTTTACAACTGTTCTCTTATTTCAAATACTGGCTTTGTGTTTTTTAGGTAAGAACTTTGGGGCTTTCTGTAGTTGGGACTGCTAGCCTCTACTGCAGTTTGAGTGATAAAAAGTATTACTAATGAGGTATACCATGCCAGCTGTCATCCTCAGTGTTACAGTGAAAGGGATGTGCTGCAGGTTTAGGTTTTATACAGGGACTTTACTGGCTTTCTGTCCATTTTCTGATAGTGAGTAGTGGGGGAAAGAGTTCTGTTTCAGAAGGTGATTTGTGCTGTGTTTGTCTGTAGATGCTTACATCGCAGAGCTGAAGCAGGTGACAGGAGCGGCATCCAAACAGATCAGCAAAGCAATGCAGGTGAGACCTCCGTGTGCTCCAAGAGAAATATGTTTCTATTCTCTTGATCTGGTAGTATGTCACAAAACACGAGTTCTAACTCATCTTCCTTATAGTTTGGTAGAAAAAAGCCTGTGTGTGTACTTAGGAAGCAGGTAAAGCATTGTGTTTGTAAAGCATTTCCCCTTATGTGGTAGTAAGGGAGATTACCCAGGAAATACTTCTGCTGAGATTTTGGAACCTGCAGTGTTTGAAAAACAGAACATCTTTTGAAGACTTGTATGACTTCATCTGGAGTATGACATTTGTTACTTCAGTACCTGCTTAGGCATCTCAGGCTGTGATGTTCCTGTGATGCTGCCTGGGCTTAGAGATGTCATGAGGGAGCACTTCAACTTGGTGCACTCTTTGCTCGGTTTCTGAGTGCAGACACCTCACTATTGGAGTGGTAGCTCTGCGTTCACAACCCCCACCCACCATCCTGAGCATCATCTGTGCAGACACTGAAGCTTTTGTGCCTGTCAGAATCTCATTAGCATATTGCATGCCTTATAACCATTGTTTTTCCCATGTAACTTGAGATACTTGGGTTTGTTTTTGCAGTCTATTCTGGCACTCACAGAAAAAGCAGAAGGTTTTTCCCAAGCATTGAGTTTGCAACCAACCTTGGAACTCTGCAAGCTGCGGCAAGAAGTCTTTTCTGGTTTCAAGGTGAAGGAGGAAAACAATGTCCAAAATTCAGTACCACCAGGAGAAGTCACACCAACAGGAACTGTTTCCAGTAAAAATCCTTATGTTTTGCTAAAAAGAAGAAAAGCTGCAGATTCCCCCCAGAGAAGGCGCTACCCACTGCGGCGGAGGAAGATCACTCTCAGTGCATGAATTTCTCATTTTGTATTTTCACATTGGAATCTCAGTTGTGCATCTGTTCCATCTTTTTTCTTAGAACTGATCTAAGAACCTCAGTGCTACACATGGGAGCTTCTTTAATTAGTCTTTGACCTCTTAAATATTTCTACTTTTGCTGACATGCTGATGGTATATGGTACATGTACCAATAGCATCCCATATCCAGCAAGTGTATTTTCCATTTAACTCATTTTTTGCTCTTATATTGCAGTTTTTAGCTTGAGTCCTTGTGCTTCTCAGAGTTCTTGTACATGCTTTATGTATGTGGGCAGTCTTTTAGGAAACTACTCACTGCTCATTTACGTTCAGCATGTCTCTAAAGAGGTTGGAGAATGTCTAGTTCTCCTAATGCACCTTAATTAATTACTAAGGCATGTGGCTTTTATGTTAATGAGTTAATTGACACTGCAGCAAAAATGGAATCACCAAATTTGATGCGATGTTGGAGTTTTAAGGAAGCCCATGCACACATGTGATATTACTCCTTGCTATTCTACCTTTCCTGAATATAGGTCATCTAGGCTTATTTATAGTTATGTTTGTTGAAACTTGGATTTTTAATAATTGTATATATTTACTTGCAGTGTGCTCTTCTGAACAGGAATTCAACCATCAAAATTTTAGGGTCTGATATATCATTTCATGTAATCCAATTATGCAGCCTGGTGTTTTCCTGAGCAATATTTCTACCCAAGAAAGGATCTTGACTTGGGTTATGTTTGCATTTGTGTTGTTTGACTAAACTTTAAAGATCAGTAGAGACTACCAGTAAATGGTATTTACCTGAGCTAGCTTACTTTTGTTTTCTATACTCATTAGTACCTAGAAGATTGCAAATTAGTACTAAATTGAGCATTGTGCCTTAACCATTTATAACTTTTTCTAGTTTATGGTTGCATGTGCCTGCAGTAAATACTCCTGTCTAGTATGTAATATATTTGTAACACAGTAAATGGAGGGGGGGAGGGGTTTAGAAGCTTTCTTAATGACATATTTGGTGCTAAGAAGACAGGTCCGACCTAATGTCTAAGAGATTGAGAATTCTCAAGAAAACAGATTTTAGCATAATTTATTTCGTAAAAGTGAGCATCTGTACTGAGACTTTGTATATATAATCATATGTAAATATTTTTTCTGACCTTGTATATACAAATGTGTGTTTTTATATGAAGTAAATTAAATCAATTAAGGAAGATCAAAGCTTCAGATAATGTTGTCAGTTCTAATTCTGGAATAGATGGTGGCTGAGCAGTGAGCGTACTTCAGAGGACATCTGTGTTAAATTCTGGCTTGAGTAACTGAAGTAGTTCCATGTACTGCCTTTGAACTCACAAGTGTTATTAATCTCGGGGCTGCAAAGCTTCTCGTGTGAGAGAGGACAGGATGTGAGAGGGACTGGAGCTGCAGGGCTGTGGAACGTGTGGCTCAGACAGCTTCTCACACAGCCACTTGCTATTTTGAGTGCCCGTGCTGTGTGTGGCGTTGGAAATCCCTGCTTCAGCTTTCTTCATACAGATCCTGGATGGTGCTAGGCTAAGGTGAGCGCTGCAAGATTTTGCATGGCAACTGATACAATATTTGGCCATTTCCTCTGTTAATAGGAAGATTCTCTGCTCTTGTCTGCAACTGATAGGCAAGTACAGAAAATAACTAGGAATAGGTGTATACCTCTTCGAAGAAGTTCTGTCAGAAATAGCTGGGATAAGACAAATGCCATGAGAAGTAAAAAGGGAAAGCACTGTGGTTTAAGACTTAATAAATAAATTCATAGATTCACACTACAGTGCATGTTTCTAGTTAGAGATTGAGGGATAGTTGGCCTGCACAGGATTTCAAGGAAGTGGGAATGAATGCCCTGAGTTAGAGCACTCAATCTTTGTTCCCAAGGCCCATGTTGCAATTGCAACTGGGTGGAAGAAGAAAAATGCATCTGGAAATGCTGGCCAAATGGCCTAAAGAAAAAGATAAAGCAATCAGGGTTCCAAGTGCAGCATATAAACTAGGAATTTAAAAATCTGGTGGCCAAGCAGTGCTGGAAAGAGAGCCTCGCTTGAACTGAAAGTTCTATGATGAGCTAAACTCAACATGAATGTTCAGCAGTTTTTCCAATGATTATTTAAAAATTCTACAGCCAGTGATACCTGCAACTAGCTGTTCTTCCCGTTGGCAGAAATATATAAAACACTTCATTTTGCCCCACTCCAGTAGCCTTTTGTCCTTCAGTTAACTTTTCATAGGAATTGGCAGTGTTGTGCAAGACATGTCTAATCAGGCTTCTACTGAAATGTCACAACAGCCAAGCTTCTTATTTTTAACTTGGGACGAATTGGTATTGCATCAAGAAATGTCTGGTAGTTTTTCTTTATATAGCCTTTGAATTTTGTAAGACAGCTCAATGGTGATGGATGCTTGGGTTCATTTGCAAACCGAGTTTGAATTTCTTGGCTTTCAGGGGCGAGAACATCTTGCTGTTTGTTGGTGTGTCCTGTCTGCAATGTGCTTTTTGCTCATGAGGCTGGGCCATCCCCAGCCAAGAAAAACTTGCAAATTGGAGGAGCATCCACGCATGCTTTTGCTGTGTGTACTTTCTGAACAAAGGGGATTATGAACTCTAGAGGGGAAGCTCCTCTTCCAGAAATCTTCACATGGACCCTGACATCTGTTCGGAAGCCTGGGCACTCTGAGACCCAGTTCTGACCTGTGCCGTTCTCCAGAAGAGCCGTGCTGTGCTAAGCTGTGATCAGACACTAGTCTGCATGTGTGTAGGCTGCTTCATGCAGACAAATATCACTGATAAACTGCCATTATAAAATGTGAGCTCAGCTGACTAGGCTGCTTTCTGGGCTGTTTTTCTATCCTGCATAGAAATGCTCTGCCTTTACTGCTGCACTACCTGGAATTACTGTGTAGGCATTTCTGCAGATGTACCAGAGATAGCTTTAATACTCAGTAGAAACTTGTTCCCACAAGCAAATTTTGATTTGTCATTTCCTTTGTCATTTGTTCTGAACAAGAACAGACTATTCAAGCTCAAGGGGACTGTCCCCTGGCTTGTCCCATGCTTGTGTTATCCTGGAAATCATATTCTGCAGCTGCTGGGAATTATTCAGTGAAGCAGATATTTATTCAGGACTAATAAATTCTTGGTGAGCTGCTCATGATTTGATGCTGACAGGTAGCTGGTGCAGGTGCCATTTGCAGCAGCATTGTTCCTGGAGCATGGGGTTCAAAGTCCCTCTGTGGAAGGGGACTTTCTTTCCCACAGATCACTCCAGAGGACTGTTGAGGTGTTTTATCCACATGGTTCATAGCAAGAGAACGTACCTGTTCCCTGAGCCTGTGAAAATACCGGCTTCTAGTCCTATTTCATCTGAGCTTAAGCTACAAAGGCAGCAAGATCCCAGAGCTCTCTTTAAGCAACTGTCCCAACTAAGTCTCTGTTCCTGCCCTCGTGTACTGTTTACTTTTAACTGCATGAGGTGTAGTTTAGCAAGATTAGGCTCTTTCAAAGGGGCAGTTGGGAGCAATTCACCCTCTAATAGCTCTCTGCCTGGTGGCCAGGGCTGCTTTCCAGGAGGTGCTGGTTTGGATCCGCTCCCATGGAGAATGTCACTGAACCCACACCTTACTGCTGCCTCCATGAGCTGCCCTTGGTGAACATCCTGCTCTTGGCACATTAGATGACAAAGGGAGAAAGAAGCAAGACTGCTTTTGAAGAAACCAGGGAATGCCCTGTGAGATGCTTGGGAGCCCCAGCACAGTCTGGGGCTGCAGATTAGGTCAGGGTATATTGGCAAGAGTGTGTTTCCCAGCTGTGGTCACCAGCCATCTTCCCATGGCTGATAGGGTGGGAAGACTCACAGGGACTCAGTCCTCCAGGGTTGGAGAAGCTCTTGGAAAAGTTCAAAATCAAATAAATGCATGGGTAGCCTGTAGGGTTGAGACACAAGCTGCTTTGAGGTGGAACAGCTGGGAAGAAGCACTTCAAACCAAGGAAGTCATGCTCAAGTCTTTTAGTCACAGTCCCAGAGCCTGCCAGGAAACATGTGGCAGAGCACAGGAGTCAGTTTGACCCTTGGACTCCAGGGAACCTGGTTCCCTTACCTTTAGCATGAACTGTTAGCCAGATCTTCCTGGAAGGATAGTCTATATTTACTCAGTTTGCCGACTCTAACTTCATCTAAGCTGGATGACTCAAGCTGCTGAGGAAAACAGAAAAATAGGGAAGTATCTGATTTCTTGAGATACCTGGGGCTTTATGACTGACTGCCCTGCAGTTTGGAGGCGCATACCCTCCTCACATGGTCATGTGTTCACCTCTGTGAGTTGAGCACAGCCAGGAGGGTACAAATCCTTTTGCAGAAGAGCAAGGATGTTGAAGTAGCTGTCAGTGCAAACACCGTCTTTCAGAGCATAAGGCCAAGGTAACTGTGCAATTAAAATGCAGAAAGGTGTTCCGAGAGGTAAAAGAAACAGTGTTCTGTTAAGATACTCTTGACAGAATAGTAGAAGAGAAAGATTTTTGTCTGCAGCAACTGTATGTCCAGCAGTCTTTGTCTGGCTTTGCCTTTACAAGAAGTCTGTCGCATTTCCTTATTATTTAAAGGAACAGGGTGAGTAGCGAAAGTGAAAATCGCTTTATCCCAGCACGGATGCCGTGTCCTAACACCCACGATCCCGGGCTGCGCTGGCTGTCCCCCATGTGGAGCTGTCGCCGCTTCAGAGAGCCGATGTCAGAGGAGCGCGGCGTGCAGGAGCGGCAGGAGGTGAGCGGCGGGAGACGCACGGGGGCGAGGCCGGCTCCCGGCGGCAGCCTGGAGAGGAGAGAAACTGCGGGGAGTTTATTTCTGCAGGCGAAAGAGCGACTCGGGCCTCCCGGAGGGGCGTCGAACGCAGCCGGCCCCTGGGGCTGGGGCTCTCCGGGGGGATTTTCAGGCAGCTCCTGCCCGGCAGCGCCGTGACCCGGACTTTCCCCCGGCTCCCGGCGGCTGACGAGAGCCGGCGGTCCCGGGGGGCGGTCCCCGCGGGGGAGCAGTGCGGGATGGGGCGGCCGGGTGCTCCCGGGTTCCCGATGCAGGAGGGCGCCATGTGACGGCCATGTGGGCGGCGGCTCCGCCCCGGGCCGCTCCGGCACCTGGCTGCGGCGCCCCCGGCCCGGGGCGGCGCGTCCCCTGCCCCGGCCCGACCCGCCCCGGCCCGCCCTGCCCTTGTACTCCCTTCCCTCCGCTCCCCGGCAGTCGCACCCCCCGCGGGCCGGGGGAGCCCTGCGGGCGGCTCGGCGGCTCCAGGATGTCGTGCGCCGTCCCGGCGGCGGCGGGGGCCAGCGCGCTGTCCCGGGGCGCGGCGGCCGAGGGCGGCCAGCAGGTAGGGACCGGGTGGCGGTGGGCGCTGCGGGCGGGAGAGCGGGCACATGGGGCTGAGTCACGCCGGGCAGCGCCGCGGCGGGGATGCCCGCTGCCCCTGGGTTTCGGCCCTTCTTTTCCCTGGAGGCGGCCGCCGTGCTGGCTCTTCCCAGGTGGGAGCGCGGGCGAGCCGCCGGCGATGCGCGGAAAGCGCCGGGGCACGGCGCGGGCAGCGGCTTTTCCCGAGGCGCGGGCAGCCGGGAAGGGAGCAGGGCTTTCCTTCACGCTGCTCGCACCTCCGCCCCGTCGGCCGCGCTGGAGCGAGGCAGGTGTAAAGTGCTGCCCGCCAGGCAGAGCGGGAGTGCCCGTCCCCGCTCGGGTACCCAGCTTCCCCCATCAATATCAGTGCCCCTGCTAAGCACTGCATCCCCCGGCAGCCTGCCGGCTTCCACCCCTCCGCTTCGGATCCGCCTGTGCAGTGGGGCAGAGGGATGCGCTGCTCTTTGCAGAGATCTTGTGGTCTCTGGGAGACCGAGGATCAGCGCTGTAAAACTGGAAGTGTTCGTTCTCAGAAAGTTACACAGCCGACTTCGGTCATCTTCTATGTGCACCTTGCGAACTAGTGAAATGTTTATGGCTGATGTCTTCCAGAGTCGTGAAGAAGATGACAGGAAAGTAAGGAGGAGAGAAAAAAATCGAGTTGCTGCACAGAGGAGCCGGAAGAAGCAAACTCAGAAAGCAGATAAACTTCACGAGGTGAATGGGTACTTGGTGCTTTGCAGGCATGGCTTGGGTACCAAGCACGGGACTTTACAATAAACAGGAATTCTAAAGCAGGCGTGGGCCTGTCTTCATACAATCCTGCTCAGAGAGCTGTGGGTGTGAGGCACAGAAGGTGTGCTGTGGGATGCCTGGTTGGGAACTCCCAGACGCTGATGCTGCTCTTGGACAGTGCAGCTCTGCCTTCAGCGATGCTGCTAGGAAGAGAGAGACATGGTCCAGCCCATGCCTCATCCTCTCTCTTTTGCTCTTCCTTTGATCACCCAAAGAATGGGATCACAGGGCTCCTTTGGGCTCAACCAGAACCATTTTCTTCTGTATTAATGTTAAGCTTGTCACGTTTGCTGTGACAGTGGATGAATTCTTGCTGTCTTACAAGGTAGAAGGTGATGGAAGGGGAGGGGGCCATGCAGTGGCAATGCTGGCTTAAATCAGTTCTAGAACTGTGGTGCCAGCACTGCCACTAAGCATTGGGGCTCCCAGACATACCCAGTTGAAAAGGTTTCTTAGGAACTTGGGAACCTGCAAGTGTGAGAGCTCAGCTTGGCTAGCTGTTACCCTTGTATGCTTTGAAAAGTAACAGTGGGTGTTCAAACAGATACAATGAAAGTAATTGATTCTTCCAGAAGCTCTTAATATCACAATGTGGTGTGCTTTTCTTGTGTCCCCAGTGCAAATACTGGAGGACAGGGATCCCTTTGCTCTGGTACAGTGCTCTTGTAGCCAGGAGTCAGCTTTTGGGGTAAGTGACAGTTTTGCAGCACACTGCCACTGTGGCTGAGTCAGTTGCTCAGCTCTGAAGGTTCATCACCAGCTTTTTTCTTTCTCACTGTGGAAAGATCTGCCAGCAGTTAACAGAGACTAAGAGGGACAATGTGGGGAGTTTTGGGCTTGGTTTTTTCCCAGATCTCCTCTTGAGTCAGCGCCTGAGAAAGCCAGGTGCAGGGTAGTTCTGAAAAGGGGTAACCTCTGGCTTTTGTGGAATAATTTTTGGGCCCTGTGCCATCCTGCAACCTCTCTGATGTTCCTCCTGAACTTGAGGATATTCCTTGTGCTGGGAATTTTCATTTTGAGGCACACAGGTTTTGCCAGCTCTAGGCAGATCTGGTTGAATAGACATTCGTTCTTAGCAAGAACAATGTGACAGTTTCACCTCTGAAAAATGAAACAGAGCAATGGGACAGCAACATTTATTCCAAAACCTGGGACCATGGGGTTTGGGGCAACAAGAGATGAGCAGAATGACAGTGGGGGTCGGACAACTTGGCTGAGTTTGGTTCCAATGCTGTGTTAGGAGGACTGTGCCTGTTTTACTCTGTGAGAGGTGGCTCAAGGGTGTGAGGGAGGGCAAGGAGCCCAAAGTTCTGCAGCAAAGGGGAGCAGAGGCAGTGCCAGGCTGCCCAGAACACCGCATGAGGTGCTCTCCCTGCTGCCTTTTAAGGCACGTGTATGCTTTGAAGTTTGCTCTGAAGCTTTCCCAGGGAGGTGAGATTGACTGGGTGAATGTTGAGCCTTGGGCCAGCAGCAAGGCATCCATCTGCAGGTTTTTAGTGACCTGGCTCTGAACCTCTAGCTCTCTGCTCTTCAGGATGGGAAGGCTTAGAAGCAGGGACACTTGAGACACACAGTTATAAAAAAATGTGGCACAGGAGTCTTGCATCCATCACATGGATGCTGCAGAGCAACTCAAAATTCCTCTGCACTTAATAGCAGCTTATTTATTGCCAGAGAAGCTTCAGCTCAAAAGCAGACAGGTCAGGGATAACCAAAGGCAGTGGTCTGGCCTTCTGGTGACAAAATGAATCTGGCCTCATTTTGGTATGATGCTTCCCTCCTCCTGAGTTCTCGGGCTTCTGAGCAGGTGGCTGTTCGATGCCTGTCTGCCAGGCTTGGAGGAGAGCACTGGACATTCTGTGCTAGCCTGGATAAATGGCTTTTCCTGGCACTGCCCTGGGGCAGGGGCTACCTTTCTCTCACCAGCAGTTCCAGGCACCGGGTTTTCCCAGCACTTCTCAGCAGTCAGTGCTTTCATTTTCTCTGATCTCACCGTGCAGAGTCCATTTTGGCCCTTCCCATCAGAGGCAGCCCAGAGTGGAAGAGGCCACCATGGGGACACAGCCATCCATGCCTGCAGCCCTGGGCTCCTAGGAGACTCTGAGGGCAAGCGGCACCTCCTGGTCTTCAGGGCCATGAAAGGAATTGCAGTGTGATCAGGGCACAGGTGGTAAAGCACTTGCCCTGTTCCAGCACCCAGGCTGGGTCTGCCTTTCCTGAGCACTATGTAAGTTGTAGTAAGAAACCACACTGTTTTTCTACTCTTAAGTGAATGTACTCAAGGTGGAAGCACGGAAAGGAATGTTTTGACTGTAAGTTGTTGGTTTTTTTCTTTCCCCTCCTTCCAGGAATATGAGTCTCTTGAGCAGGAAAATACCTCCCTGAAAAGAGAAATCGGAAAGCTAACAGATGAAATGAAACACTTGAGTGAATTGTTGAAGGATCATGAAAAGATCTGTCCACTATTGCACTGCACCATGAACTTTGTGACCATACCAAGGCCTGATGCACTTGCCAGCTGCCTACCAAGATGAGTGCTCTCCTCAATCACCTCTCAATGTGATGAGGGAAAGTGCTATTAACAGGAGGTTTCAAGAACTGCCTAGTGTGCAGTTATTCCATCGAAGAGGGCTGGACTCAACCACGCAGCTCTACTCTACATTGAATTGTTACAGTCTTCTAAATCTCAGGAAAACACCAGTATGGAAAAAGAAGACAGTTTGAACAGCAGCTTCTTACTTGGTAGACTCTTCAAGCCATGGTTTTTCCTTTGGAAATGTCAAAGTGCCGTGCAGCCCACTATGGAGTGATGGAGTTTAGACAGGGAAAAGTACCGACCTCAGACTGGGATGCCTTTCTCCCACACATCCACTGCTAGTAACCCTTTGTCACTTGTCACCCATGCATGTCAGGATCTGGCTGCTGGGTTTTGTCTCTCTAAACAGGTTTGGTTAATAAAAGTGATGTCTCATCTCCATAATGTTCTCCACCTTCTTCAGTAATCTTTATAGCATCTCTGCTTTTCATTTGCTGTTCGATGCCAAAGTCTAATGCTAATCTTCCTGTTAGTTGTTCTATTATTTACTTATCTCCTCTTCATTGATTCCTCTTTTGAGGTGTGTGTAACAAAAGAGTTTTCTTAGTCTTTAGTATTCCAAATCATCAGTCCTGCTGGCATTAGTCCTTGGAGTGTTTTATATCCTAAAATATGGCTTGGTCATTTTCTGATGATGATTGTCTGCTCTGTGTGGAAGAAAAGCAAACAGAGTTTGATGATTTTAAACATGGTTTTAAAAAGCAGATTTTAAAATTTACTCTTTTAATGCACCCACTGGAAATGAACAAGTATGTTCATCCTTCCTTCATCTTGCTTATTGCCTCTGGAAGATTATGTCTGTGGATTGAGTTTTGCTAAGCATTTTGTTCTATGTCTACACTGAAGGTGTTTGATAATTGCTTGAAAGAAAAAAACATTCTGTTTATTTTTCTTTTTAGTTACAAAAAGGAAGTATGATTGCAATGTTATTGAGAAATACACAGAAAAATGTGTTTACTTTCTCTGAAGATTCCTAACAGTGTCAGCCTCTTGAAATGTGGATGCTGTAGCTTGGGATCCAGCAGTGAGTCTTTTTCTCACAGTATTTCACAAAGAGCACCTTTTGATAATAAAAATCTTCTCCCCATTGCCAACTCTCTCACTTCAGCATTTGGATTTTTTTTTTTAATTAAACTCATGGGATTCATTTCTCTCCTCACCAGGATCACAGTATTTATCAGCAGCATATGGTCTGAAATGTCTGAATTTTAATTTTTTGTAAACTTTTTTTTTTTTGTTTCTTTGGTAGAGTGGTGCACTGCTGATCACTCCCAAGACAGAATTTGGGAAACCATTTAGTCAACTCTGCCTTCTAAAGGGCCCTCTTGTACCATTTTCTTAGGCTAGAAACTCCAGATGAGCTGTTGGCTTCTTTATATTATTTGTTAGGTTGTTCCCAAGAGAGTTTCCAGAATTTGCATCTGCAGCCTACATGCTGTCTTCAGATTCCTTATGGTCCCATAAGAACTGAGTCATCCCACAGAGAGAATCTGCAGCAGTCCCTCCCTAGGAAAACAAAAGTCTCAGTACAGTTCAAGGTTTGCATTTTGGGTAATGTCCTTGAAACTGTTCTGTGTGTCACCCTTAAGAATGGAAGCTATCTTATGAATATTCATCCACACACCCACATTCCCTCAGGCACTGGATGCCACTGTGTAATTTGGGCAGAGTAGAGATGTAATGGAGAAGGAGTAGCATGGTGGAAATGAACAACATTCACTCTGGGAAAATCTGTCATAATTTAGGGTGAAGGGAGAGAAGGAATATTTCATATTGAGGTCAGGAATGTACAAAGCTGGTCTCACATATAGAGCCCTGTAGGCCTTCAAAAATGGGAGGAAAGATCAGCTAGTCCAAGACAGTTCATCCCAGCAGAATCCTTCTAAAGAATTTTGTTCCACAGATGCTCTCTTCCAGAAGTAGAAATCTAGTGCCCTGTGTAAAATCCTCCTCCTTACACATTTATTCTTCTAAACATCTGTCTAGAAACTGACTTCAGCTTATCACTTGGTGTCATGTCCAAGTTCTGTGGTAGGCTGCCCATCAGAAAGCACTGTTCTTGTTCTGCAGTTAAAGTTTTAATCCATGGTGTCTGAACCGGAGTTCATTGCTTTACAAATTATATAATGTCTATGCAGAGTGTACAGCGGAAGGCAGCAGAATTCTCAGTAATGTGTGATGGAGACAACAACCTAAGTCCAAGAATATGTTGCTGTTCCTTGGAAGGGCTGGGAGCCCTGTGGGAGCCCTCACTATCCCCACTTTTTTCCCCCAGCCTCAGGGTACAACTCCAGCTCTTCCTGTGCATCATGTCCATTAGTAACAGTAGGGCATGGGTTGTTTCTTCCTCCATCTCTTGCTTCACTTTTTTTCCCAGGAATATTTCCAAAGGGCCTTTTGCATCATTCTTCTATTTGATAGAGGCACTAAGGCACTTCGCCAATCAGTGTATTGTGTGATTAATGTTCTAAGGCAGCTGGGAGCCTCAAGTAAAATAAGTGAGCAAAATTAGTATCCCAAGCCACTTAAGTCCAACATTCTGATATATTTATAGAATTAATGTGATAGCTGAATCATGAGCTGACAGAGACCATGAGCTGTTAAAGCAAAGGCTTATGTGTCCTTACACATGCAGCAATTACATTTTTTGCAGGAGATTTTTGTAAGGATATTGATTTACAGGAACCTTCTGAACAGAAAGTGTGTCCTGGAGCCTGGGATAATTTTTACATGAATAGGGAACCAGAAAGGAGAACAGAAAGGAAAAAACCCATTTGTTAAGGAAGCAACAGAAAATTCTTTTTCAGATCCAAACCTCTCCTTTTGCAGCAGTGTTACACCATCAAAAAAAAAAAAAAAAAAAGAAAAAAAGGTTTCACATCTATATATGGCTAAAATCCCACTTGATGTACTGTAGCTTCAAAAAGCTTCCAGTTGGCTTGACTTTTTCCCCACAAAAATGTGGTCTGTATCACATCCACATGATTTTCAGATGCAGGTAAATAGGGAAGATCTTTTCTATATTCAGATCATGTTTCATATGGGGTGCACTGTGAATTGCAGTCTTATTTGTGGATGTATTATGTAGATGAAGGCTGCCACCAAAGCTGGATTTTGCCTCTTAGGTTCATAGTGAAGGTTACAGTTTGTAACCTTCAATTCAGTGTGAATTTCTTTTTTTTGCATTTTCTATGAGTCTAATGAAGAAGCAAAGTGCTTACTGCAAACTTACAGACAAAAGTATTTATTTAAGGAACAGACTGAGTCCAATTCAGCTATTTATCTATTAATTTATTTTGGTTTTAGTTGGGTCAGATTGAAAATTATTAGATTTTAAAAAGTTAATTTTAGCCTCCAAAGCTACAAAAATCAACAGAAAGGCAAAGTAAAACTTCCCATTACTGCTCATGTAACAGAGATCAGTTGTTATACCTCAAGAGAGCTTATTAGAAAGTCTTGCTCCTTCCCACTGGTATTTTACATTCATACCTGTGAGCATGCCTGTGCCTTCATGTACTTATCCAGTCTCACTGAAAGTATGTCTTAAAAAAAAAAAAAAAAAACATTAAACCAGCCTGTTCTACAGACTTTCAGACTTTGTGTTCTTTGCCCTGGTACCAGTTACTGTAATTTAGTGCTCCTTCTGCATTGCCTCCTGATCTCATCTGCATTTGGTACTTGCACTAGTCTTTGTAGTCTCATTATTTCAAATGCCACTTTTTTTTTTTTTTTTTTTTTTTTTTTTTTTTTTTTTTTTTTCTCCTTCCTGTATCCTTTTGTTTCTACATGGCTTGGTGACAACATGCCTTAATAGAATCAGTTTTAGAGGATCAAGACTAATCTGTAGGGCCATATAGAAATTGCACTTCACTTGTATACCCTGTATATGATTAAAGGCTTTGATGTGTGCCTTGTTTTGTCAAGTATTAAGGAAGTATTTTGTCAAGTATTAAGGAAGGTGTCCATGCAGTCTTTTAAGAAGTACTTAAAGGTGGCATAACCTTTACTGTAGCCTATCAAACCCATACTGTTTCCTGTCCATAGATGAATGCTTTGCTGTGTGGCATTTGGGGTTTCCATATGTGAATCAGTCTTGAATTTCTGTCTCAGTGAAAGTGATAGATAAAACAATCATTAAAAAATCCCTTTTCTCTTCTTCCCATCAGTGCAGTGATATAATTCCTGTTACAGAAAGGAAGCATGTCTGATTAGCAGGAGAAGTGGGGGGTTTATTTTCTGTCACAAAGATTAATGTTATTCTCTTTATAGGAGGGTAGGAATTTTCTGTTTGTAAACCCTGGGTTACTGTCAAGTGGTCATTGGAGAAACATCTTACATGTACACAGAGCATGTGGTGCAGGCACACATCCATAAGGGAGTGAAACAATTTGGCTTCATTCTCTGCAGAAATGTGGGATTTACGTTGATTTCCCTGGAAGTAGAAACGGTCCTACAGCTACCTCAGAGGACATGCAGTCCTTTGCTTACTCACTTGGGTAATATTTAACCCAAGAATAGCTCCAGGCTCACTGGAAGTGGGTACTTCTTAATAAAGAAACTGTAGTAACAATCATCCCTAGGATTGCATGCTCCATTTCTGGCATTCATTCAGGTATTTTTTTCCTACTCTTAGCTCTTATGGAAAAAACCTGTAATGGTAGAGTAGGAATCTTTTCTCACTGCAGAATTTTGAAATCATGACATCAAATGTATTGTGAAAATAGCTGGCATAGCTTTTGCAAATAACCTGTTTCCTGCTAATTATGAGTTTGGTCGGCTGCAAAGGAATCATTACTATTCTCTTTAGAAGTGGAAAAACTAAATCACAAAGGTCTTGGTGTAGAATAAAAACATTCATTTGTGGAGTCAGTACTGAGTGACTACGGTGCTTCATTGTCACAGCTTATCTCAACCTGGAGCAGCTTCTTCATGGAGCCAAAGAGAAAATGACATCTGTAAAACGTGTGTTTGCTTTAAATTTGCTGTAGGAGAGCTTTTATTGTATGTGTTTAGAAAGTTCCACAGACTGCTGGTAGAGCTTTTTACACCCATCTGGCTGCAGTCCAATTAAGTATGCCCAGACCATTCCCCTGGAACACAGTGTGGGTGCATCTCCAGTCAGGTGGAAAAACTTTCTCCTTTAACTGTCACATAATGAGCTTATTGTCATGTTTTCATTATTCCAAATTATTAAAATATCAAAGCTTTTGAAATTCTAAGCAAGGGTTGTAAGTAGTCTCTCTTGGGATAAGCAGATTATTAAAATTTGTCTTCCCATTATAAACTGAATCTTGAGAGCGACAATTTATTATTCATCTCGGGTAAATAATTGACAATAAGGAATAAGCAACAAGACACTGCTTCAATATTTGATGCAATGCCATATAAGATACAATTGCTTCAGCTGGAGAAATTGTGCAAGAATTGAAAAATAGGACTAGCTATTGAAAAAGTAGAACTAGCTGAAGGAAAATGGCAAAATTTATTTTTGAAAAGCGAGTTATTGGGCTAAGAAATTGTTTATTAGTAGAGATTCTCAAGTACTGATCACGGACCACTCTTGTTGAGTATCTTTGGTGAAGACTTTGGGTACAAAGGGACCATTACTACAGAAGAAGACTGAAATATTCTGCCAAAGAGACTGCATGACCTTGCAGAAGGGAATAGAAATGCCATTATTCATAGAACCATAGAGTCATGGGACAGCCCATGTTGGAAGGAACCCTGAGAGATCATCTGCTCCAGCCTTCTGGGGACAAGGGAACCTAGATGAGATTATCTAGTGTCCTGCCACGACGCCAAGTGTACAGTCACACACTCGAAGAACAATTCACAAGAATTTCTGTCACGAGGTGTAGACTCTTGAGTTGGAAATGCCAACAGAAGGAATGAGCAAAATCATATTAGCAACTGATGCTGAGGCACCAATGCAGTGGAGCAAAAAGAAGGGAAAATAGGCACTCAAATGCATAGTGATGGGGTTATTTCTTTATTTGTGTATCTGTGTTCTTAAAGAGAGAAATATCAATGTAATTAGTGAGAGCCTGGCCAGACCTCATCTGAAATACTGCATACATTTCTGCTCGACCATGATAAAGAAAGGTGAACCAAAACTAGTGCAGATACAGAGAAGGCTACTAGGAGGGTTAGGGGAATAAAGAATCTTTTTTTTTTTTTTTTCAGAGACAAAGTCTGAAAAGTGGTGGAATCATTTTCTATGTAATAACATCAGAGTAAAGATCACATAAGGGCTGTCACAGAGAAGTAGTATTGTTAGTAGAAGAATAAATAGGTATAACCTGTACTTGTTTTTGAGCTATATGTGTGAAGAAGTTTCTACCTGTCAGAAGAAAGACATCAGAAAGACTTCCAGCAAAAATGATGCATACGAGCAATCTTGTGGGTTGGCATGTGTGTGTGCAGCCCACTTAGTTTTGGGGTGAAGGCCATGTATGTCATGAGGGATGAACTGAGTATGCTGCTGGTCCAAAATATTTCCTCCTGTCCCCATATCCTTATCCTCTTTGGAGAAGGCTTGCAATTGAATTTAAAAGAAAGCAGATCTTAAAACAAACAAAGCAATCCCCTAAGATTTCTTTATCCAGGAACTCATTTCACAGGAGGTCAGATGTAGGGTTTTGTCAGAGGCAGAGTCCCTTACCAAATTGAATTATTTGATTAGATCCATGTAAGGAAAGAGCGGAAAAAAAGGGAGTTTTCTAAATGCCTACCATTGAACCATGGTATGTTCCCAGAAAAAAGAAAAAATTAGAACACTGTTCACAGAGAAAGAGAAACAAAATCTAACAGGAATCTGGGGAATTTCCCAAGCTGTTTAGCTGTTTACTTTAAAAGCTGAGTTACTCCATCTCTGCAAATATGCATTTCACAGAAGATTGCAGGCCATTTTTGTTTGTCTTACATCCAGTTCATTGATTAAATATATAAACAGGATGTCTTTAAGAGCAGAAAGTTTTAAAACAGGATTTGATACTAAGCAAGAGCTCTTTTAGTTCCCTTTTAGCTATTTGAGTTTCATCTTTGCTTATCAGAGCTGTTTTAGGGTACAGTAATTTCCAAGTGCACTATTGGGTGCGAGGTAAATAATCTCTAGAGATTAATTTTTTTTTTTCTTTCATTTCTTACAGTAAATTACAATAGTACACAAGCTAGAAATTTCCCTTGTAAATTCTGGTCATCCCATTTGTTTGCTAAGTTCCAGTATGGACTCAGGACCTGTCCTGTCAGTGCACTGAGAGGTTAAGCGCACTTGCTCATCCCTTTCTAGGGGTAGGTGATTCATCAGCTCTGCTTAAGGACTTGATTAATAGGCAAGAGCAATCAAATTTAAAAGAGTCTTTTTAATCATACAGGTGAGGAAATTACTGACCACAACTTAGGTATTGTCCTGTTTTCCAGGTGAATAAAATGTTGAGGGAGCCTTCCTGTGTGTGAACCTTTGTCCTGCTGGTACTTCCACCCTTCTTCCGTCTGGAGTTTCAGATCAGTCAGTGAAGTCAGCCCACACAGAGCAGCTTGCAGCAAGAACAGGATCTTCCTGTGGACACAGTTCAACTAGAGGAGCAGAAATGGGGATATGGGTGATTGAGGGCTGTAAAATAAAGTTACATAACCAGTCAGGCTTTTTATGAGAAATGCTGAATGACACTCACATACGAACACACCTGTATTTTTACCATCGTGTTAAGAGACTGTGTAATCAAAACATTTTCACTCTAAATTATTAGAATATCAGCTTTTTATATAATTTTGATTGATATTTTGCAAAGCTCCAAATATTCCACTTAATTCATATGAAAAACAATTCCCACAGTTTCCACTAATTGATTTTTGATCATTATTTATTTGGGGTTTTCCTCTGTACACATCCAACTACAAATTCACAAAACAACATATATTTGTAGATAATAACTTTGATATCATGTTACACATTTTATAATGTTCAGTAAAATTAAATTATTTTACTTTTTAAGTACCAGGTGTATGCATTCAAAAGAAAAACCAGATTATTTGTTTTCAATTTCACTTTTATCTCAATATCTGATATCAGATGCATATGCAGAGACTCCTGGTTTGACCTCAAAAATTTGAGGAATATACTATCACACATGATAACACAAGGATATGAAACTGTTAATCAATTAGTATTTTTAATTGTTAATAAACAATATTTCTTAATAAAAATCTTGTTGCACATCTGCTGCTTGTTTTATACCGAAACCATGTTTTATACGAAACAGTAATATTTCAAGAGCAGTGATTCAGTTACTGAATGTAAATTAAAATAGCAGTGAGTAAGAAAGCAAAAATCTATCCCAAGTCGATGTACAGAGTCTTAACTTTCTGTGTGCAGGAGCATTCCAATTTCCCTAACAATACTGACTTTTCTTTTCTTTTATGCTATGCATTTTCAATTCCTGTTTAATAAACAAATGTTCTTCATTTAGGCCTACTGTTCTTCGCAAGGTACGTTTCTGTTCATCATTTATCAGGTTAGATATATCTCTTCCCAGTACCATCTGCCCATTTTACCTAGTAATACAAGTTCTTCAAGGCAGGAGGTTTGTTGCACTGAGTAGCAATTCAGGGAAATGGTCCAGTACTTTCCTGGTCTTTCCTGATACACCTGAACAAAACTCCTCTGCTTTTACTGATGCTTTCTCATGATATAACAATGGCTGTGGGAGCATCAAGCTGTATCGTGTAACCTGGACAGGCTGGTTCTGTGTTTCATGGACTGAGGCTTCCTAATAATTCAGTGATGCTTTCCAAAGCCTCTTATCTTTTTATCAGCCATATGCCCTGCCTGTGACAGCTGATCCCCTGTATGAGTGTGCTTTGATTTATTTTTCCTTACCATCCCTTGAGAATATATAGTGTCTGTTCATGCTTGGCTCAGGTTGTGATATTTCAACTGTAATAATTCATTGGGATTTTGTTTTCTTTGTACTGAAATATTTTCTTAGCTACAACAGAATCACGTCCATATTATGCACAAATAGAGTAAATTTCCTCAAATTACCTCTGCTTTTACTTGGATCCCTTTCACCACTGGGTTCAGCAAGACTCTTATCAGTCACATGTCACCCAGGAGGCAAGCCATGGAATATGGCATCTCATTTATAGAAATTACTACATATTAAAAAAGGTGTCCAGTCCTGCAGCACATGCAAGAAACTCGGCACATCCATGAGGTATTGTCAGAACCTACTGCTCTGTTATAGCAGCAGAGCCTGGCAGGTTACACCTTAATGTGAGAAACAAAAAAATGTAGTTTTCTGCTTTGGGGTTCCTTTTTGTTGTTTAGAGGCTGGGTTTCCTGCATTATATCTATTCTCTCTCAAATGGTTTTATTGCATGCAATGTTTGCCAGCACAATATTAAACAGTCCCCAGACACGGTTTAAACTCACTCGTCATGTTTTCTACACTATACCTCACTTTGTAATTACTGCCTCCCATTGCCAATAATTCGTGCCCTCCAGAAGGCCCTGTTTAGGTCTGAGTAATAAAATACTGAGAGATTAATATTCAGTTGATGACAGATCATTTAATGCAACTCTTGACAAAGCTCTCCAGCGTCTAGGAAATTGGCAGAACATGGCTGATGGCTGCTTTCTGATGTCATTCAATTAGCAACCCAGGATTAGTTCTCTGAGGTTATTCTCTGGAGTTTAATGGAGCAGACTTCTTTTCAACCTTCAGTCCACTCAGGGAATTGTATGTGGCAAGTTTAATTAATGTATATTTGGCATGAAAGTGGACTTTCTTCAATTGCAAATAAAGATTTGCATTACTGTTACAGCACTGCAGTTAGCAAATTAAAATATTTTAATTTAATTGTGTGCTGATACTCCCAGTGAGGGCAAAAGAGATGCATGCACAGACCCATTTTCAGGCTGTGAAACTGCACATTGCAGTATAGATTTTCTTAAAATCTTGGGGGAAATCGCAAACAGCTGCGTATGTTGTTAAGTGCTTGAATGATTTGCCTTGCTGTTCTCAAAACTGTGATCCTACCAACTTAACTAATAAAATGAAACATCACTCCTTCTTTTTTTCCCTATACCCCACCTTTATGCCATCTTGGCAGTACAAAGGAGTTTTAAAATGGGTGTGGATGACAGCTAGTTTACAAACTGATTTCAGTAGAAGTGTTTATGTGGGTACATTCCAGCTGAGTAAGAGCACTGAGAAATAGCTTCTGGTAAATGCAGCAGCCACAGTTTTGACTGCATGGATGTCGCTCTGCTCCTCTGCCCATTGATTACCAGAACTGACAGAAAGGGACAAACCTTTGCTTAACCCACTTTTTCTCACTCAAATGTCTTGGTTCCCTTGAAAGGCCACTGAGGCTTTAAGGTAAGACATCACAGTATGCTTTTTTGTGGTTTGTTACTGGTGCAGTCAAAGAGTGAGAAGTTTTGGTTTTAATCTTGTGAGAAAGGCCAGGGTGAAACCTACTCCTCTCCACCCCTCAGGTCAGTGGTATTTGTCATCAGGGATGCCTTTTTGCCAGGGCTCCAACCAAGATGCTCTACTTCTACTCAGAGTGGGGAGAGAAAGGGTAGAGACTTCAACCATCCAGAGGAAAAAATGAGCTTTGTTTGTCTCTAAAAACTACCTAGGCTAGAATTTCAATCCTTTGCACGAGAGAGTAGGTGCACGTGCGATTTTCCAGGTCGCAACCCCAACAAAAGCAGGTTTTAACCTCTCTCTCCCACCCTTCTCCCATATTGCTGCTCTCCCTCTGTTGGCAGCACCATGTTTATGGGCTGCGTAATAAACGTGGTCATTTAACTATAGATGGCTGAAAAGAAGTCTTGTATGAAAAAGCAGCCTTTTTTGAGCAACAGTTGCCTGGTCCTGTTTGGAATGACTTGGCAAACAACAGACATGGCTCAGCTGAGAGAGGGGAGATTGCTATGGCAGAGAGACAGAAGTAAAGACTGGGGAATGCCTTGAATTAGGAGGTCGTGCTTGCTACTGAACACATTGTGTTATGAACCCCTTCACCCTCATTTGGCATCCAACATTTGTATACATAAACTGGACAGATCATCTGTCATTTGATAGCTGCACAAATATCTCAGCTGGCTTGTTAACGTGCTTCAGTAATAGCTGAACTCTTGGGTGCTGATGGGCTGCCATGGCACTGTCACTGATCTGCTGAACTGACCACTTTGACACAGAGCACTGAATACCCTGGGCTGTAAGGGACTCATCAAGATCACAGAGTCCAACTCCTGGCCCTGCACAGGACACCCCAAGAGTCACACCATGTACCCGAGAGCATTGTCCAAAGGTTTCTTGAGCTCTGTCAGGCTGGTGCTGTGACCACTGCCCTGGGGAGCTGTTCCAGTGCTCAGACACCCTCTGGATGAAAAACCTTATCCTGATACCAAACCTAAACCTCCCCTGACAAGTTTTCTTGAGTAGTCCTGTCACTGGTCAGGAGAGAGGAGAGATTGATGCCTGCCTCTCCACTTTCCCTCATGAGGATGTTGAAGACCACAATGAGCTCTCCTCTCAGTCTCCTTTTCTCCAGGCTGAACTAGCTGGTTACTCACAGCTATGTCCTTCATGGCCCATGTTCCTCTGGAGCTTTTTTGATTCAGGTGTAATGACCTGAAAAAATTAATTTCCTTCTCCATTTTCCTTTGGGAATAAGCAAGGTGGAGATTTGAAAGTTTTCTTGTGACTAGAATGATGACTTTATTTCATATATGGAAATATTTTTGTAGTCATGTCTTCTTGGGTATGTTGTGAACCTCTAGATGTCACACAGAGCTTTATTTTCAAAGAGATTTGTGCCTTCAAGAGAAAACATTAAGTGATAAACCCTTTTCACCTCTATACTAATACTTTCTATGGCAGTGCAATTGCAATACTCAGTAAGAGGTTACCCTTCATAACTGTTCACAGCATTTCATTTCAGTAGCCTTTGCAGTAGTGTGATCACAATATGTACACTGCATTTGAATCCCATGAGTCAGGCAGGATAGGCAGCCCATCTATATGCCACCCTGCAGAAAGGTTTGCCAGCACCAGTGAAATGGAATAAGCGCATTTGAAACTGAGAGCTTCTTGTAGTTTCCTCACTCAGTTTTTATTACAGAAGTTGCATAATGCACAGTGGAAAAATCATGTTTTACCCAGCATCTGATGTACAGAACAGTGTACCCAAGCAGTGAGTCAGGGCTTCCAGGTGAGACATGAGTATATGTCATGCAGGAATATGTTCCACACTTTTCCCTTGGGAGCTGCAAAACATTCATAATTTTCTCAAATGACATTTAGCTCCCCAAAAAGGCACTCAGAATACTAAGTGTTTTTACAGAATCATGTGTACTTTCCCCTACATATCCCACATTTTAGTTCTCTCTGATTTTTTTCAGGGATATTCATGTACAAAATAAAACCATTTGTCTAGTATAAATTCCTTTAGGACTTGCCCTCTATAATATTGTGTAAGGGATTGAAACAATCACAAGGAAAGCAATGCCTAGGGAATCCTTTCAGAGTTCACACCAAGCTCGCTGCCTTGGGACAGTGCTTTAGCCCCTGAGTGTGTGTTATTCTTGATCAGTGATCAGTGCAGCCCAGGATTTATGTGTCTTTCTGAGGCAACTCCAAGCGTTGACTGAAAAGCAGTGAATGAAATGTTTGCTATAGTTGTACAAGTAGCTGTACAAGTAAAAATACTAAAAACATTAAGATAAAGCTGTTGAAAAGAGAAATCACACTTGATATGAAGTACATTCTGCTTCCAAATGAGAGAAAATTATTTGGGGTAATGTTTTTCTATTTAACTGTTGTGTTAGTGAGTTTACATGCTTGCTTTTAAAAAGCAGATACATATTCCTTTGGTCATAATTTCAAAGACAACGTGGCTTAAGTTGTGGGAGGCCACTCCTATCAAGATAACCTTGGACATGTTTGTTGCTCCCTTCTTGCCAGAACTTTCCAGTTCTATAGCAGAATCAGCAGACCAGATTAATGTTTAGTAATGATCAAACTATTCCTTGAGCTGACTCCCAATCTTTGTACTAAAGTGACTACCAAGAGGTGATGTGATTTGTTACAAATACCCTCTTCTGAATCACTGTGCATGTCTGCTCTCCAAGTGCACCTCAAGTGTGTGTGGCACAATGCAGCGTGTGATAAATGAAAAAGCTCTGTGTGGGAAGCAACGCAGATGCATTGACAGGATGGCATGGTTAGCCTTGCTGAGCAGCAGAGCTAATAATAAAGGTTTTTTTCTTATTCAGGGCTGCATTGGGACAGTGCTGGAGCAGAAACTGCACGACTGTGCAGTGTTTTCAGTTTTGTGGCTTTGGCAAGATCAGTGTGAAGCAATCCTTGTGTTGTTAGTAGATGTTTCCTCTGATGGCCATCCCTCTCAGGGAATTTGAGCTGGTGCTTCTGTGTGTGCTCTGAGGACACATGTTAAAGGTGTTGGCTCAGGGTTAGCAATTATCCTGTAATTCTGGCCCACAGCTTTGTTCAGTTTGTTCACAGCACTGGCTGTAGCTATCATTGGAGGTGCTCAGTATCTCACGAGCAGTTCTGGTATCTTACCTATGCAGTGGAATAGGCTCCATGGACGTAGAGTGTTTTGCTGGCTGTCACCACTGTCATCTTCATGTTCCACTCTCATTAAGGCGGCTTGCCAGGCAAGACCTGAAAGCCTTCAGAAAATCCCAGTGACCCAGTGATCGTTAGTCACAATATACAGTCTATAAATTGCCATCAGGGACTCTCCATCCAAATAACTAGCAGGCTCAGAATTTTCATTTACTGGATCCGGGCTCGCTCAGATGAGGGGAAGTCCCCTCGTGTGCCAAAGCGCGGCGCAGGTTTGACATGCCTGGAAGTCCCACGCCGTACGTGCAGCCCGTGTCCGTGCTTTCCGCGCCCCTCCTGGGCTGTTCCCCGGGCACGATGCGCACAGCAGCCTCGGGACACCCGCCCAGAGCCCCGGCAGGCACGGCGCGGTGACCGGGCCCTGGGGTCCCGGGGCAGAGGGAGCGGCGGCGGCAGCGCCTGCCCGCCCGCCCTGCCCTCGGGCTGACGGAGGGGCTGCGGCCCCTTCCCCGCCCCGGGGGCTCTGCGGGGCCCGGCCGGGCCGTGTTCCGTGTGCCGTGCCTGCAGTGCCTGCAGTGTCCCCAGGCCATGCCCTCAGTGTCTCCAGGCCGTGCCCTCAGTGTCCCCAGGCCGTGCCCGCGGTGTCCCCAGGCCGTGCCCGCAGTGTCCCCAGGCCGTGCCCGCAGTGTCCCCTGGCGGCGGCGCGCCCGCCCGGCCCCGCGGCAGCAGAAAGCGAAAAGCTTTCGGCGCACAGAGGGAGTTTCGGGGCCACGGTGAAGAGCTCAACACGGACCCCGGCTGGATCCAAAGCAGTGAGGACAGCGGGGCGAGGGAAAGGATTCTGCCCCTCTATCCAGCTCTGCGGTCCCCAGCGCAGGGAGGACGCGGACCTGTCGGAGCGAGTCCAGCGCAGGCCACCATAAGGATTAGAGGGATGGAGCATCTCTCTTATGAGGAAAGGCTGAGAGAATTGGGATTGTTCAGCCTGGAAGAAAAACGGCTTGGGGGTCACTTAATTGCAGCCTTCTGGTACCTGAAAGGAAACTACAAGAACAATGGAAAGGGACTCCTTTCAAGAGCATGCAGAGAGAGGACAAGGGGGAATGGCTTCAAACTAAAAGAAAGTAGGTTTGGATTAGATATGAGGATGAAGATCTTTGCTGTGAGGGTGGTGAGGCACTGGAACAAGTTGCCCAGAGAAGCTGTGGATGCCCCGTCCCTGGCAGTGATCAAGGCCAGGCTGGATGGGGCTCTCAGCAACCTGATCTAGTGGAAGGTGTCCCTGTTCATGGCATGAGGTTGGAATGAGATGAATGTCCCTTCCAGACCAAGCCACTCCATGATTTTCTGATCCAAATGCCTCTTCCTGGTGAGGGAAAGCTTTGGACAAGCTCTGGTCCACCCCAGTTTACAGGCAGAGGGTCTGCCTGCCAATGAGGGAGGTTGGCACATCCCTGAGCTGCTGTAAGGAAACCTGCTGTGGGATTTGGGCCAAAGTAATTGAGTTTTTATTATTGGATAAAAATAGAAAATTTATAAACTGCCTTCCAGCCCAGCTAATTCAGTCTGACTTTTGGGAATGTGTTGAGCTTTAATGATCTGCTTCTGATGATTCTGCCCAGCCTGCTGCAAGCAGCCAAAACCAGCACTGTTACAAGACAATAATCCTCATTCCAATAGAAATTCCAGCAGCCTTGGTGTGGGTAGACTGAGTATCTGCTTCATGTTGGCTTACCATGAAAGAGCCAAACTCTTCACAGCATACTGCATGCAATGCTGTTTCAAATTAACTAAAACACTAGAATCACATCCAGATGACGCAAAACAGACTTATATTTTAATGCCAGAAATATGTAAAGGTCCTGCACAAGCCATGCATAATAATTGCATCTTTTTGGCGCCAGCACTTGTACTTGTCATTTGCTGACACAGTGCTGAGTTCATCTGAGAAGCAGAACACGTTAACGTTTCAAAGAATTGCGCTTGTTGTTTGGAGGAAGGGAGAGGCAATGGAAAGGCTACTTACACATGGATATTGTGTTAATGTGCTGTCCTATCTTTAGTCAGTGAGGGAGAAGGAAAGGGGCCGCTGTGAGTAAAGTGCACTTGAAAGCTTGTTTCACTTCTCATTGGTGCTGCCTACTATGCAAGCAGCAAGGTTACCGTCCTTGAGCTGTTCACACAAGCTGATCTGCCAATGGTTTGATTGAGAAACACATTCTGGAAATATCACATTTCATAGAAGGAGACTGCGACAGAAACCCTACGTTTGGGTTCTATCTTATTTCTCATTATCCTTACTAGAAATGAAACAGCCCACAGCTTTGTGACTCAGGGTTGTGCTGCTCATTGCATGCTCCCCGCTTGTGTTGAAGCAGTGGAAGCACCATGCACACATGTGAGTTAAGAGGTCTCTGTATGAACTAGGCATTTCTAGGTTTGGGTGACTAAATTATATATAGAGAACCAAGAACCAAGCCACCTGTTAGAGGATCAGTGGAAGACTAGATTGCAAGAACTTAATTTTGCCTTTTTTTGTATCTCTTGAAATCAGGCATCAGTATCATTTATTAAATCTGTCTTACTAGGGGCAGAAACCTTCACCACTCATGATGCCTATGAAAATAAGTGATTCCATGTTATGTTCTGTCCCTCTAATTGTCCACAGTCCCTAATACTTCCTTTTCCCATCTTCGTTCCTGTGGATGGTGACTGTTTTCCTTAAAAAAGTAAAAGGAGATGCAAAAAACTGTCTTCTTCCACAGACTATGTATTCTGATCCATTATTTATCAGAAGTGAGCGTATTTCAGGGAAGTGTCTCAGAATCATCTTCTGGGAATGGTAATTTCTGAGGGAGGGGCCTGAAATAATTTTTCTCTTTCAATAATTTTCTCTTACATTTTTGTCTGTAGATTATGTTACTGTTTATGTCTGTTCCTATTTAAAAAACAGATGAATATATTTTCCTCTGCCTTAAATAGTCTCACAGCTTTTTGGCACTATTTCCCATCTTTACCAGCTCAGGATTGTAGGATATAAACCCCAGAGCCAAACTTCAGTTTCTTGACTCTTTCAATCTAATAAGTATTTCTGGCATTTCTCTGCAGGGGATGCTTGCCATCATTTGTCTTGTTTTTTTATTCTGGTAAAATAATGCTCTCTGGTTTGCTGTATTAGGTAAATGGAAATTCACAATGGTAGAATCAAAGAGAATCCTCTTGCCTCTCTTTATGAAAATTGTCTACTTCTGAGCTTTTTATGGAAAACAGATCCAGATTTTCAGGGACAATGTCTGCTCTAGGAGTCTGGTTCAAGACCATCTAAGGAACCTGATGGTGCACAAGTCCATGGGAACCAATGAGATGCACCTGCACACCGTGAAAGAAGTGGTTAAGCACTATCCATCATACTTGAGAAATCATGGCAGTCCAAACAAGTTCCCTCTGGCTGGAAAAGGGGAAACACAACCCTGTCTTAGTTTGGAAAGACAGGTATCTGCTAAGCAAGGCAGGAGCCTTCCCTGAAATGGAAAAATGTAAACCCTCTCCCTCTGAATTGTTATAAATTTGAAATTAAGGGGCTCTCAGGCAAAAATATCGGAGTAGGAATAACAGTTCTTTATTAGGGAAGAAAATAAAAATATAAAATAAACAATGCAGTAAACCAAAACAACACTGACAAGAGTCAGAACACAGCCTGACGTCCTGTTGGTCAGGGTGCTGGTAGCAGTCCATTTGGAACTGTCCGTGCTGCAGTCCTCCTGGAGTGTCAGGTGTGGCTCTGTTGGAGCAGGGATCCTGTAGACAGGTGTAGTTTTCCTCTGAAGATCCAGTGGAAGAGCCAGCTGCTCCTCTGGGAAATACAGTGGAGAAGCTGTGCTGGTGTTCCAGAATCTCAAGATTATATCCAGGTAGGAATGCTTGGCTCTTCCCACTGTGGTGAAACATCTCACAACGGGATGCTATTGTTCTTATCAGTCACGCAGTGACATTCCATAGCCTATTATCAGCAGATGTCTCCCCAGAGGGAGGAGTGGGTGTGGAAGAGATAAGGAAAACTGCCCACTTAACAGAAGACAACTGCCATACAGATGGCAAATAGAAAACAATTTACTTGACAATCCAGGACAACTCCGATTTTAAAAAGGGAAAATCCAGGGAGCTACAGGCCAGTCTGCCTGACCTCTGTGCCTGACAAAATCATGGAGCAGATCCTCCTGGAAGCTGTGCTAAAGCACATGGAAAATAAGGTGACTTGCAACAGCCAGCATGGCTTCACTAAGGGCAAATTGTGCCTGACAAGTCTGGGATCCTCTGCTATGCAGACAGGCTGAGAGGGTTGGGGCTGTTCAGCCTGGAGAAGAGAAGACTTAGGCTCTCAAATTCCAGTACCTAAAGGAGGGTTACAAGACAGCTGGAGAGGGATGTTTTGCTGGAGCAGGTAGTGATAGGACAAGCAGCAATGGCTGTAACCTCGAGTACCCTTTCAGTAAAGGAGGGTGGCAGTGAGGGGATCAGTCTCTTCTGCTCTACCTACACTGAGAGAACAAGAGGGAATGGCCTTAAAACCACTGATATTCTGGGTAAATATTAGGGAAAAAAATTCACTGTTAGGGTGGTCAGGCATTGGAATAGGTGAAGTCACCATCCATGGAGATGTTCATGAGGTGTCTGGGTCTGGCACTGGCTGATGTAGTTTAGTGGTTTCAGTGGTGGTGCTGGGTGGACTGGATGACCTGGAACGTCTCTTCCAACCTTGATGATTCTATGATTCCATGAAAGAAGATGGCATCAGATCAGTCAGCAGGAATAAATCCTTTACTGTGAGGGTGATGAGGTGCTGAACAGGTTGCCCAGAGAGGCTGTGAATGGAACACTTCCCATCCCTGGAAGCTTTCAAGGCCAGGCTGGATTGGGCTCTCAGCAACCTGGTCAAGTGTGAAGTGCCCCTGCCCAGGGCATGAGGGTTGGAACTAGATGATCCTTAAGGTCCCTTCCAACGCAAGCCATTCTTTGATTCTATGAACCAACTGTTTATTGATCAAAATCTATGATTTGGGTTCTCTAGCTACGTGTATCCAACTAAAAACTTACAGTCAAGAGACAGGTTCAGATACATACTACCTTTTTCTACTACTCACTACCTTCTTCTCAGGGATGAACTAAACCACAGATGCTCCAATTAAAGCCCAGATTGATCAGAATTTTTTTGAAAGGCTAAAGGGCATAACTTTGGTTTGTGTCTTAACAGGTTGATGAAAGATGAGTTAATGGGAAGCTTATTGTCTTTTCTAAGGCTTAAGAAGCTGAGCTTGAGCTCAGTGGGCTGCTTGCTCCTGGTGAAGCCTTGCATTACAGGAGTTTGTTCACCCATGTCCAGTGGGAAAAATTATGTGGCAGTTAGAGTTTACTGAAAACTCAAACTGGTATTGTAAAACAATAGCAATAGGTTTTTAGTGTCAGAAGTTTGAAACAGACTTTTTTGCTAATTACTTTTTTTTTTTAAGAGTCCTTTTTTTTCCTAAAAAACAAGACAGTTTCACTCTTTGTTTTGAAATGCTCTACTGAATGAGAATGTGTGGAGTTCTACAGATCTCCCAACAAGCAAGTGTACTGGAGATGCTTAAGAGGTAGAAGTGAGGAAAGATAACCTGTATTTTTGGGGAGAAATGTTAAATCTTAAACTCTTCTGTTAGTTATCCATGTCACCATAGGCTGGACATTAGGTGCTTTTGAAATAATTGCTGGTAACCATGAACTCAGCCTTCCTGCAGAACCTGTGGAGCACGTGCTCAGACCAGCTGGGAAATGTGACTGAGTTGGGAGTAGCTGGTTACACACTAGGCTGAGCTGGGAGTCTTGGGAGCTGCAGGAAAGAGAATTAGTTGACAGATGTGTGGGTGGTTTGTGTTTTGAGTAGGGAGAGACGGGTCCAGAGTGGGATGGTAGGCTACCATAAAGCTAGGGCTGAAAAAGAACCAGAGAGGAAAAACTGCAGTTTTCTAATTTCTCTTACCCTTTACTGTAATACTTCCAAATTCTGCTTATCCAGAAAGACAGAATGCAAAAGAAATGTTTTATTTCCCTCTTGGTCTTAATCTTTCTCTGCCAGAACAGTTTTTGTGGCATTGTTGGGATGAGACAGAATTTGTTTTCAGCTTCAAACTGTAGTTTACCTGCTGAGGAGGGTGTATATATACATATATATATTAGAGAGAGTTTGAAAAGAAAAACTTCCACCTCACTGTCACAATGCTTGCTATTGACGTTGCTATTGCCATGGATATCATTCCTCTTTGTCATCAAGCAGATAATAAGGTATTAATTTTATAAGCCTGTATGTGTTAAATTTGTGCAGGTCACTCTGCTTAGCACCTATCTGTGAACAGTTTGTTGTCTTAGGTTGATTCTCATCTTACATACTCTGAAGAATGACCACTGAAGTTGATGACTTACATTTCTTGGACACCAGCACTGTCGTTTCCACCACTATTTAGTCACTGTTAAATGTGACCCATGCAGTTTTTGGAGATGCATATTCCTACCCTGCTTCTGAATTTAGCTTGCTGCACTCTTACTAAGTAAAAGTCTGGGAGGGACAAAAAGAGACCTCCCTCTGAAATTTAATCCAGATCACACATGTGGTGTGGTACAGAACAAGAACCACAGAGACCTCTGCCAGCCCTAGATCTTATAAAATCTAAACACACCAATAATCACTGAGGTTATTTTTAAATGTTTAACATGGCTCTCCAAGGCACATACACATTTAACATCTGTATCTCTTTAAAGAGTTATTTATTCTAATATATCACAGCTCTGGCAGTAATTTTGTGTTAATTGCTCAGAACAGGCTGAACTTCGGAGGGTTATAAATTTCAGTATGACATGTACTGTGGGTTTGTTTTAGGTTTTTTGTTTTAGTTTTTCCCCCCAAATTTACATATACTGAATAGCCAACTAACCTGACATCATTGGGAGCTCAGGATGGTTGGTGTCTGTCCATTTCACTCCACAAGTGTGGATTTATGGCCATGAGTCATGGAAGTAGAATTACCTTTTCATGAGGTTAGCGTGATCTGTCTTTCCATATAAGATGCTTCTATGGTAATGTTGATCATGTTACTAGGGTGATGTAAAAACATTAACCAAGTGTTTTACACAGAATTCATTTTAAAGGAAACTGGGCATTAAGTTCTGTTCCCTTACTAATGCATATGCTTATCCATACTTAGAAATACACTTTAGTGCTTGAATTTTAGTCCGAGCACTAAAGTACCTCAGTGGCACTTAAATTCCCAAAAAGATTTAAGCATAATGCCAACTCTCTGCTGCCTAATCCCAAATTTCTGTTCTGTTTCTGCCCATGCACAAACATCAGGATTCATCACTTGCATTTTCATTCCGTGTGGTTGCATGCACCCGTAGCTCTAGGAATGTGATCTGAGTGAGAATCTGCCTGCCTGTCTGACCATCAGGACCTAACTTGGCTTTTATTTTGACCACACAGATATTTCATGAAGCCATGGAATGGTTTGGATTGGAAGGGACATTTGAGACCACTTAGTTGCAGTCCCCCTGCCATGGACAGGGATGCCTTGCACTAGAGCAGGTTGGTGAAGGACTCGGCCAGCCTGGCCATGAGCACTTCCTGGGAGGGGCATGGATGTGTGCCATGGGAGCTGTGTGTTTATTTAGAGGGCTTGCTTAAAAAATTCACACTCCAATAGTTTTTCCACACTGACTACATGGATGGCACGTGCTAGTCAGGGGGCTGTGGGTGCCAATATCTCTCTTTAAAACTTAAGATTCTTTATCAACTCTAACAGGGTTTTTTGGTTTTTTTTTTTGGCAGGATGTCTTGTCCAGCCCCTGCATTCATATCCGTCTTTCATTTGCGTGCACAGGAGTAGTACATTAGTGCTTTACTACTTAAGGAGCAGTCTGGAATGCCAGACATAACTGGATAGCCTCTCAGCAGCTACAGCACTGATTAAATGTCTGTGAGCAGCAGAACTAGAGGTTTGGCAAAGAGGATAGACTCCTACAGTGTGCTCAGTGTCTGCGAATATTTAGAGTGAAGGGGTCAGTTGTGAAAGACTTTAATTAAAAAAAAAATTCTGCTTTTGCATGTGGCAGGTTGGATATCAGAAGGAATCCCTTTCCCATATTTGCATTGCTGTTTCTAAGCAAGTAGCGTCCAGAATGACCTTTCCCGTGCTTTAGGAAATTGTTAAACAACAATTGTGAATGCTGGTGGGGGACCATGCAAGCAATTTGGATAATGAGACAATGAAACACATCTTAAAGTACGTGGAAAAAACCACCAATCTCTAAATGGGTTTAAATGATGGTGCTATATTTTTGGGAAGAGATAGAAAATGGTCCTCCATCTATGTTCTGTGTCCTTCTTCTCTGGTGCACTTATTGCTGTCCATGGACATTGTACTAGGTTGGTGTGGCCAGGTTTTAGTAACATTTCCTCCTTTTGAATAAGTGTTTGTGCAATTTAATATCTGCTTTAGCTTCCTGTAGAATAGTTTCCCTTCTCTTTAAGGGAAATATTTTGCTGTGTGCTGTAAACCATTTTTGTAACATTCTGTTTATTTGAGTATTGACTCCTAGAAAGATGGGAAGTGTCAGTGCAAGAGGGTAGGAGGGGAAAAATGCTGTGAAGAAACTCAGATAAAAGGAATAACAGATAAACAGAGTGCTTCTTGGTGTTTTTCACTAGATGCAGAGAAGCATGGTATTACTTGAAAGGTGGGTAAATTTTTAAAAATAAATCTCTCCTTCCTTTTGTTACTAATTTTAAGGATTTCTTTTTTTGAACCAAGTATTGGTAAGCCTTTCAGAATCAGAACAGATAACTGGTTTCTCTAACCACCCTTTCCTCTGTCCATAGATAGTTTTACTGCTACAGAGAAATGTGATGTGGCCAAGCTCAGACATTCAAATAAATACACCTGACACACACCCATGCACAAATAAACAAAGCAGAACCTTTGATTCTAAACATGAAATGTGAACAGTCTAATACACTAAATTTATTTTCTTTTCTATTGGTTTCTGAAATAAGTACACACAAGAAAGTTTTCTAAGACTTTTTCTACAGTCATGAGGAATGAGGATGTCACACCATCAGATGTGGAGCTTGGAGAATGTGTGACAAACCCATGGGGGTTAGCAGCAAATGTGGGAGCTACAAGCCCTGTGTGATCTAGCTTCAATGGTTGTAGCAGACTGAAATAAGAGGGGAAGTTCTCACCATGCCAGAATCAGAGGGCTGCGCTTCTCCAAGGCAGGTGAGGAACGATCCCTGGTTTTAGCCAAGAAAGGTAGCAGCACTCCATTCAGCAGAGAGATTATTGTACATTTATTTGTTCCCAGCTAATTCCTGTTCTCATCTCACCTCTCAACCAAGCAATTGTCAATGGACGGAGAGTTTGGACTGTGCCAGTGGTTTGGATAGCAGCATCCGAGGCACACGTGCTCTTCCCTCACAGAAAAGCATCTTGTCCAGGAGAACTCTGACTGAACTCTTTCAGTTCTACACGTGGGCAATTCTGAATGTAAAATAAATCCTTTGGAGGCAGAAAAATTGGCCAAATGTACATTTTCCACTTAGGTTACAAAATAGCCTGTAACTGTTCTGTAACGTGGGTAACTCATGTTCTATTTGTATTACACAGAGGATTCTTTTATCTTTTAATGCATATTTGATTCACAGATTGTTTACACTTGTGGTGTTGATATTGCTGGTAAAGATAGAAAGTGTAAAACACATTAACAACAAAAAACTCCCCACCCAAATTCCCAAACTCAAACAAACAAGTGAACAAAAAAGAATAATAAAAGAAAACAAACAAACAAACAAGCACACCCCCCCCCCCCCCCCCCCCCCACCAAAAAGACCCTAAAACACTGTGAGTTTTCCTGGGATGGAGAGGAGTACCATTAATTACTGGTGTTTTGGATGGTTTCACTTGACTGTAAGTGATAATTACATGGCAATAATATTTACTGTTCTGTTCAGGAGCTTTCTAGTGACTTATCACAATTTGTGAATCTTCATAAGGCTTGCTCAAAAGACCTAGCCTTCAAAAGTAAGGAATTTTATTTTCCTTGGGATGAAGAAAGGGTAATAAAAATGGTATTGGTTATTGCCCATGTCTTTCAGATGGAGGAATTGAGGCATTGGGTAGTTTGTGTATTTAAGTCACACAGCATGGCAGGAATTAAAATCTGATAATTAGATGTGTAATGACTCCTTAATACCACAGAAAATCTTGGAGTATCTGACAGACTCTAAGAGCTCCAAATGTGATTGAGGATGATGAAGACCCTATTGCAGGGGACATTCAGGAGATGGCACTTAGGTCAGAAGCCGTCAGAGAGAAGCTGGGGAAATAAAGTGGCTAAAGGAACTGAAAAGAGCACTGAATCACCCTTCAGATGTATTAATAATAATTAACCTGTTAGAAAGTCCAGTGAGAACTGATGATCAGAGTACAAAGGGAACAGAGGGCTGAGAAGCTGAAGAAATAGAGATCATTCACCAGCCAGAACCCTCTCCAGGACAGGACAAAGTGAAGAACACAAGCAGACGATCTGCCTGATGCTGAAATGACTATAGGTTGAGTTTTTGAGAGGAATCAGCACCAACCAAGTGAGTTTTCAGTAAAAAGCTCAAAAGAAATAGAAAAAGAAAATTACCTAGATAAATACTTGAAGAGAGTCAGAATGGATTTTATAACATTTAATTCAGGCTTACAGGCATATCTGGAGTTCTTGGAAAGATTTGACAGATATGTGGATCAGGGGAGATTCAGTAGGTGCATTTTATGACACCTCTAAAGGGATTTCAGTAAATTCACTCAACAAATAATTATTTCAAGAAACTGAATAGTTATGAGTAGGGAAAAATGTATATCTCTGATTAAAAGGTAGAAAAGAGAGTAAAGCTAAGCTATGAACTCTTCCCTGAAGGGCAGCTGATCCACTGATGTTCCACAGGAAACTTTACTGGGACCTGCAGAGCTCAACACTTCCACAAATGATCTGGTAGGAGCGTGAGTAAAGTAGCAAGAAGGTTGATGATGGTGCAACGTAGGACAGACAGGAGAAAGGCAGTTTCAGAAGACTACAAGGAAGACTTTATAGCATTTGGAAATTAAAATGGCAGACAAAATTTAATGTAAGTAAACATGAGATAGCGTATACGGGACAAACCAGTCCTAGCATCATATATGAAGAGTTGGGCTTGAGCTGCCACTCAGGAAGGAGATCTTGGGATTATGACAGATTATTGCATTGTGTGGGACTTGGTGCTGGGCAGTCATCAAAACTTCAAACCTCTTTTCTGGAGTTCTTAGGAAAGGGATAGTGAACATAAGATCCCTCTATATCAATCCGTGGCTTGACTACAACTTGAATACTACATGTAGTTACAGTTCTTTTATGTTAAAGAGTGAAGAAATGGTTAGGGAAAGGGTTTCTTTTGTCTTAGGAAAAGCCACAGTTTTCCCAGAAAAAAACCCCAACTGGGTAAGAGGAATAATCAAGGATGTAAAATGGCTGCCTGCCAAAAAAGAAAAACAAAAACCCCGCCCCAGGACTGCTTAGGCTAGGCCAAACAGAGTTACTGGGAACAGGGTCAAACAAGAAGCTTCTTCTAAGTGGTGATAGCCCTATGGAACTTGCTGCCAGAATTTACTGCAGATGCTGGTACTGTAGATGAGAAACTTGTCAAAACATTTGACAGGAAGGGTACTACCTAAAGAATTCATGGAAAGCTTGTGTGACTCACCAGCTGAAAATAGTTGGTGTGGGAAAGCACCCAGGGGAAGCATACTCGCCCTGTTCTTATTCTTCCTTGGACAGCTGCTTTTGATCAGAGCTGTAGGAAGAGAGCTGGGCTGGGTGGGCCCTGGCAGCGAGCTGCTGGGGCTGCCCAGCTGGAATGCAGCAGCTACGTGATGTGCTAACCTGGGCAGCAGAACGAGAGCCCAGCTGGCCCTGGAGGAGCCACCTCAGACGCCGGCAGCAGCCCGAGCTGCGGCTGCACGGAGAGCTCATCCTCCGGCTGGCACCAACCAGCCTGAGCTGGGATTCTTGCTGTCATCGCTGGGATGTCCCCAGCTCTGAGCTGGCCGATATAAAATGTTGCTATTCCTCACTGCTATTTGCTGCGTGGGCATTCCCACCAAGTGGGCATGGTTGTGCACAACTTATTGAGGTGGAGTCTACAAATATAAAGATGCTAAATTCTCAAAGGAGGATAAGTATTCCAGCTTTAACTGTCTTGGTTTGTTTCAATTTTCTATTTATTCATTTCATAGATCTAATAATTTTTTCTGAGTGTCAGCTCTAGTACACTTACACTGGAGTCTGAAAATCATTAGGTTGGGGATTTTTTTTTGGTTAATGGATCACTGTCAGCAATAGTAAATATTTGCAGCCAGAATTGATGCTGTATTAAGAATAGATTCCAGTGCATTCTCTTTTTAACTGTGATGGCTTTGAAGATCTGCAATAGCACTGAAAATTACCAAATAACTATTTTTATCCCTAGAGTCAGCAGTTCTGACTCAGAGTGTCCATTAAGGAAATGAATTTTAAACAACAGAATTCTTAAAAATTATTGTCACTCATTATCTTAACTACACTTAAAAAGGAATGGCATCTATTACAGAAATGAAAATATTCTATTGGTGCAATTACAAACTAATGAAGACTGTTACAAAGTAGTTATGTTAGTTAATATCATTGCACATTTAATCCCGGGATGATTCTCAAGGTCTCCAGCTGGGGGCACTGGGCAAACACGGAAACCTGGCGATGCCCAGCGTGAGTGAGACTTGCACCTAGACCAGAACTGTGCTGGAGGGGAGGAGGCGGGGAAACCAAACCACCAAGGAAAATGGATGTGAGATACAGTCATCACCCTGGATTTGAGAATTTCCTAAGACAAAGTAGATTTTACTTTCAAAACTATTTTGCTAGTGACAAACAGCAATGTATTTTATTTTCGTTACCCATAAATAATCCAGATTCTTTAGAAAAACCGTCCCTTTAAGCTTTTATTTTCATTATCCATGAATCATCCAGATTCTTTAGAAAAAATATCCCTTTAATCAATAACTTCAAATTCTAATGGACCCAGGTAGAAAAGTTATTGTAAATTTAAATTTGTTGCCATTCAGTTTCATTAAACATTTCCAGCCTTGTATAAATCATTGTCTCTACCTACCTTTAATATTGCTATTTATTCATTTATATCAGGGAAAGAGCTAGAAAAGAAATAGAAGATGCTCCTTGTTAAAATACATTGTAAAGCCTAGCATGCTTTGAGGTCTACATGGGCCTGGAAAGAGGATTTAGCATCTAGAACAAGACCTGAGGAGAAGGTGTGCCATGTAATTGCTCAAGGAATACCAACTATGCTATTAGGAATATGTCAGAGACCAATGGTGGTTTCATGCTTTCCACTCATACCATTTAAAAAAAAATGTCAAAATACCAGTTCAGGAAATTGTAGCCTTAATTTTGTTGGCAAGGTTTTCTAAACCAGGCCAGGGAGATGATTTTTAAGTTATCCAATTTAGTGTACTGGGTGGGTATTCAAAAGCAGAGTTTGATAGTAGCTATAGGAGAATGCATGAAAGGATGAATATACTCATGGGGACTGCACAACTGTAAATGGATGGACCAAGAAGGAAAGTAAATATTCAACATTGCCAAGCTCAGAGTAACCTAGATCTTCCTTCCAGATGATATTTTTAACTGGATTTTGCAACAGAGCAATGGATTTCCTGATCCCTGGAGCTCCTGGCCTACTATCTGGCCTCTGCATTACAAGTTATGACTGCTTGCAATGGACTGAAGCCAAAAGTTTTTGTCCACACCACCGGCTGTCAAAACAGAGGGACTTCTGTCTGGGTGTGTAGATACTCAGTTGTGGAAAAGCAGGAGGGAACATTTTGTTCATCTTTCCTCATGTTTCTCCCCAGACACACCAATACACAGACACAGAGAAAAAAACCAAAGCCCTAATCATGCCATACTTCCTTAGTATCTTCCATGTAATTATAGAAAGCAATCTAGAAATATTAAGGCTTCAGAGTAGCAAAAGCATTAGGGAATCAGAAAGTTGAAAAGACTATCAGCTGGTTGGTTGCAAAGTTAGGAAAGGTTCAGAAGTTCTATTTTCCAGTCCCTTAATCTGAGCTCTAGGCCACAAATAAGTAGTTAGCCCAGAATTCACAATCAACCCTGCAAAGACAAAATTTTGTTTACACCTTGACAAGCAGTGAACAGTACCAGTTTGACTTTATAAGATGTTCATTGTTGCAAACTTGTAAAGAGTGTTTGCTTTTTAATATCTCAGTGTTGTTTCAAGAGAATGAAGTTGCTCTTGGACCTTGACATGTAGAATTGATTAAATGACACGTGAATAAATATACATTAATTCTTTTTTATTAAAGTATCAAAACAAACTTCAGAATAGAAAACAAACTGCTTTTTAATGCATTTTAAGGGTTCTCCTGAATAAAGTATACTTTGAGAAAACTCATGCAACATACTGTGTGGCTGTTTAAACACTCTTTTCCGGGGCACAGTCAAGTGACCCTGAGTACCATCATTTCCAGAGCAGCGTGCAGGAGCACGCACACACACACACACATACAAAAGCAGTACAGAGCAGCTATGACTGCACATGTAAAGAAATAAAAATAGATTATCTTCTGACAATAGTAGTGGTACATATTAACATTTGGCATGCCGAGTAAATAAGATCAAGCAACAAAAGCATGACGCCTGCGTCACCGGTGATATGGTTAAAAGCAACCATACAAATTCCCTAAGGGAGACACATGAATTCTGTCATTACAGTCTCTCTGGCAACACTTTATAACCAATTATGAGACAAACAGCCCTGTCTGCTTGTATTTGAGAGGCGAAAAGCAAAGCCAAGGTGTGCGATCCTGGGGCGATGCCTTGGTTTTGTATTTCCACATTACAGGAGTCAAATAATCATCAAACATCGTTTGACAGGTTTATTGTACACACTCCATGTATATCTGTTGTCTGGTAAACACTGGCCCAATTACATGTAGAATTTGCCCTTTAAACCAGAGAAGTTGCCACAGAGGCTCCAAACTCTGCTTACAGGACCTGAAAAAAACTCACACTGAAGTCAATAGAACCTCCTTCCAATATACAGAAAGATCATGGATTCTTAAGAGAGAATTGGACCTAGAATGTCATATTTGTAATACATTCACTTTTCAGATACATGAAGTACATACCCTTTACATGTGATATAGGACATTACAATATATCCAGACCTTAGGAAATGGTACTAAGTAGTTCTGTTGCAGAATATAACAATCATATGAGGACCAGGTACAAGATGTGATGGACTCATGCGAGACTTGCAGGGTAAGAAGCTCATGGCTGAGGTATCTTCAAGTTTAGCATTTAGAACAAACACACAATTTCAACACTGCAGAACTGGTGTAAAATATTATGCACTGTAAGCTCCACTTGTATTCTGCTTTGTTTAAATTGTGACATTGAACAGTCAGACACCACTGATAGAGGTACAGAATCTTGGAAGGTACAATATCTGCAGCCAATCATCCAAGACACTCAGTGCCTCATCTTCAAAAAAGATGAAGGATAAATGTTTTCAATAGTGGTGTCTCAAATACAACTGGTGAAGTTTAGGAATATATAATATTAAACACCAAGAGATAAAAGTAAAAAGACAGCGCAACACTTGTGTTTTCAGTTTTATCTTGCTCGCAGTATTTATTAGCTCTACTCATTATAATATTAGTGATAAATAAGGATAATATTTTCTTTTACAAAAAAAATTGTAAGGGCATATTTTATAGAAATAAACAATCTGAGAATTTCACAGAAACATCAGAATTTCAACACTCATAGCTCAAACTGTTTTGTCCAGCAGCTCTTCTACTAGTTCAAAAACATCCAAAGTTAGTATTTAATAAAAAAATTAAGCAATTATTCACTGCATCAAAACTCTTGCCTCCTTTAGATTCTAAGTAACATTTTTGATTGACTGTAGTTGTCACTCAAATGTAAAACAAAAGTAGCTACAATCATAATTTTTCCCTCTGAGTCACTTGGCAAAAGGAAGTAATCCTGACCAGGATGGAAAAATCTTTGCCAAGCTCTTATGCCTGTAAGAGCTATCTGCATGAGCAGACCCACTGAAATCCATGGAACCTCTACTGTGACTGAGGGGTAATAGCATGAATTAAGCCTTGTAGGATTAGATCCTAGATGAATTTTAAAAAATATTTCTTTTTTTCAAGGTTCAGGAGTCTGGGATTCACTCCTGCAGTTCTTTACTTGAGCAAAACCTCTGTCAATATCCCTGCACAGTTAGTTTCCTTTTTCCAATTCAGTGGGTTCAATTCACCAAGTCAGTAAGTGATGATACAAACTGCTCTTCAGCAATTCAAGGAAAAATTGTAGTCCCCAGGGGGTAGTATCTGGGGTGATAGCTCATAAAATACAAGCTAGGCTACCTAGATATTTTGCAAGAAACAATTCTTTGTCACACTTACTAGACCCTTCAAATTCAGTCACTGAGATGAGTCACAGAAAAAACCCACATGAGTGTTGTGAAAAAAATGACAAAGGTTGGTTGAAACTACAGGGTTGTTTTTGTTTTTTTGTTTGTTTTTTTTTTTTTTTTTTGTGTGTGTGTGTGTGTGTGTGTGTGTGTGTATTAGGTTAGAATGCAACATTACACATCAGTACATTCTGCCAGAAACCATCCTCTTGGAAATTCAAAAATACTCAGTCTTCTTTCCCTACCAGCAGCAAGGAAGAGCAGTGTCCATCCAGCACAGCTGTCTGTGCCCCGTGCATCGCTGGAAGTCATAGTGTTCTAGCACAAACCTCGTGAGTGCAGATACTGTATACTAGCAGAGCTAAAACTTCAGAAGCTGTTGTCTGTAGCTCCTAGGAACAGCAAGTATGACAGGTGCAAACCCTACATTGGAGGCAGAAGGCTCTTCAATTTGATTGAGACCAGATCTTCCAAGGGCAAGAATAACTGCCAAGCCAAAATGATTCTTTCCACTCATGAAAGCAATCTGCCCTTCCTAAAGGCTCTTGACTAATAGAATCCTACACATTATATCAGACTCCCCCACGGATTCTGGTAGCTGTTAAAAACATTTTAAATATTTCCACGTTTGCCGTATCACTTAACCTTGTAATGTGCCTTCTTTGATCTGTTGAATAAAAAGATTTCTTTCATCTTCAGGTGTCCTTCCGTTCTGTGCACGGACTATACACGTGGGCCTGTGCAGATTGAGCATGTATATCAAATGCTGCTTCTCATTCTTCAGCTCCTCAATCTGGGCTTTCAACTCTGCATTGATGGTTTCCAGCTTCTCGGATTCCTAGCACAAAGGACACACACAATTTTACACTGAGAAATTCAAATAGTAAGTCGCTGGGTTTTTTTCTTATATTTGTTGTCTTTTATAGGTGGGAAAGCGTATGGCTGGCAGAGAAAGGAATCACATGTACTTAGTGTGCTGTAATGATGAAACTTTGTATGTTGTATCTAATTCTACATTCCCCAACCAGTAATGGCCTGAAAACCAGATTGAGAATTATCTCCTTTGGCCTCTAGAGAACATAATGAAAGTTGGAAAGTGAAACTCAAACTGGTATTAATTCATGGTGACAGATACCCAAAGCATTATTGCTATCTTCTGCAAAATTATTCTGAGCTTTTTGGGTCAAAAATTGACTCAAAATTATCTATGCTGCTTCGTAACTCCCTGGAACATCAAGTCACATATCTATAAACCCATGTTAAGCTAGCAAAGTGCAAACATAGCTTTTTTTCCCTGCCCCTAGACATAGGAATATACAGGCCTGTATACCTAGATACAGGCTTGGTGCCACTGAAATAGAGTATTATATCACAGCACAGGAGGTGAAGATGTGACTGGGCTCCTAGGACAGAGAATTCAAGCTACCACACCACTCTGTTCATAAAGAAGTCAGAAATTACTTGTAGGTGCTTGCGGGCTCTCCACAGTGAATATTTTACGAAATGTGATTTTACTTCTTTTTGTGTTCAGTGTACACATTCATATTAACATTATCCCCATAGACAATATTGGTCACTGAAGCAGTAATCTCTTTTCTCTCCTACCATGCTTTCATTTTAGGCCAGTTTCAACCAGGTCTGGATTTAATATACGGCATGCTTATTTTTCATAACTAATGATTTCAAGGGTTTACAGAGTCTTGGGGGACATCTTTGTGATTTCCTACTGTGTCAGTACCCTATGCTATCTGTTTGGATCCTGGCAGGATGGCAGATTGCGAACAGTTCTATCCAGTCACTTACTTTTTGCAAACATTCTGTTTTTTCCTTCTTTTTGTTTCGGCACTTCGCCGCAGCAATTTTATTCCTCTCCCTTCTTCTCTTTTTTCTTTCATCCTCTTCAGGAGAAAACTGTCCCACAAAAACAGATACACACAATCCATAAGATGCTCTAAACAGGAGAACTGTATTTTAATAACTTCTGGATTTTTAAAATCAACATGGAGAGTGCTGTTAGTGCTCACATCCTGAGTTACATACAGATGTGATTCTGACCTCGTTTGCCATACAGTACAAGGGTAGGAACTTCATTAGAATTGTCAATGAAAACCTGACTGGAGCGGGGTTGTGTGTAATCTATACGATGGCTCATTTAAAATCAATGGTACTCAAAAAACTTACTGAGTCTCCCCAGGCTCCCACACCACCATCTCTGCTCCATTTTCCAGGGAGGAAAAGGAGGAAAGGCACAGGGACAGAATGGAGAATGTGTCATGCGTGAGTCAGGGAGAAGTGAGCGAATTAAAGGCAGCACCAAAAAGGGAATACTGTCACACTTCTGTTTCCTGCGGAAGCTCAGACCAAGGTGTAACTGTTTCCTTAACCAAAGCTATTTCTCCACTCTCAAAGAGCAATGTTTTTCAGGGATGGTGTCATCTTTAAGCAAAAACATAGTGTGGACATAGCAGGTCCATGTCTTAACCCCCACAGGTTCTGCTGGACTGTCCTCAGGGAAACAGAACTTTAGCAGTGACTTATTCCAACTTCAGCCACCACTGGGCAGGGAAACCAGTTTAGCACTTGCTCTAATCACTGTAAAACATTGTCTGTAGTCCATAATTGAAAATCAAATATCCAACTATGAGAAATACCAGAGGGTTTGCCCGAAGTACTCAACAGAGAGACAAGCAGCTGGCTTAAGAGGAAACAAGTATGTATAGAGGGTTGTTTATAGTTAATACAATTACTGGTCTTGTGGCAAAACTTTGTTAGAGAATTAATCATTCACACCAAAATTCGGTTTAAAGAGCCCTACCTCTGTTTTCAGCATTGATGTTTCAACTGGCCTTTCAGAAACAGTCACTGTGTCCAAAGTGGAAGACATCCTGTGGAACTGACGCTTGTTCTGAATGGCAAACCTCAGTTCCTCCTTCACCAGGGGGGTTAAATTTGTGAAATCATCAAACCCCAGTGACCCTGCAGGGGACAAAGTGGGAACAATTGCGGAGGCGCTGACTTCTAATGCAGATACCTGGCCTGAGTGTTGGACCATCATTTTGCTGAAAGATAAAAAGAGATAATATTGATAGTCTTTCAACAACTTTAGAAAGGCAAATAATATCTCGTAGAGGTATATTTCCTACTGTGAATAATACTGTAGTTACATTGCTTCAGTCCCCATTCCTAGTCTACCCCAATCTCTCAACAGAGACAAGCAGTTAAGAATTTGGACACTCAAAAAACCTTCAACTTTATGTTAAGTCAAAGTTAGTATTTAAAAGTAAGAATAGTATCAGCACACGACAAATTGCTAGGTGTTTCTGAAACTTAATATTTTAAAAATTGTGTGCAAGTGTGTATACTATTGTTAAGGTTTAAAGTGGTAGAGTGTGGCAAATGAGAATTGAGTGAATAGGAAGAGAAAGAAAATAGGAACAAAAATCAGAAAGCCAATAAGTAATATTATTATTTAAAGCATAGAAGGAGAGTATCTTCATCTTCAGAGCTATACCACCACAAATTCCAGCTTCAAATGGACAGAGCATACCTTGTTCTCAGCTACACTTAGCTCAATGACTTCTACTAGAAGCTGAAACTTGATAACCACAACAGAATCTGTCACAAAGTTATCACACTCAATTTTGTACACAGTTGTAGATTTGGCTATAAACTCCTGAAAAATAGTTAACAATAAGAGCTGGCACAAAGGCAAAAGCCTCTACATGCTCTGTGGCTCCACAGCAGAGGCTGAGTTGGAGGGATTGACTCATGAAAAATGTGAAGCCGTTTTTTTCATTCCTTTGCTCTTGTAAAATTCGAAACTGTCCTTATGTGCCCCCTATGAGAGGCTTGAAATTCTTAAATATTTATGGTTGGATCTTCTGCTGACATAAAACAGTGTGACTGAAGAGTCTTTAGGAGAATTATGCAAATGTAAACCCATGGAGAAACCTCATTTCTAGTAGATTTCTGAAGAAAACAAACCTATCCAACAGCCTCTTTTTACAGTTCTCTGTTTAGTCATTCTTATTATTTACTTTTAGCCAGTTTTGAAGGGAGAGAAACCCCTTGTGCTCTGTGAAAACTGGTGGCCCCACTGAGGGAGAAAGAGGCAAAACTCAGCAGTCAGTCATCCAAGCACAGTTGGTTAGCTGATGCACACATCCCTGCAAGTCACATCCCATCTCTCACCCAGCAGAGGTGAGATAAGAGGTCTGGAAGAAAACTGAGCACCTTTTGTGTGTGGTCCAAGGGACAAAAGGTGCAAATCCACAGGAAAACAGATTGTAATACTTCCCTGGTTCACAAAGTGACTTGTGTTAAATTGGATTTTACTGTGTTGGTTTTCCAGCTATCTTTGGTGTGTAGATTTTTGGTTTTGTTGTTGTTTTGGGGTTTTTTTTAAATAGCAGTATGGATAACTACAGTATGTAATTATCTACTCTGGATTAGAACCACAATAATTACAGGAAAGTCAATTGTAATTAACTTAGTGCAGGTAAGCAAACAGCTGCCTCAGGGCAGCAGTGTGGGTAAGCTAAATTTCCACATGGTCAACCCAGAACTGCACAGGTCCCTGTACGTTACTTCTGGAACCCAGCAAGAAATGTTTGGGGTCATGTGCCTTGAGAAGAAGATAGAATTTGCTCAGAGATATCTAAAAATACACTGTAAATCCACACTGGTGCAAATGAGAATAGAACCTGGTTCATTGCTGTGAGGCAAACATAAAAATCAGAGGAGTGTGAATTGCCTGTTGCTGGAAAATATCAGGTCCAACTGCAGTCTTCCCCACCCAGTCACTACAGAAGAGCTGAACATTTCCCAGTCTCAGGGTGAAATCCTGACCCCAGTGAAATCAAAAGGACTTTTTCGGTTGACCTCAATGGGGCCAGGATTTCACCCATATTTATTCAAGATGGGGAAATTATTTGGAACTATTTGTTATTCAGAAAGACCTTGGGAAATTTATGTCATTCTCTTCAGAAAGCCCCTGCTCATGAGTCACACTTAAAGTACTGATACAGTTTAATCCTATAATCTCAGAAAGCTAGCAGTTACTCTTTTCCAGCAAGTCAGAAATGGCCTTATTAATTTCCAGCTGAAGTATTATTATTATTTACCATTTACCAACATTCAACCATTCAACTAATTTAAATGGCTAATTCCAGAATTAGCCACTGGAATTACTGAACCCCTCACCCCAGCAGAAATTTCAGTTATTTTCACTGACTCAGTGTCCTTGAATGCTGGTGATGGCTTCATTCAACAAAGTTAATTCTGTATAATTCAATCCAACCAGGAGTCTTAAATAACAGTAAAACTGTTTTTCCAGCCTCCAAGATAATTAGTTGGGCTAATAATTTTCAAGCTCTGTTGGTTTATTCAATTATTTTTCAGTTTAGGAGAACTTTTAATTAAGGTCAGCAGCAGCACCAGAGGAAACCAAGAATGTGCCTGAGATGTTGTGTTAATTGTGGATTTCTAGTAGCTAGTGCTAGTAGTAAGTGTACCACAAACACCACCAAAACCCTACTGTAATGGCTCCAGGTCCTCTCACCCACCTGTCACTAGTGTGTAAAACAGGAGTGGTCAGGTGCCCAGAGCAGGAGAAAGTGTCCTTGGCTGTAGGAACTTGCTGCTCTCCAGCCCAGACAGCTCATTGCCCTCCCTGAATCATCCTGAAATGCACCTCTAATTGCTCCAAAAAGTAGATGTTTTGCAGTTTCCGAGGAACAAATCAGTTTTCAGAAATGTTTTACAAATAGGAAAATCAGATCTTACTATATTAAAAAATATGCAACAAGTTGCTCTTCCTTGTCCCAATTTTTGTACAAATTGTCCCTCTATCTATAAGCCATGCAGAGAACTATCTCATTTCCTCTGGGTTTGTGAAGGGTGGGGAAACAGTAGGAACAAGAGTATTAAGCCTCAGAGCATGATTCCATCGTGGCCTTTCTGATACAATCTCTGTTTACTGTGTTAGACCACGCACATGTTCTGCAGTTACTGCCACTGGAGGTGCTGAACAGATCTCAGCCCTGCACTGATACCGGCACAGCTTGTTCCCAGGCTGAGTTAACGCTTCATTGCCTTAGCCTTACTTTTGGAATTCCCAACAGTTTTACCCTCCCAATTCAGGTAGGTTCAAACAACTCTATTCATTCGTTCTCCCTCTGCTTTTTGTTTGTTGTTTTGAAGATGATTTTTTTCATCTACGATGAGTTTTACATCTCCTCTGCCAAGACTTTAAAATCCAAACAGGCTTCCTAGCTGTGCACTTCCATTATTTAAGGATATTCTTGTTTAATTTTAATATTGAAAGTGACTACTTTCAGTTTTTTCTTGCTTAACAGCAGATGGCTGACTGTGCTTCTTGGTTTTATTTCTTCATACAAATTCCTTTTCCTCTGGTGCTGATGCAATAAACCTTGATAACCACTGAGGTTAATCTTAAACGGCATTAAGAGCAATTACAGTTCACAACCTCCGTGCACGCTAGTTGACCTTAAGCTTTCTGACATCCCACATCGCTCCCGAAGCATTTTCTGCTGCCTTTCATTTTCCCAAATGCTGTTACTAGGAGGAAAATCGATTTCCAACAGGAAACTCGTTCTCTGAAAGAAGTTGTCCGTTGTGTCACGCCTGATTTGCTCAGCAACAGTTCAGCAACTTATCTACCTCGCGCCGAGACACCGGGACAGAAAGGAGAGCGGATATCCCTGGCTGTCACGAGAAGTTCCCGGTCGGTTTACGGGAATATCGGAGATAACTCTACGCGCGGCAGTGCGGGTTTGTCATCGCCTGGGCTGTCCCGCCACAGCTCCCCCGTCCCTGTGCCCGCGGTGCCGCCGCCGGCTGCCCGCAGCGCCGGGCGCGGCCGCTCCGCTCGGGCATCCCGCGGCTCCCGGAGTGCCGGGGCCGTGTCCCCGCCGCGGCCGCCACCGCGCGGTGCCGGGCGGCGCTGCCGGCCCGGGGACAGCCGGGGACGGGCGGGCTCTCCCGGCGCTCACATCTGGCGGCAGCCCGGGCAGGGGGTTCCCCCAGATGTGAGCGCCGGCGCGGGGCCGGCGCCGCCGGGCGGGCGAGAGGCTCCGGCGGAGCTCGGTGGGGCCGGGGGCTCTCCCGGAGCTCACGGCAGGCGGCGGCACCGCCGCGCCAGACTTCGCCGGGGCGGCGAAACTTTTGCCGGCGGCGCGGCGCGGGTCCCCCGGCGGGCATCCATCCCTCCGCGGCGGGACAGCCTCCCCGGAGCTCAGCTCCCCGTCCCGCCGGCACGGGCAGTCCCGACCGCTCCTCTCCTGCTCCCACTTACCTTTCTCCCTCGGCCGCCGCTCTCCCGGCAGGAGGGAAGGGGCTCCGCAGCCCCGCCGCGCTGCGGTCCGCGCTGCTCCGCCGCCTCCTGCGGGAGAGCAGCTCCCTCGGCTCCCCGCTCCTCTGCCGCTCGCCCGGGTTGCATCACCCCCCTTTTATAGCCGAGCGGGCAGCGCTGGTATTTACTCTGGCGGCGAGTCCCTGGCTGATGTCATGCTATTAATAGCCTCCCCGAAAGAGAGGGAGGAGGGAAGCGGGCCGTGGCGGTGATGCAAGGCTTCCCCGCCGGCACGGCACGGCACCGCACGGCGCGGAACGGCACGGAACGACACCGCCGAACCGAGCCGGGCCGGGCCGAGCAGCATCCCTCGGCACCCCGACAGACCCCTTCGCCTTCCCTCTTCACCACTCTCCCCTTTATTTATTTATTTATTTTTATTAAGACTCCGAGAGTTTCTCTCTCCGGGCCATTTTGCTTCTGACAATAAATCAAAGTCCCTCTAGCGACAAAACAACAAAAACCAAAACAAAAAGAAAAAAAATAAAGAAAAAAAGAAAAAAAAGGTGGCAATTGTGTATTTTCCGAAAGGACTGAAAAGTGTGATCTTTCTCTAGAGGAAAAAAATTGTTCATGCCCCCCCCGTTTCCACCATTCTCTCTCCTCCTCCCCCCCGCTACTTTAGATGACAGTGAAAAGTTCATTTCACATAAAGAAGAAAGCTCCGGTTTTTACTCTGAGGAGGAAAGACCCGTTTAATTAAATTATAGAAAGCTAAAAATAGCCCTGTTTGGGGTTTTTGTTTATTTTGTTAGGGTATTTTTAAAAACTTTTCCTAAAACACAGCAACATGCGATTTCCTTATGATTTCATGAAAAAACAGGGGATTCCTACAGCAGAGAGGGAAATACGGTTGTGGCTGTGGTAAAGGGGTTTTTGTTTAGTTCTTTTTTTCCCCTCTGATTTGTTAACAGACAGAAATTACCTACTAACAGCCTCCAAAGTGCTAGAAAATATAATGTTAAAAAAACCCAAAAAAAACCCAAAAACAAAACACCAAAAAAACCATTTAGCTGGGGGAGACACAGAAAGCTTACAAAGACAGATGCATAGGATTATCCAGTACAATAATAATTCATATCTAATACATGCAAACTTGTTATTAAGCAAGTCTTCAAGTGTCTGTACTTGACTTGGAAAGACCAGGATATTTCATGCTTGAGTATATTGTAACTAAACCAACAAAAAATGTATACCTTAATATATAAAATGTATATCCCAATCAAGTGCTCCAAATTGTTGATTGATTTTATAATGTTCAATATGCCAGTTTTGATAATAGGTAATAAGTCTTGAGTAGTGTATTCTGGGATATTTTAATTACTTGGAGCATTTTGTCAAGAATACAGATTAGTAGTAGAATAGTAGTTTACAGAATTAGTAGAATAGAGAAATAGTAGTTTGGAAGTCCCTCTGTATCTCCCTTCTCTGTGCACGTGGTTGTCTGGATGCATATGTGTGTGTGTATGTATATATATAAAAATAGATAGATGATATAGATTAGATATAGCTATAGATATAGATAGATATATTGGCCACACAGTCTGGAGTAGTAAACTTGGGTTTTTTTAATGTCCAAGTGCTAGTAACTTTGCAAAATTAACACTCCTATTTCACATTTAGTTGCCTGCTCTTGAAAGAAAAGTACTGATGTGGTGGGAAAGGAAGGAGTCTGGAGCAGTGATGTGGGCTTCCCTCCTGTGGAAGGTGCAGTCGCACCCTGTTCTCTGCAAACAAAGAAGTGCATTTTGTGAGGGCAGCAGCAAACTCCTCTGACCTACCTGGCAGCTCTCCATTTACAGCTCCTGTGAGCTGCAAGCTTTTTTCTTTTTCACTCACCTATAGATAAATCATTTTTAGCTCTATCACAACATAGTTATTGCTTCATTTTTTAATCAAGCTAAATCAATGTCAAATATAATGCCAGGCAAAAACTTTGTTCTTGAAGGGTCTAGAGCAAGCTCTTTGTTTCTTCTTGGTACAGCCTAATAAGTTCTACTTCAGAGGCATAATTTTATAATTCATGCTGTGCTCAAGGACAGCTGGCACCGTTTTTCTCAAGCCCAGAAGAAAAAAAAAATCCTCTCAAGCAGAAGCCAAATGTGGAAAATTTCTTCCCAAAAGATAGTCTGTTGGAAAATTTTAAGCACCATCGGGTTTAGTGGCCAAGAACAGGTGCCTGCTGCAATTATGACAGAAATTTAGCAACTGTCTGTCCTTATTTATTTAGGTAGCTGTATCACAAGTAGGAATGTATTTAGAGTAGTTTCAGCTAAACAGAGCAGTGTTGCAGAATAATGGGAAAAAAAGCAGCTCTCTCCTTCCATGTGGGTAGAAGTACCTTGGAAATACAAATGTTGTTGTGGATGGTCACTGACATCTACTAGTCTGCTACACAATGCTGGTCCCATTACTGCCCAGGAGCTGCAGCCAGCACTAAAATCTGACAGCAAACCAGTTGTGTTCATTCTTGAACTTCTCCTGAAGTGAGCCAGCTCCTCCCTGCAAAGCAAACAGAGAAATTGTTCCTGTGCGCATTTGAGATTAGGCCACTAAAACATGTCCTGGCTTGAAACTCTTCAGTGAAAAAAGAAAATGAAACCACAGTGAAAAATAAATCCAGCTCCACTGTGTCATATAGGTTTTATCCAGATCCCTTTTGAAACCAAAGTTAAATTAATCTCAGTTGCATCACACCCCAGTTAAAAAAAAAAAAAAAAATTAAAAAAAAATATTAAGACTATCAGGAAGTTAAAGTAACACCCAGCACAGCCACCAGATGCTCTGATGTTCTTGCCAGTTTAATTTTCCATCTCATAAAATATCTTTCATTTGCCTCCCCCTGAACATTTACTGGTCCTTTCCCAATCCATGTCTCTCTTTCCTCACAAACTGCAGGGGACAGATCCCCTGCAACAGCATATTTTTTTTGACAGAAGTAACATCCATGTTCTTAACTTCTGTTTCCCTTAAGCCAGGTACACAGCTGAGCACTCAGGCTGATGTGTACTGGGTTCTTTTCCCTCTGCAGAGAAATCAGGCTGAATACCACCCCACGGTGTGGTCCTTGCAGTCCTCCAGAAGTCTCCAGTGTGGAGAAAAGAATACTTTCCTTTACCTCTTTCTGACCAAGTCCTGCCTCCACATCCCTTGACACTACTTCACACACTGTGGATGTTTGATTAAAATGAAAATACAGCTGTCAGAGCTACAGACACCATTATACAGAGGAACAGATCCCCAGTCTTATACTACTGCAGGACATCAGTCAGAGCAACACAAATAAAGTCTTCATGTCCCATCCAGATCCTGTGTTGGTTTCTGGTTACACAGTTTCATTAAACCTGTTCAGTCTGATGAAAATATAATGAGATGTAAATAAATGAAATGTGTAGTGATAACATGAGTAAAACCTGCCTCTCTGTGTGTTTTGTGGTTTGACTTGTTTAAAGTTTTGAAATTACTGTAACCCTGACAAGACAAATCTTTCCCTGCACAGCACATATAAGAGAAATAGGTTTCCATAATTCAGAATTATCATGTGGTAAAATCTGCACAGAATCAGGTTTTCTGACTCTGCCTGAAATATTCCTCTCTACTTCCATGATGGACACTGACCTTCATCATAATTTTTGCTATGTGGTACCTTCAGGTCTGAATCTATTTTTGTGTTCACCAAAACATGCACTAATTTTGAGATTATTTTCCCATCTGACTGGACTAACACCAGGGTGAAACTCGGGACTAGTTTTTCCAGCATGTGGGTTGCTGCTGCTTGAACTACGGGAGCAGTCAGCAGCAGAAGTAGCATCAGCCACCTCCACCCAGACCAGAGTTTTTCAGCAGCTGGGGGGACTCTTTGAGCATCTTTGGGCTGCTTCCAAGGGTTTCTCCAAAAAGTGAATAAGTAAATAAACCTCCAAGCCTACAGCAGCAAGGACAAAATTCACTCTGGAAGGATTGGATCTATATGGACCTAAAAGGTCCAAAAATGGGAGTTAAAAATCACAGGGTTAGAGAGCTGACTCTTACTGAGACTGTATGGCAAACCCTGCCACTCTCTTATATTCAATACCTCTCAAGCAGATGAGCAGATGAATACATGTCTTGTGGAGGGAAATAGGTGCTCTATTTTAACAGCTTTTATTCTTTAACACTGAAGATAAAATTATTTTACTCTTTGTTTTTCTCTCCACAGCTTACCTTTCTTTCCTTACTGCCTTCTCCATCACAATCCCTCTAAATCCATTTACTCTTCATTTATTCTCTCCTTTAAAAATCCCATTCCCTGCTCTCTTTTGCTTTGTTTCCATAAGTTACATTTCCCATTTCTTTAAAACAGCAGCTTCTGCTTTTCTTTTGCAACTTTCCTGTTCTACTCTTCCCACTTCTCTCTTTTCCCTCCCTCTATCCCTGGATTTCATCATTCTACTTTTTTCTGTTCCTTTTTTCCTAGAATTTTTTTTTTTTCTCATTGATCCTTCAGGTTCTGCCTGGAAGCTTCTTAAATTTAAGTGAGTAATTTTTAGTTTCTCTTTTGCTTGCTGTCATTTTCATTTTTGCTTCTCCCTTAATGAGGTGAAGGCACTGATAACAAAATTACCACTGGGTGCAACATGTACATTTCAGGATCAGATTCTGGGGCACAACGTTACCATGAATTTTCGTGCAACTTTACTAAATTAAAGATCCAGAAGGTTGTCAGTCATTGTTATAGGCAGTGTTTCAGAAGTGTGGGGTAGAGGTGTAAGTTATACAAACATTCATTCTCTCTAAGTGAGAGACAGCTCTGACACTCGCCCAGTCAAGTATATCTTTAGTTCCCTTTTGCTGAAGATTTTCAAGGCTTTTTTTTATTAGATGGACTTTGTGCACCAGCTGACAAGCTAGCCAAGCACAATAACCTGCAATTAAAATTTGTTCTCTTTGGATATGTCCAGGCAATAAACAACAAGAAAAATAGATCCCACATATGGAAGAATCACATCTTAAACCAGACTGAACATAGCAAACTCACTGGCTTCACTGAACAAGCAAAATGATAGGTCAGGTGTATTAACTGCCCTCAGGGAAGTGCAAATTTTATCTCCTCAAAGTGCCTTTATAGTGCCTTCCATTTAATGGCAAGTAAACTACTTGTTCACAGATCCTGCACTTCATCTCCCTCTCCTCATCCTTTACACCTTGTAAAAGCATCCCAGATTTTGTTTGAGATCAGTTGCAGACTCATTCTGAACTTCATCAATGTCTTCACACATAAAAAAGTGATCACTGATGAAAGTACTAAGACCTGATCCAACTGCTAATTACGTCAATGGAAAGATTCCCATTGACTTCAATGAGAGATTAATTTAGCCCTCAGGGAGTATGAAAAATCAGCATTTAGTTACACTGGTTCTCAGCATACAAAACTCTCCTCCTGAAGTAACTTGGAAGAAAGGCTAGGAATTATTTGCTGAAGGTGTATGCTTCCCTTGGGTGGACTAATGTAATTATGGTTTGTGACCTTGTTGTCTTCCAGGTGAACACCAAGGATGAGAGGAAGTAAGAGAGAGAATATATCTATTTTTACTGTGCTAAGTTACAAGAATTTTGGACACGTTATGGAAGTAATCATGCTGCTGCTCACAAATACAAATACAAACACACACACACACACACACACATACCCCCTATAAAATCCAGCTCTTCCTATTGATTGTCCTTGGAACTGTGCACATATATAAAGAATACTCTGGAATTTGATATAACTTATGACACTTTAAACAGCTCTTCTCATCTGTCTGGTAAATATGTAAATTACAATTTGTCATGGTAATTACAAATGAACAGTTTTAATTATTAAACATCGATTCCTACATAAACACCATTTCAAATAAAAACACTGTATGGCACAGATTGCAACCTACAGAACATTAAAACAAGACTGCCATGGCAGCTTTCACTGTGCTTATCATTTGTCCTCTCACCTACTTCACATGTGCCTTGCCATGAAAGGAGCACATGAATGATCATAACATTCATTCAGTCTCTTATCTTCCTTGCTTTATTTTTTTGGCTTTGACTGTACAGTAACTTGCCCAGATAATGAGAACAAAGTGTAAATAAAATTAAACCAATAGCACACAGCTTTAAAATGAGTCTGCCCTGATTGCAACCACAAAAGCAACCCTGAACCCAAGCCCTGATTGCTCTGTGGGCAAGTGAGGCTGCTGCTGAGGCAACCTCAGCAACAGGGGAAGATGTGGGGTGCCACTACACCCACCTGGATTTCCCAAGTGATGCCAGTCCAGTGGAGAATGCTACCCATGGTGGGGAAGGGTCTATCTTCTCTGTGACTCTTAGAAGCAGAATGGTTGCAGAGAGAGAAAAGCAGACTGCAGGATGCCCCTTGTCCAGGGCATGTCCTCATCACAGGGCTGAAAAGTCAGGCACCATCTGGTTTCCTGTCTAATCGGCTCGAAACTTCAGGACAGGAGAGTCTGAGCGAGAGACACGCAGAGTAAGAGTCCCCAAACAGCACAGATGATCAGTGTGTGCTTAGATCATTTCTCCTCAGAAAGAGTAGGCACAAGTTTCACCCCACACAGCCAGATGTGAGAACCTAACTCAGGTCTTTCTCTCCAGACTCAGTGTTCTTGCTGATGGGATTTTTTAAAAATTTGTTTTAAAAACCAAGCCCAAATTTATAAGGGAAGTTTGGGGCCATGAATGTCCTGATTCACAGCAATGCTCAACACCACGTTGCAGGTTAGATGGTTAAGTGGGGAAGAAATGGGAATTTATTTTCACCATGCACAGCCTCCTTCCATGGAGCTGGGCTTTAGTCCTACACTGGAAATAACATCAGGATAGCTGGGAAATGAGAGGGTTCTTTATTCACCATCTTTGTGAAGATAACCTGATGATCTTCCTTATCCCAGTCTGCCAAAATGGACAGTATTTTATGCTTTAGGGTAAAGTAGCTGAGATTCCCAAATGGATAAAATGGATAAGGCTGCTGTATTTTATTTTAATTTCTAATTTTAATTAGCACTCTTATAGGCCATTTTTTTTTTTTCCTGATCCATTATTATCTGTTCTTACTACTGAATGTGTGCATGGCAGTAGTATTTAGCAGCCCCAGTAAAGATTATCTGTGTGCTTTTATTATATATACAAGAGTTTTATTATATATACAAGAGTTTTATACTGAGCTCTAAAAATGATGACAATATTTCAATTGCCAAACAGAAGCCCAGATTCAGCACAGGAATTAAATACATGGCTAAATATTCTCTGTCCAAAAGCCTTGCCTAACTTAAAGCTTGCTATTAACAACATCTCATATAAATGTTATTTCTTATAATCAGATTTAATAAATATTTATATAAATAAATATTTTATATTTATAATATAAATTTATATTTAATAAATATTATTATTTCTGTGGAATTATATTATTCTAACACATTTGGGATGAGAGCACCTGGCAAGGTCTAATATTGTGGTCTCTTGTTAGAGGGACATTTTCTTAAATGTATGGGCTGATTGATTAATTAATTGCAGATCTTTGAAGAAGAATAATTACTATTATTTTTCTAAAAAACCCAAATGTTTAGAATTTTGGTGGATCCTGATTTTTTTCCCACAAAGGGAAAGTGTAGTTCAATACTGTTTAAGTTTATTGGGTTTTTTCCCTCATAAATTCAAAGCTGATCCAAGGAAAATATGCTCTACAATCCCATTTTGAAGAGATACTCTGAAGGGGAAGGTAGTTTCCTTGTAATTGAAGAAATATTTCTTGCCCTTGCATAAGCCAAGATGTTCTACATTGTATCAGAAAAAAATGTCAGATAAATCATCAGCTTCGTGGCTGGAACAGAAAGTACAGATATGACAGAGTACCCAAAACAAGCCACAAATTCCCCACAGATATAAAGTGGCATAACTAATTTAATTTCATCACCCAAAGGTTTGACTTGGGATGGTCTAGCTTGATATTTTTTGTTGATTATTTGTTTTGTGATTGAAGAATCTGTATGACGTGGAGAGAACATGTAATCTAGCAGGCAACACTCCAGTTCACGGGGTCTTTTTTTACAGGTGATTTGTGCTTTGTGCAAAAGTGGATGTTTAGGCTCCAAAATCCTCTCCAAAATTTCCTTAGTGGTCTGTGCAATCTCTTGATCTCAGGCTGTAAATCAGCCACATGTTATGCAGCAAGTACTTGCAGGAAAAAAGGGCTCTCACTGCAAGTGTGAGGTGCACACTGATTTCTTTGCATAGCAGGGGCATTAAACTTAGACTTTAAGTTGCTGGGGGTTGGTTTACAATTATTCAGGGTCACTATTATAATATAATATAATATAATATAATATAATATAATATAATATACTTATGTTTTATTATGTTATAAATAATGTAATATATAAATTCATTTTTCCATAAATGTTCCGCATACTTAAAATATACAGGCAGATGTGTAAGCATTTGTAGGTTTTGTAGGTTTCATCATCACCTTGAACGTATGTTCAAAGAGCAGCCCTTTTCTTGGTCTAAAATACCTGTAGTGCATATTTTTACAAATAAATAAGGTGCTGTAAAAGCAGCATTCCTGGCCACAGTCCTGCTCCTCAGGATGTCCCGGAACATGAATGCAGCTTCTCTCCCTTCATGGGTGCTCCTTCCACAGGCTATTGGTAGGACAGACCTCTAATGGACCTTCTCTCTAAACTCATTCCTGAGTAACAGAGGGACTTCAGTATCCTTTGGTTCCTGAAAAAATCCATTAATTGAGTCTTAGTTGTGCCCTAGAGGGACTCTTACCAAACCCAAGGGGTTGTGATCACCCTTCTATGATCTACCCTAGCCAAGACCCATCCGTGTTTCTCCCAGTGTCTGCTGCATGCCTCCCAGAGCTCCACAGGGGCTTGGCAGGTGAAATTCAGCAAACACGGAAGAGATGAGATGAGATGAGATATGATCACCAATTTTTATCATCATGGTGACTGTTAGCACCATGACTGCCTACCAGCAGAGTCATCACCTATTTTTCAAATCCCCTTTTTGGTCAATATTACCGTCTTTGCCCTCAACTCCCAATTCCAATTCATTTTGTCCCCAGTTCCCTTTTCACTTCCTTATGTGAATTCCCGGACTCCAGCTCAGCTGCAGTTCACCTGCAACCATGAAAAGAGTTGAGCTTTGAGTCCAAGTTCTCAAAGACCTTTGGCTAACATCTATATACACTTATATGATAAGACATCTAAATATCCTGCAAGGTAGGAGAAATAAGCATTTTTCTCGAGGCTACCCTTCCTCCTACTATGGCCTGGATTATTTCAGACTTTACATGTATACCTTCTTCTCTCTATGATCTGTGAGGCCACATTTCCGTTGATGTAAGCATGAAATCAGTGGCAGGGTTAGAGCAAGCCCTAATTATATTACAGTTTAATAGGGAAACAGATCATGTCAAGTGGGAGGTCAGCAGCATATTTTTGGAGCACATCTCAAAGTTCACCCAGTACACATCCTTTCCTTATACTGGAATATTTATAGTTTGTTTGTTTTACACTGGAAATATTCCTTCTGTGAGCTCCTCCTAAGAGACTCCACCTCTTCCTTTTCAAACTCTCTTGCGATGGAGTAGAATGGGAGCTTTAGAATGGACTGTAGTAACCCAAGGCAAGCAAATCCCGAGGTCCTTTACACAAAACCCTTTCCCAGAGCTATCAAACACCCTGGCACCCAGACCCAAGATGTGCTGCAATGAGCAGCCTTCATGTTCCTATGCACTCAAAGCTCCATTTCTGCATGGGTGCTCAAATACATCTGCTACCCAGTTAGGAGCCTTCCTCAGGACCATGTCCAGTGGGTTCCTGATATTAAATCTTTCCCTAGGTCCTCCAAAGTGCGTGTTTTCGGGTGGTGCCCATCCTATGCAGGGGGAGTAAGCAAGTGCATGGTGTAATCATGCCTTTCAAAGACCAGGTGCCTTTTCAGGCACTTGCTTTAAAGGTCTGAAAACAGGGCTATGTTTCTGCTCCTAAAAAATGCTTGTGTAAAATCTTGGAGCAGCCCTGGGAGCGAGAATCAGAAAGAAGAGTCTCCTCCCCCTTAACCAACTGTCCTCTCTCTATTTTCTGTATGTCTCAGCAAGGGACATGGAGGATGCTCCTGTCCCCATTTTGAGCCTGATAACTCAGGTAACCTCTCAGATCAATGGAAGTAAGAGATTAAACCTTGTCAGGCAGACATTGGAATTGTACCTGGCTTTTACGTATCCCTAAAGGAAGCAGCAACACCTCAGTCCTTCCTTCTTGCAAGCACTTACAAGAGAGGCGTGATGCCTTGCTAAACTAAAAAGAAGTGGCCAAGGCACAGACAGGGATTTCAGGTTTGTGTCTCAAGACGACAGAGATGCCTCCCTACAACACGAGGGGCAAGTGGTCCCGCACCTCCTGCTGGGGAGCCTGAGCTGCTCCCTGCACACCTTGCTGGCTGATTTGGGAGCCACTTCAAGGGGTTGAAGTCTTCCAGCTGTGAATCAAGTCATGTAAGGCAGGAACGTAGAGTCAGGTATTGCTGTGACTGGATGTTGGGTGGCTGAGGTTTTAAGGGAACTCTATTGGCTCCTGAGCCCCTCCAGTTAGTTTCCACTACACAGTTAAGAACAGCAATTATTAACAAGGTGTGAGAAGCCAGTTTGTTTTCCACAGTGGTGATCCGAGTGCACCATGACCACGAACAATTCTCTTTTATAAAGAGGTGGGGAAATGTTCAGAGAGCAGAAAGTCTCAATATTTTCACAACCATCTATTTTGAACCTGTAATGTGACAGAGCTATCATGTGAACATTTTAATGAGTGATTTAGCAAAGCTCAGTACCACTTGTAAACAAAATGCATATTTCCATACCAAAATAACACACTGTTCAGAGTTTTTCTGAAAGCATTAAACTCATGTTGACAGAAGAATGAAATGTACACATTAAAAAAAAAGTTCATCTCTTCTTAGAAACATGCCACCTTATTCTAAAATAACCATATTAATCTCAGCTGATACCCAAAATGTTAAAGTATCAATTTATCTTTCCTACCAGAAAAGACAGCCACTCAGGCAGGTAATCACAGTGTTGGAGAGTTTCATTTTGTTGAGTAAAAGTTTGTTTTATAAGCTAGTTTGCCGATCAAATGACAGTAAGTCCCTTGACATAAATAACCACTGCAATTTTATTACATAAATGAGTGGTTACTGGTTTGGGTTTTCTTTTTACTCTAAACTAGTGAAAGAATTTGGAAATCCTGACCTGAAATGGTTTCACTTGTGCTTAATTTTAATTGTGCATGTAATCAGAGTGAGTTTGGTACCACTCATATGCTTAAATTTAAGCCTGCGCATAGGTGTCAGCAGGATGGGGCTTTAATATAGCACAAAATCTAATGTCTGGTTTTTCAGTGTTAAAACTTGCACCTCAATAAATTTGTTTTTCCAAGAGAAGTTGTTCTGTGAAACAAATTATAAAAACAAATCTGTATATAACATAAATTTTAATGGAGACATATATTAATATATTTAATATTTCTAAGTATAACTATTACAATATATAATATTTCTGAAAAGTACTGAGTCACACAAGGGACCTGACATGTGACATCACAGAATAAACCCTTGGATAGAGGGTTACTGAGAGCCAGGTAAGAATGGGATGAAATTATTTTCATTGCTGTTGGCAACTGTTTTCTGCTGCTGCTTCAGAGTAACATATTATCAGTTATCACCGAAATATTATTTTCATTACAGAAACATTGGGCCTTGTTACAATGCATATATACTCTGAAAAGTCATAAAAATTATTATCAGTTAATTTTCTTATACTTTAGAAAATAAGCCAAGTCTTGATAGACCTGTTTACTTTCACATGCTCTCTACAACCATAACAACTTTCTGTACTGAATAATTGTCTGTGAACTTATGTTTTGGGAGCTCAGCTTGAACAACTAGCTAACAACAACAAAATCCAACCAACCAGTAAGGCCAAGCAGTACTTGCAAGATGTTATCAGTTACTTCCAGAAAATGCCCCTTGGCGTGCCTATTTAATTCTGCTATTTTAAGTTAATTTGCAAAGCTTTGACAAGGAGCAAAGGTTAAATACATGGAATTTGCACAGGTTGTATGTTCACCGCAAAATGCAAAATAAATGTTACAAATAAATGGTAGTTCCCCCAAGAAGAAAAAAATGTGCGGCATGGGTACAGCTGCTCTGAACATCATTAAAATAAGACAATACTTCTAGAGCCAAGTGGGAAAGAAAGAGGTAGAAATGCGGAGTATTGCAGAGGTGTTGCTGCAGTAGGGGACTCCAGGTAGGCACAGATTTGAGCAAAACTGTGTTACAAACATCTCCTGTTGTGTTACTCTAAGGAATAACACCTGAAGCACAGGAAGCTACTCTGGTAATACTGCAATACATTTTAGCAACCTGAGCTGAGGGCTGAGCTTTGGTAGTGAGGGATATTGGTAATTAAAAGTGGCAAAACCAGATGAAAATCCACTGGCACCACATGCTATGGAGGTGGATGTTTGTAGTTATAAAACTGCGGCCCTGGATGAGTTTATAGCAAATCAGATTAAATTTAAGACTGCTAAATTTTGCTGTGAGAATTTATTTCTGTTGATAGGGCATGGCTTGTTAATGTTTTGTTTGGGTTCTGCTGGCTGATTTTATCAACATTGTTAAATACATTCATGCTGGTCATTGTAGTAGCAGCTGGAATGCGATCTCCACCAAGCCATCCCTCAGTATGTAATAGGTGGTCAAATTGAAGGAAACAGAATTAGAATTTTCCCATTGTCATGCAGCATGAAAACCATAGCAGAGAAAACAGAAAACCTCCAAGTCCTGACTCTCCTGGCAAATGGGGAATGTTGTAAGTACAAGGTACTGTGGCAAACCTTTCCTCCTCCAGCCTTCCTCAGCCATAATTTTTTTTTTCCCATTTCTGGTCCTCATCCAGCTCTGAAAGTCAGTGACGATAATCAGAGCATGCCAAGCATCTGACCTCAGCAGATTTTCTTGTGAAATAAAGCATGCAGTGTGATGTGCAATTTTCTTCTGAATTCTTCAGATATGTCCCCTGCAATACATACTTTCTGCTAACAGTTCTGCTATCAGCACTGTTTTCTGCATTTGACCCTCTTCCCTACTTGTATTACTGTGGTATTTTATAAGGAAGTTGTTAACGAGTTATTTTCCACTCTAGCACTCTAGCAAATTGTAGTGGGTTTGAGCTGGTATTTCAAAATTAGCTTTCCACCTTCACAGCTAATCCACATGGGACGTATGAAACCAGGGATTTCTGGGTGCTCAGCACATTACTGAATTAGGCCTCATCAGAAGGATATGCAGCCAAACTTGACAAACATATAAATACAGAGTGACCCAGTTTCAATCAAGAATCTACTCGTATGTAAACAAACAAACCAAGTCAGAAAAAATTAACCTTTTCCTCAAATTACTTTTAAAAATCCTGAGAAGTCAGTAATTTCTAAAAATTTCAGGAAACACTTGAAACAAGTCTTGACCACTAAGATTTTTAGTTTTTTTCATATAACTAATACATTCTGTAGTTACTGTTTCTGCTATTTATCCAGAACATATTCATTGTAATTCTTCTCTGTACTTTTTATCACTAGCCTGCACAGATACTTTATTACAGAGAAAAGATATCTCATTGTGGTAACAGCACTCAATTTTGCCTTACTGATTTTCTTCTTTTGTGCTATTCCATACACATGGTTCAAAGCACTTGTGAGATGATCTCATTTTTTGTTGTTGTTGTTTCATTTCGATCTTGTTTTCCTGGCTGAGAGGATGTGTGCCACTTGTGTTTTGAAATGAACTCTGGTAAATACAGCCGCTTCTTGAAAAGATCACTGCTCCCCTTTAAGCACCACTCTGCCATAAATATGCAAGTGGGAAGAAAACTATGAAGAACTTGTTGTGTGAACTGCCCACGGGCTCGCTCTTCTCCTCATCACAGCCCTGCTTCTGGATCCTTCCCCGCGGGGCACACGACACCTCCCAGCCCTGCGTGACACCGAGTGCCAAAGAAGGATAATTGTGTTATAAGACTTTTTAATTCCCCAACTTAGTTCAGCTGTTATCAGCAGCTGGTTACTTCAGCTGGCTGATATGCCTCGGTGTCCTGTAAACATTCGGTCTAGTGCTGTGCATTACTCATAGTTGGAAAATCACTTTGACTCCTGTAGCATAATTATGTTAATGTCAAATGAGTCACAGGGAAACAGAAAACTTTTATCAGAGCTGCACCTCAGTGCCAGTTTCTGAATGCTCCTGTTGGCATGACAGAAGTAGGTTAGGGGATTTAGGGGAAAAAACAACTTTCATTTAAGAGTGATATGAAACTATGATAGTAATTACTCACAAGGAAGCTTAAGTGACAACCAAACTTAGATTCACTGAAACATAAAATTGGTAAGAAAATAGCCTGCCTGATTATTTATAAGAACAAAAATGAAAAATACTGAATTTTTAAACAATTACTTTTTCAAAAAAACTTCAGATCCCTTTCACACATAAACACTTTTTCACATTCATTATTTAGTTTCAATGGCAGTGATTTATTTAAATTGACATCTTAATTAGATTGCATTTCAGAGCCAACCTCCTCTGATATTTTATTATTTTTACCTCTTTCTTGGTTTAGTTAATGCTAGCGATCAGCTAGGAAAAAACCTCCACAAAAATAACACCCTTTCAGCTCATGTTTGGATCATAATGCAAAAAGCCAGAAGTCCTTCAACAAGCTAAAAGTTTTGTAACATATCTTGTCCCAGCTTAAAACAGACAAACAGCCAATGAGAGCAGAATTTGTTCCAGAGTTTAAAGACAAGAAGACAGAACATCCGTGACACACTGGCTATCTCAGGGCTAAGCTACGGTACTTCTTTTTTTTTTTTTTTTTTTTTTTTCTGGAACATACCAGTTCCTCTGGTATTTGCCTACCAGGATTTTACATGCTCAAACATATATCAATATTCACACGTGCCATCCTGATGAATAGGATATACCATCTGAATGTAAAGGGAAACCTTTCTTTTCCCAGATGGCTGAAACATCATTCTCAGAACACAGGAGTTCAAGCATTCTGACAGGTTCCACTGTGCTATTCAACAAAAAGGCTCAAAAGTAAGCAAAAGCCAAAAGCTGAACTGAAAATCATAACCATATAAATTTATTCAGGGAAAAAAAAATCACCTAAGGCAATGGAATAAAAACCTCTTATTGATAAGTATCCGCATTTCCATTAATGCTCTATTTGAGAGGGAGACAAGACTTACATTTCTCTGGGAGCTCCATCCCTCTGAGCATTTCCCCTTCATCTGCTGACTTCTCATCTCATGCCTTTTCTGAGTTCCCTCCACTTATCCTAGAAACTGTTAATAAATTAAATCTCACATGTCCTATAAGAAACCAACTGTTGTTACTAAATTGAGTGGGGAATAAAAGGTCATGCCATAGGTGACTAAGTACCCCCCAGATTTCCCTACGAGCCATGATCTAAATATGATGGTACAGCATCATCTCGACCTTATAATGAGTGAGGGGCTTTATTTTGGAGCATATCCCCGACCCAGAGATAACCTACTATGGACAACACCTGTAGTTTGAAGCCCTCGGCTCCTGGCTGAGTTGAAATTGTGTTTTATTATGCAAAACAGTTCGTGCCTAACACATCACCAGAAAGCCTTTACTTGTAGTATTTGGTTCTCTCGCGTTTCGCCTGAGAACATACAGGAAATACAACAAGGCGTTCTTTCTTCGTAAATTAGCATCGTTTTATTTGCGATGCGCTCCGTGTTGTGCCCCACGGAGGCCACCAGACGCTGTCCGCGAGCTGCTGCTGCTGCTGCCACCCCGGGGCAGGACGCGGCGTTTCCCTTCTCCCCGTGCCCGCCGGGGGAAGCGCGGGAGCGGTGATGGAGAGAACCGCTCCGGACCACGCGCAGGAGCATCACCGGGCCCGCGGCTGAGCCGCCGGGGCGGGCACACCCGCACTGCGCTCGGACCGCAGCCCGGCACGCCGGCCGGGGGGTCCCTTTCCCTCTGCGCGGCAGCCCCGGGGCTGCGTGAGGGGCACGGCGCGGCCGGCGCGCGCCCCCGCGGCGCCGCAGCTGCGCCCGTCCGTCAGCGCCGCCCCCCGGGCGGGGCCGCACAGCGCTGCCCCTTTAAGGCAGCGCAGTCCCGCGCGCATTCCAGCGGCCGCGTCACCGTTCCGGGAAGCGGGTGGCGTCACCCCGCCATCCCTGCCTGCCTCCCGCCCTCCGTGCCGCTGTCCGTCCCGCGGCGGGGCGGGCCCGGGAACAAAGGCGGGATAAAAATAGAAGGTGAGCGAGCGCGGGGAGCGCCGTGCCCGCCGGGCGGGGCGGGGCCGTGCCCGCGTCGGCCGTGACGTCACGGCGCAGGCGCGCGCCTGCGCGGCCCCGCGCGGCTATTTATAGGCGCCGCCGGTGGGAAGCCGGCCGCGGTGACGTCATGCGGCGCCGGGCGTGTGGCGTCACGTCACGTGCGGGGCTCCGCGTTCCCCTCAGGACGGCGGGGATGGGGAGCGGCGCCCCGAGCCCTGCCCGTGCGCCCGCCTCGGGGCACGGCGGGCGGCAGCGCCCGGGGACTGGCGCCTCTTGAAGCAGCGAGGGCGTTCAGTGCGTCCTGCCGGGGATTCGCCTTCACTTGGCACGAGCAAGCGAGCCGCTGCCAGACCTCCCTTTGCGGGGTGCCGAGTGAAAGGATAACTGTGTCGCGCTGCGAGCGAGGGCAAACAGCACCGCGTGCTGCTCTTGTCCGTGCTGTGCTCTCCCTGTAAAGAAAAGCAAAAGTGAAGAAAATCACCCCGGGGGATGGTTTCTGCGCCCGCTGGAACACGACATTCCCCGCAATTAATTATTACATAAGTGCCGTGTCAAGGATGCCATTGATATTACGGTGGCTCTCTCAAGAACGGCAATGACAGCAGTAGCTTCTATCTAGAATGTTGAAAGGATGCTGCCTCATTTCTGTGCCGCTTGCCAAGTCGGCCTCTCAAGAGCAGCCCGAGGATGTTCCGTAGCCTTTGTGGTCACGGACTCTGTGAAAGGCTGAAGCCTGGGGTTGCTTACAGTCCTCTGCTGAAGCTGGCCTCGTCTTTTTTCTAAGAATCAGATAATGTGGAAGGGTACTGGGCCACATGTGTAAGCTTTTAATAGTAGTATTTGGTAGGCAAGGCTTACACACTCTTTGCTACTGGAACTCTTTGTATTTCACTACTGGGTATTAAAAAGCTTCTGGGTCCTCTTTGATCCCTTCTGAATGGGGGTGGGGGATCGTGGTTTGTTGGTTTGGTTGGGGTTTTTTTGTGAAATTGTTCATAAAAGTCAGTGACTGTCAGTCTGTCTCCCAAAGCTGTTGCTTTCTGTAGACAGACCAGACTTCAAATAGGTCTCTAATTTGAGATGGCAGCTTCCCAGACTGTTCACGTTAAAGGAAAATGTGGTGGACCTTGTGAAACAAGGAACTATATCATCAACAAGTGACTTCTGGTGCACTAGTCACTGTGAGCATGTGAAAGATCTAGAAGAAGTTCACTAAGAGTTACACAATAAGCACCAAATAAAGGTCCTTGTAGAGGAGCTGTAAACTCGGTTGACATTTCCAGAAGGCAAAACTGAGTGAGCCAAGTTCTGTCCCCATAGGGCTGATGTGTCTGCATCAGTGTGCTCTCACCCTTAAGTTTGGGGTTTTTTAATTTGAAAAATAAGTGTTGAACTAAATATAGATTAAACTTATGTGAACTAAATCTAAACCAGGGATATTTTCATTCCAAAGTTTAACCAAACAGTTAATTTGCGATTCCCAAGTGATTTTGAGTAGGCTTAGCTGGAAAATTGAAGGAAGTAGAGGTTCAGCCCTTTTTGTGTGCCAGTGCACTGTTCAGTGCTAGCAGTCCTTCTTTTTCAGCCTTTCTTTGTGATACAGTGGCATCTGTGAAGGTTGAATGTGGCCTTTGGAGGGCTTTGTTATGCAGAGTAGTGATGTCTGGTGCAGTGCAAACCTGAGCTGAATTGTGCTGTCCCAGAGCATTCCAAGGGAGGATGGTGTGGTTATTAGAGAGTGGCTGTGTCTTTTATTAGATTGACTCATACAGAGGAAGAGAGAAGTGGGCAAGCTTTCAGGAACACAAGACTTTCTCCTTCAGGTGCCTTAAAGAAATTCTGGAAAATGGTATCAGTAAATATGTGCTGTTCTTAAAATAGCGTTCTCCATAAAAACCCTGGATTACTCATTAGCTTCTAGAAATGTAATAGCTGCTAGTTTTCCACTAAGGTGATCCTGGTTACATGCTGCTAGGGACACACCTGTCAAACAGAACTGTGTTTGGACCCATAAATGAGTAGTTGCACAGATAACTGCTTGAAGTACAGCAAAGCAGCCCTGGGATATGTTGTCTGGAGATTACACTGCATCTCCCCTGAAGAGGGAATTTGCAGTGCTTACTTCACTGTTTAGTCACCTGGATGACTGTATGCTGACAATCAAACAGGCTTCTGAATGAGCCACCAGAATATCATTGCAAAGCTTACTGTAATCTGAAGAGAAAATCTGTACTGAGTGTACATCTCTGCAGTAGTGTACTAGCCTGTGCTAGAACCTCCCTGCAAAATAGTTAAATAATCGTCTTAACCTAGAAAAAAAAAAAATGTCCTGTGATTTGAAGTGAAGCTTTCCTGGAATTTTCCATGTGCCCTTCATGGCTTTGAGGTGGTGCCTCCTATTAGAAACAACCTTCCAGGAAGTCTGTGATCACTGAGCAGTATCAGTCTGTGTCTGAGTCTTGCATAATAAATGCCCTCGACTGCAGAGCTGTGGATTCTACTCATTCTCATCCCAGAATGTGAGGGATTTGCTCAATGTACTGAGTGTCCTCATGGAGGTTATTGGGATGAACCCAAACAGCTACCAGGCAGGGAGTGGCTCCCACAGGCTGAAGGACAGAAATGGCCTGTTACCAGCTGGAGAATATTTTCACAAAGCAGTCCAAGTGGACTAATAGAGTATCTCCAAAACATAAGCTCAGAGCTTAACTTTTTTAACCCAGGTGGCACTTTAAAACTGTGGTTTCAGCAGAAACATGAATTTGGCACCTAATTTTGTCTTCCTGTAAGCCCTTTGCTTTCTGACAGGTAATAATTAACAGCTGTTCAACTTCCATGATGGCCCCTCTTCACTTCTAAGCGTCAGTTACCCTTTTATCTGAAAACATCTAGCTTTTCAGGATAATCAAGGCATTCTAATTCTTATGAGACTTATGAGGGTCCACATACATTTAACAGATTTATTATTATTTAAAAAAATATATTTTCTGTTGCCTTCTATGTTTGGAAACCATATTTCTGGGTAAAAAAGGCACCATATATTTTCTGTTGCCTTCTATGTTTGGAAACCATATTTCCGGTGGGCAGACTAGAAGTTTCTGGTGGAAGCTGGATTCCCTGACTCAACAGGGCTCTTTGTTTTCAAGGAATAGAAATAAAGAGGATCTCTTTTGAGTTGCCTTTAATTATAAGCCTGAGGGCAGAGGGAAAGGAGTAGTGATTTCTGTTTCTCAGTATGATGTTTGTGATTTAGTTCTGCCTGGAGGAGTTGCTGTTTTGTTGCTAAATGATAATTGTACCTTTCCTGTGGCTGTAGAGGAGATCTGGCAGTGTTGCACTCCTGGTTTGTGGGAGTTCTCCAAGAAGATAATTAGGAGTTTCTTCTGTGACTTGAACATGCTACTCTCCTTCACAGTCCTGAGGATTTCCTTGTGGTATGATCCAGGGCTGAATGTCAAGTCAGTTCTTGCAGTCTGACTTTTTCATTCTGGAGGAAACGTGATGCATTTGAAATGTATTTGAGATCCCATTTTCTCATTAGATGGTTACGTTATGCAAGGTGGGGAACGGCAGTTACCCTTAGAGCTATTTATTACACTCGTGGCTCTGGAGCTAATGAGGGAAGATGGGAGTCAAGAAGGGACATGACAGAAGTTTTTGTAGAAGTGGGGATAACCTGGTTTGGTGAAGGTGTATGAGAACATTGATGTTTAAAAAAGATTTTAAAAAGTGTGTGCAGTTCTGCTGTTACTTATGAGCAGCCATTGATCAGGCATAGGCACTAAGTCAGTATCCTGTCACTTTCTTCCTCGGACTCTCCTGTGTTTCTAGCAGCACCAAAGTAAAGAATTCATGGCTTTTTGAGAAATAAAGGAATTACTTTATCTCATTCCTTGGATGATAACTTCCTTTCTCTGAGGAAAGCAGAATTGTCAGTGATGATGGTGACTCCTCTTTTCAGGTAGAAAAGAAAAGTAAAGATGTGAGCAAGAAATTTAGGATATGTGCAGTCTGCCGTGGGGTGTTTTAGGTAAGTTGTTCAATGCTTTCTGACAAAGACAAGGAGGTGTATCATGCCCATCAGGGCAACGTGGTGAGCATAATGTTAAAGCTGTTAATCATGTAAATACCTGAGAGAATTAGAAATTGCACATTAAAGGTGTTGCCTGTTTCTTTTGACCATTGACTCCTTTCTGCAGAACAGCCACTGCAGCATCTTTATGAACTGAAACAAGGTAGCTTTTCACAGATTCTACTGTGGCCTAATAGTCTCACAAATGTATTTATTCTGTTTGTGGCATTTGTTACATGATTGAGAATTGGGATAACTTAGCAAAAAAGGTGCCTTTTTATTTCTTTCTTAAATCTTGGTAAGAGTTCAAGGCATTCAGCTCTATAAAATTTTCTGGTGGTTTACTGTGAGTTAATCAAAGTCTAATTCATGTCATAAGGCCATTGTAGCTTTTTATGTAATATGAAATTATTTTAAAAGTATGTTAATTTCTGATTGACATTTTGTCACTTGACCTAGCCTGTGCTCAAGGTCAGTGAAGGATTGTTACCTGCTAATGTTTTTCATGACAGGATGAATTACAGAATTTATGAACTTTTTGTTGTTGCCACTGCTGAGTACTAACAGTGCAACTTGAAAACCTACATTAAATATGGCTTTCAAAATTCAGAAATGGATTAAGCTCTTTTCTCTGTTCTCCCTTCTAATCCTTCCTGTCCTCACTCACCTCACTCTCCACCCTTAGATCAAAGTTTACAGGAGGGTAAAGTCAAAATGTTTCACGTAAATCTCCCTGCTGTAGCTCAGGCTCTTTGAAACTTTTGTTCTCTTCTGTTTGTTTCTTCCAAAACTTCTTGTTGCTTCCTCTGTATCCACTGGGTCTTTTTTTTTTTTTTTTTTTTCCTTTCCTCTGGAGTGTTACTTGCCTTTATCTAGGACTGTCAGTGTACTGGAACTCTGGTGTTCAACTGTTATTTAAAAATGTGGATAACTTTGTTAAGTTCACAAAGAAACATCTGTGGTATACTGTAAATCACAATCAGAAATACAGTTTGCAAAGCAGGCACAGTTGCGTAAAGAAGTTTAAAACAAGTGAAGACCTCATTGTTTTCCCCAAAGGCTCCTGTTTTTGTAACTGTTTAGGTTAGTAAATTCTTTGGAATTTGTCTTTTGCCTTGGAATGCCTAATTAAATGTGAGATGTTGAAAATGAACTCAGTAGATCATGACTACCATTTTGAAACTTCCATAAACAACGGGGCACTGTGGAACATTTCTCTAGTGAGCACAATGCTTAGCAGAAATCCTAAATCTGTTGCTCATTCAGTTGAAAGCACAGCAGAGGCACAATCAATGCATGAACACATGTCATGACAATAAACTTAAATGCTATCAGAATTTGCCCTAGGGGAATTTAATCTTTAATTTTGTTGACTTTTCTGCATGTTTAGATATTAATATTTTTTAATTGAATAGTTCTGAGATGGTGTCTTCTTTCTGCCCTACATTTAGAAGCAATGAAGTTAAGGTAAAGTTGTTTTGCAGGTGGGGCATGACCCTGTCCCTGGGGAGCTCAGTGACATTTCTTGCTAACTGAAGTGATGCACGACTGGGTGTGGACGTTTTTGGGTGGCAGAGTTTGCTCCTTCTTGGTTTCCTTTCTTCACACAGATTGATTGTTATGTCTGTGTTGTTGTAAAAACAAGGTGTTCTAAGGCTTTGTAATTAGCTTCTGTCTAATTTGGCATACTTTCTGGAACGGAGAGATTTCCTACAAAAGCTTGGTTACTCCCAGTAACATCACTAAATTACTTTTGAAAAAGCATTTCGATGCTGCCACATGCCTAATTATAAGTTGATTTTTTTTAAGCTTTTAAATTCGATTTGTATTACAAAAATGAAATTATTTTTAAGGATTGAGTTGCATACTGCTTGAATGTTGCTCAGAATGCTACAAAGAACTTCCTTTGATTTAATTTTCATATAATCTATCATTTTATTAACATTTGAGAAAGATTAATTGCAATAATTTGTTGTGGTAGCTTATGTCCTAAAAGCTCTTTGTAATCTGGGAAAAAACCCTGATTTTTTTAAACCTTTCTAGTACACTAAACAGAATACTTAAAACTAACCCTGATTTTGCTTTAACTTCTCTGATTCAGATTGCTTTTAATAGCTGTGGTTACAGTGTATTACTCTTCCTACCTCCTGGGTAGTTATCCTGTCTTTGCTGCAATCTTTGTAAGGGCTTGAAAATGCAGATGAAGAAAGCCAGATTTTATTATTTTGCTTCTTGAGAACTGCTGCAGAGTTTTGTTGTTTCATGATTGCTGTTCTGTTGAAATGCTAAGTTATTTTGCACTGAGAAGAAACAGTTTTCAGATGTTGAAAGTAAGAGTGCATCTGTAATAAGGGTTATGATTAATTTTTATGCTTGTTGTTGGTTCTCTGAAAAATGTAATTTCAAATCTAAAAAGGCACAGGCTTGTTTACTTAATGATCTCTTAGAATATATTCCTGTGTCGCTGAGATCAGTGATAGCAGGATGAGGTAAGAATAGATTATTCAAGGTGAGATTTGGAAGTTCATTGAGAGTTTTAGCACTAGGGGATGATTTTCTGCACCAAATAAAGTAGAACTTATCACTTATTTCAGAATGAATTCGGGTGAGGCTGAATTTGCTAAAAAAGTCTGTTTTCACTTGACGTGGAATATGAGGATTATCTGTTGACATACGTATTTAAACCAAACTGGTGTCAATACAAACCAGATGTTTCGTGGGAACATTTTTATAGTACATTTGAACCATAAACCGAGGTGACACATTTTTTTAATCAGTGTTCCTGATTGTGCAGTGAGGAAATGTGTGTTCTAAGTGTCATTTTGCTATTTCTAAGTGGACAAGAATCTGCAATCTTATATAGCATTAAGTGCTGCAGTGAAAATCTAGATACAGAATAGAATGACCCTCTGTATAAAAGTAAATAAATCATGTTTTATTTAGATCTTTAACACAAATAAGGACTCTTAAAATTACTTTCAGCAATCGTTTTAAAGGCTTGGTTAAATCTTGATTTCCATATCCATTCTCACTGAGCACACAAGAGGCCGTCAGCAAGTACTGGTGACGTGTAACCAGCCATGATTCTAGGACTGAAAAACACATTAGTGTTGTGGAAGTGTTCCACACTTAGTTGCATTGATTCAGGAGTACCTTCATGTTATAAAATGTTCACTGTCCCATTAACTTCTTCCTGCAAACCCTCCAAGTGGACAGAACCTGTGTCCCCAGTTTTAGTCTCTTCTCACCTTGTGAACATGCTACACAAGGCCAGGGCAGAGGTGGGATATAATGGTATTGGAATGTGTTAAAAGCCATAAGTGTAGATTTATACAATTTCTAATAACAGCAGCAAGGAATGTTATTTGGAGTTGTTTTTACTTTTTTATTTCACACACATACACACAGGCACAGACACACACACACACAGAGTCATTGTTTCTCAAAGATGAGCTTGGCAGTTTCTGGTTAATTGTGTTCTCTAGCGTTTTGTAACTAATATTTTATTATGATGATGTTCTTAATAAGACCTACAATTTGGACAGTTCATTCCTGTAAACTATCCCTTTAATGTGTTGTATCATTAACTCTTGAATCATTCAGTCACAGGAGTTTTGGTGTTTACAGGATTGGGAAGATGACTCACATGGTCTTTGCCTGGTTTTGCTAAATACTTCAATTCATCAAAGAGCATATCTTTCAGAATTGAAGTAAATGGAAGGAGAGAAGTCACACGGAGGAAGAAATACTTTCTACCCCTTCTTCAGGTCTTCTTTTGTTTTCATTGTATGAAACAATATACAGAGAACATGTTGAAAGCCACATGTACCCTTTTTGGGTATCTTTAGATAGTTTTTCTCAAAAAGCTTTGTGGTGTATGAAGAGCCCTTATTACATCTGACACTGGAAATCCAATCAGTCCTATTCTGAAGTACGCTGTGGATGCCTATTCCGTCTCATTGTGTGCATAGAGAGATCCCAAAGTTATAAAGAAGTTAATGGTAGCCATGTGCCATGACAGTATGTCTGGTTTGGGCCTTTGGGGCACAGTTGGAATATACAGACAATATAAAAGCTCATGTTGCATTGTATAAATGTAAACATTTTTGAAACTGGCAAGTGCTGGTTCTTTGCCTCCATCATTTTCTAAACATGTTCAATAATCTCACTCTATTCCATTTAGCTGAATTTGGTAAGAATATAAACTGACCATAAAAATGTAATTACAGCTTGATTCTGTACACTGAACTAGAGATAACGTAATTCAAAACGTAGTTTGCATTTAGGTGCTTGTATAGCTTTGTCAGTGCAGTTCAGCTGCACAGAGGGTGTGTTCATTTAGCAGAGGGTTCAGGCTGCTTCTTGTTTAGGTTTGTTCATACATTTTTTTGCCTCTATTTGGTGGTGTTAACCCTTTGTAGAAAGGCAAGAGTGTGTTAAACATCATCAGTTTGTTGGGTGAATAGACCATAGGTGTTAGCAGATGCACTAACAGGTCTCTAACCGTGACAAGGGTTTCTAGCACTGTTTGCAAAGCCTGGCTCTATAAACTCTGACCTACAAAACTGAAGCAGCTGCCAGATTTACTGGCAATTAACTCTGTTTGTGAGTGCTCACGAGTCTGGGTATCTGGCAGTTCGCAGACGATGTGTCAGTTTGGCAACTTCAGTTACACTCATTTAGCACGCACCCAAGGGTTTGATATCAATTGTTTTGGGGTTGAGTTGTTTTTGCATTGTGGCTTGTTTGATCCAAGTGCTATTGAAAGAAACACAAATCTCTCCATTGACTTGGATTAGTTGGTCACTGTATGACATAACAAGCCTGTGTTGATTAATTCCCTGCTTTTCCTACTATGAGCCCACACATAATAATGGAGAACCATTAGTGGCCATTGTCACTCTTAGTCAGTTCCCAATAATACCTCATTTTTATTTTGAGGCTGAACCTCCCAGTCCTACACAGTGTTATAAATAAACCCTCTAAACAAGACCTCCTTGTCACATTATTAGAATAGTAGATGCAACATTTGCTAAACTTAGAACTTTCTCAAAGTCATGGTCACAGGATCGTGTGACCTGTTACAAAAGTTGCTGATTTCATTGTTTGGTTTCTCAACACGACTTTCGACTTGCAACCTGCTGAAGGTTGCTGCGGCCCGTAAGCGGGAGGGCACAAAGGGCGGGGCCTTTGTTGCGTAAAGGTTTGTAACTGTGACTGCGTTTTTGCAGAAAGTAGCACTCATTTCGCTTCTCCTGCTTCCTCCTGCTTATCAGGAAGTGCCCTACAGCATGCTGTAAGAGAGCACTGCCTGTTCAAAGAACACCTTCAAAACCTACTAGAAATGGTGAACTGTAGCAAAGCGAATCAGTAACCTGTAGTGTTCCTTTCTTAGCTGTGAAATTTAGGGGAAGTACCCGTGCTACAGTGTTACTTCTTTTTTGGGGAGCAAAATGTTGGTCACTTCTTGTATATAAATGTCATATAACATTGGACAAAGTTGAAAATGTCTAACAAATATTTGCTGAACAGTATGTGTTACTGAGGAGATAAAGTGTCAGCTTGCCATGTGTTTTTAGGCTACCTTATTAATACATTACCTAACTTACCTTTAAATTTATGAATAACATGCACAATATAGTCAGGAAGTCACCCTTTTTTGTAATTCTGCAACTAATTACTTGGTCACCCACTTGTATCATTGCAAAGCACTGTCACTTTGAGGATTGGTGCAGGTTTGGTAATATTTGTACCTCCTAAATAGTCTGTGATTCTCAGGATAGATAAAGTATGTTTTGAAAGTCATATAAAGAAGAATCATGAACATGATCAGAGTACCAGTTTTTTCCTTGTTAGAGTCTCTCTCTCTGTGAAGTGTCTTCTGCCTTTTCTTACATTTCGCTATGTGCATCCCTCAGTAATTTCACATGATGGAATAGACAACAGGTCAGAATAGTGTACAGATAAAAATCAGTATAAGGAATCATTATATCTCTTAGGGAAGATGAGCTACTTTTTCTGTAGCAGAATTACTTACTATCTCTTTGATTAATGTTGCTGTTGTCTTTAAGCCTAGGAGAAGTATTAAAGTAGATTGTAGAGTGCATTTTTGTTCTGTGCAGTAATGTCACTTTAATTCCTTATAAGAGGCAATTAGATAACAAAGCATGTCTTAGAATATTGTATTGATGTCTCTACTCACAGATTAAGTTTCTAGAAGGAAAATTTTCTAATGGATCTTCTTTTACCTTAAGTATCAGTGTTTTTCTTGCTTAAAGTCTCATTTCCTACCTGAGGAAAAAAGAAATAGCTAATAACCATAATAGAGGGGAAAATGTTTTGGTTTGTTTGTTTGGGTTTTTTTGTTTGTTTTTATTAACATGGAAGCATAATCCTGTACCAATTATATGTTTAGGAGTGGTTTTTTATCTGCTTTCTCCCCAGATATGTGCACATGAGGCAACAGAGCAAAAAGGTTTTGTCTTCCTCTCTGTGCACTATTCCTCCTTTTTTCATAGCCACTACAGCATCTCTGCATTCCTGGCCCCTGTACATGGCCTGAGCACAGGAATCATTTGAGCAGTCAGAATGCTTTTATGTGCAGACAGCATGGAATGGCTTTATGGCCAGCTCTCCTGGAATAATTTATAAGGGCTGCATCAGGAGCAACATTGGGGAATTTGGAGGGCTGCCCTAAGTTGTGCTGATGGTTGTACGTGACCCTGACCCTCACTGAGGGAGGCACAGGCCACTTCCCTTACATTGTTCTAGCACTGCTGGCATGGAGGAGCAGTGGATCTGAGTTGATGTGGGCAGTATGTAGGTGTTGAGAGAAATCACACAGTAAGGAAAACTACTGTGACTCCAGAGCATGGTACTGGGGATTTTTTCTGCTGTGTAACTCATGTCCTCCTGCTAGCCCACAGAGTCACCACAATGCAAAGAGGTGGTGAAATAATGTGTCTGTACAAGAAATTCACTCATTTTTGTTTGGCAGGGTGGACTCAGGTGCACATTTCCTGGTTCTTTTTATTACAGTGGATTTTGCTGCTGTCTTAGTTATTATTAGTGGATTCTTAGAATTATTCTTACTGGATTGTTTATTCTGGAGAGGTGAAAGTAATTGTGAATATCTGTGAAACTTTAATAGCATGTGAGTGTTGTAAGCAGGAATTTGTGGTGTGAGCAACTCACAAGTTGGGTAAATTGATCTTTACCTGTCCTTTAATTTTCCAGTGCCATATCAAACTATGCTCTTGGGGTTTCTTTTAATGCATAGGTAGGACTTAAATTAATGGCAATATTTAACTTGCAACTTGAGCTAAGATTACAACAAAATAAAATCTAATACTGAATTTCAAAGGAGCCTGAAGGAGATTGTGTATCTTGGATCAAGTAGTAATGGTTGATTGGAAATTCCAGTCTCATCCATGTATGGGCCTTTTGAAGAATGAAAGTATTCATTCCAGTAAACATAAAGGCAAAACTTATGGAAGTGAGGGCACTGGTCATCCAAGCATGTTGAAGACTAAGAGGAAGTGTACATTTGATTTGTTAATCTTGTGTATGGATTAAAATTGTATTTTTGTTGTAAAGTACTGTTGTTATAAAGCTTTCAATTCGATTGAGCTTCCGACTGCCTAAAATAGACCATTTTGCCAGTCATCTCTGAGCTCTGTGCTGCCCCACCTAGATCTCTGCAAGTATCCCAGGAAATTATTCCAAAGCTAGAACAGGCATGTCTAGATTATATTGCAGCCAGTGTTATGACTGCATTTATAATTACTGTGAGTTAACATAATTCTTTCCTTTATGAGGACAGCTCTTGGAGAAACTTCTGCTTCTCTTTGATTTTATTGTTTCTGTTGGTGTAAGATAAAAGCCACTCAGGCTGAAGGAGTATAAAAGCTTTTTCTTATGAAAAAAAATGGTATGCCAGTATGAGCACATCTTGCATGAAACCAGAAAGTAAGTCAGTTGCAATCTACGCTTCTAAAATTCTAAATGATGATGTACACAAGAGGTTGTAAAGTAACTTTAAAAAGGACCTTATGATGCATACATCTTGTGTAATTCTGGACATTCTAATTACAGAATTATTTTTGCACATACCCAGATTTAGTCATGTATGGCTCAACCATAGATAGCTCTGTAGATGTTTTTTGGTAGGGAAATGACATACCAAGCAGTATAGGATGTAAAACAGAATGGGCCATATTGAATTAATTTTTAGTGTTTGAATTAAATTCATAAGGGATTTAGTTACACTCTTAAATTCACTCATTCTTAACAGGTAAGAATTTGGACATCACTATTTATAGTAGAAAAAAGATGCTTGTTAGAATACGAAGTGACCTGAAGTTTTCTAGTGTAGATATAATTTAATCTAAATATACCTATCAATGGCTCAAAAAAAGTCAAATGCACACAGCAGTTTGGCTTCATGAGAATGCTCTTCTGGGAGCTAATGGAGTGCAGAGTTTCCCATGTGAAAGTGGTCTCTCTTCTCTTCATTGCTGAATATCTATATCCATGGCCATCCTCAAGAATCTTATTTTACCTCTTGGCTCCATGCACTCTGAGGTCCTGTTGGCATGAGCGTAACTATGCCCTGGGAAAATAGGATTTATGGATTATTTTAGTTCCCTGTGCTGGATGTACAGTGCCACTTCTTTTATTCCTCTGAATGCTGAGCAGACATTTTCTTCAAATATAAATTCTGCCCAGATAAATCTTCCTTCTAGAGTTCTGCACCTTTCCTTTTATTTACTGTTCAAATGGCCATCTCTTTTAGCTGACAATGTTAATTTTTCACATGAAATCAGGCAGTTCTGTTGCACTGATGATATCAGTTCAGGATTTAAATATTTTTCTTAACACAATGCATTATACCTTAATTATAAAGTCTAGCTATTAAGTCAAGTACATCTCAAAATATGTACAGAACTGCTCAGGGTAACAATCCAGTAATGCACCTTGTGTGCCTATGCTAATCTAAAACCTTATCTCTTCTGCCAGGTTTTTCACAAAATAATGTCAAAATCACTGTATTTTGCTTGGCAAGTTATTTGGGTTTTTTAAAAACCACTATATTGATATCCATTCTTTACTATGCTGGTGCTCTAGATAAGTACCAATCATACAGCTTAGTAACAAGTATTTTATACATATGTATGAATACATATAAAAATATAACTTAACTTTGTCTATAACTTACTGCTATTCCACTGGATTTGATATTTCCTATTGGTTGCAAATTAGATTTATTTCCCAGTTTAATATTTTCTATATGACTTTCTAATCAAAAGTTCTATAATGAAGAAAAAGAATACAGGGAAGTTATTAAAAACTACCTGGCACAGATAATGGATTTATTTCCTTGTAGTGGGTGTTGCCCCATATTGTCACGTGCAACTGAAACATTTTTTATAAATGATTGATTTATAGAATGGCAAAGCATGTTACAAAAACAACAGTCATTTACAGTTTAGTTTTTTGTCTTGTGTTCTAGTAAGGCTGTTTGGAAAGAGAACAAGTATTGGGATTTTGTGTGACTCACTGTGGTAGGTGATCCTTAATCTCTGAAGAATATACATTCTACAGTCCTTGGAAAGTACACTGTTGATTGTATAGGAATTGCTTAATGCATTCCCAAACTCTTGATTAGTAAATAATGCTCTGCCTGAGTGAATGTTGCTTACGGAGAAATTCCATCCTAGGTATGGTATACCACAGACTGAAATGTAAATGACAGCATGTTTTATTTTTCTCATATTTGTGATCTGGAATGACAGCATAGAATGGAGTTATGTTGTGCCAGAAGCTCTTGGTAAAATCCAAAACCCCCACAAAATACATTTAGTTTCATGTTTTGTTGTGCACTCTTCATGTGAGCAATGCTCATCCATGCTTGCAAATCTTTTAAGAGGATGTCAGTGTAATTGCTGATGAGGATGTCTGGGAAATGTGTGCTAACTAACATACACAAACAAGCAGACTATGTATTTCTGATGTTGAAATAGTACTGTTAATGAAATTGCATGATTTTGTGGCAAGACTAGCATAAATGTGGTTATTCAGATGCAGGGTTGTGAATTATTTTGGTGGGTTTTGGCATTAAACTTGAAATTTCACGAAGCAGAAAGTCTGCTTTTGGAGTGAGATATATGTAACCTTGTTTACAGTATTTCCTGTCACTACCAGTCATCCTTACACCATGTGTTCTAAACTAAACAGTCCAGATTCCAAATGAATGCTAATGTCTACAGTCTGAACATCTGCTTTATCATCCTTTAGTACTGGTGAATTATTTCCTCGGTTCAGCTCTGGGCTACTTGTGGAAAAATGTTCTGTCTATGAATTGATCAGGTCCTGTTACCCTCAGTAACTCTGGCTGCAGCCAGTACTTCACCATTTAAGATGCAATGTGGGAATTTTAAATCAGGCCTTGCTCCATTAATAGCATATGAAGTTGCTACTGCTCTTGACAGAACTTTTTCAGTTTCTCATAGGTGAATGTACTAAATAGGTTTTTAGGTTTTTATACCCTGCTTTACCTAATTGAATGACACATTGAATATATTTTTGCCTTCTCTGGGTTATTCCTCCTCCTCTAATCCTGTATGTCTGAAAGTTGGCTGTAGAAACCTCTGCTAAACCTCCCCTTAGAGTGACTTTCTTCACATCTCATATTTAGTTGCTTACTTCATCAGGCTTACTTGCTTAAATGCTCTGCTCTGTCAGTGCTTAACAATTTAATCCTTTACAACACTTAAGTATTGCATCACCCATATAAGATTTAAAAAACCAGTGGCCAGGCTGGATAAGTCTAGGAACCCAATTTCTGTATTGATCTGATGAAAACTGTGAGTTAATGGAAGTTCTCTCAGAGAAGTTAATTTTCCCTCCTCATTTCATTTCTGTTTAGAGCCTTTGAGAGTTTGGAATTTTCTGAAAAGAAATGGAAATGGGTTGTTCTCTGATAAACATGAAGAAGGCAGGACCAAAGTCTGTAAATAAGAATTCTGAACAGAATCAGATCCAAAAATTTTATTGGACTGCTTTTTGAGGTTTTGTGTTACAATTGTGAGATTACATTCACTCTATCAAATAAGAAATAAATTACAGTCTCTTTCATATAAGAATCTGTCATCCATATGTAAGCATAGATCATGTCCTTCTCTGAGCTGAAATCCAGTGGGTTTTCTGTCACACTTTTTGTTTCCTGCCCTGATTATATATTGAGGAGGGTATCATTACACAGGCTTTCCAAAGGATTTCCTTTTTGCAATGAACTTGCTGCCAGGCTTCTGACAAAATTCAGTAAATGTATTCAGCTATATTTATTAATCCAACAGAATGATATCAGTGATACTCTCTGAGCAAAGTAAGGTCCAGCATTCAAGACAGGAGCATTTCTGACTGCAATGCCTTAATATTTTAATGAAGCCTCACTGTTTATTCCTAAACTCCAAGGAATATCCTCAGTATAATTTTGAATTTTTCAACTGTCTTTATGCATGACAGATCTAGTTTCTGTTAAGTTTATTTAATTTTATGTTTATTTTATATTTTATTTCTGTTAAGTTTATTTAATTTTAGCTCCTTGGAGCATTTCAGGATGGTCAAGTGAAGAAAGTTAGAAGCCACCACATAAGACAGAAAGACAGGGACTTGTGATTTGGGGTAAAGAACAATGAAAAACAAGAGAAGTAACAGTTGGTGAAATGGATGAAATTAGGATTGGTGAAATGAGGATTCTGACAGGATTTTTTGGATGTCAGAAAACGTCATATTTCAAATGTAAAATATTTTCTTCGAATGAAAAGAATTCGTGTCATCTTGTTGCGAACCAGATGAGCCGCTTAATTTATTTTTGTTTTCCAGCCAAACAAGCGAGAGCCTGAGGGCAGTATGGAGGTACACAGTGAGTTCATTTACAAAAGTGCAGCTATTATGTTTTTATTTTCAAGGCCTCCTTGTGCAGGAAGCTTCTGGATTTAAAGATCAACATTCACTAAACAACATTCAATAAAAACTTGGATTAGAAGCATCCACTGACTCTGTCTGTGTTTTAGGAATTGGTGTTAGAAATTCAGTATTTGGGGAAGGTGCAGTGGAAAGCTGTGATACAGAAGTGTTTTGGAAAGAAGCCATTTGTGGTGAGCAAAGATTCTTTTCAAGGTTGTTAACCTCTGTATCCCTGAATTGTGTTTACATAGCTGCCTAAAGGATTCTGCAGTTTCAATTGGAATATCTTCCCTGACCAAAACACTTGTGTGACACAGCTGTTACCATTTGCCCCATGCATACTCACCTTTCAGTTAGGGCTGAAGTAACCTCTGGCTAACTTCTAAGATAGCTGCACTGCTTAAAATTCTTCATACTCATGTGTTTCAATATTATTTAGGCTTTTAGGCTTATTAACATTATGATTACTGCATTTCGTCAAGACATAGGACTGTCACCCAGGAAGTCTTATCTGTTGGCTTGCAGTTTTGCCTAAGGCATGTTAGCCTGACAATTGTATTGCTAGAATTTGGAAAAATTGTTGTAATCAACTATTGTTGCTCAAATGTTCAATTCTGTAATGTAAATGCAGAGGAAGACTATGAAGGATGCATAGTTTTCTATTAGAAAAAACCTGAATTTCAGTATTTAAATAAATCAGTACGTGTTATATGCGGCTAAAGATACATAATCGTATCTTGTCTTTTTTCATTTTCTCTTGGAAATGCTCATGTGTTTTCCTCCTCTTGTAGGAGTCTCAGTTTTTTCCATTGGAATGGCATGGTCACCTTTGAGAAGTTTTTCAGCAGTGCTTTCTTTTTTTTTTTTTTTATTCATTGTACTTGTATCTTATCAAAATTTGTCTGGTAGCTCCAGAGAACAGGAGTGCATCTTATTTTCAGCTCAACAGCACATCATAACATTTGAACAGCCCATTGCAGTTCAAATCTTTCCAAGGTTCATGTTCCTCACTGAAGAACCTCAACATGATGAAATATTTTGAGGTTAGTGAAGGCTGATTTTTTGATGATAAATACCAAGTCCAGATTTGTACAGTGAATCTGCCTCTTACAAAAATCTGTGTTAGCTCATTTTGCCAGTTTTTGCTGTTATCACAACCCAGGTGTGTGAGACTAGGGACTGATTTTTATCATGCAAAATCTTATGAGTATGTAATATGAATTAGGGCGGTGTTATTTTGGTTCTCCAAATTGTGTGCTTGGCTGGAGGGACTTGAGAGAGCAATGATAGATGTTCCCTGCTGAACACAAGTGCCCAAGTCAACAGCATAAAAAAAAGGAGGCACTTCAGTTTCCTAAAGCTCAAATTACCTTTCAAGAGGAAATTCCAAACTCTGAACCACTGGAATTTGTGTAGGAAGTGAGACACGGACATTTTGTACTGCCCATGATGAGATGAACTCACAACTTAGAGCATTTGGCCACACCTACCTGTCCTGTATTTTAGCTGAATCTACCTATTTGGATGTGTCTTTTCATGTGGGAAAATATGTTAATCTTAATTTTGATACTCTGTGGAGGCTGCCAGTCCTTTCACAGCCATACTGATGGTGGACAGCTCTTGGGCTTGCCAGGGGAGTTGGCCATATGTGGTGTTTGTAGGAGGTGTAACACCTGTGGGACAAGAAGGATTCACCACCTTGCCTGAGGCAATAGTGACGTGGTTGCATTATGTCCAGATGTGCTGTGCATGCCACTTTTCCATATCCCTGATCAAATCAATGTGATTTAGCCAGAATCATTTTTAAACTGCATGAGTAAGAACCTTTTTAAAGACCTTATGGGTCTTTAAGTTCTCTTCAAATAGGGAGTTATTTTGCCCTTTGCTAGGCCTTTTTATTTTAATGGTTTCTGAGGTTAATGGGTCTTGTGTTCAGATTTTAATGCTGCTTTTATATGGCTGCAGAAAATAACTTAGACACACAACCCTTACACTTGTAAAAGTGAGGAAGTACAGGATCTGTGGATTTATAGGCCAGTTGCAGTATGTAAAGGATCTATAGGCCAGTAGCAGTATGTAAAGGATCTTCACTCAGAGGCACTAAAATGTTAATCTTTTCAATATTTGCATGTATTGTTAGAGGTGCACAATTTCCAACTTTTTCCCCTCCCAGCCTTGTTATGATGTGCTGTTGAGCTGAAAATAAGAACTGATATTCCCTCTTGGGCTCAGTTCCAGCAGTGCTTAGGTCCGTGGGAACAGACACATCTTTCTCCTGCTGTTTGCCTGCAGTTGTTTCCCAGGTCTTTAAATCACAGCACTGAGATGCCAGCAATCCAGATACCAGAGGTTCTGCTTCATTTCTCCCAGGCAGATATGTAAGTTGGCAGTTACCTACCTCTTCTTTGACTGGAACTTTTTAGGACACCTTAATTTGATGTGTTTGGGATTTCTGTAAAAGGCTTCATATGCTGTAAATGAAGATGTATCATCTCAGAAATGAGAGTCACATGTTTAATTGCAAGTGACTTGGGTTTACTGCATTCTGGTGTAATTTTGTGATGTCCTCACCCAAGAAACAGCACATGATTATTTGTAAGCTTGCCATCCCTGGGAGGAAATTTGATAAGGCTTTCAGGATCTGTTTTGTAAGGCCAGTAATTGCTGTGATCCAATAAGGGAGAGCTCTGTGGTGGCATCACTCGAGAGAGTAAGCGTGGTGTGACTGCTGCTGCTTCTCGGATCCTGCTGCCTAATGAAAGATTAATGATGAGATGATGCTCTGTAACAAACATCTAATACTGCCACCAGGTCACAGGTTTGATTTGAGCCAATCAATACAGTTCATTCTCCTAAAGGTAGCTAATGATAGCATGCTTATGAGAAATGAAATGGCCTGCAATCTAAGATAGCCTCCTCCTTCTCACTGTGTCAGCTTTAAAGAAACAGCATTCCTTTTATAATGTCATCTAAACCTTGGGAAGAAAGGAAAGTTTAAATTCTGGGGGAAAATGTAAAGAAAACTTCTATTAAAAAATGGAACTCAAGAAGGGAATCCTTTATATTAAAAATAAATTAGAATTAAAACTCAGTGAAACCTAAGTTAGAAAGAAAAATGTCTCATATTCTCAAAGTTAATAGTATCTAAAAGAGAAAAGAGTTTGATTTGACCTTGGTGTTTAAAGATCAGATGTACATTTATGTGTGTGTTCTTAATCCTTGGAGTGACTCATTTGCTGTGAAAGGCAGGGGTCAAGTCCCCTCTGTGTCACATTGACCCATCTGAGGAGAAAAGGAAAGAAATTGGAATATCATTCTTCTTCAGGGCCAGATAAATACAGATGTAACCTATTGAATACTTTTTTAAAGATCATACCAGCTATATTAATTCCAGAAGGCAAGTTTAGGATGCAGAGGAGGGTCTGTATTCAAGTAATTCCCTCAAAGACAATCCTGTGAGAGGCTGAACAGTCTTAGAATTAGAAGGCAGAATGAGGAAGCTCAAAAAGTTTTTCAAAAAGATTTTCAAGATTTTTTCCTGAACCTTTTTCTGAGCCCTCTGAAGACTTTCTAAGACCTCTGAACCTTTTTCTAAGCCTTTTGAAGGAGACTTTGGATTCTTGCTTTTGTCTAAATAATAATGTGCTGTGAAAGTGCTGGCAGTAAGATACTATAAAGCATGAGCAAGGGAGCTTGACTTTTGAGCTCTTGATTATGATACTTCAGCTTTCCAAGTTGCAGAGTGGGAACTCCCTGCCTGTCTTTAAAAAAAAAATACAAACCAAACTCCAAAAAAACCCTGAACTCAAGCTCAAATTCTTTCATGAAATATTCTGATTTTCATAGCAAAGTAGAATTGCTGTCCTTTAGGTATGAACAGAACCATACTGACCTGGCTTCAGTTACTTCTTAGGTACAAAACAATATTCTAAAAAATCATGGTAATTTATTTCCTAGATGAAAATAGTATTTGCTTAGTACTTAGGATGCTTGCCTGTGTGGTACTTTCATCCTAGATTGGTAATATCATAAGCTTTGTAAGTGTTAGCATTATTATAATTAACAATGTTACATTCCTAATACCTGGAACAAATTGAAATTGTCACCAAAAATATCAATTTGTCACCAAAATATCAGTACTAGAAAGTACATTAAATGTAAGTAGAATTTTCATGCTAACATCATTTCCCAGGAGCACAGATGCACTGAAACACTCCCTTGCAGTGACTAAGCAGTGTTTGGTGAGTAAGGCACTTCCTAAGACCTGAAGAGCAATTCTAATAGCAATTTCAGACTTGAATTTTGCCACTCTTACACAGTTGTAAGAAAGATATATATTGATATTAGATGGCATTTCTTAATGTTTACCTTTCTAGTTTTCATCATACAGCGGGAGTGAGCTCAAATTAATCACCCCTAGCTGCAATCTCAGCATCTGTGCCTCAGTCACTGGAGCTGTAGCTGTTTTATTTGATTTCTTCCCCTCTGTATTGATTACACTTTCTTTCCAGACTGCACTGTGATCAATTGCCATTGCGTTTCTTGGATTAACTTGGATTTCTCATATTTTCTATTCCCATTTCCTTTTTTCTATTCCAGTAAGTGCTTTAAAGTTTTAAATGTTTAAATAGAGCCTCTTTCCCATAAATCCTGGAATTTGCCAGGATCCCCTCTTGCAAGAGGAGCACGGTCTAATGGTGAACAACCCGAGAGGTGGACATTGCTGTGTTTTTATCCCAGCTGATTTTCTTTTGTGACCTTAGGCAGGTCTTTAAAATACCTGCCAGGAGAGCTGTGAGGATTAATTGAGCAGATGAAGTGCTGTGTAATGCTTAACATTGTCTGACTTCAACAATCAGTGTACATTTAGTTCCACTCCTAAAGTCTGTGATGTTAGTAGGTGAAATTGTTAGGTTTGGGGTTTTTTGAGTGATCTTGCCCATAGAATAACAATAGGATTCTTGACTCCAGCAGTACAAATTCATAATTGCATATACTTCAGGGAAAAAACTGTCATTTCTGTTTCTCCTTGGTAACTGGTATTTTTTCTAAAATTTCCTGTCAGATCAGTCTTAGAGAAAAATATAAGTCTGTCTGTCTTTGTGAGGATTCACATTGAAATTGATTTCAAACTTGTTGCTATCCATAGTTCTGGAACAGAAGATGGAAAAAAACCAGTTTCCACAAGAAAAATATGCCAAAACTGATGTCTAGAGAATAGTATATAATGCTGTTAATTTTGAATTGTAATCATTTCCAAATAAAGGATATTGTAAAAGAAATATTCAAAGTATTGAATTTTGTCAGCTTGTTAATAGTTAGATCAGATTTTTCTTTCTTAAGAGTCGATTTATCTATATCCTTAGTGTTTATCTTATTTTTATTACTGTGTCTAACTTCTCTGTAATTGCACTATTTTGACTTCTTTTTTCTTGAATATGAGTGGCAAGATCTTGCATTGTTTCATTCTGATTAGCACTTTGTATCCTGACACTGCCTTTCCTGGCAACATCTCACCCAGAATATCCCACTGTTCTTTGTGCCACATCACAGTGATTGCTCACAGTCATCCTCTGATGCACTAAATATGCCCTCTTCTTTCTCCTCATTTGTAATTTCCAGCTTGTCACAGGAATTCTTACTCCTATATGGATGACCATACACTTAATCTAATTTCTTTCTGTTTCTGTTATTGCAGAGTTCTCTGCTCCCCCTTTTTGTGGAATACAGTCTTTCTTTGTTCTAAGAGCTTATCACAAAGCTAGTTTCTCTGCCAAGATCACAAGGGGAACTATTAAATATGTCTCAAGGCAGCTACTTGAGGAGTTACTCTTACAGTTTCTCTCTAGCCTGATATTGGAATTGTTGGAATGGCTTTCTCTTTAACCACAATGTAGAAATATAAGTGCATATATTCCAAATTTTCCTGTTAGGTGTATGCTGGGTCTTAGATTTTATAAATCATACTGAAGCATAAAAATTGATTGCTGTACAATAATCAGAGAAGTCTCTGAGACGTTCTAGATGGTCTTCAGCTATTTGCAAAACAGCTCCACTCAGTCCACTGTGCCAGCACAAAGATTTCCAAGCCAAGCGTCACATTTAAGAAAGAATCTCTGCAATTGTTACTTGCTTCTAGTCTGCCCCCGTGTAACCAGGGCTGTGATTTGGAGCTGCCAGGGCTGGCATGTGTTTTTAAGCACCTTTTAGTAGCTGAACAAGCCAGTGTTACTAACTGAAGTTCAGGTTGCGGTGTCCGTATGCAATCTGAGCTTTATCTAGTCAGGTCTGGAGTACTGCCAAGGATGAAGCATATCCAACCTCTTTGGACAACTTGCTCCAAAGCTTGGCTGGTGAACCATGTTCATTCTGAACTCAGGCTTGCCTGAGAATCATTATAATCGTATTGGTGTGTTGCTTGGGCCTGATGTACTTCAGCTAGTAGGCACATTGTTATTTTACGTATCTGTGCCCATGTCCTGATTTACATGTAAAATAGGTAGCCCACCCAGAAATTTGACCAAGTTACTGGCTGGACTGACAGTGAAGCCTTTTAGTGACTGGATGTTTGAGTCTGAGCAAAACTTTAGTTCATATTTTCCAAGCCAACCTTCTGCTTCTATTTGGCATGTGATTTGGGAAATATAAATCAAATCATTTGGCAAACTGTTTTTCTGATGTCATTCACAAATGAAACAGATGTTTAAATGATCCTGTTTACCTTAATTGTAGAATAAAAGGTGAAGAACGAACCCCTTTAAAACTAGGCCCTGAGTATTTTGTTCTTGAGTTTCAGTTGAAGCTGAAACTTTTGGAAAATTTGTCTCTGATGTCAATGGGAATGAGATGGGTCATGTTTATAGAATAAAGGCATTATGTTGGCTGTTAGTGGTACAGTGTGTATGAATAAAAAGGGTTTATCTCACTAAATGTTCAGAGGTTTGCCTGAAATCACTTTCAATTATCCTTTCTTGTTCTCTATACAGTAAACTATGTAATTAGGGAACATGTTATACAGCAAACTCAGTTTAAAAAATTGATTTTTAAAGCATAAAAGAGGCAGTGACTGAAGTCCTGCCAGGCTCTATTGAATACTCACATGTATTATATTGTAAACATAATATGGTTATACTGTATGTTGTCATAATAATTGGCAATGATACTGGAGGCAGTCATTGAGTGCTTTGTTCATGTGGTAATAGATGACAAGAGCTACCACATTTGTTGGCAGCAAAGTTGTTTTCCTATCTCTTCCTCTTCGTAAATTGGTTTCAGAATAGTTTTGTTGGAGTTTTTTCAAACTGACTGTCTTAGGATCCAGATGGCTTTATCTCTTTTTAATGAGATTTGGGATATTTTCCTTACAAGTGGTGTTCACTCAGTGCTGCCACAAAGGGTGCATTCTTCATTTTTCTTAAAGCATGGCACTGTCATGAGAGAAGGAAGGCTCAGCAGTGACCCACAGCACAGAGGGTGGATTGAGATTCAGTAGGATCCAGGGCTGAAAGGTAGCCTGAGTCAGGAAAGAACATAAAATACTAGTCTGGAGGTCAGCAAATGGTTTTAGGTTTGTGGATAGGAACAGCGTAGTTGGTCTGTGTAGGCTTGATTCCATGATCCTAACTCATGCTAGCTATGTGACTGGTGTCCAGCAGGCTGACATGGGATGGGACCTATTCTTTGTGAGTAACTAGGAAAACTGCCCTATCCATTTGCAAAGGTTCTGAAGGGGCAGTCACAACAAAGAACAGTTGGGAAATGGCCATTTTCCCTGCAGAAACTCCCAGAGGGGTTTTTTTTTCTGTTAATTGCTGGTCTTTCATGGGACATAACTCTTCAAATTATTTTTTTAAGATCCAGACCACACGTAAGACAGGGCTCTGCAGGATCCTGAAAGACAATTTGTGGTGGCTTCAGGCATTCACAGTAGGAATTTATTTCAGTTCTAAGGGAGTGAATTTCACTTAACACAGGTTTAACATCTGAAAAAGGTTCTCTGTACCAACATTTCACCTTCAAAATTCAGACTATAAGCCTCAATTTTGTTAGCTTCAGATTCTTGTCAAATCTGCACCAACACACAACCTGTGCATCACCATGCTTTTACCTCTATGTATATCTTTCACTTTTTGCCAGTTTGAATCAGCTCTTCCTGACTTTTGTTACACATGATGTAGTCATGTGCTTCTACTCTTTTCAGGCTCCCATGCCTTCCATTGTACTGTTTAGGTCCCTGTCCTGTGTCATCGTTTTCTGTCTCATTTCACGTTGTACACCACTCGCTGTCTCAAAGCCCATTTGTGTCTTGTCTCCACTCTCAGTGTCTTCGGACTTCCAGCTGCATGTATCTCTACTTGTGCCGGCAGGACAAGAGTTGCAAAACAATCAGTTCTACAAGGATGTCTTGTTCCTACAAAGCAGACATAACTTGATTATGTCTTGCACTGATGTGCGGGATTTGACTTTCTCTGTTGTCTACACGGGCATTCTGGATCTGTAAAGCTGCTGCCAAAAATCTGAACCTAAGGCAGGGATTGTCTAAAGCTCTCACTCGATCCATAGCAATATCTCAACAATTTCCACTTGAAAAGCACACAAATTAACACTGTAATGGTTTTTTTCAAAATTGCAAAGATTTTATTTAGTGGGGTCTGATGAAATTGTAGCTTTTTTTTCTTACTGATGTGTAGCAACAAGTGAATGTGTAAATTCTATTGCACAGTGGGTTTTCATGTCAGGTATAATCATTGCAAGCTGCAGTTGCCCCAAGTGCTTTTCTCATCAATATTCTGATTGTTTGTTTTGTGACTAATCTGTATTTAAAACCAATATTTGCTCATAAAGAATTATTGATTAGGACATGCTAAAAGGTCCTCTCCCTACACCAGTGCTCTGCACAGTAAAAGACGTGCATTGGCTGCATGGGATCAGAACAGAATCAGAACAGGAGAGTTTTCACAGGACACGAGGGAGCTGAAAATTGTTTTTCAAAACTGTAATGAATTTTTCTTGGTGTACTTTACACCTTGTGAGGAGAAATCTTCATGCAACAGTGCTTAGTACTGTAATTTGGACTGATTTAGTTTGTACTTTAACCAACAAAAAAGTCCTGATATCTGCACAATTTTTTTCTTTTACTCTTGCCCAGTCTGCTGTTTTAGCAGTTAAGCTTTACAAACCATGAAAAATCTCACAGGTAGGGCTGTACTTACCCACACCTCTTACTTTGGGGGAAATGGCAGAATCTGATAGAAAGGTTTCTGTACTGGAGTAACCAGAAGTTGGGTCTTTTTATATCCTCTGCACTGGAAAATTCAGAAAAGGGTAGTTTTGCCATTCCTGAGATTCTAAGGTGATATGCTTGAAAGCACACACAACCTAGCCATAGGAAAATTGCCTCTCCAGGTGTTTTCCAGCTTTATCAAACCTTGTAGCACAGAAGGAAAGAAGTGCACAGACATAACTTTTCCTTGATGAGTCATCTTATTTATTACAATTCTCCCTTTGATAAAATTATTTGCAAAGAGGCTTGAAGCCCTTGTTTTCTTCAAAGTGGCACTGTTTATTAGAAAACTGAAAGATCATGTATTGTCTTGTACGCGTATATGTACATCTTACATGAGAGATCATGTAAGCTGCTGCTTCTTGCACGTTGATAAATTCACACCTGTCTTGCTCTGAAGGCTGCCCAAAGAAAGGTTCAGGGTTTGTGAGCATGAATTAGGTGCTGCAGCACTTTGGAGTCATGCTAAACTCTTTGTCCTTCGTAGTACCCAGCGCTTTCAACGAGTGCTGTGGAAAACGTTGGCTGTCATCCTTTAAACAGCACAATGTTTGCATTTCCCTTGATCGTCATCTCAGGGCAAAGTTCAGTAGGTTGAGGAAGTGTTGTTTAAGTGCAGTTGATCTAAAAATATACCAAAAGGAAGGCTACTGTATATGAACAAATTGTGGAGAGGCTTTATATAGGCTTCTTGATATCTGTAAATACATAAAACAAGGAAGCAGCAGCCTGTGACATGGTTATTTCTGGAAAAGCAGAAGGTCTGACTGTTATTATTATTATACCATGCACAGAGCAAAGCAGTTGCTCCTGAAGAAATTTGTGTGTGGAATTAAGAACCCCAAAATTAGAACCATTTCCATAGGGTTGTGAGCACTCTGCTCCAGATCTTGCCGCTGCAAATCAATGGCAAGTCACATATCAACAGGATCAGGCTTAGGATTTCCACTTCCCTCTACCTGCACCCTTTTAACAAAACCTTTACCGTTCCAGGGAATACCTGTTCTGAAAGGAGCCTGAGGATCTGATAATCTTTAGTGACTTGTGGCAGAGCTCAACGTAGAATATTCCAAAATCAGTGAAGTGGTGTGTTAGTGTAAGCTCAATTCTCAATTCAGACGAAGAGATAAAAATATATTTACAGTATCTGCTTGGGGAAAAAAAGCTGGAAGAAACTACTAGGTCAGTTAGTTTGCTCTTTGTGTCACAGGTCATTATTACCCAGTTACCTCTGTATAGATTATTTTATGTTCAACTGTGGTGCTAAGCAGGAAAATACATGCTGACCTACAACACTCGAAAATGTATCCAGCCTTGAACTGAAGATGCCATTGAGATTTCCCATGGTAATTTCAGCTATAAATAACTTGTTGTTTAATAGGCCATGTTTCTACATGAACTTTGTGTTTACACTAAGTAACCATTAGGAACCAGCATTTTCTGTTCTATTAAGTCAAGCTAGTTAATAATGTTAACACATTAGTCTTTTCTTCAAATATGTCACTGTAAGAGATACAAATAATTTTATCTGGTTTTTTATGTTTAAATTCTGTTTTGAAAGCATTTTTTCTAAACTTTGTAACTTGATGTGGTGATTCACTGCACACTTCACCAGTGAAAAAGCTGGTATTGCTTTTTGTCTATACATACGAGGAATGTATTAAGACTGGTTTTTAGTTTGGATTTTTTAGCTACAGTGTCATCTGTTTGTCACCTGTAATTCTTGGTACTTTTCAGACCATGGGTTTTCCAAGGAAAAGACTTGTCCAGTGGTGGAGCTCTTATTTTTCTCCCCTTGCAGTTTGCTGTATTAAGACATGTTTAATTAGAACTGGCTTTGTTTATGAAGTGCTTCAAATTGTTCTCCAATAATATCTTCATCTTTCATCCCCACAGTCTTATTGATCTCACAAATCTTGTTATCATGGATGCATATATTTATTTTCTTCTCATAAAAGCCCTAAAGTTTGCAAGTCTCCATTCATTATTACTTTGTTTGATCTTTAAGTTTTCAGTTCATTTAATACATTTTACTGATAGTATTGTGCCAGTGTTCATAATGAGAATGTCATACACTATTAAGTCAGGTGCTCTCCACATATATATTGCAAATATACAATTACTTTCATCATCCAAATACTTGTCTCATCAAACAATGCAAAGACTTGTTTTACAAGATCTGTTTGCCACAAAACTGGGTTCACTGGGATGATATTAATTATATTCCATCACTTCCATTCTTCATTAGATTTGTAGCAGCTTTATTACCTGGAAGGAAGGTCAGACTCACTGTCCATTAGCTCTGAGTCATCCTCCTGGCCTCTGTTATTATTGGCACAACATTAGCACTTTTTCAGTCAAATGGGATATCCCTGGAATGCCTTAATTTAGTAAAATAAACATGATTAGCTCTCAAGTCTTCTCTGTCTTAATTCTTAGGTGTGAGGTAGATGAATTGGCTGACTTTAAAATGTTGATTTCTAATGCGTGTTGTATAACATCCTGCTTGGTTACCAGGGGACTGGAAAATAGTTCAACTTCATCATGTGACATAAGAATAGCCGTTCAAATATGGAATAAAAATATTTCTAAATATGTCTGTCTCTTCTTCACTACTCTTAAAAGTTTTATCATTTCCATCTGGCAAAGGGCTTCTATAGCTGCTAGGGTATTGTAGTCTTGATAAGTTTGAGGGTTTTTTAATTCTTCATGTTACATTGGTGATGTCAGCTGTGGACTTTCTGCTGGCGTTTCTAACTTATTGATATTTTTCCCTTTGTAACTTCTAACTCATAGGGATTATTACTGTTTATCTTCATTATTATGTAGCACTTTTTATTATGAACTTCTGTTTGCGCTTGAATTGTGAAAGAAAACAGCATTTTTAGGCAAAACTATCCTTCCCTCAACCATGGAATTACAAATTGATGACCATCCTAAGATTTCTTTAAAAAACTTCGCACTTCTGACTTTCAATTCAATTTCAACCATAATTTTAATTACTGTGATAGGATTCTGAACTTGCAGGTTACTGACAACTGCAGCACATATGTCACACTCATGTCTTTATGCAACAGTGTCTCTCTCATCTCACCTACTCATTATACATTGTTAGTGTAGTTTGTTGGGTTTTTTAGCACTTAAATCACATTTTAGCATTTAAGTCACATTTTACATCGTTGTGCAGTGTTCATTGATAATAATGGCATCATTCTCTTGCATTGGTAGCAATTTCATGATCTCTGGTTCATTACCTCTTCTAATCTCACTATGTAAAGGACTGAAAAAGTCATATTTTAACACTCTGCCATGCTAGTTCAAGTTTGTTAGAGACTGAGCATGTACTGGGTTTGCTTTTTTGCCAACTTCCTCAGGTGTTGCTGCTGTAACATCCTCCTGCCTACTCCAACTTATCTCCAATCAAACAGAGGTAAACACTTGCACTGTCCACTTTTCAAGTTTTGCTGAGAGGTAAGTTTACCACAGGGAATGTATTTTCCTGAAAGCCCTGTTAAAGAGGTCCTCCCAAGTCATGCACTTGTTTGTCTGTTATCCACATGATCATATTTACTCTGAGGATAATGTCATCTGTTCCAGAAGTGATTCTGCAAGAGTGAGATTTCAGATACATTTCATCACAACATTATGTGCTCTATGCAAAATTTTCACCAGCATGTCTCCCACAGTAGTATACCATGAATGTAGAATCTCTGATTCTACCAGCAAAAGGCAAAACTAATTGTTGGGGTTTTTTTCTTATGGTTTTGTACAGCAGACCCTCATTTTAGTTTAGTGCATTTTGCTTCTGTGGCTCAGAGTCCCACATATCTGGAGGATGTGTCAGCATTTTGTTGTAAACCAGTGTATATTTTTCTTCTTATAAAATAGTGTGTTGTAAATTAAAAGGGATGATATAAAGGGTGTTGAGGGAGCTATAGCATCCAGCTGGTCTGTAAGTGATGTTAAATGCTGTTCCCAGGAGTAGAGCACATTGCATGTTTTACAGTGAGAATTCAAATTTAGTCAGCATTCTGAAACAATAGCTGTTTAGAGGTGATAAAGCAAAAATGTGGCTTGGGCATGCCTCCTTACTTTAGTATTTTAAATCAAATGCTTTCCCAGAGCAGGGCCCTTAGAAGAGTTGTCCCCTCTGACTTCCTCTTTCCTTCCTGAAATATAATAATCACTGCAGATTCTCCTGTACTCCCAGGAAAAACTGTTTCCTTAATGCACATACATTGCAATTAAACATCTTAAACATCATTTTAGTAATAATTATTTTAGGAATATTTCTGATTAAACCTGCCAATTAGCACAGAATAGGAGGAAACTAGAAGTAAATAATGACTTCTTTCAGTATGTTTTCCTTTCCAGAATACTCACAGTTAATGAGCAGAGCAAAAGACATTTGGCAAAACTGTACCTCTTCTTTCATGGGCTTTCCATCTGGTTTCTAACTAAGGGAGGAGAGGAACAAAAACCAAGCAGAATTAGGATATACAAAGGCTTTTAAATGCAGGCTTTTATTTTTCTAAATCTTGTCTATTTTATACTCTGTTAAAGTGATCACCTTACACATACTTAATCTTGTGTTCTCCAGTGATAGAGACAAAAAACTTAATGATGCCTAAGTGTCACACGTTTAACCTGTGACCTTGATGTCGTTTGTCCAGATCATGGTGCTAAGGAAATCCTTAGGGTCTTGTCAGTACATAAGGACACTTCCTTCTGAATGAAGATCACAGAAGGAGTTTCTGTGATAAACCAGTACAGTCCTACTGTAGTAGCAGTGTTAAGTTTGACATGATAAATGCAGAAAAAGTCCTAAGAATCACAGTGGCTGAGCCACAAAGTCTTTCTGAATCCAGACTTGTTTGGATGTTTTGAAAGGGAAAATGAAATTGTCACATGGTTGCTGATTACATAGTGACTGAATTGTTTGAAACTCGTGTGCTTTGGGAGTCTGCAGCTGGGAAATCCCCAGCATGTGACTGGTACAGCTGTGTTTGATAGTGTGGTTAAACTTCACTGCAGGCCTGAGTATTTCACCACATTACATCTTCTACCTGCCTGTTGCAGCATTCCAATAACTGCCAAACTTTCCATGTCTTTCAGAATTTGCATCAGGGTTTGAACATCTGAGCTGCTAGAACTGTGCTAATCTTGTGTTGATAAAGCAATGGGGAAACAGAGTCCCAAGTGAGGCAAAGGCAGATTTCTCATTAAGGGTGAGCATGTTCTCTTTCAGTCACCTGCATTTGTGCCACACTGCCAGAAGATATAAATCAACCATTAGGAAAAGGAGAACTTCCGGACTTCTGCTTTTCTGCAAGCTATTTTTGTGCTTATCCATGCCCATCTTGTTCCTGTGTTTTATCCTCCTGTGGCATCTTGTCAGCAGTGGATGTGGTGTGTTGTTTGGGATGGAAGCTCTTTGTTACTTATGGTACAGTGCCAAGAATAAAGAGACAAAATTCCTTATGGGGTTCAGAAGACTTTTAAAAATACAAATCCAATATCCACTCTTGGTTCTCTGGTTGACTTGTTTTGACCTGCTGTGTTGTGGCACTGGGTGGTGCAAACTGCCACCACATTCCAATGGGAAAAGAGATGCTGCACTGTGGCTCTGAAGTGACCCGTTAGAAGCCTGCAAGACAGGGTTCTAGCTATTTCCTTAGAGATTTGGATCATTAACCACTGCAAACCATTCCTGTGGTGACTTCACCTGACAAATAGTCAGCCTTTTCCACACTTCTGCCACTCCCTGGAGGTTTCCTAACGCTCCGCGGGCTCCACTGTCTCTCCCAGAGAGGAACTCATAGCATAACCTGGTAGCAGCCAGCAAGGAACCACCTCTTCTGGAGCTTGGGGTATCAGTTATGTGGTCCCTGGAACACTGTGACCATGACCAGAGGAAGCTACTAAGAAATAACTGATCTGATTTAGGAGGAAAAAAAATTTAAAAAAATCAATTAAGCACCAGGTAACAAAGCACCAGGTCTCTACATACTGTGAGAAAAATTTTTTCCACTGTTTGCAGACTATTTGCAGGATGGTGTCCCTTGAAAATATATTTAGCCTTTGCTTCTCAGATTTACCACATATTTCTTTCACATATGTGATGTCCAGGCAGAATCCAGTGGGGCTCTGATATTTCTGCTCTATCTCAACTCTGCTGGTTTGAGGTTTGGAGGATGGTGCCACTTTCATCTTTTTGCCAAAGCTTTACATAACATTTAAAATACGTTTTCCTCTTGGTGTGTATCACCTCATGTTTCTAGAGACCAGGGCTTTTTCTCTGATATGAATGATTTCAAAATGCCTAATAGAATGAGATATTGGCAGTAGTTTCCTGAAAGGATTTTGCTCGTGTTTAATTATATGCCTGAGATTTTTCATATGTGGTGGCGAAAACATCTGTGGTGCAATACTGTAGCACGTTAACTTTGCCTTCTCTAATTCTCAGCATAAGTTGTGTTTGTTGATAAAGTTCAATCTTGGTGCTCAGGGTTGCTTTTTACCAGCTTTACACTGTAAGGGGCAGAAAGGAATGTTGTGCATATATATGTTGTTACCTTTAAAATATAGAACAAGATTATCTGCAGACTGGTATATTATTCATATGATATTGTTTCTTTTATAATATTTTTCCAAAAACTTATCCCTTTGCGAGGCCTTTAGGTATTCTCTGCCTTCACTTCTTTCATAACAAAGAGCAACCTCTGATTTAGTGGATCTGGTTAAGTAGTCAAAGGGTAGCAAGAGATGACAGAAACATTTGAGAACTGCAGAGCATGGAGTAAGGATTAGCACAATAGCAAAAAAAATCATGAGATGAGCTATTATTATTCCCCCCAATTTGTTGGTTCCTGGTTTCCATATGTTATTAATATTCCTCTGTATTTTGTTTGAGGAAGTAGTCAGATGAAAGGTCACGACTGTTTTATGAAAGCGGGTGAATCATTTACTGAGTCACTGTGTACAGGCAGTGAATGCTCCATATATTTGTGACTGTGCATTCCTCTATTAGTTTGCCATCTGTTCTGTGGAAACCTAAATTACTAGAGAAGAAGAGGGCTGCAAATCACTTCAACAGAAATGGTATTGCAATATAACTTGATGGACTTGGACAGGAAATTGCATAGTTCATTTAAATCACACGCTCAGTGCAAATTTAGGCTGCACCCTCCCATGAATATTTGAGATAAAAGTGAGATGAGCAGGTACCTCCTAGGCAGAAGTAGGATGCACAGTCATGCCCAGTGCTTTGGTCATGAGGTGGAGAATGTGCTCGCTTCAGACTTTGGTGATCATATGCAAGGGCTGTAGCTTAAACATATGTTGCCTCCCCAGATTCACACTAAAAACCCCAGCTGGGGTTGGAGTCAGGGTCTCTCTGACAGATCATGTCACCCAGAACAGCAGTTTTGCTCTTTCCCATCACTGGCACTGGAGATGGGGAAATTCCCACAGCTGAGGTCAGATGAAGACAGAGAAGGAAAAATCACATTGCAGACAAAAATTCAGAGAAAAATAATCACCAAAGATTGTAATCAGAATGATGGAAGGGTCTGGGTTAGTTTTGTTTGCTTTTTCTCTAAGATTGTCCAGGGGCAAAGTTGACACATTTCTAAATGCCACATCTGCTCAGTCATTTAGCAAACGTGCCTACTTCTGTTACCACCAAATTATATAACGTGGTGGGATGGAGGCAGCCTCACGTGCTTCGCCACAGCCTGGTGGGTCACTTGACCGGATGAGGAACATAATATGATAATGAGGGTATCTTGTCTTTCTTTCTTTTTTCCCCCTCCAACAGAGACAGTTTCATGCTTGTGGGAAGGTGCTGTGCTGGCAGTTCTGGGAAGTGATGCGCTGTCCCCTGAGCAGGCACCGCACACGTGGTCACACCGCACGCCGATCCCGTGCGTGTCGCGACACTGCACGCTTCCCTCATCCTGACGGACCGCAGCCTCATTGCCACGTGGAAAAAACAACGTTTAGGGCTGAAAAAGTACATCAGGCCAGCTCAGGTGTTTGGCCTTTGTTACTACACCTTCTTACCAAGACTGGCAAAACTTGAAAACTGGAGAATTCTCTATCATTTGAGCCAGAGCAGACAAGAGTCCATCTTGTCGATACTGATGGAAATGCGAAGGCCCATCTGCTGGAGGTACTACCTTTTACTTGAGGCAACAACTGTAATTCTCACAAATCATGTAGTCCAAAGCATTAAAACTGCCTAATACGACTGCAGGTGCAGCTGAGATATGGGCAGGGGGCTGCATCGGCATTAAGCAATCCATGGCTGAGTACTGCTGCATGGAGTGAAGTAAAGGGAAAAACAGCCCTGCTAGAAATGCAGGTGAATCTGCTGTAAACTACTTGGAATCCCAAGGAAAATTCAGGATCCTATCTAGGAAAGTACTGCTGACCTTCTGTATAGGACTCAAGCAATTGAAAGCTAAGCAGTTTCATTGATATATTTCTGGAGTGAGGCCTGAGTTTCTTCTAAATGACAAGTTTAATTACAGCTCCTCTGCTCTGACCTTTAGTTGGCTTTATGTAGGCATCCAGGCTTGCAAGTTGTACATTGTACAAAGGGACTTCGAGTTTGGTTTTCTCTTACTACACCTACAAGTGGAATGCCAGTCTGATGCACTCAGAAATGAAAATAAACACTGAGCAGAGCAAGCAGAAGCACTGTGGCACATGAGGGTTCAGTAGAACTTCACTTGACTAATTCCATCCTGAAGATTGACTTCTTTTTTTTAACAGAAGTAAGTCTAAATAAATGGTTTTTTCAGACTTTTCAGGTGATATAGAAGTAATTTATGTGGTACTGAGCAAATTTTGTAAGTTTTACAATGCACATCTTTGGAATTACCTTACAACATGTATTGGGTATTGCTGCATTCTAGCAGCCGCTGTGTTTTCTGCAGCTAAATGAAGGCTTTAAAGCCTGATTTGAAATAGGAACTGACAAAACTGTGAAGAGAGAGAATGTATCTGTAAAATATCTGTAACTACTTACCTTCAAATGTGCAATTATGCAATATGCATAGGTATTATGCCATATAGGATCATAAATGTTTTATCCCCTCTTGATAGCCATGGAGCTTATGTCTTTTGGAGATCAAAATGTACAACATGCAAGGGGGAAAACTAGAACTGCTGATTCTCCCTCTTTTTTTTTTTTTTTTTTTTTTTTTTTTTTTTGCAATTATTTGTATAAAATCTCCTTTCCTATGACCATTTTAAGCTGTTTCATGTGTATGCAAGGGGAAGAAGCAGCTGGGCTAAAGAGATGTGTTTGTGTGTGATTAAATATTCCATTATTAACTAGCTCCTAGTGAGATGCTTTCCTGAAATCAGGAGGTTTTACTGATGTCCTTTATTTCTTGTAATTGTATGTTAAAGAAATGGTACTGTGTTTTAAAAGATACTTGAGCAAGTCATCAGTTCTGGGAAAAATTAGCAGAAGCTACTTGAATATATGAACAAATCGTACTAATGGGCAATATTAAGTCATCTTGCCAGGGAAGCACGTATGCAGAAGGAGCTGGGTTTGGGAACTTAAACAGAAAAACCACAGAGTGAGTAGGAAGCTTATCTTGGGTAAGAGTAAAGGAAAGCTGAGCAAGAGCTCTCAGAGCAGCATCCTGCTTTACCCACTGAGGGCACGTTCAGCTGTCTGATTTGTGTGATTCTTGCACAGCTGGGAAAGATCTGACCCTGTGAAAAGGCTTGTTAGTTTTATCTTGAAAGTAGAGCTGATAAATAAATTGGGGGGGGGGGGGGGGGGAGGGCGGGGAAGAGTAAAAGCAAAGAGTAAAAGCAAAGAGTAAAATCAGTTGTTATTTCTGTTGCCTTTTCTGTGTGGGAGGTTTCTCACCCTTCAGCTGGAGTGCAAGTGCTCAAGGAGGCTCAGTACCTGGAGCTGGCACAGCTAAGAGGCTGAAACTGTGGTGCGGAGAAACAGTGTCAGACACCTCCTGAGAGCAGTCTGGCACTGAGGAAAGTCCCTGTGCTTTCAGCAGCAGAGCTGCTACAGAAGAGTCCCACTCCTTCCCATTCCTCTGCTGTGGCAAAGGCTGATCCAGGAACCCTTGCAGCTGTGCTGTGAGTGATGGGCTGAAAAGCCCAGTGAGCAAGGTGGAAGTGGAATGCTTTTGAAATTAAAAATTAATACCAGTTATTAAAAGTAACAGTTAAAACTAATTATTGTTTGGGAACTTAATTAAAGCAGCACTATTTCAGAGTTCAATTCTGTACCAGTATCTTTTAGCTGGAAAAACCGCCTGAGTTTTGGCGAGGCGCTCAGGTTAAAATGTTAACAGCTGAGTAGTTTGACTGGTGGCAAAGTTAAATGTATTTCCTCAGTGATTAATGATCAGGCTCAGCCTCCATGAGAATGTGGTTTCACAAGCCCTTCTTTCTCACTGTAATGTCCTCTGCGTGTCGCTCATTCCTATCTGCTGCCACCATGACCTACACATTCACTAGTGCCAGTGTAACAGCTGGTGGGACTGCACAGTGAGTTAGATGGGGAAGCTAAGTCTTTCTAAAAACCTTTTGGGGGGAGAAGAGTGGTTTTTTGGGGGAGGAGAGAGCTTAATTTTCCTCAATACAGTTCAACATGTGCCTGTACCAGCAGCTGTCCTGGCACAGGTAAGGTTGTGATGTAAGGTGAGAGTAAATTGGAGGGACCAAGTTATTGAAGTCAACACTGTTACTGAGAAGTTTGTGAAAATACACCTTGTTTTCATGCAGAGCAGCAGGAAAGAAGAGGTAACCAACTCTTCTGGGAATTTCTGGGTTACATGTGGTTATTTTGCTCAGAAAAGAGTCTTAGCTTGGAGTGCCTATGGATCCCCATTCAGATCTCTTTTTTCTGTAGCAGACTGAACAGAAATCATCTTGCTTCTACATTCTGGAAGAGCAGGCTGTGCTGGAATGGAATGGATGTGACTTTTTTCACTGGTAGAGAAGAAAAAAACCTTAACCAACCTGAATTTTTCTATATGGTACTGTTGCTCTTCAGTGCAGTCATCTCATGTCCTTTCCTCCCCTGTTCCCTGGGCACTGCTGCCACAGGAGAGGGTACCAGTGGCCTGTGGTGCTGTACAGATGTGTGTCCCTTCCAGGCAAATCTGCCTTTTTTTGTGCTGTAAAGTAGCCCTCCTGGACTGTCTTCCTCACTGCACAGCCTGTGCACTCCTTGCCTGGGTATCTCACCGCTTTCCCTAAACTTTAGTTCCCTCTGGTACAGAGGTTGAGGTGTAGTATAGTAAGATTTTGTTCTTTATCCAGTGCTTTCTGCTTAGGGTTCTTGCAACTAAGTGTGCATCTCCTCATTACTTACACAGAAAAGTAGATATAGATGACAGTAGCAGTGGAATACAATCACAGCCTACTCTGCATCAGGGTGCAATAGTAAAATAGCTGTTCAGCTTCGGGCCACTGCTCCAGTAATCTGCATTTTAACCATTCCTTTTGGCAGCTTGATTTGCTTATTTTTTTGTTTATATGTCATGTTTGTGTGGTATGTGAATCCAACCAAATCCTGCTGTATGCCTGCAGGCATCTTGCATTGCATACCTGAGACCACACTCGCCCATATCGCTTCTATTTTTCCAGTCCCAAGTTCTTCCTGTGCTGTTGCTGCCCAAGCACACAGTGCTGTCCCTGTGCAATGTAGATTGATACCTGCTCAAGCCCTGTGATGCTGTGAAGCTCCCTTCACCTAGGATCTTAGGAAACAGGCTCATCTCAGACTCAGAAATCAAGAGGAACCTGCCCGTTCAGTGATGTGGTTCAGAAACCTAAGTGGGATCAGGGATGTGTCGTGTGACACAATGAGAAGCTAACGATATTAAAGAATAAAGAACAATAATTATGCCCTGCTGTTGTAATTTTATTTTAAAAAACTCATTGATCCCTTTAGTTCTGTGTATGATCTGTTAACTGGTCAATTGTCAGAAGCCTTTCTCCAGATTTTATTCTCTTCTCAGGTAGGCAATTTTCCCATCTAAATTGATACAATTTGGCCTGAGAAAGGACCGGGAGAGAGCGCTTTAGAGCCATGCAGCAGTGGCAGGAGCCTCTAGGACTGCTCTGTGAGCCCCAGGCTGACCAAGCAGCCAATCCACCGCAGCAGCTCTGCCTGACCCTCGCAGCCAAGGTGGCTGTGCTTCGTGTGGATGCGCCCGTCCGCGTCCCAGTAAATCAGCAGTGCGCCGTGCTCTCTGCTCCGCACTTGGCATCAGGAAGCCCTTTATCTGGAGCTTGCCAGATCCGGGTGTCCCGGGGTGTCCCGGCCGGCGGGGCGGCATTCCCGGAGGTTATTCCTAGGCCGGGCTGCAGCCGGGGTGTCCCGGCCGGCAGGGCAGCATTCCCGAGGTTGTGTTCTGCCGCCTTCTCGCGGTCAGCGTTCTGCTTGCATCCTTCGCTCCAAGGTGGGCGCTGCCCTCCGAACGCCGTCCCTGGAGAGTCGTGCTGCTGTTCCGGCCCTGGAAATGTTGCTAAAAGTAACAAAAACATTTAGGAAGAAAGTCTGGAGGAGAACGGCAAAGATGCTCATAGGGCTGGAGCGCCTTTCCCGTGCAGACGAGCTGGGAGAGATGTGGCTGTTCAGCCTGGAGAAGAGAAGGCTCCAGGGAAATTTCATGGTGCCCTCCGGAGCTTAGAGGGAGCCGGTACAACACAGGGAGAGCAACGTTTTACTCGGGCAGCTAGTGATAGGGCAAGGATGAACAATTTATACTGAGAGGAGGGACTTAGATATTAGGACAAAATTCTTTAGTGAGACATTGGCACAGACTGCCCAGAGAAGGGTTGCTCCATCCCTGGAAGGGTTCAAACCAGGCTGGATGGGGCTCCGATCAGCCTGGGATAGTGGGTGGCATCCCTACCTGTGACACGGGATTTGGCACTAGATGATCTCAAAGGCCCCATCCCAAACCATTTTATGATTCTATGATAAGTTCTTAACAGAGGAACTTTGTAACAAAGCTGATTTGAACTGGGACTTTGCTAAAATAATTCACTTCCAGGTTTTTTTTGTGATAAACAAGTACTGGGTCTTTGCTAAAATAATTCAGTTTCAGGTTTAGTTGGCTATCTCAGCAATCATTTAGTTGTTCTTTGAAGTCATAGGAGGAAAATTTGTTGGAAAAGTACAAAACAATAGGTCAAGGGATCTGAGTTATTGCTCTGTTTCAACTGTAAAGTGTTGATGAAACTTCAGATGTAGTTTTTTTCCTGCCATTTTCTGTATGGAGAATGGAGGGACAATAACAGGTACTTTGTCACAGTGTTTGATTGAAACAAGGTCCTCAGTGCAAATATTATGTGGTGTAAAAACCAGTAGGACATTTCCCAACAGAATAGGATCCAAGTACTTTCGGGGAATCCTGTCTCAGAGGTTGTGTTTTTAAAATGCTTGTACAAAATCACGGTGACCTCATGCCAAATATAGATCACTGTTTTAAAGTTTGTTGGTAAATTCTTACTGCAAAACAGAAGAAAACTAAGGAAAAATACTTACTTTTCATGTAGACATATAAGAATGTGTTTTTCAATATGTTTACCTAAATGATTAAATAATTGATTATTAATCAGTTGTTGATTTAACCTTTAAATTAAAAAATCTTTTGCAATAACTAGAAAGTAATAATAATAATTTCATTACTGTCTGGTATCCATCCACCTGTAGTGATGAACAGGTGAAAATTCTACCAAGTACCCTCCTGATAATTAATAACTTTTCTAATAGAAGAAAATTCACATGCTTTTTTTGGTACTCCTCCAAAGGAGTAAGTATAGAAATAAAGAACTTCATAAGTATTGTTTCCAGGCAGTCTAATTTTTTTTTTTTTTTTTTTTTTTTCCATCATTTTTTTTTTTTTTTTTTTTTTTGCAACAGAGCAGTAATCTGAGGGATTTATATCTCCAGAGTACAGCAATTAGGGAAGACTTAATGATTTTCATGAGTAAAGACAGATGAAAAGGTGTCTCTGGTTTTGTCTCTCTTTTCAGAGGCCGTTCAGGACTCAGCAGATGGACAACCTTAGGTCGTTTGGGTGTAACGACTGGGCAGCAAATTTGGCACTGATCAAAGCCAATCAAGGGGTGGCAGATTTATGCTAAATGGGCTGGAGCTCAGGGCGTTGCAAAGTGTTGCTATGAACTCATCCGTGATGGATTTGCTGTGGAGGAAAAGGCAGGAATGCAATGGCTGCGGCTGCTCAGACAAAGCACATCCTTCTGTGCCTGTGCCCCCGGCAAACAGCTGCTGGCTTAGGGTGGGACTGGCCCCTGACATCCAGGGGTTTCACTCACTGAAGAGTTGCTTGGACTTCAGTACACATGTGGTGCCCCAACTGTGTGGTCATGGTGTCCCACCCGTGACAGTAAGGAAGCACCCAAGATTCGTAAATGCTCCTGGACAAAAGGATCTACGAAAGTCAGAGGGTCTGCAAACAACCAGAAAGTTTCAATAGTGAATTGCACACTTGGCAGGGCAATTGGCGTGTTGGTCCCTGACTTACTGTATCAGCACATGGTGTGGGGTTGGGTTAAAGGGCTGGGGTGAAAGGGAAGACAGGAAGGAAGAGATTAATTAAAGAGAGAAAAGGAGACAGAGCTCACCAGTCCTGGTTTCAGCATTGGCTCCTCTCTGCTATTAATTACTAATAATTATTGAGTATGTCACTTTATTCATAAGCAGCATATCATGATAATTTTGGGTCATTCCATCATATTATCTGGTTTTACCCCATTGACTGATGCACTTTTCCCTTTAAAAGCTCTTTAAACATGTCCCTTAACTGTATTCCTAACTCATCCTCCTGCATTGTTGTCAGTGAAGTCAGCAATTGCCTGCCTTTAATTATCTAAATATGGAAGACCTAACCCATTTCCTACTCTTTTAATATAGAACTTTCAAGTTTGTAAGGGTCAAGCCTTTTAAAAAATAATTACTTAACATGTAACAGTGACAAAGTTGATGTTTCCAAATAAATTACTTCTAAATTAATATCGTTAATATTTACTAAAAAAAATTAACCCTGTGTTTCCCTTCTTTTTCTTCATCTTGTCTTCAGATTTTTGAGCTTATAAGCCCTTTTGTGGTGATTCATATTTCCAAATAACCTATATTTTTATGGACAAGAAATAGTTTAGATATGGCAGCAAAGACATGGAATTTTTAATGAAAAATATTGTAGATACTACTAATTTCTACTAATAAAGTTAATAATTTGTTTCTCCTTGCTCTTGCATGAACATCAAACCACTTAATACTAGGATTTACAACTGATTCTCTGGAATTTTTATCAGTATTAACTGGGAGCTCTATTTACTATGCAGATAAAAATAAGTAGTACAAATAGAGTTAAGGTTAAAGAAAATATTTGAATAGAAGATAGTAGATGTGAGAAATACATGTCTGAATGGCAAAGCACTGAAATGAGATCCTGGGTTGGCACAGAACATTGTAAGCTAATTCATGGAAGTTAATAGGCGTATCCCAATTCACATGTAGAGTTCAGAAACAAAATAATGAAGTTGAGCCTCAGAGAAAAAGGGAGAACCAGGGGTGGGACTTGGGGAATGCAGTGAGGAAGTCTGTAGGTTGCATGAAAAATGCACAGCAGAGATTAAAGTAGCGCTTCAGCCACTGGAATATTTTTTTTCTGTTTCTGTATGTCTGATAGTTGGCTCATAAGTGTTTTCTCATGCACGCAGGGTCAAGGACTAGCTAAGAAGGCAGCGGAGTTTGTCTCCGGTTGTGTTTAGAAGTGCACGGAGATGCTGCAGCCGCTGGATGTCTCTCTTGCTCCGCTTTCCTGGACAAGGACCAGCCTTCCAGAGGGATGAACCTACAGCTGGGCAGAACAAATGGGTCAGTGTGAGAGGCCAAGCTGCTCGCTGCTGCCCAGCTGACTGCGATGATGTGACACAACTCTCAACACAAGAGATGGTGAGGTATCGGCATGACTGACAGATGAGAAATGCGTTTTTCTTCCCTTACAAGAGCACTTTTTTCCCTACTCCGTTCTCAGTTGTGCTCTGTGCCACTGTACTAAACCTACTGCCAATAACTGAAGGTTATTTGAAAAACAAAATTTATAATGCCTTTCTCAATAGTTACCATATGTAACAAGTACTCTGTTAGGCTGGATAGAAGAAATGCACCAGGTAAATGTTCTTTTTTCAGGCCAGGGGTTTCTGGCGCAGATCAGTTAAGCTGGGAGCACCTTCATATAAACAAGAACTAGATTTCCCCTTTCTGGAAGAGTCTGCACTCTCTGCTTTCTCTGTTCTGAAATAGAATTGATAGAGACATACCTTCAGAACTTCCAATGAAACCCTGCTCTGAAAAAGTAGGTATTAGGAGAGAATTTTGGTTACCTGTGTGAGTCAAGGGTACAGGACCAGGCTCTTTGCCTTGCTCAGCTGCTGCGTTGGAAAGGCAATGGAAATCTTTCTGCAGGCACGTTGTCAGCCCTTGTTTGTTTGAGGCATCAAAAATACAGGAATGCAGCAAAACTCTTCAGAAGCTCTGTGGAGGCTGAGAACCTCAAGGAGTCTGGCTTGTGTAGAATCAAAGAGTTCTGCCCTGCTGCCCAGCACAGAGCTCTCAGGGATGGGGAACACAGGGGAGAGCAGAGTGGCACCTCAGGCAGTGCTTTCAGAAGGACCCATGAAGGTGAGTTCAGGGAATTTGTGTTTCAGTGATCTAGCTAGGCTAATATGGGAATTTGGGGTTAGGGTGGAATGTAATAGAGAGCTCAAAGTTTCAAGGTAATGTGTTGACTAGATAATTTTTTTTGCATTCCTCAAGTCTCCACACTGTTTTCAGAAAGTTTCATCTGTATATTGTGAAATAGTATGTTTCCTTATATTCATATTATATCTTCAATTCTTTAAGTTAAAAACCAACTTAGATTACAAATTCTGAATGCTAAAAGTCTGATGTATTTCAGGATTTTGCTGGGTTTTTTTTCCTGTGTATTTTTTCTCAGTATATATGAAAGGAGTTACATGACTTTTGACTTTAGTGGTCAGCCAATATTTGATCTCCTCTAGTTTATTTATGTCAAAAATGTTTATACAAAGTGATGTATCTTTGTGTACATTCTTTGTAATCAAAGTAGGATTAAACTGAGGTCCTGTTTTCCTGAATGTAGCAGGAAAAAAGACAATAGGAAACAGCTCTTTTGGCAGTAGCCCAAGCCTCTCTCTTCAATCAGGGCTGCACTCAGAAAGTCCTTGCTCCCTTTTTTTCTCTCATTGTGGTAATTCAGGATCATTTTACAAAGTGCTTCACTGGTTTGGGGTGTTTTCTTACCTACACTTGTAACATGCCTGACTGGGCCACACAATTTTGCTAAAATTACATACACACACTTTTTTGTTTGCATCCACATGGCTCAGGTGATTTTTTTTTTTTTTGCTTGTCTTGTGGCTGGTGCTTGGGCGGCAAATACCTATTTGTCTGCATCTTCAGTTATATTTCAAACCTAGGGCTGTATTTCTAATCTAGGGCTACAAACTGGTGTCATTCCACTCCATTTTCTGCTGGGTTTCTCTGAGGCCATTCAGGAAAACAAGCAGGAAAAGACATTTTGGTCTCTCTTATCTCAGCCAGTGAAATTTAAGGAATATCAAAATTGTTGTTTGACAGTCTAAACTAAGCATTAAACAGGGGAGGTACTTATTACCATGTTCTTAAAGTCTGGGGCAGACAAATCTGCATTTTGCTATACCGAATATTTAAAAGCCCTTAGTCCTTCTGGATTTTAGCTTTTCCAGGGTTGCATTGAGAAAGACGTTTGCCTAATCCTGACTATGCATAAAAACAATAATCAGAAGTGGTTATTCTGTGCAAGAGCCAAATTGCATGGTTGTTATCTTAGACTGGCAGTGAAACTCCTGGAGAGCTATTTAATTATGTAAATTAGCATGAAATTAGAAAATTATGTTTACTTTTAATTTTGGGGGGGATGTTTGTTTGTTTTTCCCTGCAAAACCAAGAATAAGTACCATCAAAACATATGGTTTGTTTCTATAGCTTTTAGCTAGATTTAGCAACTGCTTCAGGTTCATAAGTAGTTATCTCATCTGCATCTTGCAACAATATTTGTCAAAACTCCCAGTAGTGTGAATGTCTTAATATTCTTTGAAAGGGGAAATGAAGGAAAGGGATAATAATGTACACAGATGTACAGAGAAGTACAGAGCTCTGAAGTTCCAAAGTTAGTTGTTTTTTTTGTTTTTTTTTTTAACCAAAAGCAAGTGTCCATTTAAGACTAGAAGTATGGGAGAAAAGTGGATTTGTAATTGTGTTCATAATCAGAGAGGTACTTTTTTGGTGCTTTAAGTAATGTAAAATATGTAGGTTTTTGAGCAGCATAGAAAACACGAATGTTGATAATAGAGGAGGTTACTGTGGTCTAGAGAAAAGAGCGGGGACTGGATTCTAAAATAGTGAAATTCAGCATAGCTCAGTTGGAGCTCTGTGTTTCTATTGATGTACACTAGTTGAAAATTGGTTCATGATTTCAAGTTGCATGGAAACAAAGCAAACAAAAAAGTACTGCTATGAAAGCATCCATCTAGGAAAACATTTGAGGGAGAAAAATACAGTGAAAACAGCACTCTTTCTAAATTAAATTTACTATTGCATTTAGTAAAGTTTCCTAGTAGGGAGTTCCTGAAAAATGTGGACTGAAATGTGAAGCAAAATGTCAATGCTGTTTTAGCTGCCTTGATGGTATATTTAGAAGAATAAATTTCTTAATTTTTTTTTCATTACTTCAAAAGAAAAAAAAAAATGCTTCATAACCATCTGGAGGAGCATTTGCTATGATTCTTTCCAAAGGAGCAGCTTAATAGTTTCATACATATCAAAGATAATAGGCTCCTAGAAACAAGGAAAATTGCCTGTAGGTGATTTCTACTTATACAGAAACAGCTCCTCTCTGAACTGCAGTCTTCTCTAAACTTTCTCTCCAGGCCTGTTGCCTATTACTGTGCTGTCCTGTTCCTATTTCCTTTAGCTGTTTTGAATCAACAGTGGGTAGAGCAATACTTATATGAAATGTACTTGAGGGTGAAACACAATCTCACAAATTACAGAAAATAAACAATGTTAAGTGTAGCTTGTGGCTATAGGCAGATCAGAAGCAGTCTAATGGGAACACACTGGCTTTTTGGAAATGAAACAGCTATGCCACATTGTCACAAAGCCATAGTTAGGGCTGGATTTGAAGAAGAGAAAGTCTTTCAAAAAGTGGCTTCCTGAAAGAAGTCTGAGAAATATTTTTTTTTCATGTATTGATTTGCTATTTGGTATGTAGTTGGAGATGCTTCTTCTTTACTTTTGCACCTCCTGATGTTAAGGCACTTAATTGATAACTTTTACTAAAAGTATAAAATCATTGTTTTCTGCATGGACAGGATAATATGTATATGCCTCATAATGGTCATTCTCACTTGGATAAGAGCTCTTTCCTCGACTTAAAGGTGCAGGAAAACCTCATCATCATTACACAGCTCACAGAACCATGCTTGGGAAAGGACGTGCGCTATGACGAGACGTGCTGGAAATTGGCTCTTCCTGTTGGGCTTCCATCAGGCTTTGAGTCCTGATGGGCTTGCTGCTGGCAAAGCCTTAAAGCAGCCTGAAGGCAGCAGAGTTGGTTTTACAGAAGGCAGCAGGAGGCTGAAACAAGGCTGAGCAGTGCTGGTTATTGCATGGGAAGAGACTGGTGAAAACTGCTGGGGCTGGCCCTGTGAGGGCTGAGCTGGTTCCAGCCAGGAAGGACTGGTGAATTGTGATTTAGTTCACAATATTGCAACCACACTTGGGATGCCCATTAGATACAAATGAAGAGGGCCTTGCTGTATTCTTCTTTACTGTTCCATGTTCTGGTAATTTCATTTTATGTGTAGACAGCTGTTCATCATATTAGATATTTGTATTTCACATTCCTCACCTTTCCTAAATTCTTTTTTTGTGGGGAAGAATCATTCATAAAGTTGTGGCAAGTTTCAGAAGTCTGTTATCAGAAGTTTTACGTAGGACCTTTTATACAAACCTTTATTTTTGAAAGCTAACTCTGGAAGTACATTGTTGATATTAGCACCCCTGGGGGACTGGCTCCCTCTAGAAAATAAATGTATGCTTCCCTAGCAAAGATGATGATGTAGTCTTGATTGAAGAGTGAGCTCTTGATTCCCTCAGCCACTGTTTTTTAGCAAATCCATCCCTGAGTCTCTCTTGCAGGGTGTAGAGTAAAATAAGGAAAAAACTTTTCCTCCTTCAGGCAACAAGTAAGCCTCTCCCTCCCTCCTTCTGTCCAACCAGCTGCAGCTGAACAAAAAACATCACAGGAACTTAAGGGGAGAAATATAAATCAATATCTATTTCTTCTAATCAATATGTGCAATATAAAATAATACTTAATTAATACTTAATTCCCAACAGCTCGCTCTACAGCATGTGTTTCTTCTTTCCCCACTTCACTAGCCTGAAATAATTCCTGCTGGCTCTGGCAGGAACCAGCCACACAGTGAGGCTGGCTCTGGATTTCTCTTACTCTGCTGTGGCTGTCAACATCAAAATTTCTGTCACCTCTCCATTCATTGTGGGGGTCCTTCTCTCCTCTTACTCTCTTTTTATCACTGATTTCTCCCTTCTCCTTGTGTCACTCTGTTTTCTTGATTCTCCAAGAGCTTTTAGTTTGCCCCACACTGGCAGGATGGAGTCCTACTGTATATTTTGTTCTGCCTGATTGGGGAAGCTGAAACTTAGCACCCTTGGACTTCTCCAAGTTGCTGTGTGTAATTGAATTGTTTAGAGTGTTAATCATCATTGGTTTATTCTGACATTCTTGATGCAAAAATATGTACATTAAAACAATAATGTAATTACAGAGTTTGCTTTTAGCATGAATATATTTCTCCTTAGTGACACTGAAATTATTTACTACTCTCAATATTTATATATTGTTTTGACAGATATGCAGTGGGCTGTGAGTAATTTTAAGGTGGTGCAGTTTATTCCATGCTGCTTAAAGGCAAGGATTTCCCCCTCCCCTTTACCCCATCACATTTTATTATTAATGGACACATTTGAATTGTCAGCTTTCCCAAAACCATGGTGTATTGGCTGGCATGATCAGAATAATTGCTTAACCATGTCTCCCACTAACTGGGAGTACTGAACATGCTCTTGCTTTATCTTTTCCCTAGTAGTTCTTCTGGTTTGTTTTTGTTTTTTTTTTGTTTTTTTTTAATTTATCCTGTTAGTTTAAATATAAGAAATGCAAGCCAAAATATCCAGTAATGTGGAAATGTAGGCTGCCAGGAGCTGTGTGGGCTAAGAGTAAACTTTTGGCTTTGTCTGGAGGCAGGATGCTAAGGCAGCTCAGCTGGCAGGTTAATGGTGATTGTCATGAATATTAAATGACAGAACCAAAACAAAACTCCCAGAGAGACGCTTATGCACAGATCTTACATAGCAACACAAACAGCTCAGACAGCTGCCTCCCTGTAGGCTCTCTTGAAAGAGAACAGTGCTGAGGAGTATTAGGATGATTTTATAAACCAGAAAGCCAATTTGTGATGCACTGGTTGAAAGTTAGAGGCCTTAATGATTTACAGCTTCAGGCAAAAATCTGTTTTCTGAAGCAGATAATTAACAGGTAAATTATGTCTCTGCTGCTCTCCTTTGGATTAAGTGCTTTGTAATATTTTTTGAGTTTTGTGTTGTCTGAAAATGTGTAAACAAATGTGTACCAGCCTTACTGTTAAAGTTCATACCAGCTCTCTGGTGTGCAAGTATAGTCCCACTTTTCCCTCTGAAATTCCTCAATTCCTCTAATCCCTTTTTTTTTTTTTTTTTTGGTTTTTTGTTTTGGCTTGGGTTTTTTCTCTTAAAAAAACCAAAAAACCCCCAAACAAACAAAAAAACCCACCACATTGCAGGGCACAGAATAATGAACTTGAGTTTGTTTCTGTTTTATGATTTGTCCCAGACAGGGTAAGAACTTGCCATTCACAGAGTTCCTCCTTTGGCTCCTGTGGTGTAAAGCTACCTGTACCTCCAGCTACTTGGAAAAATATGCAAAATAATTAAAATTCAAGAAGCCTGGATTTATTTGAAGTAACACCAACAGAGATCTGGGATGATTCCATTAAAAGCACTGCAGTCATGCTGTTTCTAAAAGGATATCTAAAGGTGAGACATTCTCCAGGGCCTAGACAGTAATCTTTGTTACATTTTTAAGTGGGGATCAGATCCTTGCACATACCTTCCTTGACTTTCATGGTTATTTAAATTTATACCAACTTAATATGTGGTTCAATGGTTTCCACACTCCAAAAGGAATGAGCTGAAATAACAGAGTAGGTTTCCTCAGATAACTGCATGTAGGTATGATCCATTTTGTGGTGTTATTCTGAGGATAAACTATTTTTAGGTGCAGTGAGTCAGATGGAAAAAGATAAAAATGAAAGGACAGTCCAGTTAGAGGAAGTTATGGAGAGTAATGCTTTTATATAAACATTCTACAGAATTCATTTGGCTTTCCAAACTCTGTCTATAAATCAAGAAGTGCTTTTCAGTAGCCCAGGGAGACCTCTCAGGTCTAGCTGTCTACTTTTAGTTCAATTCCATTGAAAACAGAAATCTTATATATATATTTAAAGTAGATTTTTAAAAGTATTTTTGTAAATAATTAATGCAGGTATTCCAGTGATTATTATTATGTGACTACCAGCAGTGTGCACAATGAAAAATACACATGGCCAGCAGATTCCCAGCTGTGAAGAAAACACATCCAGCAAGATGATTTTTCAGCTAGTACCAGGAAAAACCCTGATTTATTTCTGTTGTTCTTAAATCAAACAGCCTAGTGCAGGGTTTTTTTAATGGTAACATAAACCAGATACATGTCAAAGACTTAGACTAGTTTACATTCATGTTTTCACAGTACCATGAGGAATTTACACACACTGCCTCTGACAAGCCTTGCAATAAAATGAGCTACAGTATTGTAAAATAATGGTTTGTAACTATTTTCCTTTGTATTAAAGCTTCCCCTAAATACATATTACTTGGATCAACATGGGGTAAACTTCACTTACTCCAGCTGAAAGATGAAGCACCACAAAGCAATACCTCTTTGGAGTGAGGAAAGTAAAGTTAGAGTTCCATAAAGTAGCATTCTTGATACTATAGCCATCTTGGGGTCCCACCAGCCCAAACGTCCAGCCAACATTACCTTCCTCAAGAGGCTGGAAGTTACAGCAGGGATAAAAGTCATAAGGAATTCAAGGAAAACACCAGCTTATTTAACAGCTAGGAAGCCATTAAGGAAGGCAAAGCTGTAGTGAAGCTGAGAACTGTACCCTCATTTCTGTGTCCCAGGTCACCTCTTCACTGGCTAAAGCCTTCTTTCACTTCCACTTCTTTCACTTCTTTCTTAAACTGGGCATCATTTAAAGACAAAACGGGAAAAATTGATAAGCTACGAACTGAACAGCAGCAGTGTGATTTTCCATGAATCCAGGCACCTGCAAGGTATCAAAGCCAAAGGCATCATGTTTTTGAAAAATTAGACTGAGGTTGTCAAGCAAGGAGCCAGCAGTATGAGCTGTTTAATTCATGCTGGTTTCCCCAGAACTGTGTCCAAGAGGATGTCACACTTTTCTGTTCTCAAGGTCAGCCTTATCTCTGAGAGCATCAGCAAGTTTCACCTCTTCTGAAAGAGCACTCTCCTGTGATTTATTTATAGTCTCCTGCTGCTTCTTGTAAGTAGAGTTTCACTCCCCTTCCTTTTCTCTGCCTCACATCATTATATTGCACTGGTACGCTGCTGCTTCACATATGAACCTTTTAGCAGCCTGTTTTCTTCCAGCTGCAAGACGTGCTAAGCTCAAAGGAGACCACTCAGAGGAATGGGAAGGAATTTAGGGACAATAATAATATTTAATATGTCGAATCAGAGAGTCTCAGCACACACCAAACATCCCTGCTAAGCTCATGTTCCTAAAATCCTTTCAAGTTCACTGAAATTGATAGATTGGTCTTTACACACATTAATACTGAGAGTTTTTCAGCTATCTCTACAAGCTCATTTCTGCCTATCATTTTTGTTGTGTCAGGGTTATTTGTGACTTGGTCAGTTTAAGAAATATATGGAATATAACATGTTTTAAAAGACTGTAAGACTGCTGCCACCTTTGTCCAAATTGCTGGGTCTGTCTGTTGTGTACCTCAGGTGCACATGTATGTTTGTCTCTGTGTAACATGAAAATACTTCAGAAATGCCTTGAAAGTCCTACTGCCCTATTCTTAAAAAGTCTTGCATCTATTTCAAAATACAGAGCATGGTGAAACAATAAATAAGGGAAAATCTTTGAAATGCCTGAGACACTTCCAAGACATGTTACCTAAGAATATAATCTCAATTTAAACAGGTAATTCCCTTGATTACCACTTTTGCCTTAAGTGTACTTAGGTGTGCTGCACAGTTCGGAATGAACACTTTGCTTTTTTGTGGAATGATATTTATTCTTATTAGTAAAGTTTTTAGGAGTTTTGCTCAAACTTAAAAATTAATAAATGGATAAATGTAATTAATAATTTTGAGTTTACCTGGACTTTTATCTGCAGTGTAAAATAAAGGCTATGGATCCACAGCCCCCAATGAGGCAAATAACCTTCCTGGGATACTCCTGATCTGGCCTGGCTACTTTGAACCAGTTATCAGTTTAATCTATAAAGTTACCCTCCAGGCAGTGAACTGCTTGGTAACTAGTTCTGTGTATCCAACACAAATGATTTTAGAATCCCTGCACAGCAGCACAGAGCAAGGCAGCACGAGGAAGTTCTCAGACACCATCTAATTCTGTCTGCCCAAACTGGCTGAAACAAGTGTTACCTTCAAGGATTTTTTTTCCATTCAAAGCTCTTGTTGTCTACAAAAGAAGGGTGAAAGCTCTAAGTTTCAGCTCTGCCTTCAGATACTCCTAATAGCTTAGGCCTGGCTTGATTCAGTTCATGTGTTTGACACTTTGTACGCCACTATCTGAGTTGTTGTAATCTTTAAAGCCTCAGGAGAAGTGGATTAAATTTTTCACAATGCAAGGGTTTAGATTCAAGTCTTTTTCAAGGCTTTATCTGCTGCCTTTGCACAGTATGGGAAAACTTTCAGCAAAGGAAGTGAAAGAAGCAAAATCTGGAAGGTAAAATATAGACCCTGGGATAGTGATTTCTTTTCCTTTTTCAGAAAGCTTTCTTTAAGTAGAGGGAAAATTAGGTCATATTTTGATTTCTCTTGGCTGGCTTGTCTCCAAGATGGCCTGCACCCAGTTTCTTCTAAACTTTTCACTTCTCAGAAGGATAATATCTCATGTCAGAATGATAAAGACTCTTGTCAAGAAGTACTGCAGAACATGGTAAGCTGAACATTCATCAACAGTACAAAATTTCTGATGGCAACAGCTACAAATAACTTACAGGAAATATTCAAAGAAATTGTTTATTCAAGAGTACTTCCTGTGGCTCTGCAGTTCATCCAGGTGCACAAGCTGTATTTTTCACAGAACATTCATCTCTGTTTCTTTTAGTTTGGATTTCTCATCAACAGATTAACCAAGCCAAGATTTAAGTGTAAGTTTTGTAAACAAGTAAATCAGGACTCATACTTTCTACTGAACAGAAAGAAAAATGCTAAACCAGAAGGTGTTATGTAAAGCCCAAGAGATGGATAAGGGTGCAAGTTTACATTGTTCTCATTGGCCATATTTGACAGAAGCAAAAATAGGAAGCACTGCTATCAGATCTGCTCTGCCAGATCTACCAGTATAAATTGTCCCAGTAGCACACTAAGATAAATTCTCATTTCCCACCTATTTTTTTCTGCATTAGGGTTATTTTGGACATGCCAAGGTCAAAATCATGCCTGTTAGAGTACTTCTAGCAGTGATGCCCACCTATCATACACCCAGGTCTTTGACACTCTGACTGACTACAGAGGGGGAAAAATCACCTTTTGATATAGCACTGAGTTTTCTACCAAAGCAGACAACTACACTGAACATTGTAATTGTCTGAACTGGGACTCACAGAGAGACCTCTGAGTGAAGTGCTACAAATTTAAAAGTTTAGTGATTTTTTGTTTGTTTCAAAGCATTCACAGACAAGTACTAGTTTGTTTGAAAACTGCCATTCTGTATACCATGTAAATAGCTTTCAGGTTATAGATTCATGTGCATTTATATGAGTATTACTTATGGGGCACAGATTTGTCATATAAATTGCATGGTTTGTCTATTTTTTCCTGTATGGAGAGGAAAACATTAGGAATAAGTGGATGATGGGTAACAAAGTGTGTGATTGTCATTGCTTACATCAGGTCTGGGATTTCAAGACATCCAGTGTTCATCTGAAAATATGCAAACACTAATCAGAGCTGCTCAGCACATCTTCCTGATGTGCAGCTGAATCCTTCTGAATGGCAGCTTTTTCACTCACTGTAGTAGGCAGATGGGGTTTTTTCACTTTTTTTTTCCTTTCAGTTCAACCAGATTTGCTAAAAAATTAGCATTGGGCTTCCTAAGTGGATCTTTCCACATCTCTTCCATTTTCTCTTGAGCAAATGCAAATTACATTGAGCCCATTTCAGATAAATATATTCATCTAAAAGGGACAGAATACATATGTGAAAGTCATCTAAACCATTTTGTCTTGTTCTACAGGTTCTTGGGATTCTTACAAGGGAAGACTACAGCAATTTAATACCTTTCCAAACTATCATTTGTTGAATGTATTACCTGATAGTGGTTTTGAAACAACAGTAAAAGGAGGTGATTTACAAACTGTTTTGAGGCTTCTTCCATTCCAAAGCACCATCCTTAAACAGATAAGCATCCTCTTTTGATTTTTACTGAAACATGGAAGTCTGGCAGGTCTGACAAGTGCAGTCTGAACTGTGATCCCACTGTGATTCCTACACTGATGTGAATTCATAGCCAGTGGTATCAGCAGACCACAGGGTCAGTAGTCTAAGCTGCAATTTTCAAAGGATCACAAGACCTTCTCTGCAGAAGAAAACTAATAAAAAACCTGATTTAAGTCAATGAAAGACTCATAGTTTGGCAAAGGGCTAAAAAAAAAAAAAAAAAAACTGGTTTGGCAAAGGGCTAAAAAAAAACCCCAAAACTGGTGTCTATATACATATTATGGTTAGAACTTCATCCTAAGGTCTTATCCTAAATTCTTGGAAAAATCTCAGCTGCTCTGTCTGCAAATTCCGAGCCCCTCCATTCCAGCAGGTGGTCTTAGTTATATTAGGATGCAATAACTAATAACATGTTCTTAGGAGGATTTCTCTTCACTGCACTCTCTACAACTACAAAAAATAAGAAGGATACTTTGATTTGCATTTCATAAACCCTTTACTGAGTTTTATTGCTTACACTTGCAGTCCTAATGCTTCAATTGTTAATAAGAGAAGTCCTTCTTGAAGCAGGGAGATAGAATTTATCCTGTCACAAATGTGTTAGGGTCAAAGTGAGGGACTATTGAAAAGAATGCCACCTGGGAAACACCAACTCAGATTATGCATCATCTAGGTAAGTGAGCCCATCCGATAATTCTTGACATTCTGAAGAGTAAACTATAATTAAATACTAAAGGAAGGCAATTCTTGGTGCAGCAATTCAGTAAAACTTCAGACTTCAATTAGCAAGATGGATGTTGGAAGCACACAGCAAAAATAATGACATTTGCAATGCTATCTGGAAGCCCCAAGCAAATTGAAAAGAAATTCTAGACTCTCCAAAGGAGGTGTGGAGTAGGAGGGCTACAACAGAGCTCTGCACAGCTTGCTTGTTTTGGATGCAATTTGTAGATCATGAGGGCACCTGTTTTACTGGAATAATACAGAGGTCAGGGAAATGCAGCTGCCTGAACAAAGCAGCCATAGCTGACAGTTCGCTTTTAAGCAAAATCAATTTCAGGCCATTGGCAAGTAAAACAACCTTAGACATAAAATAGTGTTGTTGAGTTAACACTAAAAGAAATACTGTGGTACTCTGAATGCATTTTTTTAAAAGTCAGTGAAAATGTGTTAAGGATGTGTCCACTTAAAGCCTTATTGTTGTAACACTTCTACTGAGTGGAAACCCCAAGTGAAATAGCCTAAGAAGTGACTAAATGTGAAACCTTCCATTTCCAAGTGGAAATAAAACCAAAAAGTTCTAATAAATAAATAAATAAATAAATTTTAATAATAAATAAATAAAACCAATAAAAGCTAAAATGCACTCAGTTGTGATAACCTTGTCTTTAATAACAGAAAGGAAGAACTAATGCATCTCCCTCACAGACAAGGGTGAGAGCAGGTTGAATTTGTGAGGATCTTACAATACAAGAGGGGGTTTTATATCACCATTTCCTGTTGCAACAGGAGCACTTCCTCATTGAAAAGAACCTGAAATTTAGTACAAGCAGAAGCTGAGTTACCTGCTTTGACACCAGCAAAGGTGATTTCATAGAGAGAACAGGAAAAGTAGGGAGAGAAGAGGAACACTGAGCCACTCAGTGGTGATGAGTGCAATTGAGCTACAAGGGTTTTTTTTGAAATGCAGCTGGATATCATGATGCCAGATGAAGCAAGGACTTCTACAGTAATCACAGCAGCACAACTACTGAAGCTGCCCCATCAGGAAGCATGCAAGGTAAGGAGGAGAAGGGCAAAAAAACTGGTAGGCACTGAAAAATTATTTGTGAAATGTTGACAATCAACCAACCACCATAACCACCCAACCCACATGCATTCCCACAAAGGCAACAGGTATCATCAAGGAGCAAACTCCCAGCTGCTGTTGGTCTCTAATCAAAAGGGCAGCAGTAATGGTAGTAGTAAATAGTGACACAAAATAATAATGAATAATCTGAAGCAATAGTAATTTCTTAGATGCTGATTTATTTTTTTCTACTCAGAGCACCATCCAACAGTGGGAGGGCCCATGGAGTCCCTCCTGCAAATGAGGTGGTCTAATGGTGAGAAACAAATCTAGAATAAAATCTGTAACATTGTGAAAGAATGGGCAAATACATAGAAACAGCTTTTCTAGTTATTCAACTGACAGGCAGCTGTCCCCTGCAAACTAGAAGATGGAGAATCATCTAATAAAAACTTCCCTTCCTAGAAAGTTACCAAAATGCTTAAGAAATAGAAGAACCATACAGAATCATATTTTTATTATATCTGTATTATTAATACAGAATTGGGAGCAGCTGCTTAGTCTTCCCCATATCAATCAAAATGGTGACAACCATGAGAAATAATGACACATAAATCCACATATGGGACAATTCACATTCTACTTACGTGAGTGAAAGTCAGGGGTTAGCAGCAATTTATACAGCTCAGGCTTTTACAGTCCTCTGTTGCTGCTGGAAGGCTGCCAGGGAAATGCCATCAAGGGGGTTTGCTTTCACACTGCAGGATCTGCAGTTTTGTATCAGGTTAAGAGGAAGAGGAACATGGCACTGCACACTTCATTAAAACAGCAGTGATGAAGCCAGGATAAGAACAAAGGAAAACTAAGAGACATAAAAAAATGAGAGCTGAAATTGTTAATATAAAAATACTAACAATGTTCATAGGACACTAAGCTGCTATAATAAACCTGTGCTGTAAGAGTAAGTGGCAAGCAGTGGGCTATAATTTCCTCTTTTTGTCAGAGAAAGATAGAAGGAAATCATCATAATCTAATATAGATGACAACTTTGATAATTATTTTTAATAAGTAATTATTTTAATATCCAAACCTAACGTAACAGTCTTATTTAACGTGTCACAGTAGTCCTCATGGGGGAAAAAATATTTATTTTTCTCAGTTCACAGCTGTAGGCTTTGCAGAAATACTCCACAGTAACTGCATTTGAGGAGACTGAGTGGCTTTATATCCAGTATTCTCAAACCCATCAAATATTAAACTCCATAATGCTTTTGAAAATGTAAGCCTGTATATAATGCATTGCACCTGTCTGTACTTGTGATACCTACATTCAAATGAAGCACAGAGAATTGATGTTAGCTTGTCCAAATAATTCTTTTACACTTTTCCAAGGAGTGGGAAACAACTTGGGATTTACAAAAAGAGCAGTCATATTTCAATTATTAAAATTCTTTCTTCTAAGGAATGTAATTTTACATTATACACTTCTTAACAAAGAAATCCTGGCAGAAAGAACTTGCAGGTTAAATACTTCCTGTAATTCTCAGCAAACAGCCCAGGTGTATGACACTACTACAGATCTGTTTGTTTCCTCTGTGCTATGTGTGTACACACACACACTTATTTTCTGAGCAGAGACTTATTTTCTGAGTAGTAATTGTAGTAATGAACTCCACAACACAGGGAATTAATTTAATATTCTGCTGTGCCTCTGCCCAGGTGTTCTCTGGGTACAAAAATGTTCCTCAAAACTCATCTTTAATGCTGAAATGTGGCTGATCTTCAGGTTTAAAGTCCAGATTGGGGCTGCCATCCTCATTCAGAATTCGCCGAGAAGTATAGCCAACAATTGGATATTTGGCTTTATAAACATTATTGAAGATGTCATCCAGGGACTTCAGTTCCTCCTCTGTGAGTCCTGTCTAAAGGAAACATGGAAATGAAAGTCCTGTCTCAAAGAAATAAAAATAGAGATATTTACATGACGTTTTTTTTAATGATTACTGTAAACCTTAGGCTCAGTTTTTGGGCTTACACTGCAGAGCATGATGAACAAAACTGATAGTACAGCTTGTAATTGTATTCTTTCCATTCAAATTCAGCCTTGACAAAACTTTAAGGTATTCAGGTCAAACAAGCAACAACCTACCACCAGAGCTAGCATTCACTGCCACGTCAGGATACACCAAACCAAAAGAAAGGGATTTACTGTCTTTGTGAGCATCTTTGTAACAGCGGGCAATTTCCCTTTTACGTGTTTACAGAAGTTGCATTGATTTCATAAATGAAAATCTTTCCTCTTGAAGGCTGTTAGCACCTTTCATGACCAGTAAATATACTTTATGTATCTGAAGAGAACTAATGCATTTTGATTTTAAATATGTGTCAACTTATATAAATACAAACAATTTAAAATAATCATTTATCATCTTGCATGACAATATAAATTTACAAAGTGCAATTAAACTGGTAGCCTATTTTCTTACTGTATCATGTGTAAGATCTGCGGGATCCAGAGACATCTTTGCAACTCCTCTTGTTGAGTCTTTTCCCACCAAAGCATTGTATGGAGCTCCTTTTCCATAAAATTCTGTCAGATTAAAAAAAAAATAAATCCAGTGATGATCTGACAATGTACAGGGTATGTTCAGCCTCTGCCCTTCACCAGACTGTGAACTGAATGACAGTGAACTGAAAGCAACAACTCAAGCCTAGGACTTCTTTCCAGAACTGACTTTGGATTTCCCACTTTTTGGGGTTATACAGCTGTTGAACTTCCTATACTGCATTCTTAAAATTTACCTATTATTTCCGGAGTTGTGCTTTACATTCTCATGAGATGTTTGTAGACCCCAGAATTTGCAAGCTTTGTGTCATTTAGGATTTGAAGATTGCCCAACCCAATGTGTATGCCCAGACAACGTTAGTACAAACACAGTAACAAGCCATTCATTTACTTATGATAAACGAATCATAAGGCAAGTGTCTAAAACCCTCATGGTCCCTTCAAACTTTTTATAGCAAATCTGGATTAAGTAGCAGGAGCTCCAATTAAAACATTTGTAGTTCTCAGGGAAGGCAAAACCAGCAAGGGGTGTGAACACCAGCACAGAAGGAAAAGATGCAGCTGCAGCAGTGTTGATATTGTACAGTGGGTATGTCCACATTAGGTTTGATCTGCTCAGCTCATATAACCAGGGCAGTAAAATGCTGTAGCTTCCATGTGGCTTGACCCCACGTCTGGCAAGGACTCAGGTATCTGGGATCTTCCAGTTTTCATCAGCAGTGCCCAAGCTAGCTGACAGTGCTGGCTTGTCTGTCTACATGTTGTGATCTCAGACCAGTCTAAGTTCTAGACAAAACCTTAGTAGGGGGAGCTGTCAGAGGAGGAAAATCAAATTTTTTAGAAGAGGAAAAAGTGTATATTTTTGTTGCAATTGAACTGCAGGCTTCCAATACCCTGGGAATATTTAAAACCAAATGTCTGAATAATATAATGAAAGCAAAGTAGACAGCAGAGGAGAAGCACACTAACCTTTTCCAGAGGTGACATCAAACACTACTCCCTTCACCGCCAAGTAGATGGGCTGTCCTTCCTGGAGGGAAAGCCATCAATACATCCTCAGCACTTAAGCACAGGCAAAAAGCAGTTCGTTTTAGCTGTGAAATCCACAAGCTCTTAGGACACAAATTCTTTGTTGTATGTTTACTCTTGTTATACCACCATACTACCTTCCTTCTCTTGACATTTCTTGCTTGTTCTTTAAACTGCCCCTAATATTCTTTGAGGGTTTAGCCATAAGCAATGAGAATCTTTTTAATCTAAACAGCACAACCATAGAAGACATGTCCCTTTTGCAAGTCACCTCTTGTCTGCACACTAGTCTGCTCAAAGATTGTCAACAGCATCTTTCTATTCCTAATGCAGATGGATATTGCCCAAAATAAAAGGGTGTGTGGCCAACAGCATTATTTAAGAAACAAAGATAAATACATAAACACACGTAAATCTGATCTGGTGACATCTGTTTTACTTAATAAGCCAGTGCTTCTGCTTTGTGTTTTATACCTAAGATGTAATTTTAGTCAGACATTGGTTAGTCTCTTCAAAGTATCTAGAGAAGACCCCGAGAAGGTCAGACAGCAAGTGTTTCCAAAGAGAAGCAGATGTGTATCAATACAGGACCATATCATTTTGAGTCTGGCGTTATGCTGAGGCTTCTGAATCACAGCAAGCTAAACACTCCTAAGTTAAAACTGTCTTGTTATTTTGATAATCTTGGTGGGGTTTTGTTGTTGTGTTTTTTGGGTTTTTTAAAAATTATTATTTTGTATTGTTTTTTTAAAGTCTAAGTACACGGTTTAATGAATTAGCAGTAGAAAATTAACTTTGGCTCCAACTCAGGGTAATCTGGAATTCTCTGGCAGGAGCACCTTGCGAGCAGGGAGCGAGTAAAATGGGCACATGGCACCCAATTATCAAACGGTGTGTGTGCAGCATCAGCCCGGGCAGCTGCCAGCCGGACCGCGGCGCAGAGGCTGGAGCACACGGCTGCCTGCAAGCCTCCCGCAAGCTGCTGCCCGAGAAGCGAGAGATGCCCCAAAGGGCAGGGCGCGGGGGATGGCGGGGCGGCACCGCAGCAGAGCACGAGAAACCCGAGCTTGGCGGCGACTCCAGGGCTCGGAGCGCCAGCGAAGGCGGCAGCGCCGGGCTGTGCGGGCCCGGCCCGGCCTCGGCGCAGAGCGGCGGCCCGGCCCTACCTGGTGCCCGTCGTATCTGGCCAGCTCGGGCTCGGTGAAGAGCCGCACGGGGGCCTCGGCCGGCGGCCTGAAGCGCAGCTCGGGCTCGGCGCTGGCGGCCGGCAGCGGCAGGAGCGGCAGGAGTAGCAGGCAGGGCAGCGGGAGCGGGCCGCGGGCCGCAGCGCCCGCCATGCCGCGGAGCGCGCACCGCCCCCGGCCTGCGGCACGGGCAGGGAGCGGGGCGGGACCGGAGTTAAAGGAGCGCCGTGGAGAGAGCCGCAGGAACAGCCGCGGACGCCTGCCCAGAGCTGAGGGGCACGGCAGGGCTTCGGCTGGGCAAAAGGAAGCTTGGGGAGAGCTTGCTGTGCTGCACGACCGCCTGAAGGGCGGCTGCAGCCGAGTGCGGGTCTGCCGCTTCTCGAGGGTAACAGTCGATAGGACAAAGGGAAGTAGCCTCAGGTTTAGATTGGGTACTAGGGAAAACTTCTCCACAGAAAGGGTTGTCAGGCACTACAACAGGCTGCCCCGGGCAGCGGTGGAGATGCTATGGCTGGAAGTATTAAAAAGAAACATGGATGTGGCACCTAAGGATGTGGTTTACAGACTTGGCAGCGCCAGAACAGACACCTAAAAACAAAAGATTTCTCAATTTTCCTCCTTCTTCCCCTCTTGAAGTTTCTCTGCTAGCTGCTTTCAATGTTTATTCACAAAACCAGTGCACACAGTGCAGGCTTCATCTTTGTGACAAAAAACCCAGACATTTTTAGCCTAGGAGCAGACTGAATAAATAGGAAATTTTCAGATTACAGTTTTCCCTGTGCTATAAGTACTGCACGGAGGAACATTCAGGACTGGCAGAAGAATAAGCTTGGTGTTTATAATTCTATATAGAATTAAGAAAATTAGAAACTTTTTGCAGTTCAGATACATATATCAAATCCATCTCTGCAGTGTTGACAAGTGAGGATCTGAAGGATTTAAAGCCTGAATGTTTGATCCTGCAGAATCCACTCTTCCTGAATACAGTGCTGTAATTCAAATGTATAGTAGGATTGTTACTGTCAAAGGACTTCAAATCTTGGTTATTAACTTACTAGGCATGGGCCTTAGGCACAGGGAAATGATCTACTCAGCAGGGACTCCCTTACCGTGTTGCATCTTGTGAAAAACGCCAATCACTTCTTTTAAAAATTTAAAAGTTTAATAGTAACAAAATAGTTATAAAATTAGTAATAAAAATCAGAGCAATAAGAATTTGGACAATCAGAGTTAGGACAATAAAGGACAGTAAAAAGCAAAGAATTACGGACCTTGGGCACTAAGCCCCAAAAAGCATGGCTCACTAACAAAGGATTAACCCTTAAAAGCAATAGCCTGTTGCATATTCACATATCTCATACATGATTCAAACATTCTTTTCAAAGAAAAGGTGTCTTCTGCTTAACTTGTGCTTCCCCCCTCATTTTATAAATCAATTCCTTTGGCTCCCAGGAGTCTGGAAGAAGTCTGGTTCTTCCCGATAAGGAGCCAATAATTCTTCTCTTGGGATGTTGTGTCTTGTTGCTGTTATCTCTATGCAAATAATTTCTTGATTATCTTATCCATTCCTTGAGCTGGTTACAAAAAGTATCTTACATCACATAGTGTCTATTTTAATATTATGCTGTAGCCTAAAAACTATATTTACCACACCACTTAGAAGAGATTAATACAGCATAACTTTCCAACATAACACATATAGTATTCATTTTAATATTTGCAAAGAGCCAATCATATAATACACATTTTTCACACATCTCAATGCAAAAAAAGTTGCACATGCTTTTTCTTGATGATGCAACATTAACAATTACTTCCACGCTGGGGAAGGAAAAAAAATAAATAGCTCTGTAGGTATTTGTGGCCACGTGGTTTTGATTTTATTTTCCTGCAGTGCCCCATTGCTCCGAGCAGGGTGGGTGGGTCACCCCAGGAGTCCTGCAGGAGTTCTATCTGCTGGTCAAGCACATCTGGTGTTCTGATAACAGCCTTGAGCAACAGAAAATTAAAATTTAAAAAAAAAAAAAAAAGATAGTATTTTGTGCAGCTTGGGGGGAGCCGGTTTTCCAAGCCTGGCTCATGCTTGTGTCAGCAGAGTTTGACTTGTGAAGCAGAAGAGTCTCATCTCCCCGTCAGGAGTCTCGGGAGGAGCGATGTTCCTACAGGGCTGCCCAGGAGCCCTCAGGCGTGCGCCGAGCAGCCGGCCCGCAGCGCCGTGCCCGGACTACGCCTCCCGGCAGCCCCGGCAAGGGGCGGGCACCGCCCGGGGACGGGAAGGGCCGGCCGGGCGGCTCGGGGGTCCCGGCGGCGCCTGCTGGCTGCCCCGCCCCGTGCGGTGCCGGCGGGCTCTGCCCGGCCCCGCGGCGCCGTTCCCGCCGATGCTATGCCAAAGCCAGAGGTGTCCGCATCCTACCAGGAGGTACGGGGGGCCGGCAGGGCTGCGGGCGCTCGGCGGGCAGGGACAGCGGCGTGTCGCCGTGAGCTCGGCTCGGCGCTGGCTGCCGGGGCGTGCGGCGGCAGCTGCGCCCTGCGGACAGCGCCGGGTGGCTCGGGTGCGCTCGGCTCCGCGCTTTATCTTTGAACGGGGTTACAACAGTGGGCAGCGGCGCTTTCAGGTGTGTGAGGTGCACACGGCTGGACTCTGTAGCAGGGGTTTGGTGACAAGGGGATAGTCTGTAGGGTGTGAGCAGCGACTTGGGTAGCAGAGCTCCCGCACCCGAAACTGAAGGACGCTTTATCACGCTGCCAAAAGCCCGAGGCAGCTCCTGGTTTGCATATCAATGTACAGGCTCAGCAGCCGGCTTCCTTGCTCGTTCCTATCTCTCCTAATAGACACACAATCAATTTGTGCCAAGTTCAGCAGCGGTGGAGAGTTACAGCAGAGCACTTTTGTTTGTATCTTACGGGCAGAAGGAATGTAGGTATCTTCCTTCCTCTACATGTGACGGGTAGTTTGAGGTTCAGTCTTAATACATTCTAATTTAGTGTGGTACAGTCTGTTTAGTTTCAGCTTCTGGTTTTCTTGCCAGGCTAGAAGGCATTGGAAGGTGATGAATCAGCAGATCAGCAAAAGGCCTGTATGAACAAGTTCTCCTTTTATTTAAGGGAGTTTTATCCAGTAAGAAGGTTTTAGCCTGTGACTATCAATATGGAGTTGACTTGTGTGCTTGTACCTAGGGGAGGTACTTGTGAGAGTTAATGAACCTACACTGATGCCTGAATTTTGGACATGGGTGATGCATGTCATGTTTTGACCTTAAGTATCATCCACCACTGACACTGCCCTCCATGTCTTTGGGTTCATCCCAAACAGTGGCAGGAGTCAAGATAGGGTGTGTGTGTAAGTGTAGCACCTGTGTGTCCATTCCTTCTCCAGCACCTGCAGCAGTCTTTGTTGCTTCTGCCCCTGGCAGGAATGCTCAAATGTCTGCCTTTTCTGAGCTTCTTTTTGTCTAGTGCTTTTCTGTGTACAGGACTGAAAAAGAGCTGCTGGGACATGGGCAGGTTCCTGCGGTTGTTTCTCCCTCAGCTGTATGTGCTGAACCCAGAGGAATGCTGAGTGAAGTTCTGCTTCATGCCCTTCCTGCCCTTGACATCCTGTGCTGTCTCTGCATCCTACTGCAAACTCAACCACCCTGCAATCTGTGTTCCTTCTGATTGGCACCTCACTTCATCCTTTTATCAAAAACACACCACATGGGAAGGGCTGGCCTGTGAGGGTGAACCTGGTTGGCATGCTCCAGGTTTGCTGTTGGCAGAATCCCTGAATCCAAGGGGAGTGGCAAGTGTGAACTGTCCACTACAAAGCTGTCCTGCAGTAGTGCTGTGCTGGCTTCCCAATCCCTGGGAGGCTGTAGGAGGGTGTGTGCATGTGAGGTGTTTGGTTTGTAGGTCTGTGTGCTGCTCAGAACACAGTGGCTGAGCCATGCACAGCGCTGGGATCTTGGTGACCTCAGTTCAGATGCTCAGGATCTGCAGTAAAATAGCTGTTTTTAGGGAGTGGGTCTTACACATCAGCTCAACACTGCTTACTGCATCTGAAGCAGTGTCAGTAGTCCCGCTCTTGCCTGGCTGTCCTTCTCTGGCTTTGTCTGTGAAAAGCTTGTAAAGCATTGTGAACAGAGATAAGAAAACATAGTTGCATATTGTTTGAGATTTTTTGGTTTCTGAGGAGTGCTAAAGGTTTTGTTTTTTGAGTTTACTGCAGAATCGTTTAGATTGTGAATTGCCTCTAAGATGATTTTTCTTCCACTTGTTGAAAAAAATTGCTGTAGGTCCTCTTGAGAGGATAGGAAATACTGCTTATTTTGTTCTTTTTTAAACTTACATTGAGATCTCCTTGCCATCAGGAATAGAATTCACTTACCCTCCCAGTAATCTCAGTCAATGAGGTGCCTGTAGCTGGGGAATCAGAGAGGTGTGGGAGTCAGCTGAGGAACTGCAGTGACTTTGTAACTTTGCTGGTCCTTTGTTGGACCAGCTCTGGTATCAGCAATTTGCATGAGTATGATTTGAACTGTTTTCTTAGCTGATGTAGTGTAACTAGTACAAGAGGTTCAGTGGGTCAGAGTAGCGTATTTTGGGTCAGATAAACAGAACCAGCATGTTTCTACAAAAAGGAGCAGAGTTTTAATTTTCCCTTCTTTTATGGTGGTAATTGAAAAAGGTATCTTCAGTTGGACCCCAGTAAGAGTCTTGCATGTGAGCTGAGTTTTTAGCCTACGGGTTACCTCTTCACTTCTTGCCTCATGCTATGGGAAATCATGCTTTATTTATGTATTAAGCATTTAAAAACAGCTGGGTAACTGCTTTCATCTTGCTTTTCGTGATGAATACAGAAATACAGCAGGAGGTAAAGGAGACTTTACGTCAGATTTTGAACCCATAAAGTGAGTGGACTCTTTCCTACTAGGTGCTAATGATGATCTGGTAATGGCATAATGATGATTTCAGTACTGAATTGGTGAAATAAAAGCACTCCCTGATGGATACATTCACATTTCTGTTGTGTAAGTTAGGGGTGTAGTGTTTAATAGCATTCAGTGCAGCTGCAGCATTAACTGCGCCCCTGTTTTCCTTGAAACAGGAACAAGGCTAATGTGATGTGCTGCAGGCTCATGCCTTGGATAGTGTTGTAATAATCTCTGTGTCAGTTCCCCCATGAAAGAACGCTTGGAAAACATACAAGAGATACTTTCTAGTTATAATGTATTAAATATGTAGTGCTTCACAGTGTCGTGTGATGCTTATCTGCTGTGACGAGCTTCTGACTCTGACAGAAGTGGCTGGGCAGTTTAAACCCAGAACTCTGAACAGCAAAACAAGAAAACATCTGGTCTCTGTTGGTGTTTCAGAAACACTGGAAGACTAATTCATTGCATAACCACTAATATATAATAATCTGCACAGTGAGATCAAATAAGGACCAGAAATGTAGAGATGCTTGACTGTTGTCTCATAATGACCCAGCCACCTCTGGCTGAGACTGTATTTCAGTGCCTTGCATTAACACCTGTCAAAATGTGTCTCGTGCTTTTTGTACCTCTTTATTAACAAGTGCTAATGCTCTGTTTGCTGCTATGTGCTGTGGTTTCTTTATGCCTAAAAATATATTCTTCAGTGACAGAATGAAGTTCCTGCTTGTCAGAGAATGCTGTCCTAATTGCGGGGTTAAAGTGTGTTGGAGCTGTTGGGGAAATAATTACTTTGAACTTGAATGGAAAGGTGATATTATTGTTGAAGCAGCAGGGTAGAAGTAGGTTAAATTTGTAGCATGCAAGTCACTTAATATGTGGCTCTAAGTCTACAGAGCTGTGGCTTTTGTCTTGTGAACAAATGGAACAGAGGTTGGGTGCTCTTGGACAGGGGTTGTGTTTTTGTGCGTTAGGTTAGTTGGAGCCTCTTTTATTTGTACCATAGAAATTCCAACAATTGCAAGTTGAGAACATGTTTGGAAATTGAACCACTGTTTTAACTACACAGCTGAGTGAAGATGTGGAGCGAGTATCTGAAAATCCAGCAGAGGAAAGAGAAGGAGATATGGAAGTTCATGAAGATTCCAGCTCTGTTATTTTACCAGGTGAGAATTATTGACCCCAAATGTACTGATTTTTAGGGCCTGTTAGCTACTGCAGTGCGTGGCTTTGGTTGTTTTGATTTTGCTATTTTATTACACTTCTGAAAGTAAACAAAACACTAATTTCACTACTAATTTCATTTACTTATTTTTTGTGAATCAGTACTGATGGAAAGCCAAGTGGGTTTTCCAAGGACAAGTAGGAGAATGTTTCTTTGTCAGGAGCTGTGCTCAATCAAAACAGGTTCAGCACATCTGACTCTGACATAGCTTAGGATGTCATCTTCCTTGATGTTGTGTCTCACCTGAGTGGCAGTGGGTTGCAGGCAGAGTCTGTGCCAGATTTACATGAGCAAGATGCAATATTGAATAGATGCTTTAAAATAGATTCTTAGAATAGATCCTTGTTCAGGCTGCTTTTGGAGGGCATGGAGCAGTGTTGAATGGGCTTTTTGCAGCTCAGGTGTGGGCTCTGAGGTTAGCCAGCCTGAAAGGAGCATGGCCTTGCAGCTGTTCAAGACATATTTGTTTCAGCAGTGCAATTTTATGCATATTAATGCATAATTGTGCACAATATAATGTCCTAATTGCCTTGGCTGCCATTGCCTGGCATGTAACTTGCCCGCAGACATTTGTGAGTGGTTATGTGTGCAGTAGGGTTCGCTAAAAGGCTCCTGTTTGCTGTGGGAAGGCACAAACACCAAACTGTAGAGTTGGAGAGCAGAGGGTGGCGTGGCCTGAGAGGGCCTGACTCATTACATGACACACACAGAACGGTCAGCAGGAAGCATGGCTGCTTATCTTCTTTCTTATGTTGAGTTTTGATACAAAATTTTGTGTGTTCAGCTGTATATCACTCATGGCAAAACATGATGTGTAACTCAAGAGTACAGGAACCATTTCCTTCGAAGTATTGCCAAAAGACAGGGCAAATGCAAGGGGTATGGGTAAAGCAGTGTCTGTGTGTGGGTGAGACTACTGTGAAGATCTAAAGAGAACAAGATTTGAAGGAAAGGAGACTCTGGGAGAGTTGGGTCAGTCTCTTTCTAGCTGTAATTGAAAGAATCCTTCTATGAAAGTTTTTAACATGCACAAGGAATTATGAACTAGAGGGTAACAAATATCGAGTGACTTCTACCATGGTAGAGATGCAATGCATACAGTTGGCCATGAGCATTGGAATATTGAATAACTCCACTGATGTCTATGCTGCGTGTGTAAGAATCACTTCAGACTGGAAAAGGGCGGAAATGAGTTGGGTTTTTTTTTCCAGAAGCAAAGATTAACCATCAACAGACTTTCTTGTGAACTTCAAACTTTGTTTCTCAGTTGTCCTTGAATACAAACCTTGTTTCCTGCCTGCAGTGGCCTTAAGCAGAAGTTCACAGCCAAATTCTGGCATGCGAAAAGGAGGCACAATCTTAGGTTGATTACACCTCGTACTTGAGAAGGAAGTATCTGCCTGGCTGATCATCAAAACTAGAATTAGCTGTGGTTTTTTTAATCAAGCTGAGTTTGAGGCTTACTTTCCTCTCACATGATTGATCTTTAAATGAAAATTCAGCAAAAATATCTGTATGTTGAAGTCCCAATCCATGTTCTGTTTGTTTCCAGATGGTGAGCTGGGTACCACTACCCCTTCTTTGCGTTTCAGCAAGACCTGCCTAAAGAATGTTTTTTCAGTAATACTCCTGTTTATTTATCTACTGCTCATGGCTGTAGCTGTATTCCTTGTCTACCAAACCATCAGTGACTTCAGGGAGAAGCTCAAGCACCCAGTGATGTCTGTCACTTACAAGGAAGTGTCCTTGTATGATGCACCTGGTAAGAGTGGTAACAAGTAAAATGGGTTAAATTCTTGTTCATGTTTTTCTTGGATTGTTTTAAATTTTTGGTGTTCATTCTTCAGAGCCCAGAGTGTATATAATACTTAATCCTGGTCTTTAATTTCCTCACTTTAGATTAAAAAGTTGTATTGGCTTTGCACAGAAATGTTAACATTGTACGGGAGATTTTTGGGAGCTTTCATGCCAATAAAATGAATGGCAGAAGCTGTGGAGAGTTATGCAACATTTCATAGATAAGAAGAGTTTTCAGACTCTAAAATAAGTCCTCTTTTAGGGGAGAAAGTTAATTCCTTTTGGAAACATTCCCCAAACTGTATCATTCAAACAGAGTAACACATAGGATGTGTATCAGGAGCTCAGTGCTGCGCTGGGCAATGAGATGCCATTCACAGTAAAGAAGGTGAATTTCTGAAACCAACCACAAAATAACCACAATGCCACTTTCTACTTCCACCCTGCCTTGTTTACAGCATGGCATTACGTCAGTAGGCAAGGCAATGAAAATATGATGTGACTGCAGGGAACAATGTTGGCACAAAAATGCAGCATGGCAGCAGAAACTTGCAGTTTGCAGGAGGAGTTGCTCCACAGGGGCATTTTTGAATAGTGAGTTCTGTTGTTATTTTTTTTAATTGTCCAGTAGCCATTCATAACTAGAACCATGGTAGCAAATGCAGCTCAGTCAGTGAGTTTCCAGTTTAACAATAATACTTCTATTAGAAGTGTCACCACATTTTCCAAATACCCACTTCAGTAGTTGTGGCTGAAAGGTGTTTTGAGTTGTTGCCATATTACTGTAGTTGTTTTTCTCTATGGCCAGTTAGCCCAGCTCTGGAAGTAGTGCTTTATGTTTGGACCATATGAATCTGACTTTAAGAGTAAGCAAACCCAAGCTTTTCCCCCCTTTTTTATTTTTCCTTTTTTTTTTTTTTTTTTTTTTTCCCCCCATGTAAGCTTTTCATCCAGTTTCAGGAAGAAAATAAGCAGATTTTAAATAAGCAGAGCAGCATACATATAAATCCAAAAGTATTATTGGAAATCCCTGCAGATCAGAGAACCTAAATCAATGTAGTCTTTTAGTTTATTGCTCTATTAAAATGATGAGATGGCAAGTTGCAAGCATGGAGCTCTGAAGAAAGGAATAAAGCATTTAATATATGCTGAGTGCTTTGACATCTCACATTTTGGTGGGCAGGTCATCTCAGTTGTGAGTTAATTATATCTAATCAATCATACACTTTTTTTTGTTTGTTTTTTTTGGGTTTTTTTTAAGTTGGAATAGGTTATCTTCCAGCAAACTTGTTTCCAGTAATAATTATGGCAGTAATAAATAAATAAATTTTGAGGTTTGGCTCTTGTATTTTGCTAGCTTTCCAAAGCTGAGGTGGCTGAGTTTGCTTGAATGTGCTGTTGGGCTGAAACAGGAGGTTTATGGCATGTGTGGGTTTCCATCCAGGTGGAGTAGTTGCCTGCCCTACCCAGTGCTGTAAATAATAAGAGATGGTAGCAGTTAGTGCATGTTTGATGGCTTTGATTTTTATGATGATGTCACATTCGGTTAACAGAAGATGCTGTATTCTGAAGAGCATCTTTTCACTTCTATTTGCTCAGCCAGTGATCTTTGATCTGTCATGTATGGTATGTGCATTATTTCCAATTAACACTTGGTGTGTTAAATGCTAATATCTGAAAACTAAAGCACTACGTGTCCCATTTGATGCTCCCTAACATATTTTACAGGTTATCTGGGATTGAGAGGGACTGATGGATTAGCTGCTGGCTTCTGGGAAACTCAGTAGCTTCTATGAACCTTGAACTGTTGTAACAGAATATAAGCCCTTATTTTTTTCAGTGCATTGTGGGGGTTCTGTCCTGATGCAGTTGGTCTTTTTGTCCTGCTCCAGAAAAATGTGGAAGTGCATGGTTTAATTTGATTGTTTGGTAGCATCTTAAAGATAGCTCAGTATCCTGTGGGATTACATTCCAGAATGAAATTCTATGTCCTCAGGAAGGAAATCAGTGCTCTCCAATGTTTTTTCTCCCCAAACAGGTATTGCCTTTTACCCAGGCAAGGCTCGGCTGCTTAGCTGCAAACATCATTACTACGATCACATTCCACCTCTGATAAATCCAGGTCAGCCAGGAGACATTGAATGCACCACTCAGAGGATCAACTACACAGATCCTTTTACTAATCTAACTATGGTAATAACAATATCATAGAACACAGCTTGTTCAGTGTGGGGTTTCTGGTCATAATCGCGCTGGAAAGTAAATGTATGTACTACATGCTGTAAAAAAATCCTTGCTTTTGGATGGTTTGGATTTTTTGTAAGCCATCTGTCATTTTGTTTTCAGAAATGTAAAAGATCACAGACAGTGTATATATGTGTTATGGAAGATCAGCTCTCCTGTGGGTGTGTGCAGCACAAAACCCTTAATGGCATAAAATAAGTCATTTTTCACAGTGACCCTCTCACTTCATTCTTCTCCTAAATGAACTGGGAAGCATTTACCTTGATATGGTAAACCTAGCTTTGATTGAAGGCAGTATCAGTATCCATTGAAGGAGGATAGCTAATCTCTTTTTTTATGTTTGCTGGGAATTCATACATGAGTTCCTGCTGGGAATTATATACCATGTTTGTCACACTTCGAAGAATCTTAAATGGGCACCAAGTGCTTCATTACACTGAAATGCTTTGAGCCAGCAAGATGGGTACAGTGAGGAGTGATAGTCTGTCTTAAATTGCCCTTAGAAGTGCAAGGACTCTTGCTTCTTGATAAACAAATGTCCAAAACCCACAAATTACCATATTTAATACTTAAATATTAATATTTAAACACTGAATCTTGATGTAAAGATCTCCTTTTTAAACTAAAAGGAGGGACTGAAGTGGCATTCTTGTTAGCTATTTTAATAGATGTGCACTTAGTGGCAGCCAAGAAACTCTGTGTGTGTTAGATTTCTAGAGTATTAGTGCCAGATGGCAAATTAATGAACAGGAAATGAGGATTCCTTTGCTCCTCTCACCATCTCTGTTTGCTTACAGAAGTATGCTTTGGTTGTTCAAGGCCCTCGTGATGTGAAGAAAAGGGAGCTGGTGTTTTTGCAGTTCCATTTAAATGAGACAGACCAAGATTTTAGTGCCATTGACTACCTGCTGTTTTCTTCTTTCCAAGAGTTTGTCAGCAGGTATGTAAAGGGGGGATGAGCCTGTGGCTGCATTGAACTTGCTGTCACAATACTTGTGGAAGCAGGGCTTTTTCAGTGAAAATCAGGCAGGCTTTTATGATTTTTTAAAATGTTTGTAGTATGTTGGTGTTCTTTCACGTCTTTATTTACTAATCTGACCTTTAAAGAATGTCTTGAGGGCTTTTTCAGTGACAAAAACTGTTCTTAAACCGTTTTTTGCTGCACTTTCTCAAAGCCTGGGGTTTGTGCTGGCTTCCTGCTGTCTGCTGCTGTGGGTGATCAGGAAGTGTGCTGTCCTGGGTAGTGTGTCAGGAAGTGCACCAAGAACACAAACATTTCTGTACCATTTGGGGGTTTTAAAAGCAATTGCTGTAAAGGTCAGATCCCTAGATTGCTTTGTTGTGATTTCATTGAAAGATTAACTCTGTTTCTTTGTATTGCTGGCTTTATTTAAGATTCTACAGAATTATGTAAATTCATATATGGGGTTTTCAAAATTGTATTTTTGTATTAGTTTGGCATTTCATGCTTGATGGTTTAATTTTTCTTTAATTTAAATTCAAGTTCCGTTCTTTTCTCTGAGATCCAGATTAAAAGTTAATCAAGAAATATTAGTCATAGTGACACCTGATAGAAATCCTTAATTTGATAATCGATGCTCAGTGAAAAAGGGACAGGGGATAGAGGACCTGTGCAGAAGAAAATTAGGTGAGGGAGGGAAGAGAACAGATTTTATTGTAGCAAGGCCTTCTCAGAGGCTTTGACATGGTCATACTGATGCTTTTCAGGTGGATCAAAGACTGGAAGTGTTCAGACATGATATCTCTGGGTGGCCAAAGACCAGTTAGTTGGATTTTCCTTTTGTAAAGCATTTCTGCTTCAGTGAAGACATCCTAAGTCTTTAACTGTTTTCTGTAACTGTACTGAAACACCTCATAAAATGCTAATGTTCTGGGTGTTTTAGGCATTGATATTTTAGGGTGGGAGAACACCAGTTAAGAGCAGTGGTGTAGAAGGTGCTGCTTGTTCCTTATGGTTTTTTTCCTGGTTTTATGGCTTGTGCTCTGGTTAGAAATGCTTACAGTGGGACCCCTTGCGGCAAAGTGCTCAGCTCTTTCTGCACTGCCAGGCACCAGCACTGCCTGAGACCACTGCAGTGCCCTGGTGCAGCTGGCTGGGGACAGCATGAACAGCTCAGTCTGGGCATCCTCAGGCCTTGGAAGCCACATGGGAAAGGGGGATGTTTGTTTGGGGATGCATCCTTTGTGCTTGCTTGAGGCAGGTAGTAGGAATAGGAGTTAAAACTGGTTTTGAACTAACCCAGGTGAATGGTAACATTGGCAAGGGAAAGAAGGCCTTAGTGGTAAATGATCTGCATGTCTAGATGGAATACAGGAAAAGAACCAGCTGTGGGCAAGAGGCCAGTGGTGTCTTTTCTGCAGCATCCTCCCAAACTTGATGCAAATGGTGTGGCTTGTCTTGCTCGGTGCTGTGTTTGCTGTCCTGGCCTGAACTGGCTGGGCTCAGGGCAGGTTGGAAGTTTACATTTCTCCTGACTATGAAAAGTGCATGTGAACCTGCACTGTGTATGTGGAGAGCACTCATTCTGTTCAGCTTCCAGCAGAAGAGAAAATAGATTTCTTGTTCATCAGCAGATGCTAAATTTAGCTGATGGGAAGTCTGGCTTAAGATATCTGTAGAAACTGTTATGTGTCCCTCCATACAGCCTCTGAAATCTTCCATTACTGGCCTCTGTTAACTACTTTTCCTGACAAAGTGTCTCACTGGTTATGAGAGCCCAGAATAACACTGTGCCCAGCAGTTCATGTACAGTGTTATCAGAGGTGCACAAGCAAGAAAAAAATGGCATCCAAAGACTTGTAGCTTTAAGAGATTTTTTGTGGTGTAGTAAGTGCTGAGGACTCGAGCAAGTTCCAGTTGTTTCTGTCAAGGGCTTTATTCTCTGCAGCCCTTCTGTTAAAATTGGATCAGACTCCATGAAACTGGCACTGCTCACTGGTTTTGTTCTGGTCTCCACAGAACACTGCTGCACTGTGTGCTGTTGTTGGCCTCTGAGCTGGAGGGAGATGCTGCTGGCTTCTTTTTCTTTTTCTTTTTTAAGGTAGTGTTTGCTGCTGTGTGTACCGTATTAATTGGAGGGAGGGAAATAATGAAACCCTTGCAAATTACCCAATATGTGTGGCTAAAAATGCAAGTTCCTCTCCTGAACTCTCATTAGGATAATACGTGGGGTTTAGAAGAAAATCCTGAATGTATTCCTGACAAAACTGTTAGTGTAGCATGTCAAATAACTTATGGTCCTGTGAAGTGATGGATGCCAGTATGAACAAATCAGAGATGATTTCAGGGTCTAAACAGAGCCCCATGTTCATGTCTCTAGTCTGGATTGCTGCATGCAGAGAAATACAACATAGAAGGATTGAGACTTTTGGTACCAACACCAGCCTTTATTAGATGCCATGGCTGTTTGAGTTTCCTGCTCTGGGGAAACACAAAAGCAATAAACACATTGGACTTGAACCATCAGTGGGTTTGGCTCTTGCTGTTGCATTGGAATCTGCTGGTGGGATGTCCTGAAGTTCTCTGGCTCTCATGGGGTGGTCCATAGACACTGGTGGTAAGGGATCCACTGCAGCACTACAGCCCAATCCAGAAATAGGTTAGTGACTCCCACACATAAATGAGAAAAAAAAACCCCAAACAGCAACAAAAAGAAGAGGTGTAGCCTGTGTGGGTTGTCTGTCTTTGGTGGGAAGAGGGAATTAAAAGAAACTCCGTGGAGAACTGTTTTTCAGCTTAAAATCCCTTTCCTGTCTTGTGTTCACTTGGTTGTGTGTGGTTTTAAAGCTGTGTTATTTGCCCTCTGCTATAATTTGTGCAAAGCTTGTGCCTCTCTGCTGTGCTCCTCCTGTCCACCCCCCTTTTTTTCCCCTCACTCTGTGGCAGTGGTCTGGATTATGGAGATGCCTCTCAGATCACTTCTCCACAGTTTCTCCTAAGATATTATTAATCCTTCTTTTTCCAGCCTGCAATTACTGTCGAAGGCAAAGCATACTGCTGCTGTCTGCCTACCATAGAAGTTGTGGCTGTAACGTTCAGCTCTGTCTCATAACTTCCTGCCTCATTTTTCCATGTTGGCTTGGAAAGCTTTTCTGTGTTGCTGTATTTAGCCAGCCATTAGGCATATGACTGGCTGGCAGATGCTAATTATGTATGTTCCTCTTCAGTGGCAAAGCACTCCAGGGCTCCCCTGTGCCGTCCCCTCAGCTGCTGCTCTGCCACATCCCAGGAGGGGAAGCAGTTGTTGGATTAGGTGTTCCTGTGTCGCTGGTTTGCTCTGGTGAGGGGCAGGCAGGCCATGGGCTTTGTCCTTAGGCTCTGCCCACATCTTTCCTGTGGGAGGCAGAGAGGTGCCATCCTGTTGGGGTCACTAAACAAGCACCTTATGTCAAAATAAAGATATTCCTAACTTCCTAGGACATCCTGGGAACAGCATGTCCCTTGATAGGTAGCAAAGCGTGTTAGTTTTTCTTTCCAGAAACCCCTTCTCTTTTCTATGCATGTGCACAGTGGAATTCTGAGTCCATTGCCTGAAGCCCTGACTTGAGAGAAGGGCTTTGCTGGGTTTTGCCCTCCCATGGACATGTGTGCATTCATCTATTAAGCCTGAGCAGGTGCTGTGGTACAGAGTAGCCATCAATTTGATATTTAATCAGTGCAGTCCCTGTGGTCCTTGTAGACAAGGCACCTTGGTTTGTAGAAAGAAAAGAAGCCCTGAGTTTAAAAACTAAGAAAAAAATACAGGAAAAGTGCAAATCCGGTCAGTACTGGACAAATCTTCCTGACTGGCCTGTTCTGGAACAAGAGCTTGCTTCCTCACCTCTGCTTTCCTCCTTTACTTCTTTGCATTTTTCTCCTGGAAGACAAAAGGAAAGATGAAGGAAAAGATGAAGGAAAACACCTTCATCTCCTAAAAGACCTGGTTATGCACACCCTCTGCCACAAAAGCAAAGAACACTCTTTCCCTTCTCCTATGTAGATGGATTTAATCTGCATCAAAACCCTCTCCCTTCTTTTAAGGACCAACATACCCTGGCATAGCTCTACAACCTGAAATCTGTCTTAGTAAAAATAGCCTTTAATGATTCCTGACTTCTCAGAGTGGTTTACCCCTTCTTCTCAAATGAAACCTTATTGGAGAAGCAGCTGCAGGGCTGGGCTTATTTCACAGGGATGACATGAAAATGGCTAAAATCACAGTACTGAAGAGCTCCAAGTAAATAGCATGGTTAATTCGCTATGTCCTGTGCAGCTGGTAGAGAAGAAATGGAGACCAGAAATGCCTTCAAGCTATCCCTTTACTACTTGCAGCATGAGGAGTGTTGGAAGCCTTAAAGATTTACAGTTGCAGTATTAAAAAGCAAAACCCCAACCAAAACACACAAAGCAATCCTGCTGTTCTGGGGGCTGCAGATAGCTGTGATTGCCCATTGGGATAACAGTTATTGTCCATTGGGATAATAAGAGTTATTGCATATTGGGATAACAGTTATAGCAGGTGGGAGCCTCACACCAAAGCTAAAGTTCTTCCAAAATAATAGGATTATACTGAATGTCAATTTCAAGGCATTTTAAACATGTATGCATTGTAACTGGTTTATTTGGCAACCAGAAATGAGGTGAAGTATCCTGTCCTTCCTCTTGGCTCTTCCTGCTGTCTCTTGCTTCCTAACATGGTGATGAGTTGTTTCCTGAGGTCCTGGCTCTGCTCCTTTCTGTCCCAGAGGTGGCTGGTGAGCAGAGCTAAACTCCCTGTGGGGCAGAACAATCCCTACAGGCAGGCAGAGCTCCAGGGTTGTGGGGCACCACGTAAGTCCTCTGCAGTTAAGGATGCACCAGTGAAGTGCTACTATTAATGAAAGCATCACTACACACAATGTTTTAAATATGTTGAGTTCAGCAGATGGAGAATAAAAGGAATTGTGAACATAGCTTGAAGATGAAGAGCCTAGGTCTGACCTTCTCCTGACTACAGTGCTACATTGATTTGGTCAATAAAGTAATGCTTTTTTTTTTTCCTTTAGTTCAGAAAAAGCAAAATTCATGAAGGACTGTGAAAGCTCATACTCCAGCTGGAAGTTTTCTGGAGGCTTCCGAACTTGGGTCAAGATGTCCTTGGTCAAAACAAAAGAAGAAGATGGTAGTGAGACTGTTGAATTCAAACAAGAGGTAAAAAAAAAAAAAAAAAAAAAAAAAAAAAGTAGTACTCATGTTTTGGGAGTCTGGTTTTTGTTTCATTGCATCCATGATGCCACTCTGCACTGAGCAATTTTGGCTCTAGTTGCTCCCACTGTTTCTCAAGAAGGAGGGATTCTGTAGAAGTGTAAATGTCTTGATGTGCTCAGCTGTTGGTGTGGCCTCGTGACAGAGCTCAGGAAGATATCTCCTAACAGGGAGGCCAGAAATCCAGGCCTCACTTGGGTTATGACAGCTGTAGTCTGAGGTAAGGGTTCCAAGAGACTGACATAGAAATACTAGCACAGCTACCTACAGTTCAAGGTGGAGAGCAGTTGCCAAAGGAATTGTCTAAGTAACAGCTACTGTTGGAAAGAGGTATTGTTTAGGTTGCCACTGATGTTACAATGAAGAAGTAAATGTAAGCCTTGTATCCTTTGTAGCATTCTTATGTCTGTTTTTTGTGTTTGGGTTTGGAATTTTAGCTGTTGAGTGTCTTTAGAAACATGGAGTAACTTATTGCATCACTTAAAACTAGAAAATATGCAGGTGGAAGATGCAAGCTTATCTAGAGAGGAAATGAGCCTGACTTGCATTCCTGTTCTGTTCACATTAATGCATGGGAAAATAATTATGTTTTGAGTTTGTTTTGTTTCCAGTGTTGGTTGGAAAGGAAGTGTCTCACTAGTGGTGAGAAATGAAAATTTTAAGAGCTGTCTTTTCCAGAGGGTGTCTCTTTCAGAGATTTTACTTTCTCTTGGTCCTTGGTACTCTTGGAAGGAGTGTTCTGGGGAGAGCAAAATGAAGCAGAATCTTCAGTTCTATCCTTAGTTCTAACTCTTAGGTGTTACATGGCACAGCCTTAAGGAAAGCCCCGACTGTGATGGGGGGTACACTCCTACTCCACTAGAGAAGGACAGGAGGCAAATCCCAGAGTCAGGCAAGTCCCATGTTAATACCTTGGTCTGGAGGAGAGGAAAGAATGCATCAGTCTGCTGCTGCCATGTAAGCACTGACAGGAGCTGCCTGTCTGTCCCTCAGCACCTACAGCTCTGTATCATTTGCCATTTGGTGCTTACCATTTTTGAAAGTCTTCCTTTGTGTGCCCAAGTCTAATGTGTCTCAAAGTGGAAACAAAAGGCTGGCTCAAATTCAGGGAAAAAAGAGCTTTTTGTGACCATAAACGTCTGTTTAGTTCAGCAGTTATGGACTGATCATCTGAGTAAGTGAGCACTGTTGCTGGTTTGGGTTTTCTGTTTGTTTTGTGGGTTTGTTTGTTGGTTTGTTTTTAATAAAACCTAGGAACCAGGAATCAGATCCATATTAATAATACAGCAGAAATTGAAACAGCTCAGACATAATTTGTACTTGCTTTGTTTGACAGTACAACATCTGCTCAAATTGCACCAGGAAGTCCATTAGGCTTTCAAATCCAAACCTGGGAGCTGTCATACTGGAAAGATGAACACAATTACTAGGTCAAACAGAACAGTCACTCACTCTGCTAACTAGCCCAGCAGTCATTCATTTGTATTTTCTTCCTTTCCCATTGCCTTTGTTTTGCCTTGTTTGTTTCCTGGTGTGCAGTTTTCTTGGATGAGTGTGGTTGGGGCACTGGTACTCTGCAATAAGGAAATCAGCTGTGGAAGTGTGGGGCAAGTGTTGGAATCCAAAATACAGGGAATTCTCAAAACTTTGGGCCTGTAAGCCAAAGCTTAAATTAAACACTGGATTTGATCAGAGACCTTGGAAAAGGCTTCCAAACTTAAATGCTAGAAGCAAGAATGTGGATTTATAGTTTAGAGCAGACACATGTTAAGCGAAGTAGAGGAAGGTTTAGAGTTTTAGGGTACAGTACTTTAGGTTTGTATGTCATAACATGATTGGCTAAGAAAGCTTACACTGTAGTATGAGTCCATAAGACAAAATATTTAAGGATTGGGTGTAAAACAATCCTTGTTGGCAGTGTTTTATTGGTTAATAAAGGTCTTGCAACAAGAGGTCTTGTGACCTTCTGAACCATGGGGTAAAGATGTGAGCTGAACTCACCCTTCCTGCCTGTAGAAGATAAGGAAAATAAATTGCATCATCTAAAGCAGCTCACAGGTCCTGTCTCTGGTTCATTCAAAACTCCTCACAAATCCTCACAGGCAAGTCTGCAGCAAAGGTGTTTGACCAGAAACCACAAGCTGGGGAAGCTCCCTATGCTCTGAGTAGCCATGAACAGTGTTCTGTCTCCTGTTTCGTCTTGCCTGCAGCTTAAAATCTCTTCAGGGCTGGGGCTGTGGAGAAGACTGAAAGAAACCCTGAGGTATTTGTAAAGAGACTGCACCATGGCAGATTGCAGGCTTTTGTGGCAGGTCATCCCTCATGCCATGGGAAGGGTTGTAAGGAGATGAAAAGAGTGGTCTGCTTAGAGACTTCCAACTCTGCCTGGAAAACTGGGCTCACAAAACGTAGAAAAGGCATGCTCTTCCATCATCTCTCCCATCTTCGTGTCACAACTCTGATGCAAAGTCACAGTGCTGCTGGATTCATTGCTCCCAGTACAGAATTAAACAGGACGAGCAGCAGTACTCCCCTCTGCACGCACCAAGATGTAAACACTCCTTTGAGGCTTGGAGAAGGGAGATGTCCTTCCACCACTGTGCTTCCCTGAGGTCCCTGTGTGGCTCTTGGGCAGTTTGTGTTGTGTCCTAGGAGCAGGGGGCAGTTCCAGCTGTGTTGGTTACTGCCTGTGTACAAAGCCTGTGTAGTTCCCCCCTAGGCTGGGGGCAGGTGGTACAATACGAGTGTTTTCCTGGGCCTGATGTCTTCATGTTTTCCTGGTTGTGGTTTTTGAGACTCTGGCTTCATGTGGCTGTAACACAGTCTGGTATCCTAACCCAGTTCCCTGTTGGAATTGTGTTACAGCTCTCTGCTGGGCAGCATTAGTTCCAAGTGGTGACCTAGTTAATGGGCAGTACTGGGAAGTATGGGTTTGGTTGTTAATACCTGGGCTTCTTTCCGTCCATGTTAATTCTGCACTTGCTGGAATGTTCTAGTTTATTCTACAATCCATTTTTCAAAAAGAAGGAATCTTCCTGCCACCATTATGTGGTTCTCTGGCAAATAAATTTAACATTCATTCATGAGAACTTTCCAAATGTTTTATTGCTGTAAGTAAATTAATTTTGGAAATAAATTGTCCCCTCTTGAGAGGCAATGTAGAAATGGTATTGTAGTGTGATACTGAGTGAGAAATAGGGAAATAATGAGACAGAGGGAGGACGTATTTTGGCAGCCCATTGCTCTAGGTAGAGAAAGGCTGCAGTGGAAGTCCCTAAATAGTCTGGTATTTTCACCTTCTTACAGGCCTTTTCTGTTGCACAAAAGACTCATTGTACTGCTGAAGAAAGTAACCTGCACTTTTCTCTCCCTCTCCCTAGACCAGTGTGGTTAACTACATTGACCAGAGAACTAAACCAAGGAGTGACCAGCTGTTCTTTGTGGTGTTTGAATGGAAAGATCCTTTCATACAGACTGTTCAGGACGTGAGTAACCCGCCTGTCCCCTCTTCAGTCACTGTCTGACTGTGCGTGCTCGTGCTGGGTGTGTGCGTACACTTGCCTCTGTCACCTCACCCCAAGAAGAAATGCGGAGAAGAGTGAGGATACTTCTGAAATTTCAGTGTAGACTCTTCCTTATGTCCAGTAATGCATTCTGTGTGGAGGTTCCTTGGGCTGGTGACACTCAGCATTCTGCTTGCAGCTAGAGGTACCATGAAGCTAAGAAAAGCGCCTGTCCCTCTGTTCAAGCAAAGGGTAGCTTCAGGGCAGGGCTAAAATTTGTGCTTTAGTAAGTCTGCTGCATAATTTGATTTAATGGCTTCTTTTTTTTTAGTTGACAAGAAACCTAGGCTGAAATAAGAATAATAAAAATAGCCTAGTATATTTTTTTAATCCATTATTATAATAAATTCATTAGAATAAAATCAGCAGCAAAATCTAAAGTGTTGGTGTTTTCTTGCCCAAAACCAGAGTGTGAATGCAGACTGTGTGGGACAGGAGTTGGTCCTTTGCACTCCTGCTATCCCAGCCCAGGCACCTCCTTGGCCTTTAGAGCCCAGTCCTATTCCCACAGCTCTCACTCCTCTCTACCTATGTGGAATCGGATGAGGGGACTAATATTTGTCATCTCTTTCAGATTATCACAGCAAATCCCTGGAACATGATTGCTCTTCTTTGTGGTATCTTCCTGGCCCTGTTTAAGGCAGCAGACTTTGCTAAGTTAAGCGTTAAGTGGATGATCAAAATCCGAAGAAGGCATCTGAAGAGGACTCGTCAAGTAACAAACCACATAAGCTGAGACTAAGACTGCCTTTTAACTGTTCATAGCAGGAGAGATAGAAAATAACTGGAATAAACTGCAATCAGCAATTAAAGCTGAAAACCAGGTATGCTTTCTTCCAGAGAGATGCTGGCTGGAGGAACAGCCTAGTGAACTGGCCTTGGAAGTGCAGAAAGAGCTAACTCTAGCACAGGTCTAACAAACTCACACTTTTCTAGTCCAAGTTTAACAAGTTTACCTCTGTGTATGGGGGAACCAGGGGGAAAGGTGGGAACTCGCTGATGTCCAGAAAGTCATAACTGTAGTAAATTGTGAAAAAGTGGACAGTATTTGAATGTTTCTCCAACAGATTCTTTAGTTTCTGCATCAGCTGTGAGCTGCTCCCATAGCACAGTCACTGCCTTGATGGTGCTTAGTGGAAGGTAAAGTGCTCTGAAAACACCCTGGCCTCCCTTCTCCAAAGTATATTTTAAAACAAAATACACTGGAATTCTATTACATGTCATCTTTAAATCAAAGTACAATGACTTTAATATTAAAAAATACTTCAAATAATCTATGGTGTGCCTTCATTGAAACTACCTGCTCTCAGGTTGGGAAGGAGCTTTACAGGAGACAGGAGTGCTGTGGCATGAGGATAAGGTGTAAATCACAGATCAGTCCATCTCAAAGGAAACTCAAGCAACAGGACAGCGTGGGGGGCTGAGCTGGTGGCTGATCTCAAAGTCTGTCTCAGGCTATTGTTCATCCCTCTTTCTGGCAGTCTTTCCTAAGGAAGTGAAAAATAGTCTTTCAGCAGCAGGGCATGGAACTGTGATTCTGTTCTATGGGGAATGCCTGCTCACCAGCTGTGCTGGGGTGCTGGTGTCTTTTTCTTCCTTATAAGTCCCTTGTTAGTTGAGATGCCTGACTTGGACGTGTGGAGTCTACAGGGAGCAGGGCACCACTGTGTGTTTGCTCTGAAGGCTTTGCTGCAAGGACACCAACTCAGAGTTTGCTTCTTCCTTCCTCTTCCAGCAGGGTACTCAGAGGAGTAAGTGTATCAAAAATACCCCCTCACCGTCCTTCCTTGTTTTTGGCATCTGAGGAAGCCTTTTGGGACAAAATTTCCTACTTTCAGCTGGCTTCCAGAGCAAATTAAGGCACTGCATTGACCAGACAGCCTCAAACAGGGGAGCAACAACTCATTGCATTAAGATAAATAGCAGCACTGGCTGTTTGGGGGAAAATGTTTACTCAGGGGACAAAGGGGTTTGTATGAGAGAAAGGTGGTGTCCAGTCCCCACCTTGTCTTCAGTATCTCACAAGGATGGCTCCTGAGCAGCTCAGCCTAGTGCACAGCAAGGGATTCAGATTAAACTGAACAAAACCAGCAAAGGGCAAACACTGCATGGTTGAAGCAAAGAAGGCTACTCCATCTCTGGGTGGTGGGGAACAGGACAGAAACCAGGCAGGGGGTGGAGGAAGAAACGATTGTAATAGGTTCTGATGGATCCTACTGCATTTTTTCTTTTTTATTTGCTAATAAGGTCAGAGAAGGTAAGCTGGAAGACAACGTAGCTGCAGCTGTGGGGTGAGTAGAAAGCACAGTTAAATAAAGGACAAAACTCCTTTTTGCAGTATGTACTATTTTTTCCCCTCAATAAACTCCCACAGCAGTCCACTTCAGTCACTACATCTCAGCTGTCAAGATGTTTTGTTTTATAAGGAAATGTTACAAGAGCAGACCAGCGATCCCAGCCAAGAAACCTTTCTTTTGCATACCTATTTATAGGAGCGATCCTGACAGCAAGTGTTGCACAATTTGGAAGGCTATCTTACGGCTCCTGCGTTGTTTTTTTTCTATTACTTAAGCCTGATGTCCCTATTTGTAACCTTGGGAGAAACTCGTAAACAATTACAAATGGCAGTGATTTATTCCTTGAACCCCTGCAAGGTGTTTGAGTCCCCATTTGTGTAAGTTATTTTCATTTAGGCTCTAGGACAGATGAACAAATTTTGTCGCACACTGGGAACTTTATTTTTCTAAGGGCAACAAGGCACTAAAGCACTAAACCAAGGTGAGCTGTGCTTGTGTGACTGTCCTTTCCCTTCAGGCAGTGCTAGTCCCATACCCTCTGTGAAACAACTACTTGGACACAAAAATGAAGCAACAAATTAAGTGTAATACAGTTGACTCAAACAGCATGGCAGGGACTTCCCCACTTTTGCCACTCAGTGGAAAGCCACACTGGACAGCTAAAAAGTTGTTTGTAACAGCCCTTCTAATTCTACTGGTCTTCAGAAACACAAAGATGTGAGGTACAGCACTAAATACAAACATAAAGACTTTATTGAATGCTGCTCAATTCCCCAAAGATCTTTCATTACAAAATTTTTCCACACAACTGCAATTGAAGAGATTGGAATGGTACTCTGATAAAAGATGTGAAAAAAAAAATACTTGATCAAGTAAACAGACAAGACTTCTATTGTCAACTTTCCACCTTTAGAAAACAGACTGCATTTTCTTTAAAGAAAACAAGGAATAATTTCTTGACATTCTTCCCACCTTACTAAAAAAAAAAATAGTAATGCCAATTTTGGTCTCATTCTTCAGTCCATGAAATGCTAAAACTAATGCAGAAACATCCAAGATGGGTCTCTCTTGGAGACTGCACCACTCTGGAGGGTCCTTGGGCTGATGAGGAGCATCATTGATGGGCTCTCCCGAGGAAGCTCCATCCTCAGCTGTAGCAGGAGGAAACCCCTACCTAGCCCAGGACCCAAGAGGCAGCAGAAAAGGGGTTATGGGCCCTGGCCACCCCAACCTGTTGCAGGTGATTCTTTCCCTACCCTGCCTCCTTTCTAATGTGAGCATTGTATAAATCTAAATCTGAATCCAATCAGGAATTCAAGGAAAGCTCTGTATCCGAGTTCCTTTCAATGCTGTAAGGGGCATATACTGAATATCTCAAGTTACTGGTAACGTACCTTGGTTTTATTTGAGAAAATACAGCACAACTAGAAGCCTTTTCTATCATCTTAACCAAAGTATGCAGCAATGTGAAAAGCACATATAAAACAAGGAAAAATGTGTACGTAGCAAACTATACCACCTATGTGCAACACAATCAAAAATTCAAGTCATAATTCTCACCACTCCCGTAATTATTTCACTCATTAAGGATGATAACTCAGTTCTATGAAACACTGGAAGTGACAGTATATCAATAATTAGACAAATTTACAATATGTTGTGGTAATGACATCACTTAACTGCTGTATTTAAATTCAAATCTTTACACTTGCCAGAGAAAAAATTTGGCTGTTTCTATTATACTGAGGTTTCTTTTGCAAATCCTTATATATTTCAAAAGGGTACAAAAAAAGAATGTCTGCCGAGTAGAGGTGGTCATTTCTTTTATTTGGCACTTGTATTGTGTGCATTGAGCACGTTGTGAGTGGCGTTCTGCTTTTCTGCCATCGCCTTCTTAAGCTTTAACTCCTCCAACCTTCTCCACAACTCTTCACGTTCCAATTCTTTCTTTTTCTCTCTGAAGGAAAGAGTGAAAGATCAATTTCAGATGTGTTTTAAGCATGGTCTGGAGACACAGTAACGTAACTGTGACTAGCATCTACTAATTCCACTTCAAAGTTTTTCTCCAAAGCTATTTTTAGAAGCAATTACAGTTTCCTCAATTAAAAAGAGAGCATAACAAGTCATGGTGAGTGCTGAAACTGTACCTTGCTCCAGCAAATGCAGACAATTGCTGTAGGGTGGCTTTGCACAGCTGGCTGCTGTTTTAAGGAGGCTTCTTGTCACATGTACGCAAATTAAGGGACTGAGAATCTTAGAGGGAAGAACACAGCTGCCACAAGGAGGCTTGGCAGTGGTCTCAGCTGTCCAAGGGTCCCCTGTGCCCTGCCTCCCTGACTCCAGCAGTGCTGATTAGTAGGTTATTAGGGTAAGCGCTGGTTCTGCTGGGCTATGAAGAGTTCTCCAGCTCCATTCTCTTCAGACACCTGAGGCAGCACAGCCAGCAGCAGCTGAGACCCACCCAGGAGGGAGCACATCCCCTGCCCAGGCAGGAGGGGAGCTGGGGTCCTCCTGTCCCTTCCCTGGGCTCAGCTCTCCCATGGCACTGCCAGGCACTGCCTCACTCATGGGACACCCAGCACCAAACAGCTCCACTACAGAGCCCCACAACAGCAAAGCACCAGCCAAAATTACAGCTTGGACATACTCCTCGGTGGGAACTTGGAAAAAGGCTCAGTACCTTTGCCTTTCTGCTTTGTACGAGCTTGTGAGTTCATCAAAGAGCTTGCCATTCATTTCCATCAGGGTTTTCAGCACATTGTACACCAGTGCCACAATGGTTCTGAAACAGAAGGAGCACAGCCATAAGATTTACTAAGTGACAAAACTAACTTCAGAAAACAAGCATTTTATTTCTTTTTTGGATTCCAAGCTTCTTATTCAGGTTACTACTCTAAGGCCAGGGAGTTTTCTGAAACAAAATCCTCTCCATTTTATTAATTTACAGAGGAAATTATAGTATAGTTAAACATTTTTTGAAATGGCTATTTAATCTTAAATTCCTGACTTCTGTAATTGCACAGGATATAATTATTCATGCTGTGGCTGTACTTTAAAGCCATTCAATTATGTGAACCTTTAATAAACCAAGTTTTAACAACAACTCTGTAATATTTGAGCAATGAAACATGAGAGTCTAGAAAAATAAAACTTCTGGCTTGTAGCTTCAAGAAGGCAGCAGACAAACCACAGGCTTAGTGTGGTTTAGCACAGCAAAGCTCTCCTAGCAGTGTTTCTGGGCAGCAGGAGTCTTGCTAAAGAACTAGAACCAAGAACATCAGATAATGGATTTGGGTACCTCAGTTTCCTTAAGAAACTCACCAGTTTGAGCAATGCTGGCTGTGTGTTACATGGCTGCCTGTATTCCTGCACTACCCTTCTTTATGTGAAAGTATTCATATTTCAACAAACCATCTTAAACATTGTGTTATCTCCTTTAAACCTACTCATCTTTATACAAATAAATAAAAAACCCATGAAAACAAACAATAAAATGCCTATCATTAAGCTTAATCAATAAGCAAAAAGCAGGTAAACTGTCTTTTCTGTCTTCTCCCTCGCTAGCAGCTCCCCACTGACTGCAAAGCTGTGACCTTGAAAAAGGAGTCAAAAAAAACCCTAAGGAAATAACCAAAGAACCAGTTTTGCCTTTTGAGTGCACTCTGTCCACCATGGCACTAAGGAATCTCCCAGCTGTTCCTGAGAACCTTGTGCTCATTCCATTCAAAATGCACAGCATCCTTTGCCTGTTTATACACTTATTTTTTTTAAAATTTGATTTTTTTTTTACACCCTGGCTTTCATGTGGTTTGAGGTCAAAACCTTATTTAAGGTTTTGGTTTTCAGAGAGGAAAAGTTGGATTCTGAGCAAGAAGTTGAGTCCGTATCAGACAACCAGATGGATAAAAGCATGTTTTACTGCCCTCCAAAACAGATTAGAATCAAAGGATTAGACTTTCTTCTCCAAACTTCCTTGTCCTCAAGTAGGCAATTATCCTGTGTCTTTTACTTCCTTCATAAAGAGCAACTTCTGCCTGCACAGAGGAAAGAGGGACATCCTCCAAATTTGCTGAGGTCTCAAATACAGTGATGGTCCAAGGACTATTCCCCAAAGTTTATATCCTGTCTTGGCTGCTACATTTGCAACTAGACACACCATCTACATAAACCCAGAATAATTGCAAAGCCTCCAAAGGCTTAAAACAGGACATCTCGTTTACTGCAGGGTTATGAGGCTCCTGCTCACCCTGGCTTTTGCCTGTACAAGCTTTATATTCTGCATACTAACTTGCAATTTAATTCAGAGTACTGGCACCAGCAAGCTTTGCTTTTCAGTATTTAAATACCATTACTGCTTTTTCAAACACAGGAATACCAGTATTTCACTTGTGGCACTAAATAGAAAGTGAAGTAGTCACTCATTTCTCAGTCCTACCATCCTTTATAAGGGTTGCTATTCTCTGACAGGATCTTTTCCTCTTCTTATCTCACTGATCAGCAATAAACACTTATGAAGGCACAGACAGCTGTATTCATCTCAAGTATTAAAGGACAGCAAAGCATAAACAGAACCTTGGAAATGGTTTTGGCCTAAGTAGCATTAATTTCCATTTTGAACTAACACAAAGGATCAGATGTGATTACAATACAAAGATCATCATCCAATTTCCTCACACTTTTTCAATAAATTTCAGGTCTCCATCGTAACAGTGCAGAACAGTGAAAGGACAACACAGCTGAAAGCGACACTTGATTTCCAGAATGTCATGGATTTCATCTGATTTAAGTAAAAATGAAGTCACATTTATAAGCCCCTAATCCAAGCCTGAAACAGTGGACAGTTTATTTATGGTGCTACAGATAAAGTGAAGCATTACATACGGATTCCAGTGTTCTTTGGAGATCTTGTACAAACTGCCAAACATAATTGGCAGAATTTTATCAATGTTCTCCTCAATCAGGCTAAGAATGTATTCGTTATTCCAGAAGTACAAAGCTCTTTCTGCAACCTGAAACACAAAGTTAAGGGTTTATAACATCCTTAAAATAAGTTACCACAAGGTTTGCTTGGGGTTTTTTGATACTTATTTTATTTACCTGAAAATGTGAACTTGACACACTCTTGGATATTTGCTTAAATAAAGGCTCTTCTATTTTTTTGAACTGTGTTGGTTCTATAACATCTAAGATTTCTTCAATTTCACCTAAAAACATGACCTGTTTGTTTAGAAAGGAAAAAATGAATGAGAGTGTTTCATATCACCACCGTAAACAGAAGCAAACGAAATACAGCTAATACATTAGTCATGAATCCTGCAAAGAACACTGTTTGTCATTACAAAGCATTTAGACATACACAGGGCTTTTGCAGCCTAAAAGAAGTCAATCATCACCCTCAGCTAACAGGTTACAGCTCTCCTCTTGGACTTCTTTTGTGTGAATACTGAATACTTCATCAAACTGTTTCTCCAGAAAATGGGGTTTTACAGTTAAAAAGAAAAATAGGGCATCTTATTTCAAGAATGGTTGCAGAGATTATCAGATATCACCAAAGTAGCTTTTGAAGTGATAAGTAGTTAATTCCCATATAAAATTGCAACCAGCAGAACTCTGTGCAGTGAAAAATTTATCACCACTTGCAGAAAAAGAGACAACGGTGTTAAGGGACCCACTTTTAAAGAGCTACTGGGGATGGAATCTGGTGGGATAAATCAAACTCCTGGTTTTCAAACTAATTTTTAACCACATAGAAGAAACCAGACTGCATCACATGACAAAGGTGAGTGCCTCAAGAAGCTTCAAGAACTGCAAGTTTTCTGCAAGATCTCTTTAACAGCACAGCAGAGAGAAGGTTTGTGAATCTGCCCCACGAGATTTTACATCACAGCAGACACCAGAAATGAGACACAAAACCAACCTCTTTCTGACTGCATGTTTTTGGCCAAAATTTGAGCAGTCCTCTGATTACCTGTGTGAAAAATACAAACAAGTTAAAACAAGACAAGTTTCTATTAAACACTTGATATAAAAAAAAAAAAAAAAGTAGTACTGGTTTGCTTTTCCTTATCCACTAAACACTTGATATAAAAAAAAAGTAGTACTGGTTTGCTTTTCCTTATCCAGAGGTTCAACGAAAACTGAATAAACATTCATTTAAATATTTGTCTCATTTAGGTTATCAGAGTAACTCGGACCCCTATTGCTTTGTGTGCCTGTGATTATCCATTCACACTCTGCTGATCACATCAAAGCGTCACAAAGTGAAGTTAACCCCCCTGTAGCTAAATTTCAAAGAATATTTTTTGTCTTCTACTCATCCATACTTCAGGGAGCACCTGCCTTGGCATCAAAGGTTTGAAGCCTGAGAGGAAACAATAAATGCTGACAGGGCTCTACAGAGGAGCCATGGCCTCCCACTCTTCCTTTTCTCTGCTACAATTTGACATATTAGATTGGAAACTCAAGTAAGAAAGATGTGAACTTACAGAGAAAATGTGTTCTAATATCTACATTTGAAACTAGCTTACACAAGACTGGAAAAACAAAACCTTTGGGAAAATTAATTGGAAAGTACAGCCCCCAAGAGGAATGGAGGGAATACAGCAAAGAAAGGCTGGAGGCATTTTTCCTAGAAATAAACATCTCACATGGCATCTAAATTACAAAATGAATTCTGGCTTTAAAAAAAGGACACAAAAAAACCCTGCAACTATGCTCCAGAAGCAGAAACATTCTCAGAGTGTTATAAACTTCCATTCTGAAGAAAGGACCTCTACTTTTCATGATACAACAGCACCTAACTGATCATATCTAAAGGAAAAACTTACTCAATTATTTTAATACCTTCCACATTTGCTTTTTGTCATGTTGATTTTTTTCCTTCAGCTTTCCAGCTGGCTGCTTTATTAACAACTACATGTACTATCAAAAGCATCTTTCCAGAGAAAAAAGTTAGTAAGACTAAAGTGCACTTCCTAGCACAAATTACTGCAAGAATTTTTAAATATACATTGCTAGAGAAGAGACCCATATTCTCAACTTGATAAAGAAGTAACATGTTCTGAGTATAACAGTGCACACCTCAACAAGATACGTATTCCCTGTTCCTCCTTGATGGAGTATCAGTTTCCAGCTTGACTGTGCCTTTATATTAAAAAGCTGACACCTACACATTTATGTTCATGGACTGCTGCTTTTACTACACAGATTAAGATTCTTCCCTGAGCTACAGGATTCCCATGAAGTGGGTTACAACTGTAGGCACCTACTGGAAAACTTAACTCACGTACAAGGACTGCACATTTAGCCTGATTTCTTCCATGTAAAGGCCATTGCACTCAACAGGGTTAGGTAACAAACTCCTCTTGTCAGCTCTGCAAACATCAGGACTGACCTGAGGCAGACTACCATAGCTACAAGAGCTCGGATTGAATGTCCTCCAAATTGACCCTGAGTGACAATCCCCGCCAGAAAAATAACAGTAAGGTATGTGTGAAGACAGCCTTCTGATGGAGTTCTTAAAATATTACTTGACCTAAAGCCAAGAAAAATTTCCAATGCAATCTCATCAGTTGACCCAAATTTTAACATTTACTTTTCAAGCATTTCAGAAAGTTTCTTAAAGCTTCACTTCTTATCTTAAACTTTATTTCCTTTATAAAACAACTTTTACTACACACTAGAGTAACAACCAAAGCAAACACAGGTAGTGACTCTGTACTGAGTTCCTGTGTCTTCTCCAGCCTGAACTCACCTTTAACTGATTAAGAAGCAACCCCAACTGTACAGACCACAATCCAAATGAGCCTCAGAACTGCACTGTGGCACTGCTCTAAAGCCCTGCCTTGTTCTCAGCAGTTTGGGCTTGGATCCTGCACCACACTCCTGTAAATTTGTGTCAGGAAGTTGTGACCTTGTCACTTCATTCAATCTTGCAGGTTTTTATGCAACACTACATGTTCTGCTCACATCTCAGCTTTAACTGTCAAAATGCCTGGGCTGTTTCTTCACTTGGCTTAAGGAACATGGGTTACACAAAGCTCACATCTCAGCTTTAACTGTCAAATTAACAGCCTGGGCTGTTTCTTCACTTGGCTTAAGGAACATGGGTTACACAATTCCTTTCTCCTCACCCTATCTCACAAAATAAGCTAATTGACCAGTGTGGCCAGGAACACTGCAGCACAGGGGGAAAGATGCTTCAAGCACACAGGGCAAATCCATAGACACCCTCCACCAGCTACAAAATAACTGGTCAGCTGAAATGGCTGTGCAGAAAACAAGCTTCCTGAAAGGGCACTCAGTGAAGATCAATGTTATTTTCTCAAAGCTGTTTGTCTTTTTTTTATAGAAGAAAATTTAGGTCTTGCATAAGCTCCTAATTTTTCAGTCACAAAAGGGGTGAAGTATTTAAATACCAGCATAGCCCTAATCAAGATATTCCTGATTGTCCAACTAAAACCAGTGTCTTTTATAGCTGGCCTGACATCACTCTGTGTCCTCACGAGCTGCTGCTGAGCCTCTGTTCTTCATGGGCCCTGCCAAAGCCTGTGCATAAACTCTTTCTAGCTGAGCTGTCAACATGTATCATGGGAGACTCAGTCTGGCAAAAGCCACACATGCCTGAATCACCTGAGTTTTGACTGCCAAGAGGCAGCCCAGAAACTGAAGAGGACAGACAGAAACACCACATTTGGAATTTCAGAGTTCTTTCTGTCTAAATGAGGTGTTGTTATTCTTTTCAACTTTTATTTCAGGATTGTTTATTCCCTAAAATATTTCAACTTCATGCAACGGCTAAGCACATGCAATTGTACCAAAACCACTGAAATTTTAGTTTTTATGAGGAGAGAATACAGTCATGACATGCTTTCTCATTTAGGGTAGTTTGGTTGATACCAGAAGTTCAAACTTATAGTTAAATCTGTGCTCTATCTTGGCCACAAGTTAAGAGATAAGTGCCCTTGCAAACTCAGAATTTTCTTAGCTATTCTAATTTCATTTCTACCCCCCGAAAAAATCCTACCTCTCCATCTTTAATCAGGATAATGCAGCACTGCTGCACAGTTTAACAGGTTACCCTGCAATATTTAATTGAAATTAAAAAATAGAAAGACATCCAACTGAAAAACACTTACAGGCTCTGTTAAAGTTGTATCTTTTTCCAGGAACTGTACGACACAATAGGCAAGCTGGAATGTAAGTCATATGGTTATTTAGTTTAAGCAGACAGTGTTTGGACATTGCAGCATTACTAAATATCACAACTTCTAATGGAAGCACTTCAGATCATGAAGGGGGAACCCAACCCAAGACACCCCTACACAGCCATTTCGTATTAGTCCAAACTAAACAAAACAGCAATTAAAGCAGCAAGGCCTGCTCTATCTTAAAAAAACCTTCCTGCATACAAAAAATCATCTTTTCAACCTAGAAAATTATTTTCAAGCTTGGCAGATATCTCCCTAACTCAGATCCCATATCCAGACAGATTTTTCTGAACATCAACTCCTGTATTAACAATACAAAGCTATCACTTTCAAACATCTATACTGGGGTAAAAAAGGCCATACTTCCAGTAAAAACCAAGTTGTAACACAGGTTTGACTGAGCACACATTGCACATTGCTCAGGTGACATCTACAGCACACAACATTCAGTGGTAAGATTACAAGTGAAAGAATTTGAACGTATTCCAAGGCCACAAGAGATGAGGCAGCTGCTGCCCAGCTGAGTATCCTGTTCCAATGCAGCCATGGCCAACAAGTGCCTGCGGAAAGGTGGAAGAAGTGGGGAAGCAGAATGGAACTAAGTCACCAGCCCTGCTCTCCCAGCCTCTCCTGGTTTTTGTGTAGTGCCTGCTCAGGCCAAGGATATTTAATGTTATATAATTACTTAGAGTTTAGTTACTGAGCACATCACTGATTAAGTAAACAACCATCCCATGCAGAAACCATACAATAATGCTGTTACTGAACTAGTTATACTCTTTTTTAGATTCCATTAAGACTCATTTTAAAAAGTCACAGAATATCACAATATAAAGCAAAGACAAAAATTACGTAATAGGTATTACATTTCAATACTCAGGATGCTTGAATTTAAGCACCATCTTTTTGGGTGGTTTTGTTTTTTTTGGTTTTTTTTTTGGGTTTTTTTTTTGTTTTGTTGGGGTTTTTTTGTTTGTTTGGTTTTTTTTACTGTTTTATGCCAAAGCAGATAATTACAATGCTGTAATTGCAACAGGTCTAATTTATTTATTTTGCTCTTAGGCTACTGATGCATTTGTATAGATTCAAAAAATAACAAATGTCACACATTAATCTCACAAATCCCATCATTTGCGTATATTCAGTACAGTAAAGCTTTACTGTTCAAAGACACAAAGACTCAAGCTTACTTCATCTTTAAGGCTGGCTTTAACTTTGAAGGGTAGGCTGTATTTTACTCAGCAACAAAGCAGCCAGGCCACTTGGGATTGCAAAGCAGATTTAGCACTGGCTTAGGCCTTTGGGATAAAATGAAGCACACAGTGCTGTGTGTGCACCTGGCACCAGTGTTTTATGAAGGGACAGAAGAGTGGCCTGGTCAGCAAGAAAAATGTGACTTTCAGGTACAGCTGAATTAATAGGGTCCTTTCAGTAGCCATGAACTGGATTAAATGTATCCCAGAAAAAAAGGGCAGCTTGCTGTACTGACCTGTCAGTGAGAACACCTTTGGGAGGTGACTGGGCCCTTTCATTTCACTGACTCATTTCATGAAGCAGCAAGGCAATAAACCCCAACGACAAGTGATTTGCTTAATTTAAAACTTCATATGAGAATTAGGAATTAAGTGAGCTCTTCACTTGATCCTGTTTGTAGACTATACAGTCACAACGATTTCACTTTCATTTACAAGAAATCTATTTTCTTGTATCTTCAGTCTGTATGGAGCTGTATTAGTGAGCTAAATTACAAAGCAAGTTTTAATTAGCCACAGCAGAATTACTTCCAAGTTTGCATCAACCATATTCAATACTTGTAGTGCCATATGTCTTGAAAGGACACAGATTATTCCTCAAACGAAATGCTGAATGTCTGTGGCAAGTATAAGAATCAAAGTCAGCTGAAGAACTGCAGCATTCTGACAGCATGTCATGGATCTACACAGTTCCTGGCTGATCCAGAGAGCTACTGTGCATTTCTGCTATTTATAAATGGCAACAACATTCTCCCTCCCACCCCATCACTGGTGCAGCTTTAGGAAGAAAAAAAACACTTCTGAAATAAATACCTGGCCATACCCAAGGTTCCTTTACGCACAGCATTTAAGTCACATAAAGGAAATGACAACAGCACAAGGCCCTGGGATTAAATGAAGTTTAAAGTGTGACAAGACTACAAGCAAAAAAGCTTCCAACTTCAGCTGATACGTCTTTGATTCACTGGTACATTCTTTCACTTGTAATATATGCCAAACATTATCTCAAAATTAACATTTAGGTATAAGATCTGGAAGACTTTTAGAAAAAGTGACTGAATTTGCAAATATTTTGGAATATTGATATTATAACATAGTGCTTTAAATTTCATTAGTTTCAAATGTAAATACAAAAAACCCCACCACTCTTAAAAATAGGCAAAAGCTTACCTGTGCATGAAACAAAGCTAATCCCTTTGCAGTATGCATGGGAATCAGAACTTTCATAAGGAACTGTTTGTGTTCTGCTTTCAGTGGCAGTGCAAAACCATTGATAATACTGAAAACATGAATAAGCAGGATTTATTTTTATTAAAAAAAAATTTTTCCTAGCAAGTCAAGAATTTCTGTAAGTTCAACTGAAATTCCATTTCTGATTCAGTTTTTAAACCTGATTATTTTGAAGCCATACAATAGCTCTACATGTGCACAACCTTTAAAATTAGAGTTTAGACTGTTAGTAAGGAATACCAGAGAACCACACTAGAAGCTAAATAATACCCATTAGATGAGCTGAAGTATTTTTATCATGACTTCCATTAAATAAAATCATCTACAGTAAGTCCTGTTGCCTAATTGTAAAGCTTAGACAGATATATCAGGAAGCTGATCCATTTCACCCACCATCACTAGCAACTTGCAGAGAAAAAAGTTTATACAATTTTAACAGTGCACTTTAAACACATGTTTTGAGATTGTTGAACAACCTTTCCTTTCAAAAACAAAGTTTAGAAGTTGTCTCATTGATTCAGTCCTCTTATATTTAAGAGCTGATGACCTATAGACAAGACAGAAGTCCTTCAGGAAAAGGTTAGTTTCTTTTGCCCCTTACATTTTAGGCAAGTCTGAGAAAATAATGGGATCCCTATTACTTGATTTTTCATGAAAATTTGTTCCACAATAACTTCATCATATTTGTATTTTTAGTTAGACTAATAATACAATTTCCTACTGTGAAATGTGTGACAGTTTTGGAAAGGCTTTAAAAAATACCAGAGAAAAACTTCAAAGTTCAATTTAAGTTAATGAAATAACAACCAAAAAAAAAAGAAGTAACTAAAAACCCCTAGCAATTACAAGGCTTTCCTGAATAAAACTGAAGGAAAACCAGCCTGCTGAAGATGAAAACAATTCAGCACAAGGACAAAAGCTAACATTCATTTTCTGAATCAAAGAACAAGTCATCTATCAGGGAGAAGATAACCAAGAGCAGACAGGTCTGACAAACAAGAACCCTTGAGAAACATTTTTTGCCTGTCATCTTTAAAACTTGCACTGAAAAAAGAATAATTTATTCTGTGTCCTAATTTGATATTCATGTAGTAATCCAGACAGTATTAGATTATCAGTGACTGCAGTTCATCACTTGTTACTGTAATGATTCTCTTCCCCCCTCCATTCCCAAAGCAGAAAAGCTGAAGCAAACATTCACAATAATGTTTCGTATTTTTCCTGTGTCAGATCAAACTTACCTTCCTAATATCTCAAGAAGTTCAGCAACACCATTGAAGTGCTCTGTTTCATATATAAACCTGTTACCAAAAAAGACAACCATCAAAATTTGCCACAGAGGCTCACAGATTCCAAAGAAATAACTTTTACTAAGCTTCAAATATTTGAAAGCAAGATCACAGACCAAACACAGGTCTTTTACTTCAAGAACAAACCACTGCAGAGACCCAGACTGTGAAGGCAAGATAAAATATTCCTCAACCTAGTCACACACACACACACACACACAGCATACCTGAGGAAAATGTTGTTTATCTGTTTCCTGATGAATGCTCTTAAACCGAGGAACTTTCCATAAATTCTATGAAGAACTGTCTTTAGGAAATCACGTTCTCGTGGGTCTTCACTGTCAAAGAGCTCCAACAACTTTAAAAATTAAATTGAAATGTATTACTTTTGAAAGACTGATGGTTTTGTTACTACCTGATTTGAATTTTACCTTTAATTTACAAGTTTACATTAGGAAAAAAAATAGAATCAGTTTAACTGTACATTTTGTTTAGATGTCAATAGTAGACTTTCAAAATTATTTTTAATAATGTTGATTTTTTTCTAATGAGATCATCAGCTTCATTCTTTTCCTGTGTAGAACAGACACTGAAGTCATTCCAGTAACTATTATACCATCAAAATAAAAATGCAGCTGCAAACATGAGATTATCAGACTGTAGATAAGTGGTTTACACTTGTTACTTAAGAATGAATCAAATCCATATCCTGTATTTACAAGTTTGCAACTAAAATCCTTTACTGCTTATCTCAAAACTTGTGTCTTGATGGCCAAGCAAAAGCATTCCTACACAAGAAATTTTACAGTTAAGGAGGGGGTCACAGAATAAGCAAAAGATATGCAATTACTAACCAATTCCCTATTAATACAGACTAAATGCTGCAAGAAGCTAACAAAACTTTCCACACACTTTTTTCTTGTAGAAAGACTTCCAAGGATACAGAAAAGACCATGCTCACTCGGAGACATAAAAAAAATACTCCAGTCACATAACAGACCATAATTGTTGTTGTTTTTTTAACTCTGCATGGCCAAGCAACAGCATATTCAGAAATGTTAGCTGCCTTGAGCAAGTCATTAACAGCTCAAGCAGTCACCAGAGTCTCCTGCTCAGGTCTGAGCTTAGGTATGTCTATACCAAGCAGCACAAGGGACTGGAAACAGCTGTTCAGGAACTTGGTTCAGGCTCATTTCAATTTTATATTTAGCAGGAATTTCTCAGGGTCACTACTCCACGTTTTTTCCCATATATAGATAGCTGTTGGTTGCATTGTCTCTATCTTGTACTCTAGACAAAGATCAAGTGAAATGTCAGGAACAAACTCTGCAATGCTGCTCTCAAGGACCACAGGTCAATTTGTAAAGTGGACACCCATAGCCAACAGCTCACCAGCAGCCTCAGGCTTAAATTTTGTGTGTAAGTTGAATAAAACTGAGAAGGAAACACATATACAAGAACAGCAGAACCAATTAAGTGGAAATTAAATGACAGCAGGGAGGGAAAGCATCCACCTTGTAGTTTTACTTTTCCTTGCTGTATTGTGATGGCCTGCCAGCACTCACTCTTCGGATACTGAGCAAACAAGTATTTTGACAAAATTTGGCAAACAAACATTTCAACACAGTGAAAAAATCCCCACTGAATTCACCTTGAACCAAAAATTGTTATTGCATTTCTACACTGTAATTCCCTTAGAAGTCATATCTAATATGAAATCTCACTTCATTTTCTTGCTCATAGTTGCTTTGCATGGTAAAGCATGACTTTCCTAAGTAATTTCTTACTTGATTTTCCTTCTGTGGTTAATACACAATAGTAAAGAGAATTACACTATCTAGACACAAGGAAGGAGGTGCTGAAACACATTTAATGTAAAATAAGTACATGAACTTTTTACGAGAAAAAAAGTTTGCTCTAAGTTTTTCCACTGTAAAAAAAAATTTAAAACAAACATAGGACTACAAAAATATAATTACCACATTGTTGATTTGGCTGGAATTAAATTACAAATCATGAAAAACTTTACAAATTCCAAATATCTTGCATTGCCAAGCACTGAGGTTGATATCTGAAAACAAAGTGTTCCTGAAGTTACTAAATACATATAGCCCCTGTGGTATGATGTGCTGTTTATTTAGTGTTTGGCACTAAACCACTGCTGCAACAACTGAAATTTACCCCGTGTCAGCAGGAAAGCTTTAAGAGTCCATCTGATAAATTAAGCTCAAGAGGTGATCTTTAAATCCCACTTGCAACTTTAACACTCGCCTCTTACCTGCTGCACAAATCTCTGGTCAATGTATCGCTTCGCAATGCTGGGCTGAAAATCCGGGCTCTCCAAAAACCTCAGGAAAAACTCATACACCAACTACAAACAAGGAAATGAAAATTCTGAAGCTAGTAAGTACACCATAACACAGATCTCAGCCTTGTCACCACCAACAAAGGCAGTGGGACTATTTACATGCTCAAAAAGTACAAAAGCAATCAAAGCCTAACACATCACTGCTTAACCACAGTTCCAGCTGGAATTTACTGAAATAATTACAGTAAGTACCGAGAACACTTTAATTCCCAGAAGAGTCAAAGCTTAATAAATAATCTCCTGAAAATACCACTAGTGGACAAAAAACAAGTTCTAAATGTTACATTCCTGCCACGTTAAGACATATCACGCAGAAATAGGTTACCAAACATTGAGCAGCGCTGAGAGTTAAATTAAGTGCTCTAACATTACATAATTCCTGAAAGAGATGAAGCAACATCTACTAAGTGTAGCTGAAATTAAGTTTTGACCACAAGCTCTGAAAATGAGAAGTTGTATTAAAACAGCTGAATGAATTCACAGAAACTGAAAGAGTTCAGATGAAAATTAGGCTTCTATATCACGGAAACTCAGTTATAATATCCATTATGGCTTGTAGCACATTATTTCTTCCTAGTTGAAATTCCTATTTGCTACAATCCCACAATGCCCAGAGATAAAAATCCTGACAAGAGGTAGAGCTACCAAAGGCCTGGGCCAGCAGAGTGGCATGAAGAGGCCAGAGCACAAGTCCCATATTTTGGGGTTCATCAGAAGTCCAAGACAAAACATTGCACTTGCGTAACAATGGCAGATTAATAAAGGACACAGAAGGCACCTCTTCACTAGAACAGAACTGAGAGGAAGGATGCCTTATGTTTAGATTACATTAAGAGTTGTTCATGTTCTCAATGCCTATTTCATAACTCCACATAATTAAACAGCTGATTAGTAATAACACTACAATGCAATTTAGGTACATAATACCATCACTGACTGGGCTTCTAAATAAAACCCATGCAGAGCCGTGCTCATACTCAAAGGCATGAATTTCAACTATTACCACTCTGAGTACTTAACTGAGAGCCAACACCTGAGTAATTCATAATTATAATTAGGAACCTCACTTCAGAAAAATGCATGACAGTAAGTACTTTTATGTAGAACATTTGAGCTGACAGTTACTTATCCATAGCCTCAAGGAGGGTGTTCTGTACGTGCACAGCAGAGGCTCAGAAACTCAAGCTACCCTTCGCTTTGTCCCCCTGCAACAGACTGTAAGAACAGCTTTTCATATCAGCAGTTTATGTAGAATAACAGGATTGTTAGGGCTGGGAGGTGTAGCAGGCCCAGGGCCTGCAAGGCCTCCTTGGAGGTCAGAAGCCTGAGCTAGGAAATGCCAAGTCACGATGACTCGGGCCTTAGAAGCCCCTCTCTGCCGCCTTTCGGACCCTGCTTATCTCTCTGTAAGCCTATAGGTCACTTTCCCCTGGCCCTTTCTATTGTACAGTTTCCAAAACCCCTGTAGGGTATAAAAACCCCTAATTCTGCCTGGTTCACCAGAAGAGCTGTCACTGAGACCCTTAGTCGGACACCCTAATAAAGAATCCTGCGGAACCTTACACAGCGCTTCTCCTCTCTCTCCCTGCATCTGCTGCAGCGGCACCAGCAAGCTAAAGAGCAGAAATCACAAAGAGCTGACAATCACTAAGAGCCAGAAATCACTTAAGCTTGCTTGGCTGCCTGCAGCTGGGAACTGCTTGGGAATTCGGCCGCTGTGCTGAGCCCACTGAGCTATCCTGGCCACGGCAGCCCACCTGGCATAGCCCAGCTGAAAACTGCCACGATAGGGAGGGATCTCTGGAAATCATCTAGTCCAACCCCCTGCCAAGGCAGGGTCATCTAGAGCAGGTGACAGAGGAACAGGCGGGGTTTGAATGTCTCCAGAGAAACAGACTCCGTGACCTTCCTAGGCAGCCTGAACCAGTGCTCTGCCACCCTCAGGGTCAAGTTCCTCATGTGTTTCAGCATATGGCCATTTCTCCTTGTCCTTCACTGGCACCATCCTCTTGGCACCATAACAGACAACCCAAGAGCAGAATTTTTCATGTTGCCATACTCCAGCCTCTGCCTTAGAAAGTGCACAACCATGGCTGTTTAATACCTCCACCAGTGACACAGCCAGTGGAACTGAGGGCACCCTCAGCATGTTTGCAGGTAACACCAACCTGAGCAAGTGCCTTCAGCAACCTCATCTTGTGTAAGATGTCTCTTCTCATGGCAGGGGGCTTGGACTAAGGTGATTTTCAAAGGTCTCTTCCAACCCCAACCCAAAACATTCACATTCTCCTGATCTTTTTCAAACTAGCAACTAGATAAATCTGTATAGAAATGCGCAACATATGGCCAGAGGGAGGTTATATAGCACAGCTTCATAGGGATTAATTTGGAACTTAATTCAAGATTTCTGTAATAAATTCCTAGATTAAATATTTCTGTCAGTGACAACAACAAAGAACAGCCACGTGTGATAACTGCCACAATACTAGAAGCTACCACCAGCGGGGAAAATAGAAAATAAAATATATGTCATGTTACCCACAAGAAAGGATAAGTTGACTCTGAAGCACTAGAAGAATAAACACAGGATTAAATTCAAAGATTGCAAAGTCACAGTTGGAGTTCCAAGAAAAAGCTTTGCAAAGCATTTGCAAGCCCTTAAGCTGAGAAAAGGTTAACCATAGGATGATTCAGATCCATCCTCACACTGAAGCTATGGAAGTGACAGATGAAATCCTAGGATATTCCAGGAAGATACTGACAGCACAGACAGAGATGCACAGACCTACATGTGCTTGAGGAAATTTATTAAAACCTGAAAGGATACAGAGAAAGCCACCAGAATTGTCACAGGACACTTTCTAAGAGTCAACATTAAATTGGCATACTTTGTTTTCCCAAAAGGACAGGGAAGAAAGGATAATTATGGCTTTTTTCCATAAACAGATACAGTGACTGCAATAGACATCAAACACATGAACTAAGTGAAAAGCACAATGCTGCAACATCTTGTAACAAGCTGTCTGAGATTAAATTCAGGATATCAACTGGGTATGGTATCAAATAACTTTGGAAATCCTTGTGAGCCTTGGGAGACACATGAAAGCCTCTTTATCCAGGGCATTTCAGGAATCAAATTGCAGTGGTCATTTCTCACTTCTCCTGTATGCTAATGTTTGCAAACGTAAAAGGAGAACAATAACAACCAAACCAGGGGCACCAGAACAGATCCTACCTAAAGAGACAGGCATGCTCAGCTTTCTTGAGTCTAACAGAAACATTACTTTTGGAAATACTAAATCAGGGGAAAGATGTTGCATTTAGTATTTTTTGTTCTCAATACTGGTCTGCTTGGGTCAAAAAGCAATGAAATACAACTCCTAATGCTTTAGTGATTCAGTCTTGCAGGAACCACTAGAATATTGTTGCTTTTAAGTACCAATTCCACCAACTCTGCAACTCCCTAAGCTTCAAAACGCACAGTGGCTTTAAATGCCAGCCTGTTCAACCTACTTTGGCTGTTACAAATAATCTTGAACACTGCTTTAAAGCAACATCTTTCTAGTGCCATTCGTTTTACTGAAGGTCTGGAGTCTTTCGTTGTGGCTACACACACTGGTAACTTACTAAGTAATCATGTCAACAGATTCAAGCAGAGAAGAGTAGAGGTTCAGATTTTTTTTTTCTTTCCTCTCTCAGAAAACTGGCTACCTGACTGCCAGATCAGGATAGAATTTGGAATTTGTTTATAATTGATCTGTCACAAATCACAGCCACCAAAACATCCACACCTTCCCTCCTTAAGCAGCCCTTTAGACTATGCCAGAAATAATAGTGTATTTTGCTGGGGAGGAGAATGGCTGTGTACAGATTTTATTCCACACACAAAATCTGACATTTCCAGCAGCTTTGTGCTCCTGAAGGGCAATGAGCAAATTATTAGTCTTCTATGGTCCAGTAGCACATCAGCTGTAAAAGGACAGAGTGGGAAACACAAACTGTTTCTACTGTGCTGCAAGGAGTGATCTATTCCAAGGACAGGATGAACAACAGACATGGGAGAGGGAAATCCACAACCAGTGACCAGACAGCCTGGCAAAAACTCCCTTAGAAAACAGCAAGGAAGAAACCTGAAAATACAATGTCAAATAACACCACACGCTACAAACCTCTTTCACTTCCTCTCAGGCAAGCCTAAGGCACAAGTGAACTGATCACAGAATCCACAGACCTTTTTCTGTGAACAGGACTAGAGTTTAATTATGACCTAAAGTGAACTGAGGTAACATTTACAAATTTTACCTCTGAGACACAGGTATTTAGAAGTCAGATGGTGCTGCTTACAAGAGACATTTGCTTAGCTCTTGCACCCTCCCACCCAACAAAGACAAGTCTCTTATCTAGTTCAGTTATAGCCATTTCTCCTATGAATTAGAACTGGTTATATGTAAGGCAATAATTATCACAGCCTTTAACCTGCAGAGTTATTTTTTGTGGTAACTTAATTCTTGTTTGATTTAAGTCTGAAATACTATGCTGAATAGGTACATTTTAGAGTCAGTATTAGAAGTGCAGTTTTTAAATAAGAGCATTTGTGGATGCATTAGCACTGTAATACCATAGGGGCAGAGTAGCATCTTAGCTCTTGAGAGAAGAGAGCAAATGGTATGCAGATGTGCAGCAGCTTAATCTACCCACTGCTAGGAGTTGCTACTCCACTTTGTTCAACAGATACTACTTACATAAATTCAGCAATGAACTACCTGAGATATGTGCTTGGACATTTACAGCTTCTAAGAGTTAACTGAAAATAAAATAAAATTCAGCAGCATTTCAAGTCAATCACGCGATGGATACAGCAGCACTATAAAAATCACGAGATGGCCACAGAAGTGCAACAATGGAATAACCATGCAACTGTTACCAAACAACGCTGATATTGTCAAGTTTTGGCATGAAGGGAGGCAAGAGGGTGGGGAAGAAGGAGGGGATTTCTATTTGCTCAAAGGACAAATAAAGGCTATTACTCCATTTTTTGTTATTGCCATGAGAAGACAGAACTGTTAATATTAACTTATATTTTATTGAAGCAACACTAAGAAGTTGCTCAATTGCAGAAAACAAACCTCTTAGGTGAAGAGCATAATTACCTAAAATATCGACAGTTTTAAGACATACATACACCACAATTTAACAGTCCAATCCCTCAGTTTAAAAAATAGTATTTAAGCCACTTAGAAGAGTTACATTCAGCCATATTCATACATACTAAAAAAAGCACCACTTTTTCTTCCCTCTCAAGTATAAAAACTCAATTGTATTATAAAAGCAATTTTCTTGTTCTTAACAAAGGCACAAAATAACTGAAGTACCTACATTTCTTGCCTTACAAGAAGGCTTAGAAGTAAAGGAATCACATACCTGTATGTGGGGCCATGAGGCTTCAAGAGTTGGTTCATCTTCTTCTGGATCAAAATCTGGGTTATCACTAGGTGGAAGTGTTCTGAAAATATTAGAACTAATCTGCAAGCAAAAAAAAAAAAAAGAACTTGTATCACTGTCTATGCTTTCACAGATCACACTCATTAAGGTACTGCATTTATCCTGAAATCAAATGAAACAAAACCATGTAAAAAACGTAACATAAGAAGCCACTACCTCATTTTTTCAAAACTGCAAAATACAAACAGACAGAAGTCTGTAAGATGTCAGTGAAAATAAGAAAGTAACTTTTGTCTCAACTGCTTTACAAGCCTGGAGCAAGACATGGTCCTATTCCAGAATCCTCCCTAAAACTATGGAAGTTAAAAAAAATCAGCCTCCCTATCAAAAATAATTTTTTAACTACATGATACCAAGAGCTGTTTTTATGTAAGACCACAAATACAACAAAACTAATCAATTACAATTTAAACAGAGCTCTCTCCACATAAGAGAGCATGTCTGTCATGTAAGGCAGACAATCCCAAAAATGTACCTTATTTCTACAGTTCTTTACTTGATTTCAAGATATTTCTGTTTACATTTTTCACCTTTGAATATGTTTCAAGGGTTTGGAAAGTTAGAAACACATAACCATTCTAGCGTTTCCATTTCACATAGTACCTATTTTTTCTTAAAGTTACTCTAGGTTACATTTAGTCACATCAAATCAATTTCAAAAGGACAAGTTTAATAAGGTTTCTTCAAGGATTTTTGAAGTATATTGAAGTATGGATAGAAGACCACTCAGATGTCAAAGGCAAAATGTCATCTCTTGCACCAGATAGCACGTACTGGATTTAAATCTCTAACACAAACAAAAGAGAACATGCAGTTCAGTTCATTTCTGCATTTTCCACCGTTCTTTCAGGAACAAGTTTAACCTGACTTTTCCAATCACCTTTTTAACTCTTTTAGACTTTTTGATCAAATCTGTTTCAAGTAGCTGCTTATCACCCAAGCCTACTAAGCACAAAAGAAACTGTCAGTTTGCAGAAAATCCTCCTGCACATATTCCAAGGAGTCTCCGAGGTGTTTGGAGAATCTAGCAAAAGGACTTTAGAAAGTTCCTTTAGAAGTCACCCAGCTGGCTGTGCACATAATGATCAGCTGCCTCATTAAACAAGATACACAGCTATTGCATAAACTGACTTTCCATTTCCTCCTATGCCCTTTGCTCTGTGTCGTGTCACTGTCTCCTGTTGGGACACAGCGCTGTTGTCCTGGACTGGAAGGGCAACTAAGTTCTGTGGGGATGGGTTCAGCTATCTCTGAGTTTAATGCACAGGAAAAACTACAAAAAAAAAAAAAACAAACAAAAAAAAACAAAAAAAACAAAAAAACAAAAAAAAAAACAAAACAAAACAAAACAAAAAAAAAAAAAAAAAACAAAAAAAAACCACTCAAACAAACAAACATTCCCACAAAAAACAGTTGTCCTTTAATGCTGTAAACACAAGGGACTTGGGATTCCAAAGCTCAGGAACAAAAGACTGGTGGGGGAGAGGAAGGGGAAATAGGAGTCACACAGGGGAAATAGGAGAACATTAATTTTAATCAAGCTCAAAAACCAGCATTACAGTCCTGGTTCTCTTATTTGCTTTGTTTATTCTTACCAGGTATTCAATAAAGCCCTCCAGAACACGAATCAGTCTCCTACAGAGAATGTTCTATCACTGCTTGCAAGTGTTCTGGCAACTTCTCCTAAAAACACTTCTTTTTCTTTCTAGATGCACCTTGCTGAACTGAGCCAGTCAGCCTTTAGCACAGAACCTCAGAGTAGTGAGTAAGTTTCATGTCCAAAACACAGCTACTAAATACACTTGTGCAGCAGAAACATTAGCAAGCCTCTCAGCCAGGCCTTTGGAAAACCAACTGTATGATTTTCAGAATATTCAGTACTTCCACTAGCATTATTCATATCTCAAGAATACATAAAACTTCAAATAAATGTCTACCCCCCCATAAAACAGTTAATTTACTTTATTATGCTTGCAATACTTTAGCAAATTCTTCTCTACATCCTCTCATATTATTTAAAACATTATTTTTCTTTCCTAAGTGGTGCCTTATCCCAAAACTGTGATTTCAGAAACACAAATCATAAAAGATTTTTAAAGCTGGATAGATTTCCAGAGAAATCCAGCATCAGCTTTCTAAATTAAATCTCAAAGTTTTCCAAAAATTACACCAGAAAATGTGCCGGTTAGTACTGAGATAGAGCAATTATATTTTATGAAAACAAAAAATAAAAAAAGTTATTGTCTGTACATTTGATCTAAACATTTGAAAGATACTAGGTTCAATTCCAATTTCTGAGTGGTTTTTTTTTCAGTGCAGATTGAGCATAGCTGATATCTTTTAAATTCTGAATTCACAACTCTAGCAGCCTGTTAGGACAATCTCATTACATTAGATTTTATATGCTGCTGGGGAACAAGGTAAGGCTGATGGGCACAAGGAGATGAAGAGTTATGTATACTGAAGAGACATTTCTGTCATGTTCCCAAAACTGATACAAGGTAGAACTTTCTAATTTCCCAGGATTAAAACAGTCACAATGCCAAACCCTAATTTCCTTTTAGCCTCAGAGTGCTTTTAATTGAGAATTTCCAAACAGAAAAGACACTAGTTTTGGGTGACCCAGAGCTGTGCTACAACTTCAAAGCTATTTGTAAGCAAAACTCCTCCTCAGCTGAAGGAAAATCAGGTTGCCCAAAAAAGATAACCTACAGTGTGTCCTGCCAACAACAATTTAAACAAAGACTTTTTTAAATTATGTTGTTTTATCCTCAGTGGCTTGAAATGACACTGGTCATTTCAGGATCCAAGCAGAGCAGAGACAACCACAGGAGCCTGTGTGATACTTGGCTCAGGAGATATCCTGGCAACAGAGACCAGTGAAGGAAAAAATGCCAGACACCTCCTCACCTGCACGGAACTTGCCCATGCACTGGTCAGAAAGAACATTTTATTTCCCTTCCTGCTATCTTTAAGGCATTGTTGACTTTGCCTCCCCACAGCTCAGGCGACTCCAAGGAAACCTGTTTGAAACCTGAGGTTGTTTCCCCTGTGAGCTGCAGAGAAATTGTCCCAGGCCTAGGGAAAGACAAGGGGCTTTGGAAAGAAAGTGTTTCTGGTCTGCCACTGCTGCCACTCTGGCTTTTTTCAGGGAATTTTTTAGTCTGTCCTTTACTACCAGCCAGATTATAGCTGGATTTCATTAAGGCCATTTCTACTTTTTCATCCCCAAAACACACTTCAAACTCTGCAGTAAAACTCTTTTTTTTTTCTTTTAACATAGGAACACTGAACAGCCTAAAAACTTAAAACCCAAACAAAACAGAAATGAAACAATAACTCTTCAATCTCATACAAGTTTTGCTACCAAGAAAGGCCTCGAGCCTGACACAGGTGTTATGTGGAGGGAGAGACAGACCCATGCAGATTTTTTTTCTGAAAGCTGGTACTTCGTCCTAATTCACAGCAAAGGCCCTTTCTGCTGCCAGTTGCCAGGGAGATTAGAAATACTATTCAAGCTTGGAGGGATCTTTTGTCTCAAGCTCTCAAAAAGCTCTCACTGAGCATTTAAAGCTCTCACTGAGCTTCTTCTCTTTCTGTCATTTTAGGGGAAAAAGGAGATGGAAATTTGTTATGGAAGGAAAAACAAGCATCCACAGAATCCAATCATTTGCACAACAAAACAACCTCAAAAGAACAGCTCAATACCACCTTATCTCCAAGAAAAGAAAACAACCCAAATATAAAAGAAAACCTCCCTTCAACAAGTACTATGGGCTAGTTAGTATATTCTTTCTTCTACCAAGAGGCTACAGAGGGCACACAGAATGCGAAAATACTGCAAGGATTCAGGCTTGCTGCCACCAGCAGCAAGAAAAAAAAAAAGAAGCCTAAGAAGATGTGAACATACTTTATCTTTTATTTTCTTATATAGAAAACATTTAGGACAGAAAACCAGGTCCTTTAAAAAATGAGACTATACAAAACCCCCAAGTGTCATAGATTTTTTTGTAAAACTTAGTAAGCATCTGCTGAAACAGCTGAAATGATTAAAAGGGTTCCAATAATCCTAGCCCTTCAGTATAATGGTAAAACTTCCACAATGATTTATATTAAAGATCTAATCTTCCCTATCAACTGCCCAGGAAAAAAACCCCAGCCCAACAACAAAATGAACTGTAAGAAAAAACTAGCTTGCACTGTAGAGAACTACACAAGTTGCAGGCTGTGTATTTGAACTGCTCTGCTTATGCTCCTGAGAGCTCTTTTAAAGTCAGCATTTTATCTATGTAAACTTCACCAAAGTTTAGAGAACCACTAATGTAAATACATGGGCACTAAAGCCATTGTTTTTACATTTCACATTTCTAGGGGAAAAAAAAAATTAGATTATTCTCAAGTGTCTTTCAGCTGCATTCCCTATACATGTAGTATAGGCAGATCAAACAGATTACTTAAGTAGCATTTGAAAAGGCACATAAACACCTGGGAAAGTCTGCAGGTAACCACAAATATTTTGTTCATTATTCAACAAGCCATTAGCAGCAATTGCATGGGACAAGTCATCCTATGGTTTATAACTCCAGCAAACCACTTAGGCTGCTCTAGTACAGCTCTTCAAGGCAAAAATAATAACAAACAGCCATAAAAAGTATTTACAAAGTAGAGTTGCTTTCATATACTGATAAACCTTTCTGCTATCACCAGCACCTGCAGCAGTAACTACCAGAAAACTTTAGCCTAACTCTCCATTGCCACTGGTAAATAAAGACAGGCATTACTGAAATATTGCCATTTTCTGAAAGAGAACAACTTTAAAGCTTACCCAGACTGCAAGTAGCTGCAGTGTACTAGTTCTTTAACTTTAATTAATCTGAATGCATCATGCTTCAGCCAATAATTAAAACTTGCAAGTTGTTTGTTTTTACAAGCCTGTCTGAGCCAAGTTATCATTAACAAATTATATTACATTGTATAAGCAGAATAACCAACCACAATTCTGAGTTAAATGGCATCAGAGTCATAAACTGATTAAGATATTTTATTAAAATACAAACTACAAGAAGAGCATTCTACTTACCATTTTCACTATGTCAGCATAAGCTGATTCAACAATCACTCCACGATTTGTTGAAACATATTCAACCAGTTCATTCAGTGTTGCTCTCTTGATTTCTTTACTTTTCAGGTCTGAAACAGAGTCCATGAAGTCAAAGAGCACACAACACTGTTGCAACTTCTGACAAAAAAGATCCTGCTGTTCATTGAAGGTGGCATCTGTAAAAGAAAACAAAAAAAATCAAACACCTAAGTCTGTAGAAGCAAATACAGGATTTCTAAATATTTTGTTGACAAGTATTTGCATAGCTATGACTTGGGTTTGTTTTTTTTTAAATGGGGAAGAGTTGTGCTTCATAGCCAGCAAGCTAACAGCAAATTATTAAGCAATTTTGCCAAAATGAAAATATCTGTATGTCAGAATGAAACATCCACCATCCCAAACTTTTGGTACATGAAAGAAATAACGGACAAAGACATGGCAGTAAATTTATTTACCAGCAATGGGTTACTGCATTAACTTTATTTTAAATACATAAATATTAACAAGTCTCAGCTCTCCATCACCAAAAGTCATATCCAGAAGCAGTGCATCAAACTAACCTTTCATTCATCCGATTTGTCTCATTCTGTTCCCTAATCCTTTATTATGTAACCTGCTTAAAAGCTGTAAAATCTGCTTTGAAGGAACCTTGTCTTTTTACCCCAATGCAAAATGCTTCACATACTTTTGACATCATGTGATCAACGTTTCCCTGAAGAAAGAATTCCAATATTTCAAAAGGATTAATCCTGAATTTTAATGCCTTGGTCTAAATAATTTATGACAATCTTCGTCATGTAAGGGTTTTCCAGATTTTTTGGGCTATTAAGACAATGTGTTTGGCTGTGACTTAGCATTTTCATTTTAGCATTCAGTACCTCTGTAATCTGATAAGCAGAATTCCTCCATTAGCATTTCACATTTACTCTAAAAGAGATGGATTATCAAGCACTAACTACACTCTTCAAAAATTTAACACAACCTTAAGATGTTGTAACTGTTCCAAAGCTGCATGATCTTAACAATCATAAAAAAAAGTCATGGTTTTAACTGAAAATTTGGTTTAATATGTCTTTTGTTCTTGTTTTCAATTGTTTATAGGAGTTCAAAGCCACTGGACCAATACAGCATCACCTCCTCTATCAGCCAGTTGGTATTTCACTCACTTTGGTAAAAAAATAGCACTCCCAATTTTATCTCCAAATAAAGAATGCTCTCCCCTGAAGAATTTTCAAGACTGGTTACAGCCTGACTACATCCCTTAGCACCATTCATTCACTGCAGTATTGCTATGAACACTGCTGTTTCATCACCAAGAAGATTATCAAGACAAGAAAATGCAACTGAGTACTGAAAATCTTAAATCACACTTCAAAATCTGAAAAAATCATGGAAAATCTCATGCTTCTCTTTAATGATTTAGAATTATTCTAATTCAACAAACTTCATTAAGTTTATACCTTTAATGGTATAAATAAAGTATAAATATAATTATCAGTTCACTCTGATAATGCCTGTTTCTCAGGTTTCCTACCAAAGCACCTTTCATTTAGTGGCTGGAACAACAACAGTCAACAGCAGGTTTAATATTCAGTTTAATATTATATTTAATATAAGATATTAATATCTGCTAGAATTGCTTCATTTCCATGAGCAAAAAGTAATTGCTGAAATGGACCGGCACGCCTCCACTGTAACCCATGCTGCTCGCAGCGCCCTGGAAACTCAGGCACCAGAACACTGCACTGTGTTCCCTTTCCCCACCTGACAGGTACCATCCTATTAGCTGAGCAGAACAGCTTCAGGGAGCTTTTGAACGAGCCAGCAATTGCTACTCCCTCATGAAGAACGATTCACACTTCTGCATGTCAGTTCTGCCATTTGAACCGTTTTTCTTATGAAGAAAAAACCTTGCAAGATGCTTATTTCACTCAGATAACTACAAAGACACCAATTGTTACACTCTGCAAAATAACGAACATCAGCTGTAAAAACATTTGTAAGTTACGTAACATTTCAGCTCAGATCTTCTAATATTCTACAGTGGATGGCATGAGTAAGTATTGTATCATAGCAACAAAGCAATAACAGTGACATGCTGAGGATAAAATCCAAAAAAGCCGAATTTAAGGAACCGACACAGGGAGGGCAGCTTTTTTTGTTGCTAGCCCCAAGCTGACAGCCAGACTAACACAGGAACCAAGCCTACTCTTATTTTCCCTCACTACAAACTCAACTATAGTTCGAGTTACAAAGGTCCACAAGTGAGGCCCAGATAATATAATACAGTTAGCTGATGATAAAATTTTTTTTAAAAAATTAAAAATGTAGTATCACTAAGCAAAATTTACTTAGAAGTTTCAAAAACCAGCACGTGAATACTTCTAACCATGGCTCAAACAGACTAAAGATCTCAGGTTAAAAGTCAGTAACTGGAATTCATACAAAATAATTAAATCACTTATTACCTTCCTAGGATACCAAATAAATTCCTGCATTAGCCACTTATGGTTAGACATCAGAGTAAAAGGGAATCTTTCCCCTGCCATGCATCAGCAGTCCATTTCATTAGCAACCTGATCTCTCGCAACTGCACATGTTTCCTCAAATGAAAAACCCGTCCATTAACCTATTTTGTTACTATTAAAACATCTGAAGTAAAACCAAAGGAAGTATCTTCCTCTAAGCACACATCCTTTTTTTGGACTTGCAAGGGCAAACACAATTATTTTATCAACTTATCTCTAGTCGTCTGCAAGAGAGGAAAATTATGTGCAACCATGGCAAAAATAAAGCAACAAGAAAGCCAGTTCTATTCTATCAGCACAATCGGTCTTCACATGCTCAATCCCTGCTTGACACATGGCACATTTGTCTCAGGAATGTTATGAAAGGTACCATGGGAACCACCAAGTGATTGAGTAAAATTTGTTTGTCATATAGGGCTCTTAACTTTTCAAAGCCTTGCCTTTATGCCAGCACAGTGAAAGCTAGACAACTTTATACCACAACAAAATCATATCACAATAGTTTATTCTAGTTCTAGGAATAAAACAAACTGTGCCACCATAACTGCAAAAATACTGGAGATTTTCGCTTTAGTAGTTGAACAACCCACAGCATGATTTTTAAACAAGCTTCAATCTAATGTTCTATGAAGATTTACATCGTACATGTGAAGTGTTATTCTTCAAATACCCTAAATACCATAAAGACCACAGAAGATCAGTTAGGTTCCAAATAGACAGTGGATGTCTCAATGAAACAACCCTGAATCAAGCATAATGATGGGAAATCCTGAAGACAAAAATTTAACATCCAGCACCAAAAGAATTATTGCAACTTATGATCCGCTTTAATCATGACTTGCCTCTGGTCATTTCCATCATAGATAGTAGACAGCTTGTACCTGATTAAAATACTTAATTTGATTGTTGCACTTCATAATACTTAAATTCTCCTCAGACTACTTGTACTGTTTACAAACCCCCACTCATTACAGACAGTAGGCATGATAATAAAGGACAAAAAGTAACAAGCAATTTGACTTGGAAATTCTTCCTAAGCAGAAGTTTTAAAACATTGAAATTGCGTGACTGTACAGATTTGTCTCTAAATCGAATGCTTTCAGACTCATAAGGCCATCAATGCAAATCTAAGCATGGAATATTGAGTTAAGAGACTAATCTTTCTAGGACAGGCCCAAGCAAAATATGGAAAGAAAAAGAATTCCCAAGAGCTACCTCAATGGTACATAAATGGAGACAAAAACACACTACAATGATGTTTTCCTACAATGTATTTATCTCTTACGTTTACAAGCATTCCTCCTGGAAGAAAAAGAAAGATAATTTTCCTTTCTCAACACAATTGTTTATCCAAGACCTTGAGTACAAAGCCAGAGAACCTGACATAAGCCTTGATTCATCAGCAGAAACCAGACTCCAAATCCACAACAACTCTCTCAACAACACAAATGGCAAGTTCCAAATTCATAGTTTTCCTGCCAATACAAAATAAACCCCCTCAAACATTTGCAAACTTTTTCCATTTATTTTAAAGTCTCACTAACTAAATATTTCCACTTTTTCCTGAAGCAGCTACTCCAGGAAGATGCAAAAGCCAGAGAAACAACCAAGAAGCTTCTGTCTGACAGCCTCTTAAAGCAGTCCACTACATAGCCCTTTCAGGCACTTAGAGGATAACAATATTACAGAATAAAGTAACACCTATCTCCTTAGAACTTGGTGACAATTCTACATAATTCCTTGACTAACTGAATGCATGAAGAGGATCATGTCACAATTATGCTGCATTCCACAGTGCAAAGTTTAGGATTTAGTCTCTGCTGCCTGGTTACACTTACTGCACTGTATTCAGCTCAGTGGTGGAGGGATCTGCTGGAGCAGGATGAAGCCTTAACACCGACATGGAGAGAGGAGCATGTGGACTATGAGACATCAAATCTCTGGGTTTGGTTTTGGGGCTTTTAATTTAAAGGAATTAATGTTTTTGTACAGCCTGCTCCTTTCAAAGACACCATTAGTCTGAAAAGGAGGTAGAGCGATAAACTCTGCCTCACTTACACAAACCAAGCACGGGGAGTTCCATTTGACATAATTTAATATTTGGTTTTGTCCCAGAGAGCTCTTGTGTGTATGATTGTTGTGATCTTTCCTAGCATCTGACTGTCAGTGCTGATGTTACAGGCATGGCAAAACAACGTCAGGAGATTTGGTTTTGCATCAACTGCAGTTTTGGTGCAACAGGGCACAGAGTGTTTCCAGGTTCTCAGAAACCTCCATCTGCAGCGTGACAGGCTGATAGAGATTGAGAGAGGTCTCTCTCTCTACTATCCCCTTTACCATTTACTCCTCCCTTCCCCTTCTCTGTTCCAGTCACATCCATCCATCAGCACTGGCTCTGGAACTTGTCAGGCTCTTCCTAAGCTGCTTTAACTCAATAACATGGTCATATTAGTGAGGTTAAATGGCTTCTGGAGGGGCCTGATGTGCATCAGCTCTGGCACAGGATTAGAGACAGGAGCAGCAGCTCTCTGCAGCGAGCTGCTAAGTTAGCTTACCATCTCCTCTGGAACCATACCACCCCAAGTATTGCGGCATGAGATAATGTATAGGTAAGATTTTTCAGTTAAGTTAGAGACTTTTGAGAATAATACATTTTGGATTTTGTGTTTGTTGTGAGATTTAGTTATTTTGGGGATTTTGTTTTGTTTTAAATCACTTTAAGCTCCTTCTTAAAGAAAAAATGCAGCCCCTGTATACTTGGTTGCCCAAGCCAAGTATACTTGGCTAGTAGTGTATAACATTCCCCAGTAACTCCATACACCCATAAGAGAAGCTCCCACAATTCCAGCTTTTGGCAGCTCAACAGCCCCATTGAAACTGGTGGGGCTACTCAGACGAGCTCTGTGCAGCACCACAGGCATCCAAGGAACTTTTCATCAGTATTTGCAGGTTTTCCACATTAAAAAAATATTTGTCACCCTAAAGAGCAAGCACTATTTTTTAGTAGACCAGGGCTGTAGGTTTCCCCTCTGCCCCCTCCAATCAAGATTACAAATAATGTATTTTCAAATTACCTGTTACCCCAAAATCTACAGCTGTTGCTAGAACTCCAGAAGGGGCTGAGTGAATTTTTCTCCATGTTGTCAGTAAACAGAATTCTGACTTTCCAGGACAGATAAGGGAGTCAGAACAACATTATGTATCCTAAAAGTTAAGCAGCTCCTTATTCAATAGTAAGTTTGCTCACTAGAGAAGGAGATTTGTAAGACAATGAAATAAAAATGCATTTTCAATAATAATTGAAAGGAAATTTATATTACGTATAGGAGATAAACAAAAACCAAACCAAAACGGACTTGGCACAGAATTACAAAGTTGGTCAATCCTGTCTAGGATCCAGGTGCTCACACTAACATTTAACCTCTTCATTTCAGAAATCAGGAGTGCAAAGGGGCAATCAAGATAACAAGCTGAGCTTCTCCTGTGCTTCCACTTTTAAGTAAACTACTCTGCAGATGGTCATCAGGCAAGATGTGCACACAGTGGCACCCTTCACAAGATAAATCTCCAGTCTCTTTTGAAATAGTAAGAAAAACAGAAATTTTGCTCATTGGAATAGTCTGAATTTAAAATTAATTCTGTGATACATGCCAGGGAAGGAAAAAAAAAAAAAAAGACAATCACATATTAGAAGTAAAGCTAGACAAGAATAACAATCAACAATTCCTTTTATTCACCTACAGCGCTGTGATTTAGAGAGTTAGTTACAAGAGTAGGCTACAGATAATTTTTAAGTCATTTAGTCAAAAGTACTCCTGGAAAGCTGTCTCCCACCCAGTAAGATATTGTTTGTTTAGAGTCGCATCTGCTGCTCCACGTGGCCAGCAGTTGACCTCAACAAATCAGTCCAGAAAATCTGAAAAGCCCACACTGATCTAACAACATCTGTCACAAATTCTGTGACACGGCTTCTTGCAATGATAATGAACTGCAAGTGTCTTATCTACATTGTTTCTACCTTCCATCTTCCAGGCTTTCTTATAACCTCATATAGTTAAGAGTCTCAAGCTACTACCATGTTAAATCCCTTGATTTTAATTAAGATTTGAGACAACCAAGAGACTTCAGAGAATAAGAAAGTACTAAAACATGTCACTGAAATGCTTTTGTATTAATAGCCCTATTTCTTACTGTTTAATTACAGAAGACAACAAGCTGTTAAGATGCAACAAGTAATACACATTATCCTCTTGGTCCTTAGAGTCTAGTAACTGGGCCTGCCACAATTCACCTTATTTCTACCACACTTTCTAAAAAAAGAAAAATTAAAGGCCCGTTGATTCTTTAAACGAATAAAAACTCACCAAGCATACCAATCACTGGAACAGGAACAAAAAACACCCTAAAGTCACCCTTAACAAAATGTACAAGTTTAACAATAGAAAGGTTACCTCAAGAACATGCCAGCAGTTCAGAATCTAGCTAAAATTAAGTTCCATGGAACAACAACAAGGAAAAGCAGGGGAAAAAATTGTCCAGTGGACTGACACAGTTGAATCAGTGTTGCTTCTGAAAGTACTGAGCTGTTGAGGAATTTGCACATGGCTAACCACATGAAGTTTTGTTCACAGCAAAACTATTTATTAGAAAAGGCAAAGAAGTTTCACTTCTTACACAGGTGAACTGTTATATTTTCAAAAAACAATTAACCCCCCACTGCTCTTGTACTTGCTGTCAACATTTAAAACCCATAAAGCAGTTTTAGTGACTGATCATATGGCAGGGTAAGCCTTTTTTGAATATACCCAGAGCCTCTAAAAAATGCCTCTTTAAGGAAGAGACTTCTAAATTTAAGGGTGATATATTCTACTGTGGAATCCATACACATAGCCAGGTCATTCAGCCAGGAAGAGAGAGTAATTAATTTTTTGAATGGGAAATTGTTTCTCAGAAGATGTTCATATGGGATAGATGGCACCTTTAACTTAAAATTACAGAAATTGATACACAGGCCCAAGAATTGAAACTGCTTCCCCAAACAGAAAAGACAGATCCTAAACAGCTTTTTAAATATTGAAATGCAACAAAGGATTTTGTTATAGTAAAATAGAGATGCTTTCAAGTCCTCCTAACAAGAGGGCAAATAAATACCAAGGTAAAGCCCTGTCTATGTAAACAGGTAATTTCTTTAAAATCTAAGTCAGGTTACACTGAACGAGCCACAAGGTGAAAGTATCCAGAGATGCTGCACAAGCAACTTGTTACTCCAGGTAATTCACTCTTGTGCCACGAAAATTAGCCACCAACAAAACCCAAAGGACTACAGAAATGGAAGGACACTACAGACCAAGCTTCTGAGAGTGTCAAATCAAAAAGATCAGAAAGGACAACTGGTATGATGCTCCATGTTCCCAAATTATGACCTTATTTACACTTTTCCACAAATAGAAGCACTTGCCATTACAGAAACACTATTTATCAAAGTGTAATGGTTCAGCAAAATACTGGATTTTCACATGTAATTTTGAATATGCAATAAAGCCCTTGAGGGTGTGACAAGGATGAGGGTGTGAGGGTGTCACATCTACCCTGCTAAGAATTAAAAAGAATAATCTGAGCAGCTCTGCTCCCTATTGTGCCCCCCCAACAGCTGTAGTGCTTTGCACAAATTTTACCAGGGCACACAGACAGCTGAGAAGCAGGTGACAAAGTTGTGTGCCACATAGGCTCAGTAAAAATTTCAGCTTAATACCCATTATCTAGGACTGCATTAATAACACTTTCAATTCACAAACACTTTCCCTGAATGAAACAAATTGATTTGTGCCTTATAAGTCTGAAGGGACAGCAACTGTATTTACAAGTTAAGTTCCCTTTACTTTAGGTCAGCTTCAAAACTCCTGTCTGACTGACATTATGGTAGTTTGTAAGAATGAGTGGTAATTATGAAGCATGCCTTAAGTTAATCTGTGTTCCATACTACTAACAGATTAAAAATCTATTAATTTCCCTATAATTTCCTCACCATATCTAAGTATAAAATTAATTTTGAGTAAGATTATGAAGTTGCTCCAGTTTGATACCACACAAGAACATGCAAGTCACACAAATCAAGTTTGCTCATTTTCCAGAAACTGAAGAAAGCACTAATATTGTTGTGTGAAAATCAGTCTAAGTGAAATATAAAAATATCCTTTATTGAAACTAAGGGTAGCAATTGAACACAATTTAACAGAAGTACAGAAACTTATTTTGTAATTAATTTAGCCCTTAGCTTTTAAATGTGAAGGAGATGCATAGAGGAGTAACTTAATATGAAATGTGTGCCAGAGGAAACAGCCAATCTAACTTTCCAAAACACAAGGAAAACCCAACTCTTCCTTTGAATTCCTGTGTAAATCTGTGTGGAAGTTAAAAGCACTGGATTAACTCCTTGGATGAATACATAGTTCACAAATTGGCTAAACAAGTGTTTCTTACTTTTCAAAGTCTTCTCAGATCAATAAGGAGACACTTTATGTTGCAGTAGCAAGAACTATGATTAAGTCGGACAGGGAACACAGGTGAAATCCTAGTAGTGCTGCATTCAGTGAACAACCTGAACAAGAACAGATCATCCTGAGCAGACAAATAGCAAACATTCTGGGATCTCTTCGCTAAATTTAAGTGAAGTAGACGTTTAGCCTCATAAATAAAAGGTTGAGATAATTTTTTTCATCAATTTCAAGCATACTTGAACAGTTACACTCTTTCTACCAAGAACTCTAAATATGAAGTGTTCAGTAATGAGGGAACCTGCACTTCAATCCTCTCCCATTTGGCAAAATCTCTTGGCTATTTTTAAACTCAATTTACATCATTTTGATGTATTTGGTTTATTTTGATCCTGCTTCCTACTCTTAAGGGAAAATGAACAAATATGTATTACCAAACCCTGTCCTTCCTAACTTTACCGTGGGACCAAGCCCATGTCTCTCAAGAGGGTGGCGATACAGCTTCATTATTCTTCTCAAAACAAGAACTGCTTTCCTAAAGAATCCAACTATGCTGAAATGCACAAGTTTGTTTCCCATATATAATTCAAGACCTAAGCTCAGCACTCACTATTTGTTACTTTTACATAGACAGGGAACCAAAATTTTGCTGCTTAACAAAACTTCAATCTTGTATGTATGTCATATTTCAAGCATAGAATTTGTAATGGAACATATGGTACACTTTTCAAAAGTTTTACACAATTACACTAAATCAGAACCTTTTTAAAAAAGCCCACTTTCCCACCCATACTCTCCCAGACAATTTTACTTGGGATGAAATTAATAAAATAAAAACTGTGTCTCTGTATTTTGAAGGACCTAGCATCTACAGAAATAAACCTATTAAATCACTTCTAAAAGCTCACTTGTTTATGCAGTGGTGCACTCTGCTAATCCTTTAATACAGCTACAGTAGAAATGAAGCTGTTTCCCCCTTCATATTTAGAGACACTGCTGTGACTTTTTATTCCTGATCATTTTCAGATCAGCCTTACTGCCCCATGCTATACTGTCCTCCTCTAAACTTGTTCAACCCACCTCCTCTTTCAGTTCTGACAAAATCCACAGTGCCACTTTCATTATCTGTCACCCACAGCTTGCCAACTCTCCAAGCATGTGATGGTCTCAGATACAAACTTCTAATCAGTCATTTGAAACCTGTATAGTATGTGGAAAGCTTTTCTCCTATTGTAGGGAATAACTTCATCTCTTAAATTCTTAAGTGTTTAAAAAAAATGATTTACTAGAAATAAAACATCTTCCTTTCGCAGCATTGTTCTTGAATAGACATGCACAAATATAATTTTTGCTGTTATTCTCACCTCAACGTCCCAACTCCACAGCAAAATTTGTATTTCTCTTCTGAATCCTATCATATCAACAAAGCTGACAAAACCCATCAATTCCACCACAGCTTTGCTTGCTAAGATCAAGATAAACAATGGAAAAGATATGAAACTTCAGATGAGAATGAGACAGAAATCTTTTCTCAACAGTAAAGGCAGTGCAACAGCACCATTTTTATTTTTTAATCTACAGCCCTTTTTTTTTCCACCATATCCATTGCAGCAGTACCTGCTACTCTTTTAGCAGGGTATAGGTCTGCTGAATTCTGATCAGACTACTGCTTGTTCCCATAGCCTCCATGCCCTTAAAATACTGAGGGCCTAGTATCCTGCATTTACATTTCACCAGCCTTTCCCAGCTTCACTTCCCACCCCCAAATGTACAGTTATGCACGCCTGAATTTTAAATTCTCAAGATAAAAACCTCTCATTTGATGAGCCAGCTAATCTGCAATCAATTCCTGATGTGCAGAAGAAAAACCCTAAGCCTGTGAAGTTTCAGGAAGATCACGGGAATCAGGAAGATCACGGGAATCAAAATCCACGGCTGCAATGAAAAGTTACAAAGAAATTAGAAGAGAACATGTTAAGAAATATTTCCAGAAAGCTTCACAGCCAACAGGAGTGTTGAGACTCCAAACACTGAGCTCCCTGCAGCCACGGGAGAGGAGATGGTGTCTGCCCTCTCTTCCTACTTAAGCTTTTCCATCACCTCAGCAGTTCCACACCATGTCTTCACCTGTAATGTACTCCTGGGCTCTCGCTTGTAGAAAATGACAGGTTTTGCCTACACTTGCTGTCTAACTTTGCCTACTGCTGTCCTAGCAGTACTGCAGACAAGAAGCCCAAAGAAAGCCACACAGAGCAGCCTCCCAGAGCATGAAAGATGGGAGAAGCACAGCAGATCCTGAAGGAGCTCTATGTACCAGCTTGGTAAATACCAACTCATCAGTCCTGCTACTGAGCTACAACAGCTACAATTGGACCAAACAAGAATTTGGACCACATGAGATTCATTTGCATTAAGAACCACGTGCTAAGCTCCAAAATATAGCAAACATTAAACCTCAACACAATTCATGGTTTGTTTTCTTTTTAATATTGACACTATACAATTTATCTTTTCTCTAGTGTTCAAAGTAGTTTGAATTGGTTTTGCTGAAACTAAGAAAATTAGCCTGAGGAAGTGTTGCAAATAAAACTGTCCATACTTGGCATGGAAAACTTCAGTCCAAACAGTTCAGCAATGTTGTGAGCAGCTGAGAATAAGGTCTTGTGGAAGAAAACTGAAGGCAACCTTAACTATGATGAACTCTGCTTTCAAGTCAGAAACAAGATGCCATGAAATAGGCATCTTGGAGAAAACATTATTCACTGGCCACAAATTCAGCAAAAGTTGAGAGAAACTAGTTCAGTACTTATCTGATGGAATCAATGATTCAGACTTTAAAAAGAAGCTGTCACCATCCAGTTTCTAGTAGAGCATTTTGCCAAGGGAGTCTTCTAAAACAGGTGGTATTTATTACCTATTAATCCAGTCGGGCTGCAGCTCCAACCCTCCAAATCCACGTGCTGCTAAAAGCCATAATTTTAACCTGCTAGATTAAAACAAGGGTCAGGACAACAAGGGTACAGAAGCTAAATTTTACAGCCTTCACAATGGAAGTGTCTTTTTTTCATCAGAACATAACACATATCACCTCTGTGCTTTAAAACAATATTAATCTGTCCAGAACTGTTGATATGACACCTTTTCAAAATCACTGAATGATTTTAAGATAGACAGACCCCTCAAATCTATAGATTGAAGTATTCTCTTGATCAGATAGCCTGCAGCAATAACTAATTCCATCTGTATTTCCTACAGCAACTAACATTAAATTCAGCACCTGCAAAACTACTGTCTGACTAAACCAGAAAGCAATGAATATGGAAAAAGAAATCTGATACTAAGCTGGCACACGGAAGATGTGAAAGATTGAAATAGAAAAGTTCATGTGAAGACAGTCAATAGGCTCTATATTTAGGAGTTGCTTTTGATGGGAGTATATTCTAAGACAAAAAATTCAAGTCTACGGATAAAAAGGTCAATTTATTAAGAATAAAAACCAAAATGTTCCACTCCATAAACTAGGAACAGTTCCTTAATATAGAAAAAAATTCAAACAGCTCATTTTTCATGGAACTACTACAGCTTTTTCATCTGTTGTAGCTTGTTTATTTCTCAAGACTGTAACTTCACTAAAAAGGAAGTTTTGACTACTTCATGGTACGTCCTGCTGAGATTATAGTAAGAGGTAAACATAAATTCCTCACAGAACATCCTCATTCTTCATCTGAATTAAAGATTCTCACTTTTAAGGAAAAACTCATCTAAGATGACTACAGTTGCAAGGGATGTTGAATACAAAAGGTGGAGGATGGGGGACTATAGAAGAGGAAATAACAATGAATCATGAGGGACACAAAAACACAAGTGCAAATCTGAGAGAGAAAACTGTCCTTTCACTTATAAATATTTATTAAGGCTGTACTAAAAGTAAACCATTCTAAAACTTTTGAAGCTCATTTTCCCTTGGGGAGCAAAGACAACTTAATATGACAAGAAAATTCCTCTCAGCTGTTTTTAATTCCACTTTTTTATGTCACTCTGAAGCACACACTATGTGACTCAAAAGCATTCAAAGTGTGAGGCTTGAACTGATCCTCAGATTTAATAACATTAAAATTTTACCTATCAGCAAGGTTACCAGGCCTCTCTGCAACATTCCCACAAAAACTTAGCTTGAAAACAGCAACCAGTTTTCAGCCAAAGCCAAGCTCTCTCTCAAGGGTTTAAGTAAAGAAAATAACCAGAGTTAACACCTATTTTACACCTTGTATTTGAATGCTGACACTGCACACTGGGAGATCTTCTTAATGTCTTCTCATTCCAGAACACTCCTCCTCTGCAACTCTCAGCCCCACAGAGATCCCTCCAACTATTGCTAGTCCATGCTGAAAGGTTATTGGAACACTTTCCAATTCTTCTCTTGTGAGGGTAAGAGGCATCAGGAAACGTTTATTCTTTCCAGCTGCAGTTGACATGTTTGGTACGTAGAAGAAAAAAAAAAATCTATTTGCTTTACAACCTGACAGGCCATATTAACTGTACTAAATAAAAGCAACAAGTTGTGTTTTATATTTACCACTTTCCACCTGCATTTCTACATGCTGCTTCAACTAAAAGTGACAGAGACAAGCATGCACACAACTCCTGGAGAGAGTCAGATCAGGTTCCAAGGTCAAGTTGCATCTTGTTTTCAAAAATGAAGGTAACTGCCATGTTCTATTGCAGTCTCTCAAAACAATCTCCTATTGGGACAAAATTACCACTTCTTAAGACAACAAAAATAATACTCTTTGCTAGATTTCTTTAAAAGCAACACTCTCAGAATTGTCCATGAAATTACAAAGTCCTGCTGTGTTCCAGCACATTGCTTTGTCTGAAGATTCTTCAAAGTCCTTTTATTATGCAAACTTTAGGTAACAAAATGAAAAGAAGGTTGTTTAATCACCCCCCAATCCCTTTTTCTTTTAAATATAATCAGTGTGTCCTCAGTATTTCTTATTCAGTTGCTAAATTATACAGTAAGATGGACACTGTCCTAAATAAAAATGCTTTAGGAAATCTCCTAAATTAACTGAAGAACAAATTACTAAATTATTTTGAGTATTCTGCCATCAGTCAGGTTTTGCTGAACTTTCACTTACACAAGATAGATATCATCACACCCAAAGATAAGCTGAATGTTAATCACAACACAGTCTTACCATTCCTCCTCTCCATCTCACTCCTCCAAAAACACCTCTGAAGGGAAGAGTTCCTCCTACTGGGGACTGTTACTTGCTAGTAAGAGATGTGATGTATCACTGATAGAAGAAATAAACAGCCAAAGCACAGAATTTTGGTAATTCAGAGCAGAAATACATATTTTTAAGATTATCTGTCTAAAGGCTTTGAAACAATACAACTCTGAAAGTGTGTCTCACCATGTGAGTTGGCCATTCCAGTGGAGAACAAAACAGCCCCTATAGAAAAGGAAAAATCGCACAACACTCTCTACCGAAAAAGGTACTTTCTAAAGTGATGGGTAATTTCTATTGTTCTTCTGGAACATCTCTCCTTCCAGTAAAATAGATGCAAGTGTTTTAGGCCAGTCTGGTAAACCTACTGGGGAGTTTTAAAATACTGTTTATACTTATTTTAGAATATTATCACTTAGAAGCAATGAAACAAGACAATACCTCTAAACAACATTAAATATTTCACAGCAGCATACCAAACTGCTTTTTCATCTAAAAATATTCCATTTTCCCCCAATACAGGTTTAATATACCTCAGGTTTAACATTTGAAAAGGTCTGTAAAAGTAAAAACTTATTCTAATTACTAAGTGTATGCTGAGCACCCACAGGCATCACTAAAATTACTGTATTTTCCTTTTCCAGCCCATCCCTGGGAATTTTGGCTCATGATTCTGTAGATGATACTACACTGGCAGTATCAAAACTATTGCTGAATTCCATATCATCTTTCAAGAATAAAGCAAAGATTTATCTTCCCAAGACACATGTGATTAGAACAAATAGTTGTATTAAACAATCCATTTGTAGAGAGAGCAAACTCCTTCTAGAGCCTTTTTTGGTTTCAGGGGCAAGGAAGGTTTAAGAGGAAAAGGGAAAGAGGGAGCATTATGAAAAGAAACCATCCCATGCCCACAGCTATGTTCAGGACAAATCTAACATCACAAACCTAAGGCACAAAAACAAGCAAAAGGAGTGCTGCTTGACTTTCTGCAAGCTGGCTATTTGGGACACTACAGCTCATAAAAGTATATTTTACCCACAATTTCTGTTCTCAAGTAGGTCTCCAAGGCAAGACTTCACATCTGAATTATAAGCATAAAGACTGAAGAGCTTTTCCTTTAAGAACTTAAGGCAATAAGGCGATTCAAACTACTATAAAACCCTGCATAACTGTAGAAATTCCTCTGCTGGTTTGTGGCTTCAAATTTCCAAACATCTGAGCGGCTGATGCCATGCATAATTTCTCTGTGTTACAAGTAAAAAGCTGTAAAACCACTCTCACAAAACTACGAGACTTAATAATGCAGAGTTAAAAATTTAATATTAAAGTCCCAGCTCAGCAAAGAATGTAAACTTGAACATTTTGCTGATTTAAGCTGGAATTGCTCCCTGCATAACACACGTATGTTTAACTGTTTGCTGGACCAGGACTCAAACTTTCTGAAGTCTGCCACCTATGCGCAGCATTTACACAGGGCCTTTACAAACTCTCAAGTGTGGTTTCTCAAACTCAGCTCTGATGAAAATGTATTGACTAAAGAGCATGGAAACAGCAGAAACTGAATCTTGATTTCAAATAAATTATCCAGGTTATCAATCCCTCATATCAAAGCAGTGGACCAAGACAGGAGCCAACTTTCATAGAGGAAGGAAAGCCCAAACCCCTGCTGTTGTTAAAACTAACACCAAAAACCACTGCAAAAAAACATGTTAAAAACAAACAAACAACCCTGCCCTTGTTACTCCCCTGCCTAAGCTTATTTCTAGTCAGTAACATTTCTGCTAAGAGCCAGATTTATGATTCATGTACATCTGTCACTCAAAGAGCAGGAAAACGTGACAGCCTTGAAATACTAGAGACATGATTGTAAATGCCATAAAAATCAAACTGAAAAAAACCAAAAACAACTTAGTACCTAGGAATATTTTTAAGTTTGCTATATCTTATTCAGATTTTGGATATTTGCTGCAAATCAGATTTTTTTTTTCCACCATCATATGATGCAGCTACAAAAGCCTTAAGACGTTAAAGCCAGTGGAAGCAAAATTAACATGCTAGGTCACGTTAAGGCAATCGCTCTCCCTTATTTTTCAAGTCTCTGACAAATGCTTTAATAACAAGTTTTGTATTCCCTCTCCAACATTTCCTACTCATAATTTTAAAAATACACAGAAATGTATTCTAATGTTCAACGACGTAGAAGGTTGCAATGAACTTCGTTTCTGTGACCTAATGAACTGAGCCTTCTCAAATTTTTGTGGCAACACAGGGGATAAAACCTTCACTGCCTGTTTTCTGTTTCAGCAATGCCAGCATCCAGATTTTTCATTCACTTGAGAGTGTCTCCACACAGCACTGTGCTGGAGGAAGCTCCTGGAGAGCAGCAAAACGTCGTTCCAACACCGTCCGGGAGCGGTGCGAAAGCACGGAGCAGCCGAAGGCGGACTCTCCCCGGTAACTCAGGATGCCATGCCACGGGCAGAGCTCCCCTTCGCAAAACCCTCCGTGGGAGGAGCCACTGCCCGCTCCCAGGTTCTAGCGCTCAACTACTGCCTGCACGCCTGAACTCAACTTATCGGCTACATTTTCCTCAGTAAGACCTTAAAACACATGCGAACCAACCAGAAAAGGGGGGTGGCGAGTTAGTGGAGTCAGCGCCCGGGACAGCGGCGCTGGTTTGTGAGAGCGGAGGAGGAATTCCTGCCGCGGGTCCCTACCTGGAAAGCACCGAGGGCAGGGGAGGACACGGCTAAAGGGCAGAGGGCGCGGGGCAGGGGCCGAGCCAGGGCAGGCTGTGTGGGCAGCGGCACCTGCAGCCGGAGGGGAGGGCGGGAGGGCCGGCTCGTACCTTTGAGCTGGGGCAGCGGCGAGAGCTCCACCGGGCTGCCCTGGCTGCGGAACTGCGAGGAGCCCTGCGAGCGCTTCTGCCTCTGCGCCTTGCGCACCGATTTCCGTGTGAAGCCATCCACCTTCTCCGCGGCAGAGATGGCCGCCGACATGGCTGGGCGGCGGGTCGGCTCTCCACGAGCATATATTGCACCGGAGGGAGAAGCGGGCGGGCAAAAAACAAAGGAGCTTTAAAAAAAAAAATTTAAAAAAAATTAAAAACCAAAAAAAAACACCACCAAAAACGAAGTCCTGGCTGCCCTCACACACCGCACCGACGAGGAGAGGAGCGGAGCGGGCTCTGCCGGGCGCTGGGGAGGCTCCCGGGTCGCTCCTCAGTTCCTGCTTCCCTCGCCGCTTCCTCCCCGCGCGGAGCCGGCGGGGGAGCGGAAGGGGGGAGGAGGAGGAGGAAAGGGAAAACAAACAAACAAACCCAAAGACAACTTTGCCCGGCGGGGCGGGGGCGGGCGAGCGCCAAACTTTCCCTCCTGGGGTCCCGCTGTCCTCAGGGCAGGCGCGGCGCGACCCGCCGCGGGACGGGCTCGGCGGCGCCGCTGCCCCGCTCCCGCTTCGTTCGCTCCGCGTCCCCTTCAGTCGAGCCCGCTGTCATCAGCCGGACTCGCCCCTAGGCTTCAGACGCTCGCTTCCACGCGCCCCTTGTCCGCCTTCAGCCGCTCCCGGGCGCTCCCCGCGCCTCTGCCGTCATCCCGCCTGGTCGCGCTCCGCCGGGGGCCGCCGCGCGTGGCGCCACCAGAACCCCGGAGCCGCCGGGCAGCGGCCGCGCAACTTGGCGGAGCGAGCGGAGTTGAGCACTGGGAGGGGGGAGAGGCGGGGCGGGGGCGGTGGCAGCGGCCGCGGTTGGCGGCGAGAGGTGATTGACGGCCCAGAGTGACCAATGGAGAGAGAGGAGCGCGGAACGCCCCCCGCTCCGCCCGCGGCGGCCTGGGGAGAACGCGGGAGTTGGGCCGCGCGCCGGGGAGCAGATGATTGACAGCCGGCTCTTCCAACCGGAGGCGGAGGAGGCGGAGGAGGCGGGGCGGACGGGGTTTCCCGGCGCGGGGAAGGGGAAGGGGCGGGATGGAGGGCGGGGCGCGCGCCGGCCAATCCCGCGGCGGGGAGGGAAGCGGCGCAGCGGGCACGGCGGGTCCCGCGGCCTCGGGAGCGCGCCCGGGGATTCCGCTCGCAGGGACGCCGCCGGGAGGGTGCTTGACCGGGAGCGCCGGGCGTCGCGGCAGCGCGCGGTGCGCTCCCAAGAGCATCTCCGTGCCGTCTCCCCACTGCTTCCGACTTTTTTGTTTTTTGTCTCACCCTCCCCACGCCTCAGCTTTTTATGTCTCCTTTCCGGCCTCGCTGCACTCGGCTGTTTGTCGGTCGGCGCGGCCGCGGTGTTTTTCCTCCCAGGCTGCTGTCGCGGGCTGGAGGCGCGGCGTTCCCTGAGCCGAGCGCGTGCTGGCTTCCCGGGATGGATGCGCACGGAGGAGCCGATCGCGCTGCTCTGCGCGCGGCGGGCTCGGGCTGCAGCCTGGCCGGGACAAGGAGATTGTGACAGCCGCAGCGCGCCAAAGCCACGACTGTGTGTGCGCTACGGGGCTGCACTGAAGCGCTGTCCCATTCCCATATCCAGTTCCCCCCTCCCCCGTTCGGAACTGCTAACACGTGGGATGCCTTACCTTAGAGCGGTTCACGTAGAGCTAAGTTCTAAGCACGTCAGCACATTTCTTTTTACTATATAGGTTTGAATACCAATTCAGCAAATAAGTATTTGTAGTATTTTAAGCACACACTCAAGTTTCAGTAGCTGTAGTAGGGCATAAATACAGTAAGAACGCCATAAAGGTTTGTAAAATGCCTTCATGACATGAGTTGGACTTTAATCTTTGTGTGAATAAATCATAAATCAAAAGCCAAATGATTATAGCTTTATGTGAATATAAAAGACTTAAGAGTGTGAAAGCCTGTTCGGTAGAAACTGCTCCCTCTGTTTCCTTCTGTCTCTTTTCATCTTCCTTTCCTCTGTCAACAGTCTCTAACTTGTGCACTTCTCATCTTTTTTGCTTTTGGTGAAATAATCTTTAGTAGAGAGAGGGGGTATGGGCCATTCACTTAGGAGTTGGACTCAATGATCCTTGTGGGTCTTTTCTGGCTCAGAATATTCTATCACCCCTACCTGCTGAGCTGAGCTCAGAGAATCCTTTTCTGTACACTTTAGATTCAATTCTCAGTAGAACATATCTAGAAATTATAGGTACTAGTGTAATCATTCTTGTAGGTGTTGTAGACTTTTCATTTAAATTCTTTATATTACAAAATCCATTTTACAGACAAGATAGCAGTCTTTAGGCACTTTAGGCACTTTAAACTGCCAGTTCCTGTATTGATTGCAGTAAAGGAGATCCTTGAATTCCTTACCTGGTTAATTCTCACTTCACTTCAAGGCCCACAGCTCTTCTTGAGAGATCACTGGGGCCCAGCCCCTGTATCGGTGTGTTCCTCTGTTCCTGCCTGCCCTCCAACAGCTGTCATTTTCTTCTGCACCCATTTTTAGAAACTGACACTGCCCAGCATGCCCTGGGTACTGTTTATTGGCAACTCGAGCCCTGCTGCCAGATCCTAGGGTAAAAGAGTCTACCTTAGAGGTTCATCAGTATTTCAGAGTTTGTTAAGGAAGCTTTATGCAAGTTCTCATTAATGTGAATTTTTTTTTCTGAGGTTTAAAATGTTTTCCCCAAGGTTTCTTAGACTTAGAAGTGCTTTTTGAAAATGTGCTGTAAAAAATCTGTCGGCAGTTGAAATTCATGACGCCAAGACCTCCTTGCAATGATGGGATTTTCATATTGAATACACTGAAAGATATTTTCAGACTGCATCTTCATGTATCATTTGTAAAAGAAACATTGGTGAAATCGGAGTCAGCTACACAAAACAAAACATTTATTCTTTCAAATAAATGAGGAGTACTTTTAGCCACTGAGTGTTCTTTAGCCTTTTTAATATAACTCTTCTGTTTAAAAAAAGAATGAGCAGCATCTCTGGTGACCAGCTATGGTTTCCCAAACTGAAATGGTAATGTTTGCTTTAAGTTACACTTAAAGTCAGTGGAATTACATCAATGTATGAAATCGTTGGAACATACAGGCCTGCTGGACTGGGGTATTTGGAGATAAAAAATGAAAGCAAGAGCTGTGAGTGGCAGTCTGAAATAACTGTGTTTGAGAGGGCTGGAGATTGCCCTTCCCTGCTTTCTGCTTCCTACACAGCTGTTGGAGCTGCTCTGAGTCAGCTTCTGAAGCCCCTGGTTTTCAGAGTGTATTTAAAGGCACACAGGACCATGCCAGGTTACAAGCTGCTGGCTCCAGATTCAATTCATCAAAGTCCACGGTGTCCACAGAGAATGTTGTGAATAGTAATTTTATGCCAAGTTATTCCCACTCCTAAATCAGGGCCCTCAAATATACACTGAGACCTTGATTCTGCAAAACCTCTTGCATATCTCTAGCTTGGAAGAAGGCTCATTATCATTCATGATCATTATTCAGAATGGAGAAGCAACATTCTGGAGCAGATTTTACTAACAGTTGCATCTACAGTTCTTTTCATTTAGCCACAGAGGATTATTTCCTGCACTTTCTTGTCATCTTTTTACCCAGAAGAGAAACCTTTGGAAAGGTGAACAAGAAAATGACACATCATTAACTTGCAGAATCCTGGCCAAGTTTGCTTGCAAACCTGGCACTTCAAGTACCAGGTTGCTACCAGGTTTTTGCAGCAGAGGGTTGCCTGGCTGCCAGCAGATGAGGAGTTAACTACAGCTCTGCTTTCCCATTCATCTATATGGATGCTTGGAGGCCAAGCTGCCAGAAATCTAGCTCTTCTCAGAGACTGTGGGAGGAATATTGTAAAGAGGATGTCCTAAGTGGGTGTCCTAACTCTCAGCCAAGAAAGTTTGTGGAGAAAAGGTTATTTCCCTCTCAATATGAAAATGAAAAGCCCTGTTGACTGCAACTGTGCTTATGTTTACTACTGCACAACCCCAGCAATTTTTCAGGGTATTTCACAGAATCATAGAATGTCCTGGGCTGGAAGGGACCTTAAAGATCATCTTGTTCCAAACCCCTTGACATGGGAAAGCACACCTTCCACTAGACCAGCTTGCCCAAAGCCCCATCGAACCTGGCCTTGAGCTCTTTGAGGGATGAGGCATCTAGAGCTTCTCTGGGCAACCTGTTCCAGTGCCTCACTACCCTCACAGTGATTTACTTCTTTCTAATATGTGATGTAAATCTATCCTTTTTCAGTTTAAAGCCATTGTCCCTTGTCCTGTCACTATTAAGTTCCCCATTGTCCTGTCCCTTCTAGTAAGTCCCTCTCCAGCTCTCTTGTAGACCCCCTTTAGATATAGGAAGTGCTCGAATGTCTCCCTGGAATCTTCTTTTTCCCAGGCTGAACAACTCAGCCTGTCTGCAAATAAGAGGGGCTTAGCCCTAGATTGAAATACTTCCTGAACTAATACCCCAGTAAAATCAAGTGAGATATTGCAGTATTGCATTTTATTTAAATGGTATGCTGTCTCACCCCTCTGAAATGTATGGTATATTCTAAGCCTGTGGTCCTGCCCTGAACCATCATGTACCTGTAATCCCATTGGCCCAAGTCTGATTCTGCGCCCACTTCAATCTCCCTCTTAAGCTATGCTAGTAAAATTAGTCGCTCTCTTAGCCTTTTCCCCCTCTCTTAGCCCTTCTCCTTCCCTCTTGCCCCTTCCCTCCCCTAGGCTCCCCCTCCTTCCCCCTCCCCCTTCCCCCTCAGTAGCCATGCTGTTCCCGGGGATGGGACCCCCAATAAACCCTCATCTAATCAGCACCCTCAGAAGCCGTGTGGAGTCTCCTTGCCTGCCTGCTGCTGCCAGCCAACTCACAGCCTAGGGGGCCCTCCGGGGACACCCCGGGGTGCCCCCCCCCAAAAAAAACGAACAACAACAAGGTATTCACTTAGTTCAAGATAAATTGTATATCTACATGTTCTGTAGTCTGTGTTGGGTAGTAGGAGTCTAGCATAAGTGTTCCCAAGTCTTCTGCTTGATAAATCCTTGAATAACACAGCATTAGTTATCTCAGGGCCATCTGTCACCTTCCTCCCAGAGCAGAATTTGAAATTCAGGGATTGGAATTCAAAGGTTAGTTGGCAAGGTCTTCTTTGTAAGGGTCCTGAGTTTGACTTCTTCAGTATACCTATGAGTACATTGTTACAGTTTGTGGTGTTTTTAGTGTTGGTCAAATGCCTATGTAACCCCTAGATTTACTCATTCCCTGCTGTGAGATAGCATTAGGAGGAAGGTAAAGCAGGCTCAGAACTTTAAAAGGGTATAAAGAAAACTTTATTAACAGTAACTAAAAAAAAGAATAATCATAATAAAACCTTTAGAACACTTCTTCCCCTACAACCTTTTGTTTCCCACTAACAATGCACAGAAACAATTCAGTCAGTTTATCACTTCTAGAACAGTCTTCACTTAGGGAGAGGAGTCCCTCTTCTCAATTTATGGAGACTCCTCCACAAGAAAACAGTTCTCTCATGGTTTTTAATTTCTACAAACTGCAGCCGCCCAGAAATCTGCAATTGTGAAGTCTCTCCCTTTTTTCACAGCTTTTCCCACAGCTGTGTTTATGGGCCATGTCAACTTATGGAGTACTATTTTAAGGATGAGCTGTTTGAGAACAAAGGTTCTCTTTATCTCTGAGATCTTCATCTCTGGGAACAGAGGTCTTCTTCTTTCTCTAGGGGCAAAGGGTCTTATCACTCTTCTTTCTCTGTTCAAACTTCTCACACGATCACAGCTACTTCAACATCTGGTTACTTTAGCATAAATGCCTTTGCCCTCATTCCCCATACTTTTCAATGGGTTACAGGGAAAAAGAGTCTGATGTATCAGTTACATTCTTCTCCATAGTTTTATAAGAGGATTTCAGTCCCAAGATCAAGGAATCTCCTCTTCCATCCCATCTCGGACTTGACTCTTTCTTGACTAACCTTGGTGTCTTCATGTTGTTCCTCTATATGTCCTCACTCCGCTACATGTACTCACTTGTCTCTCACTTGAGAGAGGATTGATGTCTGTGGGTCTCATCTGTGCGCTGAAAGAGTCAGTATCTCACCTGGGGCCTGCAGATAGTTATGTGATCCCTGCCGGGCAGTAATATCACTCTCAGTGATGGATTTCAGGCCATTCTGGGGGGTGTGTTAGAATCTTAGGGGGCCCAGAGTCACCTGAGGTGCCAAAACAGCCCCTTGGCAGCTATTCATAGAGGTATGTCCAACTTTCTCAGTGGTTTAACAGATTGTCAATTCTCAAAGCTAATTACTGGTTCAATTTTGTCAGACATGGAGGAAACTAGTAGCAGCTTCTCTTATAAAGTCACTTCTGCGAATGGCTGCAATGCAAAGCCAGCACACTGGAGCAGCGCGCTAAGGTCTTCCCGCACTCAGGGCACTCGCAGGGCTTCCCTTAGTGCTGCCTCTGCTGGTGTCTGGTCAAGGCTGAGATGTGCCTGAACTTTCTCCCACACTTGGGACACTCGTAGGGCCTCTCCCCGGTGTGGATGCGCTGGTGGATGATGAGGTGGGAGTTCTGCTTGAAGCTCTTCCCGCAGTCGGGGCAGCAGAAAGGCCTCTCCTGTGTGTGAATCCGCTGGTGCAGGAGGAGATTTGCCCTACTCTGAAACCTCTTCTTGCATTCATCACACTCATAGGGCCTCTCCCCAGTGTGGCTCCTCAGGTGGACAATCAGATGGGAGAGCCTCCCGAACCGCTTCTGACACTCCTCACACGTGTAGGGCCGTTCCCCGGCATGACTCCTCAGGTGGACAGTTAGGTGGGAGATCTGGCTGAAGCTCTTCCTACACTCCTCACATGTGTAGGGCCGTTCCCCAGTGTGGATTCTCCAGTGGCAGATCAGGGAAGATCTCTTGCTGAAGCTCTTCCCACATTTCGAGCAGCTGTGGGACTTCTCATTGTGAAGCTGCTCATGGACCAGCTCCAAGCTCTGGCCACATGTCTGACCACCTCCCTGGCATGGAATGGGTTGTTCCTCCTCAGATCCCCACGATCTGCAGCCATTCTTTGTGTGGGATCTCTGGGCCTTTTCCTCTCTGTTAGATTCTTGCAATGTGGAACCTCTCAAAACGGCCTCTTCCACAAGGTTCTGCCATGGGGATTTGTCCTCTCTGGTCTCCATCTTCTATTCCTTCCACAGTCAGAATCAAACCTGGCACGCTGTTGGTCAGGGTGTTGGTAGCAGTCCTGTTTCTATTCCTTCCAGAGTCAGAATCAAACCTGGGACCTGTTGGTCAGGGTGTTGGTAGCAGTCCTGTTAACTGGTGGCTGCAGACCTCCTGGAGTGACAGGTATGGTTCTGTTGAAGTAGGGATTCTGTAGAAGGGTGTAGGTTTCCTCTGAAGGTCCAGGGGTGGTGTAGATGGATCTGGTCTTCCTCTGGGAATCCTGTAGAAAAAAGGCTGCTCCTCTGGGAATCCAGTGGGAAAAGGCTGACTGAGGTGTTCCAAGTCTCAGATTATATCCAAGTAGGAATGCTTGGCTCCTCCCTCTGGGTGGAGCTTCACACAATGGGATGATGTAATTTATCAGTGAGACTCAATGGCCCATTAAGAGAAGATATCTCCCCAGGGGGAGGATGGGTTGTGGAAGAGATAAAGAAAATTGCCCAATTAACAGAAGATAACTGCCCCACCTCTAATAGATGGGAACAGAACACATACCCCCAGCTACATCTTGTAACCCCAGACACAGTCTTTCCAGGCAAAACTATGTGTATGGGTATATGCAGGCAATGGATTGTTAAAACTAGCTCTCATTCCTGTTGTGATTTTAAAAACCTTTGAATTGAGTCTTCTGTCAGACAATCCAGTGTGATTGTGTTGCAAATAAAAAATGTATTTTAAGAATTTTGTATGCACAAGCAAAATTACACTGTTTATTGTAACTGATAGTCCAATGAAAATGTATTCCAGTTTAACTCCTTAATTCTGCCTGTGTCTTGAATTGTCATTTTGGGTGTAAACAGTGCTGTCTGAGAATTCACCAGCAATCTTTCTGGCTCAGTAAGATGCAAAGCATCCCTTAGGGATATAGTTTTACAACTAAGCTTTCAAAGTCAGTTAGCATTTTTGCCATAATGATATTTCCTTTGCAAGAATCTACAGAACATGAGCTTATGTGTATTAATTAATCTGTTCTCTGTGCTGAAGATTTATTTGCATTTTATATATAAAATGCATAAGATCTTCAGCAAGAGGAGTGGTTTCATAGTATTTTAAATGTAACAAATGGTACCTGTATTTATTGAAATGCAAAAAGACACCAAGCCCCACCAACCAGCTGCCTCTGCCAGCCTCAAAAAACACTGTAGCCCTTCCACTGCCACTTCCTACATGCTTTTGTCTGTGGCAAATCAGACCCTCATAAATGGCCATGAGCACTATCTTCAGCTTTAAAGATTGTTCAACGCAGCGTTTAGGAAATAAGAGGGAACAACTTCTGGTATGAAATACTTGCATGCAAAAAAGAACACCTGGAAGCCTGAGTTCTTTCAGAAGTAATTCCCAATGCTCAGTGAAGGGAATTAAACAAACAACAGCGTTTATTCTGTCAGCTTCTTAGCAGGCTAACAAGAATTACTGCATGCTAAGAATCAGCTGCTTGGAAACTTAATGAATGTGGCAGCCAGAAAAGTACAAAACATGGCCAAGAGTTGCAAACCAGATATATATGTAGGCTGTAGTGGAGAGAAATGAAGAGGATAGGGAAAATCTCTCCCTAAATCCGAGGTGGAAAGGCTTTGTTGTACCAGGGTTTCCAAGCACCTTGATGGTGTAAGACTTTCTGTAAAGTATTGTGTCTGCATCTAGAATTGTAATTCTATTCCCTTGTAGTTCTATTCTCTGAGGAGAATAATAGCAGAAAGGTATTTATATATTTGCATGTGTCTCTGCTGTGATTCAGTAACTGGAAACAAAGCCAAATCTGCCGAGCAGCCAGCTCTCCACAATCCACTGGTGATTGGGCTGGCACCCATCACCTGCAAATCTGCCCTCAAACCAGGCTCAGGTCGCAAAAATACCTTTTCAGCAGCATTGTTTAACCTCATTTTGCAAAACCAGAATGAGTGATACTAGTCAGGAAGAGTCCTAAATATTGATTTAATTAAAATCAATCCTTCCACTCCCTTGTTAATGAATGAAATGAAGTCACATGCCCTTGTGGATACTACTGATTTGTTGTATGGGTTACAATGCTTTTGTGTGCAGTTGTTTCACGTTTTCCAGTGTTTTCAGAGCTGCAAGAGACTTAAAAGAAACAGCTGTGGCTTTTATGTAATAACATTATTTCCAGAGTTAGATCTTTGGGAAAAAAAATTAAAAAGTAAGACTTGAAATAGAATTATAAGTGTGGCTAAGCACACAGAAGAGATTGACATGAGCTTTAGACAAATATAAATAATGTTTATAGTAATTTACTCATTTGTTCTTTTGTCTGTAACATCCAAAAATATCCATTTTTGCAAGCAGATGCACTAAATTGTCTTACTGGTATTTCAGAAGGCTGTGCCTCCATGTTAGGACTTGTCTACCTCGGGGAAATACGCTGCCCTTCCTACAGCACCAGAGCCGCGGTCGCTGAGTTAAAGCAGCGCAGTAATGCCCATGATCTTTCCTTATGCAGATGTGCTCTGAGTCACGAGGGTAAAGGCAGTGGAGCTCGTTTCTGCCCCAGTGAAACGTGACATTACAGCAGAAGATTTCCCTCAAAAGTCACTGTCTGGAGTAGGATCCCAGCTTTTCCCGGCTTCTGCTGAAGGATGGAGCACCTTTGGTGACCTGACTTGCTCTCCGTACGGCGGAACTGACACCACAATCACTAAGCACACACCGTGCAGCAAGCTCACTTAATCCTCCCCAGCGAGCACATGAGCCACAGTGTGCCTTTCAGTCTGTAAATTGTTCTTTTGTTTTGCAGGCTTTACTGAGCACAGTTTTATTTCATGTGACTGTGCTATTTATGGAGGAGTAAATATTGCCGGGGGTCTGTTTAAAAAGGCCAATGACCTGGATTTTTTTTCCATTTGAATTATCTCCAAGAGTCAGACATGTTTAACAACTGATTCCCCCCCGCTTCCCACCTTGTTTCTGTAGACTGCAATCATTTCTAACATCTTAGATCAACACCAACTAAAAAGACAAAGATTTTGAGTGAAATAAAACTGCATGTAGTATGAATGTGATCAGACAGTATATGACCTTGCCATTTTTGGAGGAGCTGAATTCCATCCTGATTTACCAGTTAACACCATAGTATGTTTTAAACCTCTGAATATAAGCCTTTTTCTACTGTTGTAGTAATTTGAGGTCATAACTCTGGTTTGTTCCTTTTAGTGTTGTTTTTACAAAACCAATTATCAAGTGTGTTTTCACAAATTATTACTAAATAAATAAACAAGCCATGTTTTCAGAAATGGAAGATTTAAACAGGCAAATGTTCTTCTTGCTGTTCCTGCAATCTAAATAGCAGTATCCCTTTGTTATTTAAGAAAGAGAAAGTTGAATGTTGCAGGGGAAATAGTGCTATGTTTTCACTTTCAAGAAAGAGCTTTGAGAATGCAAACAGGTAGCTAAATATCTGGAATATTAAATAGATTTGAACATTCTTAGAAGTTGAGCCGACCATATCTTATTTTATATATATGTATTCTTAACCATATACAATGAGTTGATCACTGTAGTTAATGGGCTTCAACTTGAAATTTTGCTGTATACATACTTATTTTTACCCAGTCGTGTAAAAGTATGAAAATATAGCATTTTTGTACTGAATGCTGTTTAATATATGCTCTAAAGTCTGTGGTGTTTACCATGTGTGCTGGGTTACAATATTAAGATATATTCTATTCCCATCCTCAAGAGCTGCTGAAACCAGGAGGGACATTGTTTTTCTTCCCTTGTCTCCTGTTAATGGGCCTGTCAATGCCTTGCTACATGGCTCAGAGATAACTCCCTCAGGAGCCATTTCTGTTTATGGGTAATCAAGGACCCACTGCATGACTCAGAATGATATCAGCCCATTGTGAGATGCTCTGTCCAGGGGGGAGGATCTAAGCATCCCCACCTGGATATAGTCTGGGCTTTGGGACAGAGCAAGCTGCCCTTACCCACTGGTTTCCAGAGGACGAGAGTTACCAGATTTTTTCTACGGGATCATCACTTTAACAAGACCATTTCATCTGGACTGCTACCACCGCCCTAACTAGCAGGGTGTCTGGTTGTATTCTGACTCTGTCAGCGGTTTTTTCTTTTGTGTTATTGCATGCATTTTGTTGACTTTTTTTTTTTTTTCCTCTTTTCCTAAGAAATTGTATTTCTGACTTGGAGTCTCTCACTAGTTTTGCTTTCAAACCAGAACACCATGTCATTTAAAGGCACCCTGGCTTCAGTACAAAGCTGGCTTCAGAAGTTACAATCCACTTTTCCCCTAGAGAGGTGGAGCAGGTGGTCAGGGATGGGATTCCTTCAGGCTGGTCTTATTAACATCACACCTGATTGGATTTCTTCAAAATTTCACCTTTCCTGGGGAAGGAGCATACAGGACAATACATAATTCAGTGTTCTGACGGTGTAAACAATGAGCACATCTTCAGTATTATTCTGGCTTGAGCCACGCCACACCAGGGAGCAGCCATGCTGCACCAGCTGCCCCATACATATGCACACATTTGTATATTTATATATACATTTACATATACGAGTTCTACCAGTCCTGCCTTATCCTTTGGGAAAATGCAAAGAAGGAATGGCAAATCTTCTTGCCCTGTTGATGTCTTAGGAGTGCGTCTTAGGAGAGACATTTAGTTCAAGGTGTTGGGGAAAATATTCCACATAGATATTTGATATTTCTTCAAATGAAACAAAACTGATTTATTGGAAAAGATTATTTACAGACAAAAAAGCCTTTCTTTAAGGTTTTCCAGTTAAGCCCACCACTTATTACTTTAGCCTTCTACTTTTTAGTGTCCCTTTTCAAACACTGGAGTTTACCAGCAGGTTATTTCACATTTTAAATAGATGTTGTCTTCCTTGAGTAAAAATTGTTACTGTGAAATGGACTGCAGTCAGTGACACCTACAGCCTCCACTAAGATGGGAAGTACGAGTGCTATTTCATTCTCACTTGTAACATCTTCAGCTCTTGTCTGTATTACCTAACAAGAGTTTTCAGATTCTAACTCAAGCCATCTTTTAAAAATAAATTAGCTACAGCCTTAATTAGCCATCACTGGTCAGAACAGATCACAATGACTGCATATGCTACCCGATCTGCCTCTTTGTTAAAAAGTTGGCAACTTATAAGAAAAGAAAGAATTCAAACTATTTTCTGTCTTAATAGACCTCAGGACTCTCTGTGATGAAGCAGAATAATTATGGTACAACTGAGCACCTGGTAGTTCCTTTCTAGATTGTTAAATTATATGCGTGTTCTCCTACAGGGATATCTCAGATTCCCCTTGCATTTTTCCTTTCCTTTAAAAACTGGTGGCCTGATTATTCTCTACTCTAGTTTTTGGAGACCACAGAACCACAAAAGTCATCAAATTTACATTGACATAAAAAGTACTGGTTCACATCATTAAGGGAAAACTCCTCAAATGAGCCCAAAGGTCAGATTTTATAACTAAATCTTAAATTTCCATTTTCTTGATTAAAAAAAAAAAAAAGTTTTCCTTTAAAAATTATACTGAAGTGAGTTTCTGGAAAGTAAAGCCATGGTAGGCAGCAAAAATATGAGCTGATGTGTAAGTAAAGCTCAATGCTGTTTTAAGAGGACCAGTTCTAAATTGATTTCTACAGTGTCTTTAGTTAAAAAGGCCTTCCAGTTTTATTCAGTACAGGCACAGTCAACTGTCTTTTCTCTCTATCACTCTAACAGATAGAAAATGGGATCTCTTATTGATAACTTTTATTAATATTCACCACATATCCAAAGTACTGCAGACAAATTGGTACAGTAACTGTATATATTTGATTTCTGTGGTTCATATCTCTGAATATATGTCCTAGATAGAAAACTATTTTTTGTCTTCCACAATTTCTACCACAGAGATTTCAGGGTATATATAGTTCTTTGCCTTTTGAGATAGAAATGTCTTTCCTGTAGTCCAGTGTTGAATGTATTTTACCACAGAGATTTCAGGGTATATATATGAGTTCTTTGCCTTTTGAGATAGAAATGTCTTTCCTGTAGTCCAGTGTTGAATGTATTGCTATTTACACACATAATTACTAAACACTACAAAACTACTGTGACTGAAATGTCTTTAGTATTTGTTTTCCCTGTCCAACAGGGCAGTGGGGATTTCAAAAGCTTCTGTTTCTGCAGCTTTTTTTTTTTTTTTTTAAGGGGGAAAAAGGAAAAAATCAAAATCATCGTTACCCAAGTCTTACTAAAATATCTGTGTTAATTGTCTTGGCTGGTCAGCTGCTGTTTGTGAGGTGAAAGTAGGCTCAGTCCTGCTCCCTGTCTTAGAAAAAAAAACCATAAAATATCTCTTTTAAATAACATTTAAACTCTATTTGATCCTAGACATATGGGGCAGCCTGCATGTTCTACACATCTGAAGAATTTTGGACAATGTTGTTGTCAGTGTGGGGTTTTTAATGTGGAACAGGCCGTTTGCTGCTGGGGCTGTACCACATATTTGTCAGAGTGATGGAGAGCTATTAACTTTAATGGCTGTACCAGATAAAGTGGAAAGTCCTTAAATAGGAAGAAGGAAGAGGAATTAAAACAATACCAGTTCCAGAGGGTCTCACAGAGGGGAAAATAGGGGAAGACCTATGAGCCCTTCAAAGGTTTTGAATTGGAAAGAAAGACAATTTTTTGAAGCAGGAGAAAAGGACATTTAACCATGAGACACTACAATGACAAGGACAGGCACTCTGAATTTGAGGAGACAAGGTGAGATGCAGGAAGCTTGTGGATACGCTACAGGAGATCTGACCTATTGCTAAACAATACCATGGAAAAAACACCTACGAAGCTGGAGTTATACCAAGGGATTAATAAAAAATCCTTGTCCTGCCACAAAACCTGTATGTGCTTTGCTTCTCTTTGTCCAGCTGCTCTCCCTTTGGGAAGGGATGCTTCCCTCTTTGTTTCTAACACTTTAGAAGTGGTTGCCACAGCCCAGCCACTTTATGCTTTTCAGGATTATTATTACAGGTCTGAAGAAGCTTGGAAGTCTGCGCAGATCACAAGAAGAGACTGTCAACAGTTCTTGTGCGAGTGGGGTAATTTCCTTTATAAGTAGAATATTGGAATGTTCTATTCATCTGATTAATAATAAGCACATTATTTAAAGCTTTTTTTTATTATTATTTTGTTAGATAGTGCAAAGTGAAAATAGCTTTCATTAATTGATGTTTTCCCCCCTGTCTGGTACTTTTGTGACCATCCTAATTTCTAGTACTTGCTTTGGACAGCTGTTTTAGCTCCATTACATTAAGGAAGTTCATCACCTTCACCAATGATATACTGATTGACTTTAGTTGAGGATCTGGCAATTTCTTCAGTCTTTTCTTAAGAAGTTTCTTTTTCTTCTGCCCCCAAGCTATATTTGGTTTTTTACATTTGCTGCTTTCACTGATGACTGAACTCATTTAACTGCAAACACTCTGTTGCTGTAGGAACTGTGGTGCTGTGTGATTTACTGTTGCTTTTAGCTCTGCACACCAGAGTTGAAATTCTGTGTAGTACTTTCATAGGCCAAGTCATGCTGGGTGTCTTTAATCAAAATTGCATGCTGCTATCATTTGGCCACATATGAACATTAATTAGGCATTTTGAGGAGTAAATAGCTTTAGGTAACATTTAGGTAAATGTTAATAAACTGGTTAGAAAAGGGATCTTTTATGGACCAGGTAACCAAAACAGTAAGAGCTACTTTCCAATGTGCAAGCATATGCAGGTAAAAAAGTTTCACTGAGTTCAATTTGTTAAAGGTTGTCTTATGTTGGAAATGGGGGGTGTATTCTATTCCTATCTGATGGGGCAGTTATCTTCTGTTAATTGGGCAGTTTTCTTTATCTCTTCCACTCTTTCTTTATCTCATCCTCCCTCTGGGGAGATATCTTCTGTTAATGAGCCATGGAGTGTCACTGCATGGCTGATGAAATTCCAGCATCCCATTGTGAGATGCTCCACCCAGAGGGAGGAACCAAACATTCCTTACTGGATATAATCAGATGTGGAAGACCACAGTCAGTCTTTTCCACTGGATTCCCAGAAGGGCAGCTGTCTTCTTCACTGGATCTTCAGAGGAAGACTACAGCCTTCTACAAGATCCCTGCTCCAGCAGAACCACACCTGCTACTCCAGGACGACTGCAGCCACCATTTCAATTGGAATGCTCCCAACACCCTGACCAACAGGGTGTCAAGTTGGATTCTGACTGTCAGTGTTGTTTTGTATTACTGCATTGTTTATTTTATTTTTATTTCCTTCCCTAATAAAGAACTGTTTTCCTGCTCCCATACCTTTGCCTGAGAACCCCCTTAATTTCAAAATTATAGCAATTCGGAGGGAGGTTTACATTTTCAATTTCACAGAAACTGAGACAGGACAGTGAGAAAGGGATCATTGCAGGCACAGAAGCATCAATAGTCTGGCAGTGTTAAAAATAATTTAAAAGATAACCTTTGGCCAGATTGCTAGCTAAAAAGGGGATTAGATTTGTAAGCAAAGCCTGTCTCTTCTGCTGCTTGATTCCTTCTGCTTTCAAGGACACAGGATGTTTTTCCTCCCTTTTAAGTAAACAGAACTGAACAAAGTAGCACTAGTCCAATTTCTTCTTCTATGGAAAGTAAATCATACATTACCAATTCTAGGTAGGAAATGGTTCAAAAAAGCAGCATGTTATTCTCATGGTTGCTGTCCAAAATCAGAAGTTTCCTGTTTCCCTTCGTCCTCAGCCAGTCCATTTGGTGGTCCTGGGCTTTCCCAAGGGCACAGAGCACATCCTGCTGTGGCTGGTACCATAAGGTGGGATGCTTTCCAGGAGATTTGGGTAGGTCCCTCCAGAAAATGCTGGTGGGCATAGAGAAGGCAAGGAAATACACATTTTTATCATGCTTTCAATGTTAGAAAATGTTGTTGTCAACTGACTGCAAACTGGTGCTAGTGTGCTTATCAGATTTTCCTTACTGCCTTCCCTTTAGTGTTAGGGATTAATGATTTCCAAAGACGCATGTTCACCTCCACAAGAGAAAACACTGGAAAACTGTTGAAGTTCTTTAGTTTTCACTATTGCTTCATGTGACTTACAGGCCTAAAGGTCTAGTTCAATGTAAAATTCCAAATAATAATAAGACAGTGGAATTCTATTTTTAAAATGTGTCTCAGAATGGTAATGTCCAGATTATGTGAGCATCAGAAGTTATATTAGAATAGTGTTATGTTTCCATGCTATGTCAGTGTGATGCACTTGGAACTATCAGACATTAAAATATTGGCTTCTTGACAGCACTTTTAGCTGCAATTTTTCTTCTGTAGATTAATACAAAGACAGGACCAACAAGCTGTGCAGCAGAGCTAAAGGGGCCTGATTTCCAGTGGTAGGTGCCTGAGGTCCTGCAGCACCTCAGCGACCACAGATTATTGTGGGGAGCGAGGTGACTCCCTGTGACCTCCCTGGTGCCCCAGGGCTCCTGAGGGCCGGACACAGGCAGTGCCAGGGCTGGCTCTGGGGTCTGCTGCACTTTGGCCAGACACAAACCCCAGGGCTGGAGAGCTCTCACAGAGATCCTCTCGTGCTGGAGCAGCTGCTGTCGTGTCCCACCACAGCCCACGGGCAGATTTTCGTGGCATTCAGAAGTTGCTTTTATCTTTCAGACCCCTGAAAGATAAAATCCGGCCCTTGTGTGGTTAAACTTGGCCAACATCTTATGAATAAAAAGTTATCTATTTTTGTTTAAGGTTGCAGAGTTAAAATAGCATGTCAGTCCAGGTGGGACTGCAGGTGGCAGCCAGGGAGACCTTGGGCAGTGCCATCCTGGGGAATGGCTGGGCACCACCACCCCTTTCAGCCCCTGGCAGGAGCTGTGCCCCAGCCCAGCCGCCACGGCTGGCCGTGTGCCAGGGAATGCCACTGGGGCTGTCCCTCAGCCTGCACAGGGTCTGTCCCCATGGGTCCCTGGCAGCTCCAGGGTCACATATGAGGCAGATCTAGCTCTGCTGCTCCTGAAAACCTCCTCGTCTACTCCACAGACTCCTCCCTGGGGGCTGGGAATGGTTGTTAGTCTGTGGTTAATCCTTACTGTGTTCCCAAGAGATCATGACCATCAGCACTAATAATATCCTGAGTCTCAGATTAGTCCCAGATTGGGTCACTCCCTCTGTGGAGCACAATGACCCCCTACTCCAAGACAGGAGAGCCACATGATTTTCAAAAAGAAAGGACTTTACCAATGGTGGTCGCAATTTGTTTTGCTATAGTGCTGCTCCTGGTCTGAGAACAGGGAAAATGAGACAAAAACAATGCATGATGTAGGGGGGGAAATGTAGTATTGTTTGGAAAATAAACTTAAAAATCTTGCTTTTCTATAATAGTTAATTTAGTCTGTCAGTGAACAAATTGGTTTTTCAAATTTGCCTCTACAACTCTTTCACTTGTTACAAAGTCCTATGACACTTTATCAGGTAAAGTGTTCAACTTATAATGAACATAATTCTACCACCACCACCATGAGTTTTAAAGAAGTCTTGTCTATCATGATTTGTTTTTAATGAGCTCATAAGGTTTTTTTGTTTTCATGGACAAAAAATTTTGAAAATATAATTGTACTTATTTCTTGCTAAGATGAAGTTGCCAGCTAAATGGAATTATAGCTTTTGCACAAGTTATGAGACAGCAGTCCTCTGAGAAAACTTGTTTCACTTTCAAGGAGTATGTGCTCTTAAGTCAGACCCGCTGGCTATTTTAAAGAAATGCAACTGATTTAGGAAGATATGTATGCTGGATACTGGGGATATCCCTACTTTATGGAGTTGCTTTATTTCCACTGTCTGAATTGCCAAATGTGTTGCAAAATTAGCAGTATTTGGTGAAGTTTCTAAATGATGCAGTGACATGACTATGTGAGAATCATTACAATTTTCCATGCTTGACGTGTGGATGTAGATGCTTGAATTTGGTTTTATGCATGACAAAATCCTCAATTTTATATTGTAAGGGGTTCATCTACATGTGTTGTAGGAAATCCCTCAATCTAACAAGCTTTGACTGCATGGTATTAGACAGATGCCTAATATAGAAAACTAGATACAGCCACTTATCAGTTTATCTTTGGATGATATTTCTGTTAAATCAGACTTCCAGTGTGGGAACCTTTGTGTCTTTTAGAGAAGCCACGATACATGTGGTAATTCTGATGTTAAAATCCACCCTTTTTTATTTTATCTTGCTTTATCTCTGTGGGCAGCAAGAAGATAACATCTTTCAGTGCTTGCTACTGCCACTGCCATTCAGGACCAAACACAGGCAGTGGTAGTGTTCCCACAGTCTTACAGCAGGAGACAGAATCCAGTCTTACAAAATAGTTTTAAGGAAGGAAAATTGTAAAGTAATTAACTTCTAGATGCCTGTCATCACGTCCAGGCAATGCAGAAGTTAAGAACTGATAGCTCAGAGAGCTGTCTGCTTGAGTATCTGTGTGTGACCATGAGTCAGAGCTTGCATCACATCTCTTTTGGAAAGAGAAGGGACTGGTACCTTCACAGCAAACCATCACTGTCTGTGAACTGTTAGGATGGGCAGAAATGGGATTTTAGAAATAGGAACTAGACTGTATTTTTAGCTATTAGGTCAGTTTGTTCAAAGTCCAGTAAATTTAATTGCAGATAGATACTCACTGTGATTCATGGTGTGCAGCCAGCATTAGTTCCTCATGTTCTAACAAGGAGCTGCAATGTTTAATATTAGATCCATTTTTGTAAGAGAAGAATGAAGTAACTGGACTATAGTTCTGTTGTGTAGTTTCCACTGAATACTGCTGCACTTATTTGAGTATTTTTGTGGCTTGAAAGAGTGGTGTGAGCTCTTGTACACTTTTTTCTTGTTTTTTGTTTGCTTGTGCTACCGCTTTGCACTGTTTTTATTTGCTTTTACAGTGGCCCATTTTTCGTTGTCATTTGTTTTGTTTTATGATATATCTCTCTCTGATAATGAGCTGGCCTCACTTCTGTAATATGTCATCCGAGAGTATTGCTTCAGCAGCTGAAAAGAAGTGTGAATTTCAACACCTCGTGGCTGCAAGCAGGTTTTAAACAAACAAAACAAAATCCTTGGGCTGTGCCTGCTGTGTTACTATACAACAACTGTTCAGAAAATAAAGCAGATGTGACTCCAGGGCCCAGAAATATAGACAAAGGTAGTGCCCCTATCCATAGTGGTGAAAAGACTCCATCATGTTGAATATTGACATCCTCTCACTGTTGGTAATGGGGTGTAGGGAACAAGTGCTCTTATCAAGCGCTCACTTGTTTGCTCAGGTAGGAAAATTTAGCATCCAAAGCCACCCCTTTTAAAGACCTGGTATATTTGTTTCCCATGAAGCCTGCATCTGATGGTCTGAGATGCAGACCCCACCTAAATCTGCCAAGAACCCCTTGCCCAGGGCAGTTTTCCTACAAGGCCTTGAGATTCTGCACTTCTTCGCGAGCCATGCAACTTCTGCACACTGTTATTTTTATCTGCATTCCAGAACAGCTGCAGACCCATTCCCCTAGGTGCTGGATAAGCCCACAGAAATACAGTAATTATTAACTAACTTACATATTCCAGATGGATTCATATAAACAAATCTTGGGCACAAACTGTGCCTGAATTTGGGATCTATGCTCCCTCTACAGTCAGTGGAGATGCAGTGGACAGATGTCCTGCTGTTGCATTCTTGAAAACTCTCAGTAAGGGGATGATGAGGCATTGACGTTTAAGACGCTCAACTAACTTTTGGAGTGAAACTGAGCTAAAGTTTCCACCTCTGAAAGATGCAGTAAGAAGAGAGGGAGGAAGGTAACTGTGTCACCTTGGATGAAAGGCTAATTTCTTGCACTGTGCAGGCTATGTATGCACAGTCATGCTAGTGCAAACCAGGAATTTCACCAGATTTCTAGGAAAGAAGCAATACAGATAGGACAAATGGGCACACAACTGTATGACAGGCCTGCTAGAGTCATGGTCAGATGAAAGCAAAGAAAAAGACAATATGTCAGGGAGAGATGTGGTCTGGGTTGTTTGGCCAATGTCATGTTTAAGATAAAAATCATGGTTTTCTTGCTGATGACCTCCTTCCTAGATTTGAGAGGTGATAACTGGAAAATGGTTGAAGGCCAGCTAAGTAATGGATTGGGAATACTGTCTGTGGAAGTCTGTGGAAGGACCACTCGAGGATGACCAGTTTGGGAAAATGTTGAAAGATGAAAAGCAGATCTCAGTTCAGAAGCTGGGGTGAGGGCATAAGGATGGGAGGTCTTCCATTTCTGCTTGTGCTGGGACTCCTGGGGAAACCTCAGCCCATTTGTGAGGCTGGAGGGACAGGTGAGCAGCTCCAGAGCACAATCAGAGAGGCCAACAGGACCCTGACATGTCTTAGTTTATGCTGCAAATGCAGACAAGTACATATTGTGCCTGTTTTGAATTGCCAGAATATCTAAAATGTTTGAAAAGCCCTTGTTAATAATTGTATTAACTCAAAATAACACACTTGATAATTGCTGAAATTGTAGGTAAACCTTACATTTTGGTTACAGTTATGGTTCTGGTACAGTTTGTTCTCCTCAGATTTGAAAGGATGTTATTTTTTTCATAAACTCTTGAGAACAAGTGAGCACTATGTGAACATAAGAATGAAGGAGCTGATTCATAGATTTGGAAGCAATCTTCTGCTGCTCAGGTCTGTTATTGATTTTTTTGTATTCTTAAATATTTACTCTTTTTATCTGGGCTTCTCTGCTGTGTATGTTGAAGTCCACTGCAGCTGAGTGATTTATGGGGTCCAATGGCTTTCCAAGAGGATCATCACTGGCTGAAGTTTCTGAAAGCTCAGGTTCTTTGGGTCTTTCACTGGGTCAGCCTTTATGAATAATGTAGGCCCTCTCCATTTTTTATATTCCTTAATTTGAAACTCTGAATAATGTTCTCTGAGTCTCATTTCTGAGAAGTCATTTATTTGGGTGACTTGGGACTACAATGACATTCTGTTGGACATTCAAATTACATTCAGATGAAGTAGTTTTCTTACCTGCTTCAACATTTTATCTCTAAACTTCCCAAATGCAGACTGCAAGTTTTCAAGGTGAGGTGAATAATTTCTGTACAATGTATTTACTCTTGTAATAAATTTCTGTGGGTACAGGCAAGGTAAGGCTTCCCTCTAGAATGCCAGATTACGTTAAATATCCTAACGCATTTTTTCCTGCTTAGAGATGAACATGAACTATATATAGCACTTACATACTTCTCACCCTCAAAATTAGGGGTTTTTGCATCTTAAGGGATATACAAGATTTGCAAAGTGTATTTGATTTAGTTCCTAAATCCTTAAGACCCATTTGTGAACTGACATATTTGCAAAGAAAAGCAGGCTGGTGTCAGCAGCTGGCAGACACCAGCCACCTTCACTCATGAACATAAGCAGGGTTCTCTGACTTGGTGTTTTTTTCTAATTCAGACTCTAATTATCATTTAAAGCTCAGCTTTCTTGCAGCAAGGAAATTTGAGTTTAAGGTCCATCCTGATCCATCTGGCTGTTTCCATAAATTACAGCCCAAACCAAACTGCAGGTGACCAGCAGCTGGGACAGTAAGAAGAGCCCAGGAACAGAGAGACCCATGGTGCCAAGAGCTCAGGAAAGTGCATTGCAGACCCCTGGCCATCCACTGTGCTCTAAGGCGTGTTTTAAGCACTGTAAGGCATGGGCTTTAATATAACAAAGTGCATGTTCCTCTACAAACTGTCTTGGCAAGACACTGTCACAAGGCCCAGGCACTGCAGACTTTTGGTTTTTTTATGTACAATAAAAAGACAAGATCAAGCCCCTCAGAGATGAGGCCTTTTGCTCTGTGACTTGCTAATTTCAGTTTCCAGGCATGAGTTAGGAAATGAGTCATATGGTTATTATTTACTCATCAGCTCTGCAGTTTCTGGTGTCTTAATCATTTTGGTTGTAACTGGGAGTGTTACCTTCTTCAAAATAAAGGCTTGAAAGATGAGCAACTAATTGCAGTCTTCACTCCTTTGGTTACAAAACAGCTGCATGTACAGGGCTGGCAGCCATATTAATGCCTAGGATGAGGTACTTTCCTGCAGTGTTTAGAGGGATCTCCCAAGTAATTAGTCTGTAAGGAGATTTAGAAGAGATGCAGACAGTAATACATGGATCTCCAACTACAAAGCCATAGCCCAAGGCTTTCCAGTGCCCCTGTGCCTGGGTGGACCCCGAGCCCTGCCACCTGCTATGCTCGTGGGGCTCAGAGGTGCCAGAAGCTGTCCACAAAAGTGCTCCAAAACTGCCATCCTGTTTCCCAAGGGTTGGATGGCCCCGCTGTGATACATTGTTTTCTGTGATTTGTTTCTTCCTAAATAAAAGTGGGGAAAAAAGAATTCCACTTTTCCGGTCCTTCATGGCGTCTAATTTTGATGTGGAGTCTCCCTCACTACATGACATCCCTTGCAGTCTGGTTCCACTCACATGAAACTGGAACAGGACTTTTGCAGTGGCAGCTCTCTATGAAACATTTTCTGAGCCTGAGTGCACCTGTGGCAGCCACTGATGTGGTGTCTGAACACCTCAAGCACCATCGCCATGAGCTCCAACTGCTGCTGCTTGCTTAGACAGAGGTTTAAGAAGTGTGGTGTATTTTGGGACTATCTGCAGTTTGAAGCGACCCACAACCATGTCTGACTTGCTTGTGTCATCTTCCTTCTTTATGCAGCAGTTGGGGAGCTCAGTGTCTCGTTGGCTTTTGCTGTCAAATCCGTGTGGTAGAGGCACAGGCCTTCCTGCAGAGATCTCACATTCACCCACAGCTGCTGGTGCTGTAATTGCTCCTTTGCTAACAAGTGCTGTTAGTGCCTTATTTGCTGTCTCTGTCACTGCCACGGAGCTGTACTAGATGCCACTTATCCTTGGATTACTGCTCTTCTCAGTAATCATTAGACTTTCTCACTGCACATGCTTGTAGGGTTTTTCACTTTGCTTCTTTTATGGAAGCACCTACAAGTGCTCCATTGAAATATAAGAGTTGTGGTTTGAATCCCGTATGCAGATCCATAAAAATAAGTTGTCCCTGCCCCAGTTAAACAGCTCACAGTGTAAATAAATTAAAAAAAAAAAAACCAACAACCCGCTGATTGGACAAAGTTAAGCCATTTCAAGCCATTTCAGTACTGCATTTCTGACATTTAGCATCCCTCTCTGAATTGTTGGCAGGATCAAGACTCTGAGAGTATGAGTGGTGGTTCCAGAGAGGCTAAGAAAAAGGAGAACAAATAAATTCATCAGTTATCCAAGGAGTTCCTCTTAACTGCACACAAACCATAACCCAAGTATCACACTGTCATTAAGTCCTATCCACTTACCCACTTCATTAGTTCAGGGATTGTGTTGCTTTTAATCTTCGTGATCTGGGTCATCGCAGGATTCAGGCTGATGTTGAGTCAGTATGGAGCTTCAGTTTCCTGCTCCTGACACTGTTTTGCAGTGTCTGTTCTCACTCAACTGGAGTAAATATGAAGGAAATCAGATTTCTAACCTCGGCTTTTTTTTTTCTGTAATAGTCACATCACTTAGGTCCTTGCCTTGTTTTTTCCCCTAGGTTGTTTAAATGACAGACACAAAGTAATCAGGGATCAAGCACCCACCATACTGAGTGCTGTGCAGCCCTTTTCTTCCCCAGCTCCCAGAGATAAAAGCTTGAGAGTGTTTCAGGCAAAAGTGATTTTTCTTGTCTGGAGTTGCAGATTAGTTCCCTAAGTGTGTTTTACAGCAGCCTGGTACCTACCCCAGCTGCAAGGAGGACATTAGTGAAATGCAGGCAGCTTTCCAATGTCCTTCTCACGCTTCCCTTTTGGAAATACAACTGTTTCTGCAGCTGACACAATGGGCAGAGACATCATCTGCAAGTTTACAAGTCCAAAGAGTTGTAGGACTTCTCCCCAGACAGTCAGGCTGTGGCTAACATAAGCAGACAGTTCTCCATACTAATTTGTGATAGATGAGCCTGGGCTCTCAGACTTCTCAGCAAATGGCCAGTGCCAGCTGTGGCATGAAGACGTGCTCAGAGGTGGTGACTGTCTTTGCTTCAAATGGAAGACTATCTCCCTTTTTGCCTCCAGCTTGTGACTGCCTCAGAGAAGGACAGGTTGATGTGTGCACAGGGCTTGAGGGGATGCTGACTCCCTTCAGGAGGCACGGAGGTGTTATTCCAGTAGTGATTTCCTGTTGTCAGTGTTGTAGTGTATTTTTATACTTTGTAATGGTTTTGGTTTTGTATCCCCTTATTTTTCCCAAATGGTTTACCCCTGATTTTCCCCCCTCCCTTTATCTGTGTAGTCCCTCTCCTGTGTTGAGATCATCCCCAAATCCCCGCCCTGGCTCTCTTGTCAGTCACTCAGCATCCCATCCTCTCTATGTAGAACTTTCGGTCCAGATCATCGAGCGATTAGTCAGAGGCCAGGGGTCAGCCCCCAAGTGCTGCCCCATATGCTATCCCAAATGTCCGTTCCCTAAGGGTTCATCCCTGAAGTTTCTTTATTGGTCAGCAAATTTATCTACTTTTCGGTTCACACCTCCCTTTAAATGTAACCTTGGCTCCTCACCCAGGCACTCTGAGCAGGAGGCCTCCTGAGGTGGGGAGCTCCCAGGAGCTCTGAATAAAACTTGGATTAACCCCTGCTAAGAGTCAGCCCTTTCATCCTCTACCGATGTCTCTAGCATCTCCTCTGCTGCAAAGGTGACTAGCCTAGCTGCCTTCAGTATCCTTGGGGCACGGGAGAGTGTTCCCCCGCTGTCTGCCGAGTTGGGGCTGGCCGGGGTTCCTGGGGGGCTCCCAGAGAGATGGAGACAGTCAGGAGTAATTATGTCGCTGTTACCACAGAAGTAGGGAAGATAGATGTACACATGTAGGTACCTTACCCAGATTTGTGGGGTGGCTGTTTATTTCTGATTCAAATGTCTGATAAATCTGAATGTGCAAGAACCTCAGAGAGAACCTACATGGGGAAAAACAAGATCTGCACTTAGGGAAACCTCTTTGCAATGGAAAATAGGCTGGTGAGGCAGTCTGGTGGTAAGAAGAAAACTACCTCTCTCAAATTGTATTTGTTCCCTACCTTTCTATATGAAAATGCAGGAATAAGCAGGTAACAGTATTGCTTAACACCCACCTGTCCTGCTGGAATAACCGGGCTCATGCTGGCCTTCTGCTCCAGCTGGTTTGTTAACCCAGCTCACAGGAATAAAGAGGAAATGAATGTTGTCAGGAAAAATGGAATTTAGATGATCATACACATAGGTTTGATCTGAAAATGTTGCAAGAGGACTGGGAGGAGTCAAGCCTGGAATCAAACCTGGGAAGACGTTTGGCAGCTGCAGCAGCACACAGAAAATTGCAGCAGGGAAGGCAAAGGGGGCTCATGACAAAGAGATCTCCAAAGAAAACCCCAGGAGAACTGATAGAGAAATAAGCAAGTTCAAGTAAATGTGAATTTAGTTGGGACTTTTACCTAATTGACACAGAGGTTTTATGAACAAGCATATGATTTTTCTTTTGAGATAGATAGATAAATAGATATACATATAGCCAGTAAAATCTGCACTCTGCATACGAAGGTATAAATAAGTATGCACTCTCAATGTGTGTAACTGGACTAAACTGTACCAGTATATTGCTACTGTGTCAGAAAGGCATTATACTGCTCTGTGTTAGCATAATTAAAGTAGCAGAACTGGTAAGCATAGATGAATCCTTGAAGACCTTGGAGTGTTGTTTGGAGTCATGTGGAGCTGCTGGCCGCATTTGTATTGCATTGCTTTTTAAAAATGTTTTTCTGTTTTGGTGTTTTACCCAAAAATATTTCCTTATTGCCTTATAATCCCACTGAGAGAACTGTATGTGCTTAACAGCATATGTGGGTTTGTTTCTGAAGGGTTTCTTTTTTAATGTGCTGGGCTGCTGAAGCTTTGAAGAGAAATGCTGAATCACTTTTTTAATGAGGTGTGGAAAGTGAACTGTGGGAATAAGTGGACTTGGCTGGACTGCAACTTCCCTAAATCCCATGGGAGTTTTGAGCGTCTGACAGATGCAAGAGTCCAATGTTAAGAATATCTCAGAAACATGAAGCTCCTGAAAGAAATACTAATCATCATCACATGCATTCTAAACCCTAGCAGCTCCTGAGTTTTGAAGCATTTACCGGGTAGCTGCTGCTTCAAAGGAAGTATGCCTGAAGGGAGTAGTTAGTAGCTAGAAGGGAGTAGTACATTTATGGACAATAAAGTCCATAAATATTATAAGTCATTAAAAAATATGTTCTCAAACAATTAGTAATATTAACATTAATAACCTGTCTGAAATAGTGTAGCTTCAGCAAAATGTATGGGGGAAGATTCTGACTTCCCTCATCCTTTGCCAAAGGTAGAAGCATGATTCTAAACACCAGGGAGAGGAATAGCAGAGGATTGTCATGCCTCAGCCCTTGGGAAAGATTAAGCCACATTCAGAAGTTACGAGAGGCATTTTCTACACACGTCAGTGCAGAGCGGGGACATTTCTCTGAAGCAGCTGAAATATTTTATCTGTTTAGGAGGAGTTATAGCAACAGTAATCAATGAGATACTGGCTAAGAAACTCATGAAGTAATCTGGAGGATTTTAGATGGAGACAAAACATTCCTTGGGGGCCTGGAGAAATATGTGCAACCATTTTTCTTTGAAGAGAATGAGAAACAGCTTTTTTTTTCCTGTGGCTCAAACAGTGCTAAAAGCAAATGGGCCTTGTCTTTGCTCCAACTAAAAGGATCTTGCTTCTCTAAGCAGGAATATTTGGATTCTGCCTGGGAGGCTGGCACAGCTTTGTGTGCTCCATGTGTGCTGAGTGTGCAGCTGGATACCTGCGAAGTGCTGGGTGACCACAGACTTATTTCCATGTATACTACAGCATTCCTGGGGGAGGAGAGGCTCTTAATAAGCCTTTTCATAATGGACGTGTAAGCATGCAAGCTTTATTACCTGCCAGCTCACCAGGAAAGTATGCCATTCCTGCACCAACGGATGTGTAACCAGGGCTGTCTAATTATCCTGTGCTGTGCTGCCAGAAGCACTGGCTTGCTCTGTCCTTGGGCTTTTCACTGCTATACACAAAGCAGGAGCCTCTTTCTTGCTCCTCTGAATTACTTCTGGTGTTATTGCAGCCACTGGAGAAAGGCAAGGACATAGCAGGAAAGAGCTGGGCACGCTGCTTTATGAAGAAAATTGAGGAGACACCGATGTCAGTGTAAATCCTTGACTTAAAAAGTCTGTGCCTGCAGCGTGTATGACACTTGAGATACCCTTTAAAAAAATATTTAAAAGACTTTCTGTGAACATCGTCCATTATAGTAGTTTAAATGGCAGGATTTAGACACAGAGGGTTTTTCTCTGCCTCTTCTAATGCTTGCAAACTAATGCTTGGAGACAGACCTGCAGTGTTGCCTTTTCAGAAGCTGTGCAGAAGAAATCTGATTACAGAAACACTATTAGGAGCTTGAGGAGCAAAAATAAAATACAGCAAAAGAAAGTTGAGGGATTAAGAAGAAAAAGAGAGTATAAACTACAGCCAAACCAAAGCCACAGGAAATGGAGTCTGAATGTAAGAGCAGGATCTGGACAGAAAGGGATTTGGCAGGAGAGAAATTGTTGCAAAGAGTTGAAAGAAAAATATGAGGCCCAGTCCTGTAAAACAGTGCTCATGATGAATTCTTATCTCTGCAAATGAACCTATTTGCATGACTCTGCTATCATTTTGTAGGTCTAGGATGTCAGAAAAATATCATCTATTACAAAAAGGTAGCAATACTGGCAAGGTAACCGGGTAAGAAGAGGGCAATGTATAGGGCAGAGGGATTGCTTGCTTAAAACTCCCTTTGTCTGGGTAGCAAGGATCATATCCACGGAGACAGGTAGTGGCTGTTCTTTACCAGATGGATTGGGTGTTTGTTGGGAAAACAGTGCCTCTGGTTGTGACAAAAAGGGGTACGTTCCACATATGCTTACTTGCCAGTGCTTCTGTTTCTCTCAGGGTACTCTTTGTGATGCTGGATTCCTTCCCAGCCTCCTGTAGATTTTGGAAAGTCTCCCAATCAGCTGCCATGTAGAAGGCTTTGAACTTAAAATGAAAACCGCCAAAATGCACCCAGAGCTGGGTGGACCCTTACAATCCTTGTTCCATTTCTTTCTTCCTAATTGGGACCACCAGGAAGGTGTCAGGCATCATCCTGGGACTAGCGCTGTTGGCAGTGAGGAAGAGTGGTGATTGCAGCACAAGGTGAAAACTTTTGAAGATAGAGGCTTGGATGTTTAATTGTAGGCCAGTGCCTGATTAGTTTTTAGGATGAAATTAAATCTCTCTGTGGAAAGGGAGGCACTTGCCCACAACTGGGGTCCAGCTGTGCAGGGTCTGTTGAAATGGCACCTATTTCAGAGCCATAAGAGTGCATGTAAAGGCTGAAAAGAGATCCTTCACTTACTGTGGAAAAACAGGTATCATTAGAAAATTTTTGTAGAAAAATCAGCAAACTACCTTCCTTTCAAGGAACAGACACACTGCTGAAAAACATGCCATTTGTGCATCAACTCCCCTCTGACAATAAATGTGTCTGAGGTCAGGAGAAACAGAACTGCAAACGATCTAGCTGATAAGGACAAGCAATTAATTTAGCTGAGGTGTGCAGTAGGTAGGCCTTACACCAGTGGAAGTTGTGTGCAGCAAAAGCTGACTCATAGAACAAGCATAACTCTGGGCAGCTACTTGGTAAAGTAGCTTCATCCCCTTTGGAAGCACAGTCATGGCACTGATACGTAGCATATTTTATTTGTTGATATGTCTGATATTTGCATATAGGGTCTGAACTGGAAAGACAAAGAGGTACACTGAGATGTGATTAATACTGCCCTCCATATCCTTGATGCAACCAGAGCTTTGTTTACTTCTCAGAGTACATTTGAGATGCCACTCTCACCAGCCTGAGGAGCTCCAGAAAGTTGTTGATGTGAGTGAGAAAGCACAACAACTTTCTTTCTTCACTTCCTTCCTTCCTTCCACTCTTGCGTAATTCTGTGGTTGCCAGCACAGGAATAACAATAATGCACACTTTTTTTTTGGTCCTTCTTTTTAAAGGCTTTATCAGGCTTTTTGCCTGATGCAACAGAATTAGGCTTCAGTTCACTGAAGGGACCCTCACGGTTGCAGTAGATAGTGCCAAGTGCTGCACCTCCCAAGGGGAGGTGTAGTCAGCCCACGTGTACCTCTCTCAGATTGCCTTGGGATGGAGGCTAGAGGAGATATCAGCAGTGATATAAAAAACTCTCACACCATTTTACAGGGATTTCTTGCAGCTTCAAAAGTGGCTGGTCTGTGATAAAGGATATCTCACTTAGGAGGGGTCTGAGCCACACAGGAAATTCAGACATCACGGGGATGAGCACTCCATTGTTGTTGGGTTTGTGGAATTTAAATATCCAAGATAAGAGCTTTGTTCCTCTACAAAATACAGGGAGGGGAAGCAGGGAGGGGATTTTACACAAATACAGCTACCCACTTTTTTTTTTTTTTTCCCTCCAGTGTATTTGAAAAAAAAAATTAGTTTTGTTTAAAATGGGGTCATTTACTGATTTTTAAGAATTCATCCTTCAGAATATATTGTTTACTGATCCAAGCCTAGCTTAAGGAAATATGCTCTAATCTGTCTTTTATTTCAATACTGTTGAAAGATTTTAGATTTGTTGAGTATCAATATGTTCAATTTCAATTGAAATACTGTTGAAGGATTTTTGTTGTAGATTTTAGACTTGAAATATTCTGTTGCTTTCCTTGATTACACTTGTCCAGGTATCTGGGTGAGGGAAGTATATTGCTTGGCTTGGCCAATCCCAGTTTGTTGTCCTCCCTGTATCTCCCATCAGTTCATAGATGTTCCTAAAAAAGCACACACACTCCTGGCCAGGTGATGCAGCATTGGGGTGACAAACACAAAGCTATTCCAGAAGATCCAGTGGATTCATCTCTTACTGTGCATCTTGAGGATGCATTTCACTCCATATCCTTTAGGAAATACTAAGTGTTCTACCTCAGCCACCCAGGAGAAGCAATTTTGGCACAGTTCAGAGATGCTAAAGCAACTTGGGAAAGGAATATCACCTTCAGCAAAGTAATCAAATTCAGCAGATTACCTGGGATTTATTTTTTTCCTACTGAAGTGTCCTCTGCTTGTCACTCCAATACTGTACAGTATCCAGGAGGAGAAAAACCTCTCCACTGAAGAGATCTCTGAAATACAACAGGAGAGAAGATAATTCACTGAGAGCAGTCATGGACAGAAGCTTCAATGCAAGTACTCTGTTTTACTGGTATTTAGCTTCCTGTAATGTGTGTGGGCCAGGCCCTGGTGACTATAGGGACATCCTCTGCTGCACCAACAGGGAATTGTTTGAGTCAGCAGCATTGATTACACCTTATGTAAACACAGTAATATCACCTAATATGTCATGAGGGAGAGGATGATTTATTGATGGCAGTGATGCAACAGGAATATTTTGGTGCCACCAACCAGTGAGGAGAGCCAGACTGCTGCTGCCTCTGGACAGATGTGTCAGAAGTGCCCTTTGCTTTCCCAGCACATCTGCTCAGGAGAGAACCATCTCACTATAGGCCAGCTAATCTCACTCTCTCTCAAGGCTTTGTCTTAAAAACAAGTGTTAATCACATGAGAGATTTGCATACTTGGGTTGGAAAAAGTGCATAATTCAGGACTTTCTAAAGCATGCAGTGTATCTGTTTCAAACTACAAAGCGTTTGAAAGATCAGTGGTCAGGGATTTATGAAATTATTTATTGTGTCAATGACCATTTAGATACTTCATATCAATGGATTATTCTTCTCTGTCACAGGAGGAAGATTTGTTTTTACCCATGGCCAAAACCTGAAGTCGTTATTAATTTTATTACTTAGTCAAAATTCTTATTAAAGGCTTAAACATTTGGCTTAAGGCTCAGTATTTCAAAGGAGAGTGTATTTAGAATAGAAAACAGAAGGAAGATCTTTGTAAACATCCGGATGTCTCTTTAAATTCATTCAACTAACACATTAAATCTTTTGCAATGCAAGCAGAGAACGTTAATTCAGACGTAATTCCCACCCTTCTTCCCTGCCAAGAGATGCATCTGTTTACTCCTTGTGGAGATATCTTTGTTTATGCTCTCCCAAGATAGCCTTAGCCTCTCCCCTCACACCACCTTCATCAGATGTGAGCCCTGCTAGCCTGCTTTACAGACCTGTGTGATGCTTATCACCTTGGTACCCACATTTTCTCAAATAGCCTCTAAGAAGAGAAAACCCCAGCGACAGAGGCTCTCGATTGTGCTGTCAGTGAACAAGTGATGCGGTCACTGAGGAAGCCTAAAATGAAAATAAACAGCGTACAGATTTCAGATTGGCCCAAGGGCGCCTAGAGGAAGATTGGAGGAGCACAGTGCAAACCTATCAGCAAGCATTGCTGGTGTGTACTGGGCATGCATATTCTCTCCTAAATCAGTTAGAGTCTAAGTTGTATCTGTATACATACAGGGTACCAGCAGATTCTGCAGGCATGTTTTCAAGTCTAATTAGATACTTCTAAAATATGGAAGTGGCTTACCTGTAATAGGTTATATGTTCATCAGTCAATTAGATTTGACAATTCCTTAGGGCAGGAATTGTCTTTCGTTGTGGTACATGTATGGATGACAATTTAAAATTCAGTAATGTGTGGTAGGAGATCTAGAAATTACTGTAATTTGCCATGTTTTTTTGAAGTCTTAAAACTTCTGCAAACTAAGACTACAGTAGCTCTACATTTGTACAGTGGTGAGCTATTCGATTTGAGAGGTCAATTTTCAGTGTTTCCTCATGTAAATTACACCATCTGCCATCCTAAAAACACATTTTCCCTCTCCATCCATATATCAAAGCGTAAAAAAGACGTTTTCCTCTAAATTCTCAAAATTTAATTAATGAACAGGTATGATTTAGGAAGGAGTGACCTAAATCTCACTTAGTCCAATTTCTTGATAACAAAAACAGAGAATTGTTTTCTTCAGTATCCAAACCAGCATGAGGATGAAGCACCTTGGTGTAGTTTTAATATTTTGAATTCACACCATCCAACATGATCTATTGTCTGATTGCTCAGAATGCTATTTTATTATTCCACGGTGTATTCCCCCTATTCCAAACATCATTACCTGAACTGACACTCTTGGCTGTTCAACCAGTGATAAATGTGTATAAATACTAATTTAACCTCAACTGCAGGATGAATCTGAGCAGATCTCAAACACCAGTGCACAGCTGTGAGGCAGATCCATCATTAAATAAAATGTGTGTGTGTTAGGTAACCTCCTACTCAGGACCTTGTAAAAGCCATCAGCTGTGTTCAGATGAGAATTTTTTCCTTTCTCATATTCACCACACAGTTGTTATACATATGGACAGTTGATTTACCCATAATTTATTAACTTGGACAACACTCGCATATTTCAGGTATTCCAAAATAAGTCTTTTCTATGTGATCTGGGAAAAACAGGTAGCAGAGATTAATGGTCTTCAATACACAATTGCCATATGTAATATGCACCACACATGGAACATTTAGTGTCCTTTTACTCCCTCTTGTAAGTTGCAAGGGTGAGTGCTCAGGGCTGTTGAAGTGTCAGATATTTATTTATTTATTTGTTTATTTATTTATTTATTTATAACTGACTGTGATGCGTAATTCTGTGTCTGCATCTATTAGCACAGCCTCCCACTGCTAGTTTTTTGGCAAGTGATTGGGCATATTTTCAACATCCATCTGCCTGAAAGGGATTTTCCCACTGGAGCCAAGATGAGCCTTTTGGGAGCAGGGCATGTTCCTCTGGGGCTGCCCAGTGGCCGTGTGGAGATGCCGGGCTGGCAGCTTGGCATGCCTGGGAGAGCAGTGCCAGCGGCAAGCGGATGACCTCTGGATGCAGTAAAGGCAGCCAAGATCAGCACTCTGCCACCTCATTTGGGTCCGTGGCAGAGTCACAGGCAGAGATCCTGTATCTCCCAAGTGTGCTGTGCCTGGCCCTCTGCTGTGTCCGCAGTGGTGCCCAAAGGAGCAGCCTGTGCAGCACCCCCAGCCCTGCTGGGAGCAAACACATCCAGTGTGCTCGGTCACTGCCTCTACTGAGGGGCTTTTGCCAGCTTGGAGGACAGATTAAAAGTGAATTTGGTTTCCAGGGCAGCCTGTAGGTCACCTGTAATAGGTCACCCTTAACAAACAGCGTTGACACGGAGCTGGAACAGGGGCAAGTGAATGAAACTTAGCTCTCTCCTATTTGAGCAATGGAATTTATTTCCAGCTCTGACCTTGTGCAAACTCTGTTACCATATTTATCACATGGAAAGAATGACCACAGCCTCTGCTAGCACTGTGGGCAGGAGGTCTCCAGCCAGGTCCTGGACACTGAGGAGCCAAATGACCCATGGTGGTGCTGGGAGATGGAGGAAGGAGGGATGTCCTCTGCTCTCCCACCTGAATCTGGGGATGCTGAACCCAAATGGCACATGGGGCTGTGCAGGGCCTTAGGCATTGATGCTCCCCAGGGTTTCCCTCCCCTCTCCCTGGGTGTCTCTGGGGGCAGGAGGGCAGTGCCCCGACCTTTGCCTCCAAAAAGGGGGAGGAGAGCTGGCCCAAGGGCCTCTCTCTGCAGCTGAAGGTGGCACAGAACTGTGGTTGTGACCTTCCTTTCACCCTGACGCTTGAACTCAGCAGCTGCATCTCTGAGGCACAGGTTTGCAACAAGAGATGCTGTGCTCACCCTGCCAGCGTCTCAGGAGGCCTGAGGAGAGGGGGATTCCTGCATTGTTGGGAACTCCCCATGTGTGGAGACGCGAGGTTTGACTCCATATTCTTAGAAGGCTGGTTTATTATATTATGATATATATTATATTAAAATATTACATTAAAACTATACTAAAAGAATAGAGAGAAAAGATCATAGAAGGCTTGAAAGACCAAGAACAGAATGCAAAACAAAATCTTGTGACTCCTCACAGCCTCGGCACAGGTGGCTGTGATTGGTCATCAATGGAAAACAATCCACATGGACCAATGGAAGATGCACCTGTTGCATTCCACAGCAGCAGATAGTTATTGTTTACATTTCTTTCCTGAGGTTCCTCAGGAGAAAAATCCTGGCAAAAGGATTTTTTAGAAAATATCATAGCTACACTGCATGAAAAAAAAATTCTTCCCTTTGAATCCCCTGTGCTGTCAGGGGCTACTTAGCTACTTTTACAGAAACTGCCCATCCTGCGCTCCCTTCTCTTCTGGGAATGTAGTTTACCAGAAACAGTGACTGACTTCCCTGAGCATACAGGAAGCATCCTGCTAAAAAAAGAAGGCAGAACATGTAAACAGAGATAAACTTCCCACAAGGTGTAATTTTTGCCCATTTGTTACTTTTAAATGCAAATACATCATGGCAAAAAGATAAAGAGGAAGTATAAGAGTGCGGGGGAGAACTCTTTGAGCTCTTGGGACCTGTCTGCTTTGCATTCAGCTGTCCTGAGCCTGGAGAGACATTTGTGCTAAAGGTTATTTCAAAGTAGCTCAAAGGGGAGCCTTATTCTTACTGAGGATTTTTGTTAATCAGCTGTGACGCACCTCAAATCATTCACCTCTTGGGGCTTTATCTGAAATAAGTCCATGATTTTCCAAGTCGTTGCAGTGGAGGAGGGAAACCTGCTTTGGTCCAAGGGTAGGTTCTGGTAAATAGCACTGAGACTAAAAGCCAAGCCCAAGGTGCAGGCTCAGCAGTGCAGCCCCAGGGACTCTGCTGGAGCCAGGCAGCCTCCTGGGAACAGGACACAGGTCTTGCTGTGGACAAGGGATTCCCGGGCCCAAGATTGCTTTTTTGGTTGGCTTGTGGCAGCACTGCAACAACATGCAAAGAGTGAGGAGGGTTTTTTACCGATTAAGTACTTACTCATTTGGACCATATGACATTTTCTGGAGGCTTCAGCAAACCTGAACCAGTATAATAAAATGTCCACCATAAAGAAATCATCCTGTGAAGCAAACCCCTTTTATTGCTTTAGGATATTGATTTAAATATTATTTCACAGCCCTACTGTCGTGATCCTTTCCTGGGTTTCCCCACCCTTTTCCACAATGAGATGCCAGAAAGAAGGAGAGTTCACCATGAAGCTTTTTTTTTTTAGCTTCCCCAGCTGTGAGCTAGAAAGCCTGTAATTACATTAGCTCTGTGGATTTGGTGGGGGCAATGTGCTTTCTCCTCAATTCACCAGTTACCCTGGAGCTGTAAAGTGCATCTCCATAGATGTCCTTCCATGCAACGATTTTAAAACGCTTTGCAGTGGGAGACACCAACAGTATCAGATAAAATAGAGAGGAATAGCTTTACAAAGGAAGAGAAATAAAGAGAAAAATGTCAAACAACCTGCAGAGAGCTTGCTGCTGGCAAGATCAGGGTTCAGCTCCAGCCTCTTGTCCAGTGGGCATCCCCAGGGGTATGGCCACCCTGCTGCCCTGGCTCGTCAGGGTGTGCCTGGCATGAAACAGCACACAGAACTTGTGCTGGTGGATCTAATGACTCATCTGCAGCCTTGCTGAATAAAACCCACTATCTGTGATAATGCAGTTGATAGCTTCCTGCTATACACTATAGATACAGAAATGTAAGAGACTACCAACAAATTGCAGCCGTGGTGGAGCAAATTTTTGTTATGTGTTATGGCTTGGTGAGCGAGGCTTTCCTTTTCTGTGGCTGTTTTGGTCTTGTTTCAAGGTGCGGCTGGGTGCTACTGCAAATTTCACTTCCTTGCCATCCGCTTGCATCGTGATTGTGTCAAAACTGCCCAGAGAAAGTAGAAGTGCAGCTGAGATACAGCTGAGCAAGATTAAACTGCTCTTTTTTTTTGCTCTGCTTATCTTTTCCCTCGCCAGTGCACTTCCCTGCATTCCTCTGGTGCACTTTAGAATAAATAAGCCTTTTGAAATTATTCTTCTAGCACACAGAGAAACCACCTCAGGCAGTCATCAAAAACCCAGGCACAATTTAAGTGAGGCATACTGGCAAGAAAGAACAAAGGTGAAGCTTTTTGCCCTGAAAAAGTGTGAAGCTGGCTGTTGCAGTGTGATGCAGAGGAGATTTTGTTTAGAAACACACACAAATATGGTCATGTAAAATATCACAGAAGACATTCACAATTCTACTGGCAGCACTTTCTTGCTAATGATGGTTTGAAGCCTAAATTGGACAAGAATAACGTGTGATTATTTATCTACTGCTTTTCTGTCTATCCATTGGCTTAATAAAATATTGACTTCATCACTCTTCTTGAAATCAGTTCCCCTCTCCATAGTGTGACTCTTCCACTTGCCCCATGCCCTGGCCCTTCAAAAGATTTGTTAAGAAGTTCTGTAGGTCTCTCATATTTAAAGATTAATATTGACTGTATAAAAATACATTGGTACTTAAGAGTTGAGCTGGGAAAATATGCTTCTAAGGTATCACTATTTTGCCATGGATGGGATGCTGCATATGAGTCTTACATATGAATGTTTGATTTAGCACAGCATGACTTCAGTGTGGAAAATGAGCAATGTGCAAGCAACACAGCACAGGGCACTGAGAAAGCAGACAGTGTTTGCATGCATTGATCTGTCTGACGATTTGATAAATCGGTAGGTTCTGCCTTTAAAATAGCATAGGGGAGTTTCAGAGGCTAAAATTTGAAGATGCTAGTCTTTCCCTAAGTGAGATTTTTGTTCTCATTAACTCAAGCTTCATAGTTTCCTGTGGTGAAAAAGTTTCCAGTTTGATGACGACAATACCCAGACTGGATGCCAGGCCAGGAAGGCAGGTGACAGGGAAACCAGCTACAGTTACACCGGGAGCTGCCACCAGTGGTACCTGGGATACAAAGACCCTATGAGGAAATGATATCCCCATGTGCTGGAACCTGCTTGGAAGTAAGTGTAGGGAAAATAAACAGCTTTGGTTGTGCCAGGTTTAGTTGGGACTGCTTCCCCTTTCAACAGCTATTCAAATGCCACTCTATTTTTAACATTCAAAATATTTTTACAGCGCAGTTTTGGCATGCATTTTCATACCATAGTTTGGAAGGGCTAAGCTAAGGTTTTGCTTTTACTTTTTAGAATGAAACCAGAGGTATAATGCAGCACCCTCTTCAGCCAAGACCCTGCCAATGAATGTGATTTACATTGTAGTGGGATAGAGAGTGAGTATAAATTAGAATCTAACACCTGAAATACAGTGAGCAACGCCTTCCCTTAGTGTGAACGAGCAGAGCTGTGATGTCAGTGCAGCCTGACTGATTTATATCTGTGGGAGTCTGGCCCTTTGCCTGCATAACTCCTATTGGCCATGGCTGACAGGTCCCAAAACAGCCTCCTTTTCTGCTTCTGGACAGAGACTTTCCTCTGGCTGCCATGTGGTGCTCAGAGGATATGTCTTGCAGAATCAGAGACAGCACATCAGGGGAATGCTTTCTTCTTCTGCCTTACCCTGATCCTAGCAGGTGACCTTGGCATCAAAAATCACCCATCTCTGCAGGTGTGTGCAGGGCCAGATCCTCAGTGTGGATCCCTACACTTAACCCCTGCTCTGTTTAGTGAGTCAAGCTTTATGTCGAAATGTTCACTGTGCCAGAGGTCCTTGGAAGACCAACTCCTTCAAACATTGCTACAGATCCTGCCTGGAAGCTCAGGCAATGAAGGCTCCTCAAGGATTCAGGCACTCCTGAAGATGAGTGGGAAGGTAGAACCAAAAGCTCCGATGTCTGACTTTGTCACATCCTGCCCACATTGCAGTGGCTGATGCTCCCCTACTTTGCTCAGTGGTAGAGCTCCCATTTTGTTGTTTTATTTTTATTAGTTCACCAGGGTATAATGTGAAGCAGGCGTGATTTGGGTTGTGAGCTGCCAGCAAGCTGTCAGTCAGCTGCAATGGATGTGCTGTGCCTTGCTCTCTGTCAGCTGATCCTGAAGGAGCAACTGAGATAGTTTATTGAGGTAGTATCACTGCACCCCGACTCAGACCACAAGACTCTATTCTGGTGTTGACAAGAACAATGAACCACAGTGAATTGATGGCAAACCCTTTCACCTGGTCAGTATGAGATTGAATTAATCTTGCTGTTGGAGTGGGGGCTCACAGCACCCAAGTGTGGCTGAGCAATGGAAAAACTCAGACGTCAGAGAGAGAAGGGGCTTTTCTACCGAGGATAAATCATCAGCAGGGTTATAGCCTGTTTGGTAAATAAGCTGAGAAGCTGAAGAAAAGCTGAAATACCACTAAACAACCAGAGGTGTTCAGGAAACCACTGTGTGCTACACTTTGTAAAATCGAATAGCTGCCCTGCTTTGACCCAGATGTGGTTAATCTTCAGCTGCAGATGAGACACTTTGTTTATAGCAGGCAAAGGCAGCCTGCAAGGGGCTTCAGTTAGATGCAGAACCCCTACTGTCAACAAGAATAATCCTTGATTACTAAGAGATGAAGTCCTTGCCAGGAAGAACACATCTCCAAGTTTACACTCTTATGATCAGAATGATAATCAATAAACCATTTTTTTAAGGAAGAAGAACTGGAAAAGCTGTTTGTGAGCAGCTGAGATTGCATTTTGTTGGTTGCCCGTGCTGAAAGGATGTATTATCACAGTCCTGGGCACTTAATCATTGAGTGGAGTACACAAAAATAGCCAGGAAAGTTGCAGGCTGTGCTGAATGGGTTGAAAGGTTGTGGGAACATGTTCTGGCACACTCTTGTGCTGTGGTGAGATACATGACAAGGGGGCAGGGGAGAGAGCATTTCAGCAGGCCTGAGCAAAGGGGAATATACTCTTGTTTCCATATAAACCCTCTTCTCTCTTTCACTCAACATCATTTTGCTTCCTGGAGCAGAAATAATTTCCATTAGTCATTCAGGGTAACACGTTTCTAATGCATACAATGTGGAAATGTCTCAGCAGCAAATCTAGGGTCCAGTTCAAATGCTGGGAAAAAGCTTTAGTATATTACACAATAAAATATTTGTAAACACAGATGACTTGAGTTTAAGAGGAACTTTGGTCATCTGGAAAATAAACCAACACAAAATTACAACACGACAATAAACAAGCCAAGTAGGGAACCTGCCTGTGACTCTTAAAAAACCACCACCATTGCAAGAAAAACCCAAGGCCATTGTTGGAGCAGCAGGTACCCCAAGGAAAATAGGATTAAGAAACATTTGCTGGGTACCTGTGGTATATATTAAGAAACAGCCCATAAACCCCAGTCATCGTGCCACAGTTAATATCAAGTTAGCTGCCTTGCTGCCAGACCAGCCAAGGCATGAATACTAATGCTGCCCTCAGCTGCCACAGAAATTGTCTCTTTGCATAAGAGGAGCGAAGACCTTTTGTCCTTAAACTTGCTTGTGCCAGGACTAAGCCAGGAGCTCCAGCTGCATCTGCAATCAGACAGGCTCTGCTGAGCAGCATTGAACTCGCAGCATTGTATTTAAAACTCACTCTTCTCTGCCTCCCAGGGAGAAAATGAAAAGGAAGGCCGCACGCACGCCCTGTGGTAAGGGTGGTCCAAGGTGGTGTCCCTGCTGGGTGCACAGCAAGCCCATAAAAGCACGGCCAGAACATGGCTTTTTGAGCACTTCAGCTGCGTGAGCACAGTAGGGGACCCAGTAGGGCCCTCAGGGGCAGCAGCGGGGACAGAAGCGGGTGGCGGCTGCGGGGCAGGGCTGTGCCGCAGTGGGGGAGGCGCGGGGATGCAGGCACAGCCCCAGGGACCTCTGGGGCCAGGAGCGTGGCCACTGCGGGAATTCCCGCGGTTCCATGGGGCCGCATGCGGCAGGAAAACAGAGCAGCACGGCTTTGTACAAATCCATAGGCAGTGCAATTCTTTCTCGCTAAGCAGAGCGGTGAGGAGGGCTCTGCCGCCAGAAAGCAGGAGCAGCAGCAGGGGTCCCTTCAGCCCTTGATGGGCAGAAGCACATCGACAGCCAAACCATAGGCTGTGTGACTCAAAACCAGAGCCCTTCTCTGTGTCATGCTTTCTAATGGGTATGGCTGGGGGTGCTGAAATGAAGTTAAGAAATTAATTTCCATTGACAATTTTTTTCCTGCTGCTTTCATGCTTGAGAATATCCTTACTTTAATGTTATACCACTCCCCCAGCAGTCTTGCGTTACTTTCTTCTAGATTCACCTCCATAGTGGAGTTACTGTAGGGCTGTTTGAATAGCTGTTCTTTCAGAATAGCTGTTTCTGAGCAACCCAGTGCAAAACCTGAAACTTATTCAGGCTTATTCTGAAACAAGAAAACCTCATTTCGATTGATCTCCATACTGTGTCATCTCAAAACTGACTTATTTTCAGGAGTTGATTGGGTTAAATGAAAACAGGTGGAAGAAGAGTGTCCACAAAGAGAAGAATCAGGAACAGCCTGCAAATTCACACCCTCTCGTAAGCAGAATGAATTGGCAAGCATGGACAACTGTCCCATTGCACAGAGGGAAAAAAATAGGAGTATATAGATGTGAGTCTGATAGAAAGGTGCAGCATGGGCCTCCCAAGCCCTGCTCTTTCTTCTAAGCATGTAACAACTGGATGAGTATTAGTTTCTCCAGACACTTGCCTGTCTTATGCAATGAACTTTGTTCTTTCACACTTACAGTGATTGTTCTCCCCCTACTAACTTGTGCAAACATCAGCTTTCTCTTTATCACTCTTCCAGTCCTGCTTCTTCAAACAACTGGATGTGTACAAACAGGCAATTCCTTATGATGTAACAGTTCCAATTTTCATATTATTGCCTTGCTGTCAGGTACCAGCAGCAAATCAGTCCATTCAAGCAAACAAGAACTCATTGCAGTTATGTCAGTCACAGGTTGTTTTCAAGAATCCAAGGGATCTCTTGATCTCAGTATACAAACTATCACTTCCTCTGTCAGTGAATCTATGAAAATCAGCAGAACAAAAATAATGGTGACACTGAATAATTCACTAATACACTCTGACCGTATCTGCTAAACTCCTGTCAACACAGCCTACCTTGCTGTTGCTGGAGCTGGCTTTACAGTCACACAGACTATCAGTAGTCTGGTTTTTGGATACTTAACACCTCTGGCAAGAACAGGTATAGGAGAATAAACTGGTATTTTTTTCATAATGATATTACAACTAGAGCAATAAAACCCCAACCAAAACAGATTTGTCACAGTTATAGGCACATGGATGTAAGAATTATCAGCTCTCCTAGGTCGCCTTGTCTTTGCTGCTTGGGTTTGTGCCCATATCCTCCTCTGCCTCACTCACAATACAACAAGAGAGCACACTTATGAGGCAACCAGGGAGTTACATAATTTATGACCCAAACAAAAAATTCCAGGGATGGCACAGAAGTGGGTGGTTGAAGATGCTTTGCCAAAGGATTCAGTCATTCTTCAGACAAGAGAAGTAAACCATAAATCTGAGTGAAGTAAAGACAGAGCATGGCTTTGGTGTTAATGTAAGTGGAGCTACTACTGTGGCTCTTTAATGTGAAGGAATGAAGCGCTTCAATGGCTGATTTGGGTTTTGCATGTAGAATCTCTTTAGCTCATGAAAGAAGAGAACAAGGTGGTTGTCTTATGTTTGGGCTTTCCACAAATAGGATAGAAGATCTAATGTAGTATAAATATCTGTAACCCAGACTAAAAAAGTGAGTAACCTGAGTTAACAGGCAAAAGACAAAGCTAAACAAATTCAATGTCAGTCTTTTCACAGTATCTCAACTCTAGAACAATTTATGTACAATTGTAATGGACCTGAAATCATGCAAGGCATTTAAATCAAAACTGAACAACTTCAAAAATAAGAACTGTTGTAGACTCAGCAGAGTTAAAAAAACTATATGGAAAAATTAAGATGGGATATTCAGACTTCATTACACATAAGGCTTTCTGATCTTGAAGTCTTTGTCTAGCTGCACAAGACTTGAGTAATGTGTCTTCCTGCTGTACTTTTAGTCCCTGGAATTTTTCCATAAAGCACCAATGAAGATGGAAAGTTAGTTATTCCGATTAGAAAAATATGGGACTCAGAGTGAGGCTTAAAATTTAAAGGTTAAGTTCAATTGCAATTTTGCTTTTTTTCTTCTGGGTTCATGCTGTCCTCATATCAACAATGCATTATGCTATAAAACAACTGTCATGAAATGTTTGAGTAATTTTAGAAGAAATTACATATTGGCTCTTTCATGTTTGCTTTTCCCTCAACCCATGCTTTGCATTGTATTTGGCATTTTGTGGAGTGCAGATGAAGACCAGTTCATTATGTGTAAAGCTGTTCTTTGAAGGACAATACATGGATGCTCTATAGTAGCACAACGTATTTTATTTCTTGTAGTCCGGGTGTCGTGGTTTGACCAGGAAGTGAGTTTCTGGGAAAGTTATGGTCAAACCAATCAGTGGCCAGATTTGAAAATTGGCACCTGGTGTGGCCACTGGGGACCTGGATATGCCTCTGAGAACACACAGGGGTTAAAAGCAGAGGATTCCCAGAGGGATTTTCTCTTTTGAGTCCAGCCGGTGAGTTGATCTGACCTCTCCCCTGCCCAGCTGCATCTGGCTGGGGGAGGCCATGCGGCCTGAGGGAAGGGAGGCTGGAGCCCCTGCAAGGTGCAGGGATGGAGGAGACCTGGGATGGTTTGGGCAGCTCCCGGGAGAGAATGATAAAGAGACTGTGCTGGCTTGAAACTTAATATCTTGTGCCAGCACCATGGCCAGGAGAAGCAGGGGCAAGGTGCCCAGCCGCTGGCAGACCAGGCTGAGCTTTTAACTCTTTTAGTGTTGAAACAATGGAAGCTGTAAAAACACTGATCCTCCCCAGCTGAGAACTGAGGAGACAGAGGATGGGCAAGAAGAAGAAGGCTTGAGTAGGTGAAGGAATGCCAGCAGATGAGAAGCGCCCTAGATGGAGGAGATGATTGGAGTGGCTTTGGGCTGGACTTTTCTCTTACATGGCCACGAGATGGAACCAATTTCTTCCTGTAATATAGAGACTGCACCTTGGGGGAGGCAGATGGCCAGAAGCCAGGAGTGACAAAGCCGTGAGGAGAAGTAGAGGGAACAGAGAGGAGGGGGAGGGTGTGGTGGAGCCCTCTGCCTTCAGCGAAGGATCTCTGTTCCTGAGCCCCAGGCCCCAGGGGAGTGAATATGGGGGGGGGACAGGTGTCCCAATGGGGAGAGGCAGCCACTTCTTGGAACTGGGCAAGGCATTCTTAAACGGACCTAAGAAGCAGTTCGGATCCATGGACAGTGGTGAGAGCACTGGACATGGAAGGAAGATGGTCACCATGGCAGATTCTCTTCGAGCGGCTGCCGTGTGTGACATGGAAGCACAGGAGGTTCCACTGTGTTTCCTGGGGAGGCCCATGGTGCAAGAGGGAGGCTCCTCTCTCCTGATGAACTGGGGGGAGCTTGTGTGGAGGATGGTATTGGACGGAGAATAGTGTTAGAGGGGATTTGAGTGTTAGAGGGGTGGGGGGGAGGAAGAGTGTTTTGGAGGTGTTCCATTGTGGATTGTTGTGTGTGGTTTTTTAATTTTTTCCCTTTTGTGTCTATGTTGTAGATTAATAAAGTGTTGTTTTTTCCCCTCCATTCCCAAGTTGAAGCCTGCTTTGTTCTGTTTCCGGGTAACCATCTCACAGTAACCATTTTGGAAATACACCTTTCATGGGGGCACTGGCACTGTGCCAGGGTCAATCCATGACACTGGGCCGTACATAAATCAGAGGGAAAAATGAGAACCAGCAGGAGCAGTGGTAGTTTGAACAGCTTTAGTAACAGTTTGAACAGATTCAGTAACAAACTGACAAGTTATATGTGCCTGTCAACAATACACAGCAGAGCTGTGTCTGTCCTTGGACTAGAACAGTTGCCATGTAAAAAATACTTTGTTCATGAAAAACCACATACCCTAAGTCCGGAAGAGACCACAAGTAAGTATTGTGTAGATTTTACACACTCAACTCACTTCAGCTGATAACAGCTTAAACAATGGGAAGACCAAAACCTCTAGTCTATGAATGTCTGACTCAACTCACTTCAACTGGTAACAACTTTAACAATGGGAAGACCAAAACCTCAAGTCTATGAAGGTCTGGCTCAACTCACTTCAACTGGTAACAACTTTAACAATGGGAAGAGTAAACCCTCAAGTCTATGAAGGTCTGACAACAAATTGTGTAATCCTGGTGCATTGTTGTTGGCATTGTTAAGTCTGGTCTTGATACGTTGGTGTCAACATCCTTCAAGTGTAAGCGCCACACGCTGTTTCAGTCATTCTGTGTCTTTCTGTGGAAGTATGTGCAGATCTTCCTCACGGAAACAAGTAGCTGCAGCCTAGCAAGAAATAAAGGCAAAACTAGCATGAAACATTTTTAGGTTAACAGCTCATATGCTGCAGGAATCTCAAGTTTCCCCTCCATCATTGCCCCAGTTCGCTTGGCTTCCCAACTAAGAGAGTAAATGAAAGGTTCTTTACTACCATCTGTCTCACAGGTAAGAGGCTCACTATCTACAATGCTGTCTAAATCCTAGGGTTGTCCCACTGCCATGAAAAATGCACTCCAGCTGCAGTTTCAGCTTCCCTACAGCAGGTAAGAGAGCCACAGATTTCCAAGATTCAGCAAATGCAATGAATGCTGTTGGGAATTCTTGGCATCTCCTCAGGCTATGAGAACAAGACAGGAGCATCCCAAAATCTGAACCAGAGCATGCTGGGCAGGAAAGGTAATTGTTCTATAGTAATCTCTCTCCAGGGAAAATCTCTCTGTCTTGTGTTTAAACACATACAGCATAAAGCAGAAGTAGTCACAAGTAGTTGTAGGTTTCCTATCACCAAGCTTTCTTGGTACAACTACAACATGAAGGGTCCAGCTGCTATGAATAACTTCAGGACCAGTGATTTGCCCAGGTTGTATCTGGTGGAAGTGCTGTAAGGGATGAAATCAGGTAAGAAATGAGATAAGCCTCAGTGATGGCAACAACTTTTAGCATCAGATATTCAAGAGTACAACTAAAATTGGATGACTGAAAATTTACCTAACATTTACTGAAATGAGACTCAGTCAAAGACACTGGAGGACTTGGAGTCCAGTTGCAGGTATAAGTCAAGTTGGGTTTGTTTTAAAAAATGTAATTGTAATATTCTAGTAAAGCCCTCATACCAATGCTTTTAGCTGCTTTGCAAGCTTAACTTTAATTTCAGATCCTAGGATGAGCTCTGTCTCAGCCTTCCTGTACACCAAAAGTAGGATGATGTAGGTCAAATCCTACCCTCTCACTCTCGCACACTTCTTGTTTTCTTCTAGTTTTCCATTGAAGGAACTGAAGGCATTATTTAATGCCCCACAGTTTTAACATGGGCAACAAATTCTTTTGCTACCTGAGCTGGAAGAGAATTTAGCTCTTTCTTCCAATTTTTAAGTGGCTTTCCAGTAACATAAACAGGCAGATGTAATGGTGAACACATAAACAGGAGATCTGCCAGGAAAGCTGTTGGCATTATTGTGCCTCTCAGAGCAGAGCTGTTCTTAAGATGGCTACATCCTCCAAACATCCAGCTGGGAGCTGCAAGGATCTCTGAGCTCCTGTGTGCCTTAAGTCCCTTGAAAATGAAGGACACATCATAAAAATTCTGTTTCTGTGTGGAGAGGATTAGCAGATAACAGCATTAATGTATCCAGCTTATTAGGCCAGAAATCATCTCTTTTGTCCATAGTCAAAGGGATCAGATAATTCTTTGTGTCTGAACAGGAGGGAACAAACAAAGGGAGAGGGGCAGCTAGGGAGAACTTACTTCAGTTGTTGGCTGCCCTACTTACAGTTTTCGGTGAAGTGGCCTGTCTTTTGGCACCAGGACTGCAGGATGACAGGGGGTTGTTTGATGTGCTCTGGCTGCCAGCTCTGCCAATCTGTAGCTTCGCTCCCAGAGCAGACAACCAGTTTTTGTTTTCAGGAGAACTGTTCTCTTTATCTACTACCTCAGTGTCTTGCCCACGTGGAGATCTGCAAAGACGGGCGGAAGTTTGAATGCCTGATGGATTAGTATGGCTTCCAGAAAGGGAAGGCTCTTTTGGGCTGTGGCTGGAGCCTTCATGGTCGTTATACAAGTCAGCCCGGCTGAGAGAATCTTCATCAGAAGCTTTTTGGTCTGGAACCAAGTTACACAAATTCAGACTGGGTTTCTTATCTGCATTGTCCAGCTCAGTCACACAGCCCTGCAGACACTTCTGCCCTGCATCAGCCTCCTTGCTGCAGTCAAGCCTTCTCCTGGCACGAGTTCCAAATTGTGAGTGTGGGACTTGAGGAGGGCAAGCAGCTTCCAGGAGATCCTGGGTGACTTGAGAGACTTCTGCCAGGGCTTTTCTAGGAGAAGGAGCCTTTTTCTCCACTTCTGGAGGAGAAGAGCACAGAGTCTTTGTAACCCAGTATTTGATGGACATTTTGGAGGAAGGGATCAGCTTGGGGGACGCACAGGGACTGGTTCCAGGTGGCTTGGCTGGGGTGGAGGCTGTGGTGGTTGGAGTTTTGAGAGCGGCAGTCGCCGTGTTGGTGGGTAGCGGAAGGTCTCCGGAGTGAATGGGAGAACAGGCAGCAGGCTGTGGTGAGGAAATGCGCACACTGCCTGCTGCCAGGGCCTTGGCAAGAGTGCTTTGTGGGCTGGCTGGTGGCCCTGGGAGGGGAGAAATAAGTAGTCTGATGAGGAACACAGAACAGCAGATTAAGGAGAGTCTTTTCAAAAACACCCCTTGCAACCAGGAGATGAATCAGTGCTGACCCTGTGATTCAGATATACCCTTTTGAACTAAGAAGCTGTATGCATCCCTCTAATTTTGGTTAAACTGGTATAAGTCCGGTATAAAATCCTGTATTACACTGATAATGCATAATGCAGTACATTTGTGTAATGTCTGACATCTATCCCTTCAGCAGTGAGTGCTCTTACACGAGCTACAGCCAAAATGAACAGACAAAACCAATTTTGAATGTTCCAAGTGTATCTAGCCTTGCTGGAGGTTTACATTTTGCTTTTCCAGACAACTGCCTGGCAAAAAGGCTGGTTCCCACCTGCCCTGCATCTTTAGCAGCTCCATAACCGAGCTGATGGACATAGGTACTGTAAGCAGGTCCCACGGCTTATTACAGTACTAAGGAAGCCTTACATTGCAATGCCCTAGCACCTGAATAAAGCTCCTAGTCAGGTGTTACTGGCTGCAGATTTTAAATACTTTTTTAAGTGAAGGACATACTTTCATTTTCTTGTCTTTTTGCTGGAGGACTTTCTGCAGTGTTGTATTAGAATTGAGACAGTAGTTATTTACCACACCCAGGGAAGCTTGAGAAATTCTTCACCTACTGAACAAGGACTTAATTCCAAAGGAAATAAAATCTCTCAACAAATGATTCCCCGACAGGTATTTCAAAGTGGCTTTTGAGCTCACTAGCCAAGATATAAATGCCCCTGCTTGTAAAAGAAAAATTTTGAACACTCAGAAAACACCAGTCATAGGCAGGGACATAAGGACCACACTAACAACAGTGGGAATCACACATAGCAAGGATCTCAGTCTGCAGCAATATTAGAGAGTGTTATTTTAATTTTTTCAGATGTTTTTATCTCCAGCCCCCTCCCACAGGGAACACATTATTAACTTTGTAAGATTCCTGCTTTCTCATTCACCTAATCCGTGGTGATGCGATTAAATGGGGTAGTGCCTGAAGTTACTCTGTGCACTTCCACTGTTGGGCACAAGAGCACTACAATTTTTGTGTATACGAGGAGTTTAATCAAAACTCCCCTCTCTGAGCACTAGCACTGCACTATAAAGCACTCCATTAGAACAATGAGAAGTCTAGTGTGAGCAACCTGGCAGTTCCTTTATAATGCTAGGCTGTCTCACAAATAACATGTTGAGTGAGCACCTACAGGCCTGGTTACATACTATACTAAAACTCTTCTGATCCTTTCACTGTATTATCTAACAAGTACCCAAATACAAGTACTGCATCAGAATACAAGTACTGCATCCAAAATACAAGTGCTGCATCAGAACAAAATTGAATAGGATCCCATATTAAAGATTCCCACTACAAATAAATTCAACACAAAAAATAGAGTTAAAGGCTCCTTTCCTGGTAAGATATGCTACTTCATAACAACTTGCTTCAATCTGGGCTATGCAAATATAACTGCCAAGATTTCTTCTCCTAATCTTTGGTTTAATGAGCATTTACAAGACAATAATAACTCAGCTGGGAAATTAGTTGCTCTCAAAAATCTAAGCTCCTAGAGGGGAAGAAAACAGCAAGCTCAGCACCTCTTGATCCATAATGACTATGACAAATTCATTTAGCAGAAATATTGCATGACTAGCTGGGTATGAGCACTTTGAATCCCAAACTGGTCTGGAAGTTATGCTGTGGACACACTGGATAATGGAAGAAGAGTTATCCTGGGAATAGGATGAGTGTCATCCAAGAAGCAAACACAAATTTGAGATTAAGAAGATCAGGCTTTTTTTTTTTCTAAGACTGCATGCATGATTCAGGTTCCTACCAAGCCAGTTTGAAGCTGTTTCCATTTATGCTGCCACTGCACATGGTATAATACTGTAAATACCTGCAGACAACCTGCATCACACCAAAGCAGGTTATTTTGGATGTTTCCGACCTTCTCTGCCACAAATCTTCTAGAGTGGTATTATCAATTTCCAGATTTAAGATTCACAAATTTTCTGTGCACAGGCCTGCTCCAGAAATTTGGTTGCACAAAACCACAGAGAAAATAGTACAACCTAAGGAAACCACAGAAGTAATTGCCAAATAGGAAACTCTGGTTGTTACACTTGATGATATAGGTCAACAATCAATACACAACCTCAATCTCCTAATTTGTTCGTCAGAAATGCGTGGGGAACTACCTAGATTCATCCCAGCAGGTCTGAAATAGTCCTCTGCTTGCCAGCTCTGAATTAATCTCTGCAGATAACTCCTATATTCTAACAGCACGTGTTTTGTGTTCAAGAGCCAAGGTCAGCAGGAAGCCTGCTCTTGTGTTTGCAGTGTCTTGTGTACTTCCTCTTCCCTCCTGTGTTACTTTAATGCAGCAAGAGCAAGGAGAAATAAGTATTTTTTTCTGGTATTATTGCCAAACCTGACTTATAAAATTTTCATGTATAAGATACTTTAGATCTCATGGTTTTGGTCTAAACTTATGCTTATTTCTGTTTTTCTGGCACTAAAACACAAAGGTATTTTTGAGCACTCTCTGAGGGCTCAAAAAACAATTTGCACACACAAAACAATTTTGCACACACAAAACAATTACCAGCTATGTAGTGGTCCTGGCACTCTCCCTCCCATTGTCCTGCAAACTTCCTGCTAGACTTGTTACTCATGGCCAAAGGTTAGAGGTAATGTTATCCCATTAGTGGGATTTGGAGACCTTCAGCCTTTATTTGTGCTAGCCAAGAAGAAATGCATTTGGAGGGTGGCTCGAAAAGATAGGTGAAATGCAGGAAGTCACAGCAGCAGCTGCTGGGAAGCTATTGTATTCTTAGTTTCAGAGCTACTCTACAGAGAAGCTCATCTTACTTCACTTTGGGGAGATGGCAGTTCTCCTCCTTTCACCTGTCTACTGCAACAAAATGCAGGTAACAGACAAATCACAGGTAATATTATGATCAGAGTTCCTTTCTTCTGCTCTAAGGTACTACCTGCTTAGTGACTTCCTTCTCTACACATCTGCTTGCTAGCTCAGAACATGCTGCACAACTTGTCTGAGTGCCCAGGCTTTGTACAAAGGTACTGCATTTGTTCACTAGACTTAACAGATTAATTCTGGGGCATTACAATCATCATGATTGTCTACATGGTTTTTTTAAAGTACCTTCACTACACAGCATTTCATTTGGCTGTATGCGGTCAGTACCACTGACTGAAGCTGAAGAAAGAGAGACAATACTGATAACTGCACCTGAAAAATTACTCTGTGCACAGTTCAACTATAGGCAGAAACAAACAGGTCAGTGTTCCAAGGCTCTCCATGTGCTGTCAGCCCTTTGCTGGGTAAACTACCAAACTAGAAAAAGCATATGATCTTACTGCTCTCAGTTAGTATTTGATAGAGAAATAAAAAAAAAGTGAGTTGTTGCTACAGTGACATCTCCTTAGGCTGTTCAATTATCAAACTCTGCTGAAACCCACTGAAGATCTGGCTGCCCAACAAGCTGTGTCAATGAATATCTGGTTTGCAGTCTGGCCATACAGACTTTGCCATGCTTGTAAGCTACTTCAGCCAGCTTGTCCTGTTGATGGCAGAAGTATTCACAAGTAGAAGTTCTTGTCTGGCTATCCTAATATAAGAAAAACCTCAGAAGGCTAATAAGACAAGTCAAAGGCTTTTGTTGGTACAGAGAACCAACAGACAAAATTCAGCAGCCATGTTGCAGATCAAGATATCTCAGCTCAGGGGACTTACCTGTTGCATGTTGTTGTTTTGGTTTCTTCTGAGTGACCCAGCCCACCAAGTTGGCTTTCCTTGATCCTGATTTCCCTTCCTCAGGACAACATTGTAAACGCCAAATCCTCACAGTGTTGTCATCAGAGCATGTGGCAATCTAAGTATAAATTTGTGTGTTAGAGTAACCAGGGCACATCCTATGGATCACTGGCTGAGTGAACCAGAGCAGCTCCCTCCAACACACAACATCAGTATGAATGATGGTCAAGCTTGGCTGAAGGGGTACAAGACTGACCATTAAACAATGAAAACAAACCCAACTCTGTTTCATTACTCCACCAGGCAGCAGTATTTGTTTTAAAGCAGGCAAGGCTGCTGCACTCATATCTTTCTGATACAGAAATCTCAGCCACCACCAACCATTTGCTTTGCATGGCTATGTAAGAAACACTGCTCTGCTCAGGGCACGGCACATTTTGGGATTTCAAACCCTCGTTAGACAAAAGCAGCCACGATACTTTGTGCACCCGCATCTTAATCTGCCTCTTTTGCTGAGGACGTCTTCTGCTTGGGGACAAACATTTTGCAGTACACCAAGAAGGTGACATTGGATGGCTGCTGCATGAGCTGTGCTATCTCTTCAGAGTCAAATGTCAGCACAATCTGGCAGAGAACCCAACTCTGCCAGGAACACAGCTCTAGAGCCCTACTGCAGCATCATGTGCCCCAAAAAGATCTCTGGAATCCTGGCCAAAGGAGCAGCACCCATCTAACCCACACTTTATGGCTGTCTTTAGGCAGATTAGCTGGCGACTTAGCAAGGAATCAATCCGTAGAAAGAAAAAGGAAATGCTGTGGTGAAAGTTCATAGCGATCAGTATGGGGCAAGTGTCTACTCTGACTTTTGTCACACCAATGTTGTCCCTACCAAAAGCAATCTTGCTCCTCAAATCACATGAAGCAGCTTCCTGACCTGTCTTAGCTCCATATTTTTCACTTTTCCTCATGCTTTGGCATCTGAACAATGGCTGACTATTTCTTCACTGTGTCAGTAACAATGTGAAAGGCTGAATTGGTCTGCATTTCCAACACATCACGATCAGGATGCTGGGTACCTCTAGATCACAGATTTCATCTGAAATGCCAGTTATCATATTGTGCATCTTACACAACGAGAACAATTCCTGATGTTTCCCTGCAAGACTCCCACCTTCCTACACTGTAATGCTTTTCTGAAGCTCTGGTGCTGCAATGGAAGCTGGGGAAAGAAGCTGACTTCTTCAGCATTGTGGGGTGGAAGAAACTCTGGCTATCATTAAGACACTGCTTGGGATTTTTCAGGGTTATTTCTAGTTTTGAGCTAGGCCAAACATTTGAACTAACTTCCTGCTTCTGTTGTTTTCCTTTCAGTGACACCTGGTGCATAACTACTGACCCAATTTCACTGGAGGCTCTTTTTGTCATACAAGCAGCTCTGATTTTGAAGAGAGGTCACAATGAAAAGAGTCCATATGTTTTTAAAGGGCATTCAAAACTTCTTGCCACTCTGTACCAGACTAGCAGATGTATCAGTGGTCAGAGGGAAAGGAAGATGTGAATATGGAACAAAAAACCAAGCCTTTGGCTTATGAAAGCCCTGATTAAATTATTTCATAGTCTTGTCTCTTACAGGTAGTATCAAACTCTCATCAGGAGAGGTCTTTTCTCATTTTCAATTTCTTAGGATTTCTCAATTAGCCAAAATTATCTGAAAATATCTGATACATTGTGCTAATATGACATGGTTGGATTACTGTCTCCTAAATGAACATTTTAGAACTGATTGACTAAAATTTTCCTCCCAAAAAAACAAATGCTGTTGTCAAATCACATCTATTGTTTCCCACTAAAAAACCATTTTGCAGAAGACAAACCTTAGTGAAGTCTGAAGGACACCATGCAATGGAGGTAACTTCCTGAGAGTGACCAAGGAGTATCCATGGAGGAAGGCTGGGCTCAGAAACCTTAAAAATTTCACAGAAAAACAAGCAAACAGTCAGAAGGCACACAGCCTAATGTACATCTCCAAGAAAAACCCCATGTCCCACCCGTGAAGCATGTGGATACTTCCCATCTTTCCTGTCTGAAATGCATAAATCAAATTATCTCAGCCTGTCATCATAAGGCAACAGCTGAGGAACTCCTCAGCAGCAGTTCATGTTAACACTTGTTCAAGTCCTGCTACACACAGGAATTCTGCCTCCAGAGCTGACAGCCCAGACCATGAGACAAGCATTTTAAGTACCTCTACCTGTTCCAGGTGAGATGCTGGGAGGTTCATATTTTGAATCAGGTTAGGCAAATATATTCTGCTGCAATTTTACCAATGTCCCAATCACAGGTCAATGGTTTATTAAAAAAATGAACACATTGCCAACAAAATCTCATAGATGACCCTCCAATGGCTTCAGAACCAGCATTTGTGAAACTGCCAAGTGCCTGTTCCTGCTCCAACCAGCCAGCTGCAGCAGAGACCCTCTTAAGAGTCCATAGGAAAGCTCTCTCAATCACTCACATTCATTCAACTGATCTCAATTTCTCTCACACTCTTCATAAAAATCTTTCTCCTGTTCTACAGTATTGCTACTTATCTTTGACTCCTGCTCCTGTAAGTGACAGACAGAGCTGAAGTGGCACAAAGGAGAAAACACACACACACACTTCGATTCTATCCAAGTTTTGCTTGCTTTCAGCAGGCAATCCTTTCTGGAGCTGTGAGTCACCATCATTGATGTGACATTATAAGGGAGATTTATCAAGGGGATTTAGATAAGGTTTAGGTAAGGGAATAAACAGATCTTATACTGTCTGGGAAAAGGAGTAGACATTACATATAGGTTTCAAAGGAAGATGCAAGACTTTGGAGAAGGCTACAGATTTACATTTTTCTTTTGTAGATCATCCACAACAGCCTGCAAAACTGCAGCTTCAGAACTTTAGTTGTTTTGATACAAACATGTTCATCTTAACAGGACCCTTTTTTCCCCCTGGCATGATAGAGGCAATCACTTGAATAAATATCCACTAAATGCCTTGGTCAGAGCATTCCTTTCACTGCCAAAACATGCAAATTAAATCCTTATTTAGGGAATAAACAGGAGATCTTTGTGCAGAGAACACCTTCACTTACAGTTAATAGCAGCCTTGCTATTATACATTCATAGCAGCCAAAACAGTGGTCCAGTAACCACTGATTGCTGGAAGGAAAGCAGAAGAAGGGAATTACTCTTTCTAGGACACGGTGATTTTACACTATAGCAGTGTAAATTAAAGGAACTATACCAAATTTATATTCCTGTGAAGTGAAGAAGAGTACAGAATTATGGCTGTGTCCACTGTGTTTGGCAGAAGACTGTCAGGCAGTCTGCATGTTAAGTCAGGATTAGCCACAGCACAGGCAGCTTTTTGTGCCTGAATTGACAGGATATTGTTGGGGAAGTGAGGCCTATTGTGGCAAGGTTAAAAAGAGAAACCTAGGAAATGAGACCTTTTCTAGTTACTCTCCTCACTGGAAACAGCTGTTACATCCATTTTCAAGATGCAGCCTAAAATGGTGTCTATGGTTTTGTGCACCATATGATACAGAATCCCCTCCGTTCCAGGGCTGGGACACACCAAAGCAAAACTTGATATGGTTTCCTGAGAATGATCTACATCAAAGGATTGAAAGAACAATGGAAGCACAAATCTACAAATGGCATTGTTTTATTACCAGGAAGGTACTTCAGATAGGCACCATCTTTGTGAAGAAAAACCTCTTTGCTCTTCAGCTTATATAACCGTATGGTTGTTCAAGAGTGAGAGTTCATTAATTGATGAACTTTTAATTAAAAGAAAAACCAAACCAAACACAATAAAAGAAGTGTTCATTGCCTGGAAGTGACATATATATGAAAACAGACTGAAACATCATCCTTGTCAGCAATAACTTCTATCTACAGTGCTTCTCATCCAAACACAAACATAGCACTGCTGTATAAGTTTCTCAAAGAAATCGTCTAAGTAGAAGAGGTCTTCCTCTGCATTTTATTCCTCTCCAGATACAGAAAGAGCTCTTCATTAAGGTCATTATAACATTATCTGTTAACTACTCATGCATAATATAACCATGGTTTTCTTCACAGCATAGTAAATCCTCATGCCATGAAAAGATACATACGTTTCAGAGTCAAATCTGTCAACATTTAAATTAAGAAGCCTCTGAATACGACAGATCTTGAAAGAGACAAATGCACTGGAAGTCCCACTTTCTAATATGACTATGGTATTAAAATAAAAAAAATTGATAATTCATTTTATAAATATGCAATACGATCTGTCACTCATATGTGATAACAACAGAAGCCTCTGTACATGAATAAATGTGCTCAAATGCTTAAATTTTGAGGTATAATGACATCCTTGAATGCTCCCAACTGAGTCCCAGCCTAGTTCCAAGAAAGTATCAAAACACATGAATGCAGAACGCGCAACTGAAGTTCACACAGGCATTTTTGCTGAATTTGCACAGAACACAAGGAAGGTTAAAATTACACCATTTGGCACAGTAATCCTGCTACCACACTCCTGCCTCCACTGAGTGAGCAACCCAGCTGCTTCCAAGTGTTCTCCAAAATAAAGAGGCTACGTGCTCAAACCACAACCTCAGCAGGCTGACCCTCTCCTCTGAGAGGTTTGTATTTTCCTTTCAAACTCATTGTGAAATGGATGGACATATCAACATTCCCTGAAAGTTATCCCAAAACTTTAAGAGGCATTCACCTGTGGTTTCTGTCTATTCTGCTTCACTAAGGGCACTCTGTTCCCATATGAGGAACATGAAGAACAGAACTTAAGGCATGCCTTATTCTGAGGTGCCTGCTACTATCTTGGTGACATTTGCATTTCCTACACGTCATGGCAAGATGTTAAGTGACAAAGACCCTGAGCTGTCAGACAGTGCTTTGGAATTTTGCTGAAGGCTCTGGCTGAGCCCTTGCTGTAATACAAAGGCTTTAACTACTGTAAATTAAGCATGAGATAAAGCTATGTCTGAAGCAGGAGCTGGAAAAGGGAGAGGTGGAGGGAAAGAGTGCCCTTTAAAACAATTAAACTTTCAGGTTTCTGCTAACCTGCTCCACTGCTAACTATGAACCGAGACATGTCTACTTGTCATAGCTGCCTGAATCAACAGGACTGAAAGAGGAGTGCTCCACTGCTAACTATGAACCAAGACATGTCTGTCTACTTGTCATAGCTGCCTGAATCAACAGGACTGAAAGAGGATTTTAATGTCCATTAAAACCAGATTAAGCACAGCAATTTGCAATAAGCAGCAGTGATGAGAGACGTACTGATGGCAGGAGGTTAGCTCTGTTTTACATTAAGCAATTACACGAAGCCTTGACAGCAACATACACACTCCAGGCACAACATGCCAGGAGCTAGCCCCATGCTGCTTTGGGTAGGATTGGGAAGCAAGGAGTGTTCGATGTGAACATGAAAAGCAAAAGCAGCTCCCCCATTGCCTCACCTTCCAGATGTACACGTTGCAGTCACTCGAGCCACTGAGCAGGAACTGGTCATCTGGGCTGGTGCTGGATTTGATGTAAAAGGTTGAATTCCGGTGTCCACTGAAAACTGCCACTGTGAAGAGAAAATAAAATACAAAAATAAGTAAAATCCCCACTAAATGCATAGCTCTGGAGTCAGTTGTGCAAGGAAGGCTGATCTTACAGGCTTTTCCTGCCTAGCCACATATCCTTTGGAGAAAGTGATTGCACTGCTCCCTTGCTCTGAGGCTCTGGCAGCAGGAAGTTTTTATTATTCATCTGGAGCCCTTCAGGCTTCCCAAACAAACCAATGGCAGTTTCATTAAAGCTCTACCCTGACCCACATCACAAGCAGGCTCAGCCCTCACCTGGGCTGCCCCACTCCTCTGATTCAGGTTCCCTGCCTCTTCCTCCCTCAGCCGCCATCACCGGTCCCACTCCATCAACAAGGGCAGTCCCGCAGCAAGAGCCTTCTTCCACACAGGTGGCAACAAAGGCACTGGCTGCTCCTTCCTCTCACTGCCAGCAGCTTTATTTCATCAATAAAACTTGTATTTTGTCAGTCACGTTCTCTGTATTTAAAGCCTTAGTAGTATTTGCTAAAGCCTTGAAACCATCACCCCAAATGGCCGACATTCCCCTACCACAATGGCCTTCCGCTCGCACGAGAGCTGAGTGTGATCTGGAGTGCTTGGCTGCACCATGTCCTGTCCTCTCATGAGGCACAGAGCACAAGTTTCCCAGGGTAGCCCCAGGCTGGGCTGGCACTTCAGCCCTGTTTAGTAGAGGCTCTCACAGAGGAAACACCCCACAGACAAAGAGGACATGTGGCCACCTTCGGTGGCCTTTAAAGAGTTGCAAGACCCCAAAATACCCTTTGATTCTTTTTGCCCACAGCCCTCCCAGTGCAGTGACCATCAGACAGCAAATCCCTTCCTAAACCAGGCAGCAAGTGCTGTTACAGAGGATTTCCTGACCAACTGGATCTGCCTCAGTGCTGGGTGAGAGCAGCTGCAGCCGCAGTGAGGGCGGCCCAAGGGCGGGCAGGCGCTGCCCTCTGCGGGAGAGCTCCGAGGAGCCGCAGCACAGGAGCTCCATCCAGCTGGAGCACGGGGCTGCTCGCCCTGGCTGCACACACGAGGCAAGAGCTCCTTGAGGAGCTGTGGGCTGCGCTGGCCAGAGCTGCTCCTGTGAGGGACAGGCCAGGCAGCCCACCCCCACAGAGCAGCCAGCGGCACCCGGGGTTAACCTCAACAACCAAGCTATTAATATTTACTACTCGCAACACTTCTGCGCTCTGGAAGCATTCCCACCCACCAGACAGCCTTCCTGAAGAGCAGACAGAAGGATACATTGTTCATTTAATTTCAGTTAACTGAGAGACTGAGAGAAGGCAATGGAAAATAAATTACGTGTCTGGCTGGAATGCATCTAACAAGTTTTGCCACCGGCCTGTGGCAAAGCAGCTTCGTGCACCAAAGGCTCAGGGCCATCTTGTGCATGTAAAGGTCACAGCTGCAGAGCTGAAGGAATCTGAAAGGATGAAGCACCTCAGTATGCAGGGGATCCTTTCTTCCAGAAACCGTGGTATAAGTTAAACTGAAAAGACACCTTAAAGTATCTGAAATTATCAGGTGATCACTTTCAGTGGATTCACATCTAAAAGTCTGACAAAACAGTGACTGCCAGTAAGCAGAGGATTCAAACTTGCTTCAGGCTGGAGAGCAGCCATTCCTCACTGGATAACTAGAGCTAATATGCAAACTACCATCAGTGTCTGTCTGGGTGAACCAGTATCTGCTATTAATTTAATGTGGATGGCTTAACACAAAATGTGGATCTGTTCTGCATAGCTTTAGAGATAGGAGCATGGAATAGGTTTCCTTCGTGTTGAACCTGGTCCCTGTCTCTCTGTCAGAGGGAGTGCCTTTCTATACTCTGTAACATCCATACTTTTTGCAGCTATTTCCACAGATATCATGCTTACCTGGAGTGGTCCTTAAACTTGTCATATTGAACATGTAGATATTGTCATCAGTGCAGTTAGCAAACAGATTAGCACCAGTGGAATCCAAAACCAGGCTAGAATATCCTACAGAGAAAGAGAGAAGTTCTTCAGAAGAGAAAAAATTGGAAAAGAGACATTCTCAAAAAAATGTCCAGAGAAGGAAATTTGGAAAGGATCTGTAAAATGTATGAGATTGTCATGGTAAAGTTTCTATGTTTGACAGAGTGTTTGCTGAAGAAGAAATGTTTCTAGAATAACATCTACATTTTCTCATGACAATTCAGGGTGGTATTTAGAAAGGAATTGCACCTTCAGAACAGGCAAGTGATTTATTTGACAGTTTCAAAGATAACAGGAACAACAAATTGTAGAAGCAGAGACGAAAAATAAAGAGAAACCCTCATGCCTTGGTAGAACATGCCATTCTCTGATTTGCTAGTGATTCAGGCTCAATAAAAATCTTTCCCTGCAGGCAAATTATTTCACAACTACCTTCTTGGGAGTGACACTGACCATTACCACATTGATCAGACAAATCAGGAATTACTGCATTGCATCATGGCATTGTAAGACATTAAAGGTACAAAGAAGAAACATGAACAAGTGTGCTATCATTTTTGACAACAGTTACAAGAGGTGATAATATAAAAACCCAGTCCATTCTGTTGTCTTTGCAAGATACAATGCAAAGAAAATTCAATCTGAATTTTACTCATGTATCAAATTGACTAGTTAAATTCCTCATCAAGAGCTCTACTGTTCCTCCACTCTGTTTATGAAAATGCACTGCTGAAGCTTCTGCACATTTTTATCATTAGTGCAGTGATATAAAAGTCAGGCATGTTCACTCTTCAACTTGAAAATTTGATATTGGCAATCAAAATACCCCGCAGAGTTTGCCAGTCTGATTAACAATTGGCTATAAAGATAAGAAATGTCACTGATAGTACTTCTTAAATTCACTCTGCACTGTAACAAATCCATGTCCAGTGCTTACCAAGCTTGCGAGTGCTGGTTCCAGGGTAGCAGAAGGATCTGACGGGCAGCGGGTCCTGACGGAAAGCAGCGTAGTTCCTGCGCAAGTCCCACACTTTGATCACACTGGAATAGAAAAGCACAAGTGTCTTCAGCTTCCTAATTTCCCTTTCCATGCTGATAAAGCCTTTAAAGAGCACAGAAATCAATTGCTCTTGACTGAGGAGTATCCAGTGCTAAGGAGACAACAGCTGAGCAGGAGCAGAGCAGAGCCGTACTGAAAGCTAAACAATTGCTCTGCTGGCCATGGGCGAGGAGGCAGCACTGCCTTCTGTAACCAACTCGAGACAGAACAAGAGCCTAGAAGCCAACTAGTAAAAGGAAACACATGGGTGCACTTTTACTTCTGACAAGTAGTTTTAGTTTGTAGTTTTAAAAATTAAGTCTTCCAATTTTTTTACTTGCTCTTTGCGAGCAAGTCTCTGTCATGAACCACAGGTAGGACAGTCAATCTTATCTGCCTCAGAAAGGCTCTGACCACATGGAACCTGCTAAAGAATCGAGTCCAAGAGGATCATTTCCATGCTGATCATAAGACAGTTTGCTCAAGCTCCAAGATGCTACAAGGGATCTGGCACCTAAGAGAATGCATCTTTTGTAACTCAAAGAAACATTTTCTCAAGCATGCCTACGCATGTCCAGGCCCTGACAACCCACTCACATCCATAAAGGCTCTCTAACAATAGTCTATGTGTGGTCTCATAGGTTCATGAGAATAGAGTGAGAGAGGGAAGAATTGCTCTAATTCTGCCCCATAGCTAAGACTAAAATGAGCATTTACCACATACCACAGTTTGTCCAGTACTGCAATCTCCAGTAAGGAAGTAAAGCCAATGCAAGCTGGCAGCATAGCTGTTGATTCCACCTAGCAGTAGCTCTAGGCCTTGTTGGCCACTGAGCCATCATAGAGAGAAAAATCTCCCAATCTTTTTATGCCACTGAGCACACAGAATAGACAGGAAAGCAGGCATCCTCCCTCCTTACCCATCAACAGCTCCTGCAGAGATAAGAGTATGCTCATCCTGAAGCAGCACCACAGTTACACTCTGCTGGAAATCCTTAAAAAGAAGAAAAAAGAACTTTATTTTCTTTTAAGGTCAGCAAGATCTTGCTGCTTAGTTCAAGGCCATGTGAATGCCAGGAAAACCTCCTTCTAGCCAGGCAGCAGAACATAGAAACAGCAGATGTCATTTAGGACACAGCAATGCTTTGTACACTCCTACCAGTGAAATAGCCACTGAGAGATAAGTGTTTGGGCAGCAGTTTGAGATTACATCTTTCAGCTCACAGATAAGAGAGCTGCCTTCATCCAAAAGTTTCATAGCTTAAAAATGATCAGGTCTTACTCCAGTAAGGCAGTAATGTGCCTGGTCAAATTAAAGGAGAAAAAAAGGACAGGAAAAAATGCACAACTCCATATCTCTCCCCTCCAAAAGGGAATGCTGGCCACTCCGCTCCTCCCTGGGGGAGGGTGGCGGGAGAAAAGAAGATGTATTTTCACCTAGCATTTGCCCAAAGTTGGCTTTCATGGCACGTGGGTTGTTAGGCAACTAAACAATGTCTAAAATTAGCCATTGCAAATGACCATGACAAAAAACCCTACCTGTGCAAAGATAAATGGAAGCATTTACCACATACAAGCCACATATTTCTCACCATATTTACTTAGGAAGAATTCTGTGAATTCACTGTCCCCAGAAGAGACATTTTGTTTGTTGCCCAGATACTCACCACCAAGGGAGCAAGTCCTCTCAGGTTCTGCCTCTTCTTTGGTTTGGAAGGAGTCTGCCTGTTAGCCATGTTGTGTGCTCCACTGATTTGATTCACCTGCCTGTAAAAGCCATCTGAAAGAAATCAAAGACATCTCAATTAGCAGTTTACCTGCAATTTTGCTATCGCTTTAATAAAACAGGCATCAGCTTGGGCTTAGACTTAAAAGGTGGCTTAGGTTAACCTTTAAAATCATTATTGTATTCTGAAAACAAAAATTACTTCCATACAAAACCAGTGAGAAGAACACAGTGCAAAAAACTAGAGGTCAGTGTAGCATGGACAATGAAACCAAAACGGATCTAGGCAGGCTGCCTTTGGAAATTGTTACCCTTTGGTCTGTTTTTCACTTGCATCCTGGTCTGGAGTGTTCAACCCACCTCATCACAAGCAGAACTGTGCTCACTGGAAGACTTCTACTCTACTCTATTTTATAATTTTCTACTCTATTTTATAATTTCCAGTTTGGCTTTTTTTCTTGTTACCTTATAAAACATATTGTCTTACTGGATGGAGTAAGGCAACTTTTGTACTTTTTTTCCTCTACACCTTCCACTTCAATCATGTGGAGTCAGTCAACTTTTCCTTCACTTGCCTGTTTGAAAAACCAGGGAACCTGATACAGATGGAAGAGCAAGACATTGTTCAGGTAAAGAAACTGCTGTGGCAGAGCAGAGAACTGGGAAATGGTATAAGGGGAAGGGCCTGGAGAAGGAAAAGCTCCAGGAAGCAGAAGGGTAGAATGAGCTCACATATTTATAGTAGGTGCTCTCACAATATCTTCAGCTGCTACCAGCACTCACAAGCTCTTTTTTTCTACACTTTCTGCCTTCCTTCCTACTCTGGCAGGAGCCTTTCCAGCTTTCCCTCACCCCTCTGGATGTCTGTGACCTAAGCAATCTCTCCTATCTCATCTGCTTTTGCACTGCTCTAGCAGAATGCATTCTCATTCATACCGCCTCACCTCCTGACCTACACACAGGGAATTATCAAACCAGCCTGTGGTTTAATGCTGCACATCTGGGACTGCTGCAAAGTGGAGAAATATATTACACATAGATAGCAGAGATACCTATTCCATCCTCTTGCAGTACCTAAAGCACTACAGTTATCTGAGAATCCTCTGCTGCCTACATTGTAATCAAAAGCATCAGCCCAACAAGCCCATCTGAGCAGTCCTTTTACATGAGATACCAAGCTTTTTTGATACATATCTGAAAGTTTATTTACCTTTCTTGTTGCACCTGGTATCCCAAACCAGGATGTTTCCATCTCTCCCTCCAGTACAGAAAACAGCTGAGAGAAAAAAAGTGTTATTAGCTTCCAAAAGCATTTATTCAATTAACTGAATGCAGTACAATGCCATCTATATACTTCTGGCTCTTCTGTCCCAACACCTGGAAATACAAAATTCAGGCCATTGTTTTGCCATGCTTTTTGACTTGTTTCCTTACTCTTACTATCCTTTTCTTATTCCCACTAGAGAAACCAGCTTATGGAAAGCATATTCACAAACTTGGGTATGGAAGCAGATATCCTATCTTATCTTTGCCCAAGACCAGAAATGTGCAGATTTTAGCGTCAGGACCCCATCAAGTTCCAACTAGACAGTTTTGCTTTCCTGGCTGGGTCACTGCTCAGGCCTGTGCTATTGGTACCTGTCACCTTCCAAAGCCCTTTTTTAGCCCTTAAAGTACTTTGCCGGGGTAAAGAAGAAGGGAAAAACAGACAACAGGTAATATCAACATTTACCTTTCTCAAATCTAGAAAAGGCAACTGACTTGAGGCTACACTGGTGACCTTTGCATACACCAAGAAGCTCGCCAGCTCTCACATCCCACACCTTGGCTGTCTGATCTCCTGAAGCGGTGACCTTCAGAGGAAAAAATAAAAAGCTTAAGTCATTTTCTGTACACAGTTGCCAAAGCATTAAAAAAAAAAAAAAAAAAGTCAGATGGCAAAAGACTGCTTACAATCCTGTGTTCCCCTGGCACCCAGGCAAGGTCAAATACAGCATTTGAGTGAGCCTGCCATTCTAACAGGAAAACAAAAATGAAGATTAGTTCTGTGCATCACAGGATGGTATTTTGCAGAAGACTAAATGACATCAGACACTGAAATCAGAAAGCTTGTCAACAGTTTGCCTTAGGCAAGAAAGACAATACAGAATAATGCATCTACTACTGCTGATTTAAAAGAGTGCATTCAGGCTGCTGCTTTGTAAAGAAGACTCTGCAAAGTTTGTGGAAGGAATAAAGTACTGCCTACAATTTACGTTTTAAGGACTTGCAAAAAGCTCTCATTGATTCCAGCAAATCCCACATTTGCCACATCAAATGAAGATCACTTTCTATACAACATTTACCCTTAAAGATGAGCTTGCTGGTGGTCTGTGCTTCAGTATCATACAGTCTAACAAACCCTTCTTCATTTGCAACTGCCAGGACGTGCTCCAAATCTGGGGCTGAAAAGAAATGGAAACATATGTTATGCAGCTAACACAAAATCATGCCCATGCTCTTTGTGAAAGCCACAGATGCTTTAAACAGGGAATGCCGCAAACACAAAACTGTAAAATAAACAGTATTTACATAGCAACCTAAGTGTTAAAATACAGAAATACTGGCAAGCATTTTTTTCTAGATGCTCCATTCAGGAATGAGTATACATGGGCAATCAAATGGCTCCAGAAGCAACTTTTGAGATGATCCCTCTTTCACCAGCTATAATAGTTTTCTGTATCTAGAATATCTATCATCTCCAGCCTCCAGCATTTTCCATGATTTGACTTGAAAAAGCAGGAAGTCACCTTAGAGAAATATAAAAGGTCATGCCAAAACGAGAGTACAATGAATGAAGAAGTTTTGCCCTAAAGATCCAGGAGCTTCATTGCTTACTCCTTTCCCCCGTCATGGAGAAATGCTGTGTGTAACTGCCTGGTAACATCCACTCACCTCTGACTTCTACCTAATGTTCTCCACCCTATTATAGCTTTTATATATTGTGAACAAAGCCCAGTTTTTCACCTGTGTAGCCTCACACTGTCACCAAGAGGACATACCTTGAAACACACACAGATGAAACAAAGAGACACTAAAATAAATGCTTTACAGTTGCTTCTTTGTATTCCACCAGTATGTAGGTTCACCACGATCCAAAGTTTATCACGTGAGGAGCAAGCACACTGCAGGAGTAAGCTCACTTTAAAACAAGAAACTGCAGACAACAGAGCCCATACCCTGGGCCCCACCAAAGGTCTTTCGGGAGGCGACTTTACCTGTAGAAAAAGTGCAGCCGAAAGGAGGGACCGGCGTTCCCGTTTCCCCGTAAGACAGGTGGTCATCTTCTTGGCTGCACTGGTAGCTCTCCAAGAGATGATGCAGGGGAAGCGCTGAGGACCGACCTACAAGGGGACAGACAGACCCTTAAGCGCCTCAGACACCAGAGGCTCGGGCGCCACGAGCGGCGAGGCGGCCGCCGCGGCTGTGCAGGCGGCCGGGGACGGACGGGGACGGGAGGGCGTGCGGAAAGGCGCGGCAGTGGCGGCGAGGCCGGCGGCACTCACGGGCGGGCGCGACAGCGCGGCGGAGCAGCGCGCGGCACAGCATGGCCACGGAGACACGTTCGCGTTCGGCGCGCACTGCGCCGGCTCCCGCCAAACCACCAGCCCGCCAAATCCGCCGCGCGCCTTCATTGGTCGCGCAGCGCGGCGCCCACCTCCTCTATTGGGCGGGGCCTGGAGGCAGCTCCCGCCTCCCGTTCCCGCGGCCGGTTCCCGCGGCTGCGCCAAGCGGGCGGGGCGGCAGCGCGTGCGCGAGGCCGGCGGCAGCAATGGCGGCCAGCGGCAAGTCCTTCCTGGCCGACGCGGGCTATGGCGAGCAGGAGCTGGACGCCAACTCCGCCCTTATGGAGCTGGACAAAGGTGAGCCAGCGGGGGCTCGGAGCTGTCGCTGGCCCGGGCAGCGGGGCCGGGGTGGGGGCTCCGCTTGGCACCGCTTTATCCAGGGCGGGGGCGGAGGAAGGACCCGGGGCTGGAGGTACCTGCGGTAATTCCTGCTGTCTCCTTTAGGCCTCAGGTCTGGCAAGCTCGGGGAGCAGTGCGAAGCTGTCGTTCGTTTTCCCAGGCTCTTCCAGAAATACCCGTTCCCCATTCTCATCAACTCGGCGTTCCTAAAGCTGGCCGATGTTTTCAGAGTGGGGTGAGTACTGCCCCGAGGTCTGGTCCTGCCCATTCGAGTCTGATCCTGGGAGCGCACTGTGCCTTGGACTGTCGCTGCAGTGGAGTCTGGCGTGTCGTGCTTGCTTGGCACCGTTGTGGTACCCAGTCTATTGCGGTTGTGCTTGATTGGAACTTGCGTTCCACTTCTTTAGTGGGCTTGAGTGGCTGCGAGTGGTAATGACACAGTTCCTTTCCATTTGTCCTGGTCTGAGGACTCTCTCCCTGACTGGTTTAAGTTCACTGGTGTAAGTTTTGCTTGTTTTGAATAAGCACATCCAAATCGTAACTCGTAAATGGATGGATGATCACATGTGCAAATGTAATCTCTAATAAAGCTCGAAGTACAGCTTTTCCAAGTGATTGCGGTCTAAGTGGAGTATATGATGCTTATGTATATGAATCAAAGCTGCTTCTTAAAAGCTTACAAAGGTGTATGCTGATGGTGTGGAATCTTCACTCTTGTCTTCAGGGAGGAAAATAAATTTGCTCAGCACTTGACAGTGGTAATTAAGTCTTCTCTGTCTTAGTCTTGAATGTGTTTTTCCAGCAGATTTGAATCTGTATGTGTGCACAAAACAGGCATTTGCTTACACCCCTCCTCACTGGTGTTAGCAGGTTCATTTCCCTGGAATTGGGCTTTAGTTTGACATTACGTGAACTAGAAAATAAAGCAATAGTATGTTAATATTTTACTCTATCAGTCTACTCAAATGTTTGAAATGCACAGATATCTCCCGGTTTTAATTTTTTCCAAAAGCTGTAGTTAAATAATTTAGTATTTAAAGTACTTGGATTTTTGTTTCAAAATAGCCTGACAAAGACATGTGTGTATTTTCTAACAGCAACAACTTCCTGAGGCTGTGTGTGCTGAAAGTTACTCAGCAGAGTGAGAAGCACTTAGAGAAGATCCTAAATGTGGATGAATTTGTCAAGAGAGTTTTCTCAGTAATCCATAGCAATGATCCAGTTGCTCGGGCTATTACACTCCGGTATGTACGGCATGAGTGATCCTGATTTACTTCAAATCTGATGAATGATTCTGATTCACTTCAAACCTGTAGGTAGCTATCAATGTGCTTGTCTGGAATAACAAGACCAAGTGCAAGCATTGCATCTGGGCCAGGACAGTGCCTGGTATCAGTCCAGGCTGGGGATGAACAGACCAAGAGCAGCCCTGCCCAAAAGGACTTGGGGGTGCTGGTGGATGAAAAGCTGGACACGACCCAGCAATGTTCACTGGCAGCCCAGAAAGCCAAATGTGTTTTGGGCTACATCAAAAGGAGCCTGGGCAACAGGCCAAGGAAGGAGATTCTGCCTCTCTGTTCCCCTCTGGTGAGACCCCTCTGGCAGTGCTGTGTCCAGCTCTGGGGTCCCCAGCACAGGAAGGACATGGACCTGTTGGAGGGAGTCCAGAGGAGGCAACTGAGATGGTTAAAGGGATGGGGCACCTCTCCTGTGAGGAAATGCTGAGAGAATTGGGATTGTTCAGTCTGGAGAAGAGAAGGCTTCAAGGTGTTCTAATTGTGGCCTTCCAGTACCTCAGGGAAGCCTACAAGAACAATGGAGAGCCTGTAGTGACAGGACAAGGAGGAATGGCTTCAAACTGAAAGAAAGTAGATTTAGATAAGATATTGGGAAAAAATTCTTTATCGTGAGTGTGGTGAAGCACTGGAACTTCTGTGGTTGCCCAGAGAATTATGGATGCCTCATCCATGAAAGTGTTCAAGGCCAAGTTGGATGGGACTTCCAGCAGCCTGATGAAGTGGAAGGTACTAGATGGTCTTTAAAGTCTTTTCCAACCCAGGCCATTCTGTGAGTGAAATAAAGGAGGCTTTTTATACATTCCTCACAGAGTTAGAAACAGAGACATTTGTCTTTAAAAGGCATGAATGATAAGGATTAGTGATAACAAGAACAAGGTTATTAACCACTTATGATGAGAATTTTATGGATGGTCCCAGACAAGACAGAATTTGCAGTGTTGAAATTTTGTGTACACCAGAGAAGAAAACTGAATCTGTTCTATGCATAAACCAGACAGTAGCTATAGGCAATATATGTATTTCGCCTAGGGTATTTTTAGACCAAGTGAAAGTGCTTCCTTTTGTGTCAAAATGGTTTTTGCTAACTTGCAGCCAAAACTTACACGAACCTGGTTGTGCTTGCACCTATTTTTCATTTAGCCTTGTCCTAGCTGGAACTGCTAGTTGATCTCTGATCAATAACTTCTAAGGAAATGCTCTTATATTATGGATTGCTTTGAACTTCTGGGAATCAAGTGGGAAAATAAATAAATAAAATTAATCTGTCTTTCATGTCACTGTCCTGTTGGTTTGGTGTCTTTGTCTCTAATGCTATCCAACATGATCCTCTTAACTGCATCTTCCAGCGGGTGAATTCAAATGTGAAGAGAGCATTTGTCTTTCTCTCTTTATGTTCTTTTTGTACCTCCATCTAGAACTGTTACTGATTTCACTAGTGGGAGATGGGAGGCATTGACAGGCCTTTGATCGATTAGGTCATATATCCCTTTCTTTTTTTCTTGATGTTTCATTTGAGATTGTGCTTTCTTGCCTTTGTGTCTCAGAAATCTGTAAATACAATATGTCTGCATGATTTTTTGTAGTTCCTGTTCAGTCCTCTAATATAAGATTGCAGTTGTTGACTGGCATTGAGGGTTATCTTCACAGATTGTTACAAGTCCCAGGAATCCTCTCAGTATACAAAAATACTTAAATTACTAAATTCACAGGATACGTCAAATAAAATGTTAAAATAGCTGTTGGTTCAGAAGTTTCAGTTTAAAATCTTCTGTTGATTTTTTTTTTCCTCCTTGAATAGTGTCAATAAGGAAGAACATGTTGAAAGAAAGAGCTGCTTAAACAAAACTTTGTGGAATTTTATTGCTAGATAACTGTGTAAATATTTGCACAGAACTCTAGCTAAAATTACCATCAGTATAAATCCTACATTTAGTCTTCTTTTAATGGGATTATGCTAAATATGCCTGAAAGGTATCGTTGAAATATTTTTGGCAAAGTGTAGGCTTTTTTAGCAGTTGCACCAGAAGTGTTGCACTGTTTTCACTAATAACCTTATCTTACATCAGTGAAAGATGTTGGAAATAAATCATGCTGTAGTGAACTCTTAATTTTAAAAGAATTTTTGGTAAGTTTCTCACTGTGCCAATTTCAAGCTAAAAGATATCAAAATGTAAGTAAATTTTTATCAAACCACTGATACAACCCACAGACAAAATCTGTTAAATTTAGCTACGTACTTACTTTTAGTATTTGTTTATTTCTGTAATAGTCATGAAAGAGCACATATTTATATAAACATAGCCTTTTAACCTTTTTTTTTTTTTGCATTTTTATTTCTTCATGATCACTGTTTGTCCTGATTTTGCTGTGATTTATTTCTGTAGGATGTTGGGCAGCATGGCATCTATCATTCCAGAAAGGAAGAATGCACATCACAGCATTCGCCAGAGTTTGGATTCCCATGATAATGTGGAAGTTGAAGCTGCTATATTTGCTGCTGCCAACTTTTCTGCACAATCTAAGTAAGAACTGTTTTTTTCACTTTCTCATGTTACAGAGAATGGAAACTCCATTAACACTGACATTCATAAACTTTACTGTTTTCTGTTGTGCTGTCCTTTACAGCAAAACAATTATGTGCAATAACGATCTAAAGAGATCTGAATACAAGTTCAGCAGATTTTTTTTTCTAAAATGGAAAGCTCAAATATGACATTGAGAACTGGAATAGCAGCTTTAATCATGAATTATTTGACAGAAATTATATTAGCAAAGTGTAGTGCTGCATGTCAATTTTTGAAAGCTTTCATTTTCTCATTTGGTCATGCCTGTGCGCAGGGGTTCTGAAAAGACTTAGGTTTCGGCAGGCACTCTTTTGTGTAACTTTTAATTGTTAAAACACAGTGTTTGGTAGTTTGTTTGGGGTTTTTTTCTATTTTTAATGACTTAATTTTTTATTTTTCATTTCACCTGCTGCTTTCTTTTCTCCACAGGGATTTTGCTGTCGGAATATGTAATAAAATCAGCGAGATGATTCAAGGTACATGTGTATGTTGAGTGATAAAGAGGAAAAACTTTAATTTCTCTGAAAATTCTTTATTATTCATATTTATATATTAGATATCAGAATGTTGCCCTTAGATGATTCCAGTTTTTAAATTAGCTGACCGATAATCTGTCTGGTTATCTTAAACCCTCCTAAAATTTAAGTTTTCGAAGCACCTGTTTGGTTCAGAATAAAAGCCCATCTATAGTGTGGTGAATAAACTTGCATAGACTCTCACAGGTTGCTTCAGATGAGTTAATTTATGTGTTACCTGCAGGGAAGCAAGGAGCAGTTTTCTCAGACAACCATGAAGGTGCTTGATAGTGCTGTCATTTCACACCTAGCTACAACATGAGTTATTTGAAGCCACTGCAGGTGTTTGGACAATCTTCTTTCAGCAGTGCTAGCAACCCAGACATACTCTGTGCCTCAGAACTGCCAAAAAAAGCCAGCCCAAGGACTTACTCTGGCTGTGTTTCTTTCCTTATTGCAGGTTTGGCCACACCTGTGGACTTGAAGCTGAAGTTGATCCCTATTCTGCAGCACATGCACCACGATGCCAGCCTGGCCTCCAGCTCCCGGCAGCTGCTGCAGCAGCTGGTGACATCCTACCCCTCCACCAAGATGGTCATTGTCACTCTGCACACCTTTACTCTGCTTGCTGCTTCTTCTTTGGTTGACATTCCCAAGCAGGTAAGTCTTCCTAAGGCATGCCTTCCTCTTGAAGTACAAAGTGCATTTTAAAAGCCCTCACATTCTGCCTGCTAATTAGAATAAACAGTGATGGCTGTGCTGGGTTGGTTGCTCCTGTGTGCTGTCAAGGAAGAATACTCTGAAAACTGCTGCTGCTTTCATATTTTTTGCCTTTTCTGGTTCCATTTCCAGGTGACTGTATCAAACACACTACACCTTTTTTACAGTTAGTCACATGTCTTTCTAAATCAGGGATTCAGATCAACAATGGGATTCAAATCAACAAGAATAGATCAGCATACAGGAAAATAAACACCCTGACTTTTTCTGAAAAGACTTCAACTTGCCTGTGGAAGCCAGGCTTCACTTTGCACTTCTGTATATTGTCTTGGATTGTGGGTTTGCCTTTTGCCTTTATTTCATACATGTGAATATTTAATGCATTTAAAGTGTATTTCTTGGAGAATTTTGAGGAATTTCAATCGCTTCCTTAAATTCAGGACTATAAACCAAGTACTAGGAAAGCAGTGATGGAAAAATACAATGCTTTTTATGCTCTGATAATGAGCTTTGTGGATGTGATTTATAGAGCAGGTCTGAACACAATGTCACATGAGACTCATCCAGCTAATCTTTGTAAAGGAGTCACAAAAATCTATTTGCTTTCTTTCAGCCCTGTACAGCCATACAAGCGTACTGTCTGTGCCTGTTAGATAATGGCATTGATCTGTCTGAAACTCTCTGCTGTTGCTCACTTCTGTATTTCAGATGATGCTTCTGATGGAGCTGAACCTAAGTCCACTGAAACAACATTAGAACGCTTAATGTGCTGCTTTTTTTTTTTTTTAATGGCAGTAAACGTGGAGATTTAGGCTGTATTACTGCAGCACAACAGCCAATACTGCATAAAACTGATGTAGCCAGGGTGGAGATGGAGACTAAAACATTGGCTGGCATGTTCAGACTTTTTCAAATTAGTTTTGGCTCTGTGTGCTCAGCATTTCTTCCTGAGTGCTTTTGAAAATACTTCCTTAGAAAATATTTCCTTAGAAAATACTTCTAGTAGCATCACTCTTAAACAATGAATTTATTTTCTTGCAGATTCAACTTTTGTTGCAGTACTTGAAAAATGACCCCAGGAAGGCTGTGAAGAGGCTTGCAATCCAGGATTTGAAGTTGTTGGCCAACAAGACACCACATACATGGAGCAGAGAAAATATTCAGGTCTGTATGGTTTTTTTTAAGCTAAAGTTTATTATGAAACTTTAGAATTCTTTCCAGAGGAATGATTTGGGAGGTAAAGAAAGGAGTAACATGCGTCTCCATACCGTTAAATTAGGTTACTCTGCCAAGCAGACTAGCCAAGCATTAATGTGCAGCTCATGGAACGTCTTCAGTTGGATAAGGTGAAACTCAAGGATTAAAGTTGAAGCATTATTACAGAGAGAAGGCATGTGCCATGTAGGAGGCTTTTGTACTGTGAGGAAATGGCTTTTCCATCTGACAAACCCGTTTCAGGTAACAGAATGGGTTACAAACTGAATGTTTACACTTATCTTACCACAATGAGTACACACCAATGCTCTGGTGCAAAACGGAGCCTTTGGGATTTGCGAAAACGTGTCATCCAGCAAGGTGTACTTGAAAGGACAAATGGAATTTTGATTTTAATTTCTTAGAATTAATGGGGTTTTTGCAATGGTAGCTTTGTGACTCCTGTTGTATCAATGAGAAGGTGTTTATAGTGCACCTGTGCTATTTGGGGAAACTTGTGTTATGCTGTAGATATTACTGCTGCTGCCTTTCAGTCACAGTTACATATGAATTTTTTCTCCTTCCCCTTTTTCTGGCAGAAGTCACTACGGAAAATAACTTCAGTTTAGATTAATGGGAAAGTAAATATTTCAAGAACTTAATGGCAGAGGGTTACAGCTCTACTTTTTCCTGGGTCATTTTTTCTTTGCTTTTGTTACTCTTGGAAGCTACTTGGATCCTGTCCTGTTGGAACATAAGGCAGCTGGGAGGAAAAACTATGCAGGTTTTTTGGTAACAATCATGTGAGAAATAAAGCAGGTTCTGCTTTGTCCCCAGTTCTTGGAGATGATGGTTTGGAGTGTGCAGAGCTTTTTGCTGTAGTGAACTGATTTATTCTTCATAATGGGTTAACTCCAGAAATTTATTTCCTTATAGGAATTTTTAGGAATTATGGATTTATGGATTTTTTGTGGAGAAAATGCTACTTTATCCCATATTTCAATAGTAATCTCAGTACAAGTGAGAGGCATTGATAATGTGCTTTCATTGTCATGTAGTGTTTTGAAGTAAAGTGGATGTCCTGATGGTTAAAATGCATAGGGAAAAGTTCCACTGATGTCAGAACTCAACCAGTGACTACGTGAAAACAAAACTAATTGTCTGAAGCTTGCTACTGCTAGCTGAATGGCATGCAGAAATAAGAGTTTTTCTGACTTCTGAAATAACAGGTTGCCATTTTGAGTTGGGAAGTTGTTCTCCCAACAATTGGAGATCATATAAATAAAATACTATGTTTATACAGAAAGGACTGGAGCCAGACCCTCCTTTTCTCATGGCAAGGCCTGCCTCTTGTACCTTTATACCAACAAACATTGGTTAGTCTCTTCAGAATTTGAAGTCTGCCCTGTGTAGGTCAGTTGAGAAGTTTGGTCTTTGCACTGTGGAGGCTTCACTGATTTCTGGACATCAGCTTCAGAAGCTGTTGCTGCCTAGAGCAGTACATCCTGCTAACATCCTGCCTGTGCTCCTAGCAGTCTTCACAGTCACTGTTTGAGATATGCCCTGAGAGCATCTGATCTGATCTGATAGCACTGGAGTAAAGCATCAGTGTCTTGGGAGACATCAAGACTCATTTTCTACCCCAATCATTAGAACTTCCTCTGTCTGTTGATGCCATTCTATTCAGTGGATTTGCATAATACTAATTGGTACAAATCACAGGTATGTTTAGAATTTAACCCTTACACAATACATATACCTGATAAAAACACTGTGGGCTTTTTTGTATGTTCTATGGAACTAATTGTGTTGTTTTTCTTTATTCCATTACTGGCTCTTTGTCATTCAGTTTAGGCACACACTAAAGAAGAATATACTTATATTTTCTATTTATGTCTCATATTACTGTCCCTCCTGTTGACTAAAAAAGCATCCAAAACCACTGAATGACTAAATTGTGAGCAAAGTTGGCATAAGGAATTGAGAACAATGTGCATTTGAATAGTTATTCAAACTTAAATGTGATAAGACCTGTGATAAGATCTAGCAAAAGGCAAAAAAATAAGACATGAGCTGTACTACAAATGAGTTAAAACATAAAATACACTTTAATTTATTTATCAAGAACCTTACTCCTGTTGGACTGCTAAAAGAAAGGACATTTGAAACCTTGCTCCTCAGAGATGTATATTTATATAGAACCTTGCAGATTGTTACAATGCAAGATAATCAGTATGCCTGAAACTGTCTTAAAATCTTTTATAGTTTGGATCAATGAGGCCAGATAATATTTTTGCCACTGATTTTTAATTAATTAATGACCTAAAATTTATGTTCCCTAGTATATAGGACCCACTGTCAATTTTCTGCAAGCCACATCCTCAGTCCTTTGAACCAGATGCTTGAGGACTTGGCTGTTGATTTTTGTACAGTATTTTCTGTGGGAAAAATCATGATTCTTAAAACTTTCCAGAGAAGTGCAACTAAATTTTTCATACAGATAGCTCATGCTACTTCTTATCTCTGTATTTTTTTCATGCTGATTTTTAGGCACTCTGTGAATCTGCTCTTAACACTCCTTATGACAGCTTGAAAATGGGCATGTTATCTGTTCTTTCCACGTTATCAGGGACCATTGCCATTAAACAGTACTTCAGCAGTGCTCCAGGTAAGAAAACTGGATTAGCTAGTTACCTTTGGCATTTTAATAGTTTGGTTTTCTGCTGCTGATCAGTTTCATCTCAACACTTTGTAGCATTTTCTAAAACTATTTTTGAACTTCATAACCCTTAGAGTCAGACTGTGTTCATCGTACGTCAGCTTAAAATGGGACACTGTACAGTCATGAGTAATGATGGTTTGGTTTTGTTTTGTGGGTACTGTGATATATGAAAAAGGTTTTTTCCTTTGGGTCTTCAAGTTTTCTTTATTTTGTGAAGAAACTTATTGCCTCTCAAGTGGCTGACCAGCATTCTGCTTAAGGTGCTTTGAAACCATGGATTTGCATAATTTTTGAGTAGTAAGGAGGTTTCATGGTGTAAGAGTGGACTGGCATGTTAGTCTTCCACCCTTGTGGGCTTCACCTGCAGCAATACCAGGTGTCACCAAAATATTGTGACAATATTCTGGAGAAATTGTAGAAAAAGTAGACATTTAAAAGTGATTCAAGGTATCTTGTTCTCAAAATTATCATAATGCTCTTTTTTCTTCTTGAAAGCCAAACTGCCCTAATGAGTGTTATGAGCTCAAATACATGGGCTTCAGAAATGGAAAAAAAATAGTGCATCCTCATCACTCATTCTGGCATGGCTTAATAATTAATAGACTCACTAGCTTTTTTTTAATCAGACATAATATTTCTTCAGCCAATATTTCTCTGAGTCCTGAAACATCAGCCTTTAGCTCCAAATGTTCTTTCTCATGTGTCTTAACTTGTGTGGTGCTCAAGAATGAGAGAGTCTCTGGGTTTGTCTGAAGAGAGAAAAATATTTTCATCCAATTGTTTAAACATAAGAAAAACGCCCAAATCAATATAATGGTTTGCAGAAATGTACTTAAAGATCTGTGGTATATTTATGGGCTGCGCAGTTTTATGTTCCATTTGCCTTGCTTTTATTTAGGAGCAGCAGCTACAACTGCCAGGTCATTTGATTTGGTAAAACTAGCACAGGAGTGCTGTTACCATACTAACCGTGGCATTGCTGCTCATGGAGTGAGAATTCTGACCAATATTTCAGCCTCTTGCCAGGAAAAAGGTAAGGGAAAGCAAGGGTAGTGAAGTGGCTCTGTTAACAGTCAGGCTGATGCACTTAACACGGATTAACTCGTCCTGACTGTGAACCTGGCTGTAAATCTGTCTGATCCCTCATGCTGGTTAGGGAGAATGGGGATTGTAATCTAGTAGGGAGTACTCTGTATGGCCTTATGAATGGTCGGGAAGAGTCCGTCTTTTGTCTCATTTAGAGAAAATGACTGCCCACAATAGACCTCGTGCTATTGTGGGCAGTCATTCTTGTTTTACCTTTGCTGTAAGACTAGTGAATTTTGGTCAACCCTTGGAAGCCCTTTGCCCGGAGTCTGTTGCAAAATAATAACAGGGCATTTAGAAGCCTTAGTCCCAAGATTAATGCATGCTTTGCAAGTGTCAGTGGGGCTGCTGAATAGTTATGCACGATATGGAATGGCAGAATTGTTTGTCATCAAAGTAAGGAAAAACAAAAGTGTTAGGAAGATTCTTAATTGTCATGACTACAACAGCAGTGCAAGCATTAGACCAACTATGGTCAGAGAACAGAACAGAGAACAAACTAACTCTTTTTCTTTTCGTAGATCTTCTGCCTTTGGAGCAAGATGCAGTTTTTGGCTTAGAAGCTCTTCTTGTTCTCTGTAGTCAAGATGACAGCCCAGGAGCTCAGGCAACCTTAAAGGTGACATTAGTGTTGTTTCCACTTCACAGCTGTTAGTTATAATAAGAGCTTGTGTAACAGAGAGGCTGGTGTGCACCAGATCCTCTCTGGTAGGCGCATAACAGACTGGAGGGAAAGGAAGATTTTTCTGGTTTGCCCATAATCAGAGTTCAGAGCAGCAGAGAAACTGAGCTTAGCCATAGTACAACTCCTCTCAGCTCTAGGATAAGAGGATTGTTGCGGGTGGCAGGGAGCATTCCTCTGAGAGGAACAGCTGTAATAAAACATGAACATTGGATGGAGGTTTCTGTGGAGGACAAAGAGAATCTTGGAGACAACTTGCTTTTTGGAGATGGAGATGTAATGTACATTACCACAATATTTTTATGAATTATTATTCTTATTTTCCCACTTCAGAAACTATCAGTAATTTTTCTAGTTATTTGCCTTAAAGGCTGGTGGTGTGAGGGGTTACTAATATTTCTTGAATTTGTGATGTTTTTTAGTGTTGGTAGCTCAGGGACAAAGGCTTGGGCTATTAGAAAAATCTCATCTTTAGTAGAGTACATAGTTCTGAAAACCCCAGATCTGTGTTTCTGCAGTCCTGCTTGCAGCTAAGTAAGTGTGCCTAGCTTTTTGGTTTTGAGGCCATTGTGTTGATGGTACCTGTGGATTGTGTGAGTTGCAGATCACGCTGACGTGCATGGTGAAGCTGGTGAAGTGCCGCCCTCACCTGAGCCAGTCCGTGGTGGAATCCCTGCTGGCACAGCTGCACAGTGCCCAGGACAATGCCAGGATCCTCATGTGCCATTGCCTGGCAGCCATTGCCATGCAGCTGCCTGTCTTGGCGGATGGGATGCTAGGAGACCTAATGGACCTCTATAAATTAATTGGACAATCTGCTACAGATAAAAAGCAGGAACTCTTGGTAAGGCCTCCCTTGATGGATAAAGTCTGTATAGACAGTTGGGGATGGATTGTATTTTAAAGGCAGCTGAGGCATTTGTTATGTGTCCAGGTTGATGTGCCAGTCTCTGTAGCCACTAGTTTAAATTTTCGTTTAACTTCCGACTCTTTATGTCAGTGTTCAGTGTAGAAACATGTCCTAGATGGACCTGTACTGTGCAGTGTACTCCATTAGATTTTCCAGTAGATGGCACTGCTTAGGTAAACCTGGCTATTGAAATTATTGGGGTACTTCTAAAGTAGTGTTTAAAGGCCATATGGCAGCTAGCTCCATTTATATGGGGTGCTCTGAGGCAAATGACTTCATATATTGTACGAGAGAAAAATGCTTTCATCACATATACTTGGAAAGGAATTTGAATTTTAAAATATAAATTACAAGTTTTTTGTTCATTTACTTGGAGCATTTGAAATATTTCAGCTAAAAGGCAGAGTAGAGATTTTTTAAATGAAAGTTACTTTTATCTACGAGAAATACTTGGATTGCTGTAACTGTTTAAAAGATATATAACTGAGAAGTTTTGCAATTAAAAATATATATGTAATCTTCTATATAGTTTCGAGCCCAAAATAAAACAGAAATGGCTTTTTAAAATTCTTTTCTTTAGTTACTGAAATATAACTTTTTCTCACTCCTCTACTCTCTGCTAGGTTTCTCTTGCCACAGTGATATTTGTTTCCAGTCAGAAAGCTTTGTCCACAGAAATCAAAACTGTTATCAAACAGCAGCTTGAGAATGCCTCCAATGGATGGACAGCCTACAGGATAGCCAGGCAGGCTTCCAGGATGGTAAGTGAACATACCTGGAGAAAAATGATTTGCTGTGATTGAAGGAATGCCAGGGAGTTCTTTGAATTTGATAAGGGAATAAGGAAAATCATGGGACTTGGGAGGAGGAAGTGAATGGCAGGAAAAAATAAAAATAACTTTCCCTCCTAATTCCCTGGAATGCAGATTCAGATATGTATATATATATATTTGGGACATTCATCCCATCAAAATGGTATTTTTAACTTACCAGTTTGAAGTATTTGAGAAGGATGTAAGTCATGTCCTGGCACTTTCTTGAGCACATACCTAATCCTTGTTGTCTGACTGCTCTTCAGAATGTGAAGGTCATCCTGATGGATGGTTCTCTTTCTTCAATGTGAAGAAAGGAAGAAAAATATACTGTTTCCCTTTTCCCTTAAGTAAATTCACAGTTGGGGTTAGAATTACACAGAAACTCTAGTATGAGATGCTGAGGTAGATTTCCATGGGTTTTTTTCTCATCTTATTGAATTATCTTGTGTAAATAAATACTATATTTTTTACAGGCTGGTATTTCTATAAAGAAAGCACTTGTGCTTTTATTTATTATAGCATTGCTGCAATCAGATAATTGGAAAAAGTTTCACTATTTCTGTTTCAAAGCTGGGAGTAGTTCTGGAGATGTTCCTGTTTTCTTATTTGCGTACATTTTGTAGAAATCCCCAGCCTTCTTTCACATCCCCTTTCAGAGACATTCTTGTCATTACAGGGCAACCATGACATGGCCAGAGAACTGTACCAGAGCCTGCTGACCCAAGTGGCTTCAGAGCACTTCTACTTCTGGCTGAACAGCCTGAAGGAGTTCTCCCATGCAGAGCAGTGCCTGGCAGGCCTGCAGGAGGACAACTACAGCTCCGCACTCTCCGGCATCGCCGAAGCCTTGAAGTCCTACCACAAAGGAATAGCATCACTGACGGTCAGCACACATCTCTAGTGGTGATGTTTCTGGGTGCTGCAGCATGGCTCTTTGCATTCTGTTCTTAACTCTCTGAAAAGTTCTTACATGTGTCTGGCATCTGCCAGTCTCTGTTTGGTTCTCCTCTGCAGGCATCTCAGTAGTAACACACTGCATCTTGAGAGAAAAGATCCTGTAACTCAGCCAAGTGTGATTAGCTAGATATCTCTTTGCTTTTTCTTCTCCCTCCACCCCTCATTTCCTGCCTTGATCAGGTCAAATGAAATGTGACAGATCTTGTTTAATTAAAGTTACAATACTACAATTTTCCACTCCTTGCATTGGGTGAATAAAAGCTATTGTAATAGTCGAGGCTGGGAATTGGCCTAAATTGGCTGCTGTCTTCTTGAAATATAGAGAAGGATTCAATTGTCTTCCTCCCTCCTGCTGAGTTCATGTTGCCTTCTATTTGACAATGTGACCTCATGGAATCCTAAAAACAATCTAGTAAGAAGAGGAAAGACAATTCAGTTTCATCAAATCCAACTGATATCTGCTTTTATGCAAATACTTTCTCCTTCTCTGAAGTGGTAGAAATACCAAGAAGCTGTGTGATGTCTGTGAAAGTAAACAAAAAAAAGCATTAATGATTAGGCACCTTCAGTTCCTATGGTAAAGTTGCTTCTTCAGCAAAGATGAAAAAGCATTAATGATTAGGGCCCTTCAGTTCCTATGGTAAAGTTGCTTCTTCAGCAAAGATGATCCAGCTTCACACAATACTTTCTTTCCTATTTTAGTTTTCATGAAGCAATCTTTACATACAGTTTCTGTATGCCTTTTCAGTGAAGCTGCTTTGTTGTTTTAGTTACTGGACAGTTAGGGTCATGACAATTCAGACATTAGGGTTTAATAAAGTTCAGACATTACTATTTATTAATAAAATGTCCCTGAATAAGCTGCAATGGCATAAATTTCTACTTTTGTCCTCTGAAAGACCCATCATTCCTGAAGTGTTTGTCTTTAACTGTTGGCTGAGTTAATCAGGCTTTTAATTCAACACTTTTAAGATTTCTCTAACATCAAGAAGACATTGAGAGGAGGACCTCAACTAATTAGATGTCAATATTTAATACAGGCAGGAAAATAACATCCTTAAATCGGTCATACTGTGATCCAGTAATTTAATTACCCCTTCCATGGAGTTTGGGGCTTTTTTTCTGTTGAAGGATTCCTGTCTTCATCTCTTCTGCTGACTTCAGTTCCTGTTGCACATAGTGCTTTTCTGGGCACGGTGCCCTCCTTATGGATGGTTGTGGTCCAGAGGAGTAAATACAGGTCTTGTAGGTTAGAGGGGAGGAAATTGTGTTTTAGTGCTGGCTGTTGCTGACTTGTTGCATCACTCTGGACAATGTCCCAGTCATGCTTGAGGGTATCAGCTGTAAAAAGAGCCACTCACTAGTTGTCTATAGAGCTCAGCCTCTCCAAGGGGAGCAAAATGCCATGAAATGCACGTGACAGCCTTGCTGCTGAAGGCTTTTGCTTTCTTTCCTCTAACTTGAGCTCTCCTGTTGCTGCTGTTTCAGTGCAGGGCATGACTCAGCACTGCTGGTACCACAGACCAGTGGTGCATGTGATGAGCCTTGTGTAGCTGCTCCACTTTGTAGCTGGAAAACACAGTGTCAGTAAATCTCTTGCAGATGTTGAGCCAGCCCAGTTTAGCAGTGATGAAATGTTCAGACAGTGCCTTGTTGGAAAATTTCTCAATTCCTCCTTGATAAACATAAAACTCTGTCTTGCACTGCAAAGTGTTTTTTCTTGGGAGGGCACTTGAGGGAAAGAAGTCCTTCTGCTTTATGGATAAGAGGTTCTCCCTGTGGGAGAACAGGGACTTGTCAGGGAGTCCCTGACATTGACCACAGTGCCCGTCTGTCTTTGTGTGCTTGGTTGTAGAGTTAGCAAAGGTTTTGAATGGGTCCTGCTCTTTCTGACACAGATCCTGTGTCTCATTGGAAGCCCTGGATTTATTTTCCACTGCTGTAATCTAAAGAAGATACAAAACTTGAACAAAGCACTTACACAGCCATTGGTTAGCACCAATTCCAAATATGTCAAGTGGTGGTGTTTGAAGAACTTGGCTGAGCCAAAGAAATACTTCTGTCACTTTCAGAAAGAATTGTAACTCACTTATTGCCCGTGGCAGATAAGGTGAATTGCAGTATTAATGAGACAAGCTTATATTTCCATTTACAAGATTCAAGTCCAATTTGTGCTACTAAAAATGTCTGGACTTTCTGATGTGAGTACTTTACTCTTTAAAAGCATGTAGTCTCTGTAGAGCAATTACAGTGCAGTGTAGCCCTCTTCCACAGAGGGTTTTCTGAAGCTATCCTTGCAAAATAAACTGAACAATTCCAGTTCAAATGGGGTTTTTTTGTGCCCTTGGAGAAGGAAAAGCAAAGTGATAGATGAGAGAGGCTAAATGGTTTAATTATGAAATAGTCTTATTTTTTCAGTTGAAGTCTAGTTCAGTAGTTTAAAGTGGTTGCAGTGGGCTGATGTTTCCCCACTTTAGTCAGTAGTGGGTCAGTTCTCAGGTGATGTGATGCTTTGTGAGAAACCAGTTAGCTGGTTTTCTGCCAGCAAAGAAATGGTTCTTAGTAAGGTTTTGGGGTCGATTATAACCTCTTTCTTTGAGAAGTGACCTGGTGAGGAATAAGAAGTGCTGGGGAAGACCGGCATGAGTCTAAGAACAAGTCCCATTGCTTTGTTTTTGGAGACAGCTTGTTCTTCTCAAAATCCAACAGTTTAAGAAAAATAGGTAGTGGATTTTTGGCTTAACTAGTATCAAACCTCAAGTACTGCAGTGTCCCCTGTCCTGGGTATCCTAAGCTGTCACAGATGCTTCTACAAGTCAGATAAGCTATTAGGGAGCAAAGCTTCATAGAACTGTATTTTCTGAACAATAGCAGCTTGTCTACCCTCCTGGAATTCTGTTATTTACTGGTCTTAGTCATCACTAGACTGTGTTTCTTGCCTTCATCAAATGCAAGGTTCAGTGCCTTCATAATGTTCCCATCCATTTCACAGTTCCAAAAAGAATCACCCCTTCCTCTTGCTGTGGATAACTTGAGCCAATTCCTTCTCTTCTGGCTGATGCAGAGAATCACTTTTTCAGTCCCTGTGTTTCTTGTTTGCCATCCAATTCAGTGTAGTTTTTCTTATGGTAAAGACTATCTGGCCTAATATCATTTGAAGCCTGATGGCTTGGCCTTGGAAAAAGAGGAAATAGGTGCCCTAACATTTTTTTTAACTGCTTAAGTCACATTTGTTACAAGGGTGACATGCTTGGAATATGACTTAGTAATTATGTAACTTCTATGTAATTTATATTTAGTATGACTGAAATTGAGCAAACCTGTTAAATGTAATTTTTAAAAAAACAGCTTTCAGAATTGAACTTGAGGACTCAGTTTTCTGATGAGACTGTTCAGTGACACTGCAGTGTAATTTTATCGTTTTTCCTTTTGACCTAGTTTGCCAACATTCCTATTACTGTGTTCCAGGCTGCTAGTACGCCACTTAATCCTCTGAGCTTTCAATGTGGGTTTGTGAAACTCAGGATTGACCTTCTGCAAGCTTTTTCTCAACTTATTTGTACCTGCAACAGCCTAAAAACAAGTCCACCCCCAGCTATTGCCACAACGATCGCTATGACGTCGGGAAATGATCTCCAGAGATGTGGCCGCATCTCCAACCAGGCATGTGCTCCTGTTCCACTCTTGTGCCGTTATGTTTGTGACTCTGGCTTGAATTTTGCTTCTCAGCAAACATATTTGACAAATGAAATGAAAAGTAGTTGTGAAGTGGATTTTTTTGAATAGTGGACTTTGGTTTTTACCTGTAGCTCTGAAAACACCTGCCTGTAGCAGGCTGTGTTTCAAAGCTGAACCTGCACATGTGTTTTCTCCTCAGTCATGCACACAGCTTCCAAGGATATGCACGTAGCAAGGCACTTGCTACACTCAAACTTGCAACAAGGTTTTTCACACCTTGGTTTGAAACACCTCAGACACTCTGAGTACACGAGGGATGAATATATATACCTGAGGATGATTCTGCAACTCCTTTTGCTGAGAGTTGGCAACTGCCTTGGTATCATAAGGAATACCAAGGAGGTTTGCTTTTAAATCCAACCAGTGAGTGGTCATTGAAAGACAGAGCAGTTTGATTTACCAGTAGGGGATGGAGGAGGTTGTTGATGGAGTTTTTTTCTTTATTCTTTTAGCCCAAGGAGATTTTGTTGGTGCAGAAAAAACACCTGTTTAGTACCTGTTTAAGTGACAGTCTGTCACTTTGGTAATCATTATCTGAGTGAAGAAGTAAGAACTTTATAAACTTTACTCCAATGTGCCGCCTTATTCCTTCAGTGTTGTATGTTACAGTGTAGTGATTTTCTGGATGTATGGGGTTTTGTTTTGCTTTGCTTTGTGTTTTTGCCTAGTAACATTGTCTCTGCAGATGAAACACTCAATGGAGGAATTCAGAAACTTGGCAACACGGTATGGAGATCTCTATCAGTCATCTTTTGATGCAGACTCAGCAACTCTAAGGAATGTAGAACTGTATCCTTTAAAAATCCTAGAGTTTGTCCACTTTCCTTCTCATGTGCACAGCATGAAGCAGAAGAATCCTCTTTTCTTTGAAGACTGCCACAAAGTAATTTTGAAAGTTAATAACATAAAAATTAGCTGCCAATTGTTTAAAACCTGTTTGAAAATAAACATCACCATATTGTGTTTGTAATTACTTGATAAACAAGTTATGACACAGAAATTGGAGCAGCTTATAATTTGGTATTTTCACAGTTCTTCTCTGCTCCCTATATGAGTAATGACTATAGGATTACTTCACAGAAGCAAGGAAAAGTGCCACCAAATACACTGCATTTTTTGCTTTAGGTGACAGCTTTGAAAGTGTTTTAACTCCTTAATATTAATATCAGACAACAGCAGAGCTGCCTGTTGATTTCACATGCAATAGAAGCTCTGATTTTGGATCCAGAATCTGCAAGGTAGGTTTGATAGTTAACTGCGTACTCCTTTTCTGCTTACTAATAAATCCTTGGAGCTTTAAACCTAGGAATTCAAGGAATGTTCAGAAAGTTTCTCAGTAGACATTTCTAAGTGTATTCTGAGCAGGCTTGAGGATCTGTTGCTGCTATGCTGTACCTGGCAAACTGGGGACTCTCTTTTAGGTTCTGCATTTCATATTGATTTTGCTCTTGAGATCACTATATTGGAGTTATCTTAAATATAGGCTTGAACTTCTAATCTCTCCTTTAGCTACTTAATTTGTGTTGTTGTGTGTTAGATCCCATACCTGTTGGTTGCACTTGCAAGTGCACCTTAGCTTCCTTCAAAGTCGTGAAAATACATGCACTAAATTAGTTCAAATTTTTAATGTAAAGCCATCACCTCTGGCTATTTTCCTAACAGTGAACTTAAATCCATTAGAAAACAATGTACTACAATTGAAGTACTGATGAATTGAATCACTGTTTTAAAATCCCAGGCTGAGATTAAATGGAAAATACTGTGGATAAAATCTCTCAGTGATTTTATAGCTGCTAATAAAAGTGAACATCCTAACTGGCTGTAGTACTCATTGTGAATTAAGCATTGCTTAGAAGGTGTATTAGTCAAATTTGTATGAAGCTGGGTGTCCATGAGATGGAATTCTATTCAAAGGAGGAGATTATAAAATTGGAGATTTCGTTTTAATTCTGACTTGCATTCTTGCTTTGTGTTGTGAGATTTTCATGACTGTTATAAACACTGCAGGCTTAAATAAAAGCCCGGGGAAATAAGTATGCTGAGTTTTTTAGACCTGTCACTGCTTCAGCTGAGAGGGTGGGGACAGAAGTGGTGAATAAATGGTAGTTAAGAAGGATTTAAATGTAAAGGGCAAGTGTTATAGTGGAAAAATAATTTAAAGAACAGAGTAAACAGTTTGAAAGACATTTCTTGATGGATTTCGTGTTGTAATATCTTGTCACATCTGTTTGGTAGTGTGCCTTCCAGGTTATGATGAGGAAAGTAAGTTAGACATAATGAAAAGTTTTTTTGTGTTTTTTTTTTCTTTTTTTTTTTTTTTTAGTTTCCAGGAATATAGCTCAAATGGAACAGCTCATGTTGAAAGTGAATATGAAAGAAGAATGATGTCTGTATTTAATCATGTACTAGAGGAAGTGGAATCCCTCAACAGGAAGTATGCTCCTGTGTCTTACTTGGCAAGTAACAGTTTTAGATGTATATTGTGTAGAGAAAGGGGCCAAAACCTCAGAACTCCATATAACTGTGGTTGGCAAGAAACTGGGAAGCCTTCTCAGTTAATTAACATTACTGACTCAAATGGTCTCTACAGAGACACTTGTTTAAAAATACTTCAAGAACCGTTTTGCTAAAACATCTGTAACCTTACTGGTCTGATTAAAAATAATACTTCTAAAATTCCCATCCTAAGAGGAGATGCTGATAAGGTCACTACAAGTTCTGTCAGGTCTCTGTCACACCCCTCACCACACTCACATGCAAACACTGGAGCACATTCTCCTCATTCGTGTTCTTGCTGCAAAGAAATTATCCTCCTCCCACACAGCAGCCTAGCTTTAGTCCCTGGTGGTGAGGACTGTGCTTGGTGAGTGTAGCATTTCTCTTATCAGTGCAGGGCATCAGGGAGCACAGTGTGCTGGTGCAAACAGTGAGCTGATAATGCTCTCCTTTACAGGGCTGCTGCCTTTGGCTCTTGCTGCTCATGAGCATCATAAAGCTGAAGTGCATGTTAGTGGCAACAAAGTGGTTTGGCATGGTTGACATTTATTTGCCTGGTTTCTAAATCCAACAGTCCTTAGAAATTTTATGTAGAGTAGAGGAGTAAATCATGTAAGCCACAGCAAAGGTAAACCCTGTAAACTTGGTTGTGGCTGGCTGCACACCAAGGCAGCATGGTGACTCCAGTGGCAATGCTTGTGTTCATCTGAGCCAGAGGCATGGTGCAGCAGGGAAAGGAAGAGTAGACAAGAGGCTTAAAATTAATTATTGCATTAAGTTGTGATAGATGCCAGTCTTTTTGCTTGGAGGGGAGTTGTTTTTTGAGAGTTTGTGTGTAGGAGTGTTTCAAGCAGATCCTGCTCTGTCAACGCTAACACTAGGGCTGGAAAGATTTGTATTTTTCGTTTCCTTGACCTCCTTGTTTTTTTCCAGAGCAGAATACCTCCTTCAGAAACATAAACGGAGAGGCTGAATATAGTCATTGTAATCCTAGTGGCTATAATTCTATGACTGTATTAATATATTTTTGAACTTAAAATGGAAATTCCTGCTGTTTCAGTACCTCAGGTACATGTCTTTTTTCTGTGTCATGAATGATATTTTTTCTTAGTTGTTTTGGCTCTTGTTTCTTGCAGCATACAGCTTGTCTGTGCAATGCTGTCATTGCCTTGTTGAAGGTGCCCCTTTCATTTCAGAGGTACTTTTTCCAAAAGCTGCAGTCTACAAGTATTAAGGTAAGTACTGCTCAAATATGGCCTCAAATTACTTTAGGAAGTCTTTACTTCATGAGAAAAGCCATACTGAAGGCACAGAGCTTAAGGATTTTTAGTGAAGATACATAACTGCAAATAGCATTTGGGTTATAGCATGTATGTATGGTTGTTCAGAAGCACTAAACTGTCACTTAGGCAAGTAAGATTCAGTTCTTTGATTGCAAAGCCTTAAAGATAAAATGTAGCTGGAATTTTTGTTGATTCTGAGTCTGCAAAGCTAAATAATGCTAGTCCTGGGAGGGCAGCTTTTATAGACTTGTGCTTGTTTTTTTTTTCCTTTTCCTTTAAATAGCAGTGTTCACTATCTTGGAAGAAAATTGTCCTAGATATCAGCTCACTGACTAAGAATGACTATATATGACTAAGGTCATGGGGTTTTTTTTGTTTTACTCAAGTGCTCCCTTTTTCTGGGAAAAGTGAAAGCCTTAAGTTTTTAATATTTATTCTTATTGCATTTTGCTTCTTTGTTCAGCTTAATATACCTACAGCTGTTCTGTGTAAGATTTTTTTTCCACATCTTTTGAAGAATTGAAGTAAATGAAACTGATACAAGCATAATATCTGGTATTGCTGATGATGTTTATTAAATAATGTAGTAATGAGTCTCTGATAATGTCTGTGTTTCCGTTTGCTGATTTTCCTACCCAACCTGTCCTTGGAAATTTTTCTATAAGAAGGTGTCCTGTTTCATCCTTGAATTTTGTTTGCCTTTCTGGAGTCTTATAATTACACTTTGATCTGTTTACTTGTGTTCCAGCTCGCTCTGTCCCCATCCCCAAGGAACCCAGCAGAGCCTATAGCAGTACAGAACAACCAGCAGCTGGCCCTCAAGGTGGAAGGAGTGGTTCAGCATGGATCTAAACCAGGCCTTTTCCGTAAAATCCAGTCTGTCTGTCTGAATGTCTCTTCAGTGCTGCAGAGCAAATCTGGACAAGACTATAAGGTGTGGATAGAATAGAGCCAGGAGGAGTCTTAAGCTTTTTTGCTGTGTTTTGCTGTTCTTTTGTTTGTCTCTGGGTAGCAGAATTCCCAGGATGAGATGAATGGGGGTGGTTCTGTAATCCTTTCACTCCTGCCAGTTGACATTCAAGCACTGGCCAGAGCCAAGCATAACTTGTGGAGGGGATCTGGGATTTTTAAGTCTGCAAGATGTCAATACCTTTTTGTAACAGCTCTTCTTCCAAACAAAGAGGCTTTGTGATGTTCGGAACAAGTCATTAGGAGTCTGCCTAGATGAGGAGAACTCAGCCTAGTTTTGTATCATATAAAACTCCACAGGATAAAAAAACAACAAACCAAGAGTAGATTATTCTCTACCATATAGTCTCTAGAATTTTTGATAGTCATTTTAAGGTTCTTTTATTTTGTTTGTGGAAATCATGAGGACAGACTGTCCAAATCAAATAGCATCTGAGGAGACACATATTAAATTTAAGTCAGCAGTTTTATCAAAGGTTGCATGCCTGAGGTTTAGGTTCTGCTAGCATGTGATACTTAGTGACAGGCCCATTTTGGTGGGTTTTGGGGTCAGGTTTTTGTTTTGTTGTTTGGGTTTTTTTGAGGGAGAATAGGAGAAAGTCAATGGCTTGTAAAAGAACAGGACTAGGAAGTGTGTGATGTTTGACTCGCGTTACTTTGTGGAAAAGTAGAGCCTCAGGTGGAAAATAACTTGATAGCTTGTCAAGCTGTGTCAAGTATGCACATGTATTGGTTTAGGAGAATTGCGAACAGATTTTTCCTTTTTTTCTCCTCTCTTCTTCAAGTGGAGACCTGAAAACTTAGTTTTGGCAGGTTTATGGTGTTTTAACCTTCCATCTGTGTTCTCAGATTCCTCTTGACAACATGACCAATGAAATGGAGCAGAGGGTGGAACCGCACAACGACTACTTCAGCACTCAGTTCCTGCTAAACTTTGTGATCCTTGGCACCCACAACATCACCGTGGAATCCTCTGTGATAGATTCAAATGGTATTGTCTGGAAAACTGGGCCTAAAACAACTATTTTTGTGAAGTCTCTTGAGGATCCATACTCCCAGCAGATTCGTCTCCAGCAGCAGCAGGGCCAGCCTCCATCGCAGCAGCAGCAGCAGAGAACCGCGTACTCGCGCTTCTGATTCCCACCAGTGACTCCAGCAGGTCAACTGGTACTGCAGTTTTTTTGGACACTTCTTTTTTAAATGTTTTTAGAAGATTTTGTGTTGCAGCCTTCTCCTAAAAAGTCTCAGATGCCAGTTTGTTGCTTCTTAAATTATCTGGAGTAAATTTGAACTTGATTCAGCAGAGGCAGCTATTTAAATTTGGAGTTGTGCTCTTACTATGAGAACTTCTGCCTGATCTCTAACTTCGGTTTACAAACCTGTTCCAGCAGGGTCCACAAACTGCAATGGCAGGGGACACTAGGCTTGTTGACTGGTACTTTCCATGCTGTTGTTTTTTGAAGCACATAGGTTCTAATGTCAGGCTTAGAGGACATAGGGAAGCACTTCTGTTTGGCTGGTTACACACACTTGGTATTACACTCATTTCTGTATCTTTTAATGTGAAGGAATTGGCAGGAATATCCAGAGATTCTTTTTCTGACATTTTATTAGCAAGTTCCAGTATTTGGCTGGTGTATGTATGTTATTAAAATTCTTCAGCACTACTTAGTGCATGCGGCTGGAAGAAAAACATTGCAGTTCACTTGTGATACCTAATCACTGCAGAGGGAGGAGACTGCTTGAGGGATTGTTGTCTGGGGAGTCTTGCAAGAGGCAAAGTTTTACAGGTGGGAATAATCACTGTCTCTCAGATTATATGGAAGCTATTACCATGTTGTTTTTAAATTTTCATGCATCTGTATTTCTGAAACCTTTTGTTTTGTAGGGTTTTTTTATTTGCTCTTTTAAGAGAGAAATTAAAATGAATGACAGCTTGCACGTTAACAGCTCTGTTTTTTAAAGGAGTCCTTTATACCAAAACTTTGTAATCTTACGTATTCTTTGACCAACTTGCAAAGCTTAATTGTTAATTTTACAAGATGACTTGGAATAGAATTTTGCCAATTCTAGAAATTGATCCAGAATAATTTTAGATATACACTGCTTCATACATAATTTTCACACTTCCTTTGTGATATAAAAGGCTGAACTGTATCCAGACTCACAGGCAGTAGATCACATAACATGACCTTCACCTGATCTTCATAAATAGTCTCTGCTTATCACTCTGTAGGAAAGCAGGATCCACTTGAGTGAGGAGGAGGAGGAGGGTTGGCGCTTCTTACATACTTCAGCTTGTTAATCCCTCTCTTGGAGCAGAAATTTTGCTTGTTATTTTCTCAGCAAAATCCCATGATACTGTTATTTCTTCAATCTGATTTCATTCTAGAACTGACTAGAGTTTACAGATTTTGCTTGCTTCAAGTTCAGAGAATATGATAATGAATTGCTGTAAGCTGGGGCTTCTTTTGCATAGCAGGATGAAGAATTTTTTTGCTGTGTTTTTCCATAGTAGTTCCTCTTGGCTGGAGACTATCCAAAAAAAACCAAACAAACTGGAAGTGATGATGCTAGATATCATACCTTGGTCAGGCTGTAATCCTAACTAGAAATGGTAACTGGGAGGTAAGGTTGAAACTGAAGACACAAAATTGTTGAAACGTTGAGCAGCATCCTCTGTAAATGCTTTTCCTTTTGAGCAAGAGACACAAAGTGCCACCACCTTTGAAGCTGACTGAGGAAATTGGTGGTTTCTGTCCCACTTTTGTGGTTCCATGCCCATAGTTTGGTGTGTGTCTGTGTGTATACAGCATGCATATATGTACCTGTAGCTACAGCTCATTAAATGGTCCAGAAAGAGGTGATTGACCTGCTGCTGTCTAGGCTTTCTGTCAGATTGAAATCTGAACTCTTTGTGGTCGGTTGGGTTTTTTCATTAAAGCCATAGATCAGTGTCTTTACCACAAAAGTCTATGTATTTTAATGTAAAAAAAAAAATAAATAGAGAGACTTAGAGATCAAAGAGGTTTTTTTATCCTGCATAATGAATGTGTGTTTCTTGCTCTTATTGACCAGTGTGTTGGTGGAAACCTTTGATGGTGCCTTTCCAAAACAACTCAGAAATTACAAGACATTTCCATGCTGGGGAGCAAACTTTTCTCATAAGTCATGTGATGTTCAGAGTGAGAGAGCCCTGCTCTGGCCTGAGGCTTAACTGTCTGTGAGCTGGTGAGATTAACCCTACTACAGCTGAAAAAAGTGTTCCTTCTTTAAACATGTCTGCTCACCTTATCTGAGAGGCCTCTAGAACTCCAAGAACTTACAGCAGTTTTAAAACCCAGAAAATAATTCTTGAACCCTGAGAATCTGGATGCTAGGTATGGGAAATTGCAGGGGGAGGAAAATTGCAATTGCTACTTTATTGGAAATTACCTTATATAGGAAGGTGGCTTGCTGTACAAATACCTGTATTTCTAACAAACTCTGAAGAGTTTCTCATGCTCATTCATTTGCAGGTTAATTATATGTGTGTGGTGATCAGGAAAGGCCCTGGACCTATTAGTAAATTCTCCTTTTATGTAAGCACAGTGTTTTATGTTTTGGTGGATTTGTAGTGAGTTTATTTTTGTGTGTGTGTGTGTTTTGTTTGTTTTCTAACATGGTGTATTTTTTATTCCTAATAAGCTGGGAAATACACCTGTCAAACAGAAACCATGGATTTTATGGCACACAGTGTCTCAAAATACCTAAAGAGAAGTGAGGAAGAGTGTTAAAGTTACAGCAGTATACAGAAAGCTGCTGTTGGAGCTTTCAGCAGTGAATGTGATCCTTGACTATTAGTGGAAGCAAGGAGGTTATTCTTATTTGAGTCCTGCATTCAGTTTCTGGTGCCTGTACTTGAAGATGTGCAACAAAGAATTTGGAAGGCACTTCTAAGACATGGACCCAACTTAAATCTCCTCAGTGTTTCTCAGTAAACAAAGCAGTAACTTGATTAATATGCATAGCTGCACACTGATAATGGAAGACAATTCAGATCTGTTTCACTTACTGGCAGAAGAAAGAAAATATTCAGTGGCTAGACATCGGTCCTGAGACAGCTGCTAAGAATTCAAACAACAGAAGGGCTTATGCAGACAGCTGCGTCATGATCTGTTCCTAATCATTGAGATATGCCTTCCTCTAGCTTGGATAAATTGTTGGGCTGAGCAGGAGGAGATGATGGAATGAAGATGACTGGAGGTGCTGATAATATGCGCAGTGCAGCATTAAGACAATAGTGTTTGGTGCTTAGGCTCTATAATTTGACCTGACTTCTCCACGGATGGTGTAGCCAGTTACTCTCAGAAGTACTTGCCACTCTCATTCCTGTGAACATGTGCTCAGGCATGTGTCCAGAAAGTGTCATTTCTGGATTCCTGGCTGATCCCTTGCTCCAGGCAATATGGAACTGAATGCAGAGCAGGGAAGGAATGTCCACTGTCAGATTCTGCCTTCCCCTGGAATTTGGAGTGTAATCTCCTGCTAAGGTCATTTAAGTGTATTTCAGAAGTGATTCCTGAAGTTGCACTCATCATGGGTATTCATGGAATATTAGACTTCTTTCCTATTTTTGTTTCCTTGGATATGCCCTCATTTTACCCAAGGACTGATATGCCTTAATATAGCTGAAGTTTATGTATTTGATAGGGGATGTATTTCAACTTAAATCTTATGAAACTGCACAGGAATTGCACAGGTCTAGAAGCAAGTTCAAAGGTTCTTTAAATATATGCATAAACATTTAAGAATTATTTTATTTAGTGATACCACAACTTTAGTTAAAAAAACCCGCTAACCTACTGAAAGAATTCATAGGATTTTAAGGCATTTTCTTGCATTCCTAAAATATCTCTTGAGTGATATTCAGTGTGTGTGTGTGTGTGTATGCATATAGAGAAAGAGAGATCTCATACAGCACAGTATGGAGGCATCTTGCCTTCAGATTAACTTCATTTCTTTTCTGGTTTGTTGTCTTTCTGTTTGCCTAAAGTGCTTGCTGTGTCCTTGGTCAGCTTATTTACACACGTGTCCTTTTAGCTCCTGACAGCATCTTCTCTGAACAATCTGTTCCTTTTGTGGCAGTGCAGGTGTACTCGGGTGTCTGCACTGTGCAAACCAAGACAGCAGGGGGAAAAAATTGAGGGTAGAGGGGGGTAACTTAGGAGCCCTGCCAGCTCTCAAAGCAGTTCTGAGTTGAGTAAAACCCAAGAACTGGTAGTTCTCTCTGCTTGACTGCTGCAGTTCTGTGTCCAGCACTATGCTTCACTGCCCTTGCTTCACACACATAGGTGCCTCCAAGGACACAACCTGAGATGCTAAGCAAAAGCAAACTTACCCAGAACCTTGCCATTTCCACCTCCAGAGCAGAGAGACTGACTGAGACAAAAACACTTCTTGACATCAAAGGAAAACCGAGAGTTGCATGCTTTTCTTGCAAGGCATGTTATGCAGTGTTGCAGTTACCCTTGCCTCCCCCTGTGAATCTTTAAGCCAGGTGCTGTTTTGTGTCACCAGGAAACAAGTTTATCTATCTTAGTGACCCCTGATAGTTCCTGAGTTGTTTGTACTCCAAGGAGCATCTCTCTGCCAAACAGCAGCTGCTCAAACTCACTCCTGAAGTCACAGATTGCTGCATTTCAGTGAGCAGTCATCCCAGGTCTACGCTTCAGAAAGTTGCTGATTGTTGGCTGAGAAATAGGAAGCATTTCTTTGGTGGTCTTACTTGCTTTTAGGATATGGTCTTTATCTCTTGCTTGGGCACCTCTAAGTGATGCTGTCAAAATTATGGACAGCTTGGTTGTATGTTAATGAAATTTGCACTTAGCCTCATCCTTCTGATCCAAGGATCTTCAATAAGGTAAGAGCAGTGTTCAGTGAATTTTGAGAGGAAAGCTTTCTGAGGTTAGAAAGAGCCTATAACAATGCCTTAAACATTTTCTAGTCACTGGACACCTAACTGTAGTAAAAAGCTTATGTTTTTTGTTTTTTTTTTTTTACCAGTGACCCCCTAGAGCAGTCAAGGAGATACTGAAACTGTTTTATTTTACAGTTGATAAAAATCTTTGCCCATAGCTACTTCACTGTCTTAAAAATCGTCCTTTTCCCCTATAGATAAGGAGTCTTATTTTCACATTCCCTCAGATATGATTGTGGAGTTTTCCAGAAGTCTTTTTAAACTTTAATTACTAAAAGCAGTTGTTTGGAAGGTGTTTTTTAGGGGTATCAATGGTGACTACAAAGCTCCAAGGAGGATAGGATAAAATAAGAGACTTGTGTGGGTTGGCTGATTTAAAATACCTTTGCTCAGCATTTTAAGTATGTGGCTTGCTGGCAATCCATTTTATAGAGGCCTTCCTTGCTTCCCAGAAGCTCTAAATTTAGGAATGCAGTTAATGTGAAATTAAGAGCTGTCCGTGCTTAACACACAGCTAACTATGGATAAAACCCAAGGAGTAGCAGTTGAGCTGAAAGAGACTAGGATAAATATAAACTGAGTGTGATGTGCATGGATGGACTCTGCCAAATGCGGTGGGTGAATCCTCAGGGTACAGCTTCATGCTTCACTTGACACCGTCTAGGTGTATGGCAGTGCTGAAAAGCACTCTACTGTGCTTATTCCTGACTCCAGCTTTGCTCTTTGGATCAGATGATGAGTTTATCCACTTAAAACAGTTCCAGTTAGCTTGAATGTTTTTTCTGCTGGTTTGTCTTGTCTGACTTGGTCAATGCAGTCTGTACCAGAAAGGTGCCAGGGAAGAGTGTGGTGTACCTGGAAGTACTGCTGGACTGGCTGGCTGTGCACCTGCAGTGTATTTCTGTATTTAGCAGGAGTCTGGAGGGAACTGTGTGTTCATGTGCATCTGAACTGTGGCTTTTCTGCATGGGCAGCTGGAGAGGGCAGAGAGCGCTGCAGACTTCCCAGCCAGCTGCCCGGCCTTCACCCTGCTCTGAGTCACCGCCCAGAGTGAGTGAGGCACAGAAGGCCAGGAATGAAGGAATGCCCTTTGGAGCAGTGGCTGGGGCCAGCCTGTGTGAGTGTCAGTCTCTGCTCTGCAGCAGGTGAGGCGTGCTTGACTATGTCCTGATTTGCCAGCAGCACAAGTGGGCAGCAGCTCACAGTGGTGAGCGATGGCAGCTTCTGACTTCTTGTTTCACCAAGTTCCAAGGCGTGCAGAGGTCTGATTGCAGTTCATACCAGTGATATTCCTACATGAACACTTACAAATTCTGGCTAAAGCTAGGCTTTTATCCCTTATCCACTGGTACTAGTTTCATAGGTATGTGTTTGCAGAAATTGGTTTGTGCAAATGACAGTGTCCAGACCAGATCGTTGGGTGAAGTGGATGGAGACCTCTCAGAGCCGGTCACCCGCTTCAACACAGAGGAAACTTCAGGAGTTGTAGTAACTGACAAAAGATGTCTCACCTCTTCAGAAGGTCTTTCCCTCATTCCACAGGGGAGGAGCAAAAGCAGTTGTAATTAATTAGGCTAATTATTGCTACTCATCAGTGAAGCTTATGTATGTAAGCAGTGAGCTGATCCTCCCTCCAATGTACAAAGTCTAATAGTTTATTTCCTTAATCTGTCTGTCACCTGTAGTGAATTGATGTGCATTTTCACCCTTGCAGAGGAAAAGGTTTTCCTGACAGCAGTCTGTGCCATGTGAGAGAGATGCAGGAGATTTCCTTGATTTTCCTTGTTGTAAGGGTTTAAGTTTTAGTGTGGACCAAGTCTTTGTGAGTTGGGTAGGAATTTCTGAGTATTAATCCTGACTGCATCTGGGTAGTACTAGCCACATTACAGATCCACTGGAGAGATTTGTATTTCTGTTAGTGTGTGTAAATTAGTTCAAGAAGAAAAATATACGCTGATTTTCATTTTTGGGGGAGTGGGGCAATAGAGATGAACCAGAAGACCAGCTTGAAGGCTGTATGTTTAGTTGTATTTCAGCCTGACCCTAAAAAAAGCACCCAATTGTGTTGGTTTTCCTATTTAAAACAAAACCATATAGCAACAGCCCTCAAACCCCTGATTCAAACCCCCGATTCAAACCCCCAGCTTTGTTTTGCTGTTCAGAGTTTTAGGAATTCACTATGGTCATAGAAAATATTGTTCAGTTTTGTGGAGGGATATTTTTCTTTTTGTATAGGAAAAAGGAGAACACAACCCCCATTACTCTTAACTGTGTTGCAATGCCTCCAGTAGTTCAATTTGGCAAGATAACAAAACCAGTGCAAAACTTAAAAGGTAATTAATGCCTTTGAGAAAAAATATTTTTAAATGCCATGGTGATGAATCAATTTTTTTTTTTAATCAAACCTTTTTTCAACAAAAACCAGGGTTGCAGATCAGGTGCTAATGTTCAGGTCTGCCCTTTAGTGATGTGAGTGTACTAAATGGCAGATGGGAATGTTGATGATTCACGGAATATATTTGTGTGTCAACACTACCTCACCATAAAACAGCTTACCCAGAGGGATATGGAACTTAAAATTTGTTTTCAGTGAAGCCTGCTCTGTAGTACAAATACAGTGAGCTCTTGCTGTGAGAAGACAGATGGGAGAGCCCTCTGTTATGCTTGTCTAATCACCTGAGAGGTGCCTTTCTGCTGCTCTTTGTGCTCTCTGGGTACTGCCCTTGCAGTCATGGCTAATAACAGCACCTACAGGCTGTGCTGGTTTTGTACATCCACTGCCAAGTCAGCCCCTGCTTACCTGTGATGTGGTTTTTCTGACTTGTGAGTTCTCACCTGTGTGTGACCACTTATCTCCTCCTGGCAGAGATTACAATATTCTCTGCTATGAAAAACTGCTGGGAGCTTGACATCCTCTTCCTGCTGCAAATCTTTGACCACTTCCAGCAGCTCCAAGGCAGCCCAGGGAGAAGTTGGCATTGACCACCTCAAATACTCTGCTATTCAATCTGAATAAATTTGAAAAACGCCACTTTTAATCTCTTGAGCTTTTACTTTCAGCTGCTTCTCTGCAATCATGATAGCCATAAATCACGTTTAGCCTAATCTCATTCCTCATTTTTATTTTTAGTATATGACTCCAGGAAGTGTGACTTTAAGAAATTATTTTAAAAAGAGCCAAATGCTCAGTAAAATCTGTCCTTCCAACAGTATTATTAGGCAATTCAATTAGTTTTGTTTTGACCTTTAGATGCCCAGTGTTGCTGGGCTGTGCCTGACATTTTGCCATTCAAGGAGTAAAGGATTATCAGCACAGGAACTTAACAGTAATTTTACAAGCCAAGTGGCTGCCACTCTGTCCTGTGGGTGGGACTTGGGCAGCACCTGTGTGACTTTGCAGTTGAGAAAAGTTGATTGCAAATTAGCAACTAAATATTTTATCACTGTAATTATCACCTGTTTTATTTCCTCATCTCCTCCCTTTAGAAGAGATAAAAAACCCCAGCTTTCTTGTTGTGCTCACAGAAATGATAATAAGTAATAATGTTATTTACTTAGTACACTGGAGTATGGAAATACTGAGATCACATGTGAACAAAAACGTAACTCATTTTGTCCTTTATGTTTCCTTCTGGAAGACTTTGACCTGTAAGTTGTAAAGAAGCTGGAGTGGAGCCTGGGTCACTCCCAGCAGTTCAGCTGTTGGAGCAGTGATTCATTTGTACCCATGCTTAGTTCCAGCTGTGGTGCTGATAATGAAAAGCTGACAGCTGAAGGGCAGAGGTGGAAAGGACTTTGCCCAGCAAGAGAGCAGCAATCTACAGCTGTGCTGCCTGAGATATAATTAGTTCACCAGTGATTTGATTACTCAACAGTCTACACGGATTCACAAGCTATTCACAGGACTTGAATTTCTAAACAGAATGTAGACAAAAGTTTCCTTTAATGTAGGACAAATCCCTGTAATGCTGTAGTAGGGCTGACACAGGCCACAGGATCTCTGCCATAGCTCTGTGTTGGACTGCTGTTAAAATGAGGTGCATAATTCATGCTCAGCACAGGCAGGTGAGACCATGACTCATTTGTGCCTCTCTAAAATATTAAACTTCCAGGCCACTTCAATTACAAGCCTGGCAAGACATACAACCTGATACAGTAAAATATTTATCTGTGTTACCCAGGTAATGGCAAAAGAATCCAGTCATTACAAAGAATGCTACTTGTGATTAATTATTTAATTAGTTTCTTTAATCATTTTGGCTGGCTAGGAGTAAAAAGAGCTGCAGTTGCATGGACATTTCACTTACTAAAGTATTTTGGAGATGCACGAAAGCTTTGCATCTTCAGGAATATAAGCCTTTAAAGTATTTGTGCATGTGTTAGTATTTGTGCAACTGTTAGTCTGAATCAGGGTGGAAGTTAAAAAGAAACTGGACAAACTTAAACTTCTGTAACAGCAAAAATTAAAGATGAATTCTAAAAGAGAATCTGAAAAAGATCTCAAGGTATTTGAGTTTGAGGAGAGAGAAATACTAACAGTGCATTTAATCAATGCACTCAAATAGCACATGTTAAGTAATGAAGCTCTACTGATTAAAGATTAATTTAAATGTTCTTGATGATTAGGTGTAATGTAACAGAATTAGTGCTTCCAAATTGCTAAAACGAGAATCTGGTCCATGAGCTTTCTTTTTAATCTAGATGGTAGCAAGAGCTAGGTTTCACATGCATTGTATCACAGGTCCAAAATTCAATTTTTTAATGTTTATGTAGGCAGCCTTGTTGAACTCTGAATGCAGACAACAGCTGTACTTAGCAGTGGACTTTGTCTGGAACTGAATGCATGCAAATGGCTCTGTATGTGAAACTGTAGAATGCACTGAAAAATCTGAGTATTCCAGCTCATGTTTCCCTGCATAATGAAGTCACTGACTAGCATGATCAGATTATAAAAAGTCATCTTTGGTGTTTATATAATACCTAGGTTCAGCTGAACTATTTTTAATCAGGAATTCAATTGTTTATCTTGTATGTTCTTTTATATCCTTTCATCCTGCATTTGCATACATTGTGATGACCTTTTGTGGAAACCCTGCAGGATTTTTATAACAGTTCAGCTGAAATTCAATGTGAACTTGATCAGCTGTTACAGGCTGGGTAGGATCTCACCAACACAGTTCACAGAGTGAAGAGCTTCTGTGAACAAGGGTACAGAGAGTTTTTCTGTGATATTCATTGCTTTTCTACTGGAACAGAATGTTAATCCATTTATTCTGTAAGGACATTTCATTTTTCCTCTGTTTTTAAAGATGGTGGCCAGAGACTGTAGGGTTTTGGCAATTGCTGATCTCTGAGCTGAAGCATTGCAAGACTAAAATTGCAAGTCAATGTTTTTATCTTTTTGTTTTGAACATCAAGTCAAGTAGTGTTTTCTAAGGCCTCTGCCAAATACTGGTGAAGAGTGACTGCTCCTAGGTGTGTTGGTTACAGCAGTGGTTTGCAAATCTTCCTGGCATTCTGCAGTGATTAAGGCTTCTGCAGAGTGTATTGCACAGTGTATTGGAGCAAGCTTGATCAACTTTTTTCCCTACAATCTATTGCCTTGATTTTGCAAATTCACAAGTGGATTCTAGTCAGTTGTGTCTTCACTCAGCTGCTAGCTTACGGTTTTTCATCCATCCTCAAGACAATCCACAGCTTCTAACAGGTCATCCTGCACAGCAGTGCTTGCACCCAGTCCTTCCAAATGCACCCAGTGATTCTTTCTGTAACTCCCTGAAGTTACCTTTGCAAAAGTTGTGATGCTTTGAGTTTCTGTCAGAGAGGAGGAGGAGCAGAATGAGAGGGCAATGCTGTGCATGTGTGTGGTGGGCCAGCAGTACACATCACCCTGGCTGCTTTACAGTCAGTGGCAGCCTCTGCCTGACCACGTGTCAGAGCTGCTCCCTTCCTTGCTCACCTTTCACAAGGAAAACTTAATGGTCAGGAGCAAATGTGAAGGTGTCTGGCAGCACAATGAATGGCAGAGATTCCTCACCTGGAATGTGAGCCTTTCTGCTGTAGATTTGGACACATGTAATTAATGTTTGCTCGAAGTCCTAGATACTGCTGCTGTTGTCTAGGAGAAGGAGCCCAGGGAATGTTTTTGTGCACTCATCTAACGACTGATGTTGGTTTAGGTTTGGGGTTGGTTGGCTGGGGGTGTTGTTTGTTTGTTTTTTAATGTGTACCACATCCTTAGGGGAGAGATGATCAATATTTAAGGAATGTAACAACTCCTATACTACCTCCACTTGGAGACAGAAGTTACCACAATAAGAGTGTGTGTTGTAGGGAGTGGAATGTGCAATATAATTTACATAGTCCAAATTACTGGCCTCCACCCCAACTGGAGACAGCAATAGCTGGTGTGGAGCAAGGAGGTGTCAAGCCTCTGCTTCCATTCCTCCCTGCCTTCAGGAAAATAAAGAGCTTATCACTGGGCATGGTAGATACTCCTGGAGATGTCTGAGACATTGCCCTGGCCGGGGCTGCTCCCTGCTAGATTGTCAGCTGGTAATCTCAGGCACCAAGATAGTCTGGAATTCAAGTACCACCCCATGGTATGTCCTGTTTCTTCACCAGTCAAGCCTGAGAACCCTTACTAACAAGCTGTCGCAAATGCAACATAATTTGTTCTTCAACTGTTGTTTATTTTTCTGTTCATCTTTGGTAGCTTTGCCTTGGTAAGAATTGAACTCAGTCATCACTAAGTATTAACAGTGGAAAAGAGGATGCAAGGCTGGGTTTGGGAGGCAAATTCCTTGGCATACACAAGTACAGAGAACATTAAATAGTAGGTTAAGTACTCAAGCTTACACTGTGCTGTATTGAGCTCTTTCTGCAGCATATTACTGCTTTGATCCATACTTACAGTTTGCCAATCATGACCCATTTTATGACAAGATAACATTTTACTTACTTTTTCACGTTCTTGCTCTGAGTGGGACTTTCTGCTTCTCTGTGAAAGGTTTGAATTAATGTCTTCTCTTTAGACAGATGCTGCCATCTAGAAGTGTTATCTGAAAGACATGCAATTAATTCTTGACCTCAATTAACTCAGTACCCCATTCTCACAGCTGAGTGTGATGAGCAGTTATGGTTCTATGATACTGAATTTGCTGTGATGCATCATTCAGCATTAACACAAGGCACATCTTGTTTGATAATTTTTCAGAACCTCAACACATCAGCCTGTTCTGTCTTCTCCTTCCTCCCCCCTTCCAAAACTTATAGTGGCTTCCACTGATGTCTCAGTCTTGACAATTTTAAGTGGAAGTAAGTGGAAAGACCTGAGTTCTACCAATAATGAGACTTCATTTATCAATCTCACAACTGCATTTAATGCCATTTTTTAACCCCCAAATCTGGGGATGGATCCCCACCTGAACAACATGGTGAGTGTCCTGCTTAGAGCCTCCAGCAGGGAGATGATACTGGGACTTGAGAGAAACTTGCATTTGAGACAGCGTGAGATGAGACAGAGAACACTGGTAGGTTGATCAGCCTCAGCCTGGGCCACATTGGATTGACAAGGGGGTGTAGGGCTCCAGAGGAGCTCAGTGGAACTCAGACTACTGATACTTCTATATGGAGAAAAAGGGGTAAGAGTTGAGCAGATGATTGAAAGCGTTTTTATTTCCCACTTGCATCACTTCTGTTTGACAAAGGGAGTTTCTGTTATGCTTTTAATTTCTTCAAATTTTTTTTCCCTAAATATTATAAAAATAGTATTACAGTTATATCTATCATTAGGAAACCGTATGATTTTGAAACCTTACTTTAGTTTCTTTGTTCCTTTTTGTTACAAGACTTAGGCTGAACAAATCAAACTATGTAATCCCTTGTGGATTCATCCATGCCATTAGGATTGCTTTTCTTAGCCACAGTTAACAATGGTGTAATGGGTTTTACAACATTTTATTAAGTTGAAATGCATCAATAGCACTAATGATAAACAATTGTGGTATTTCAGGAAGACGAATTTCCAGCTCTTACTGCACATGCCAACCTATGGAGCCTTTGGGCAGCACTTGACTGTGTGGCATGAAAATAGGAAGTGATTGTCCCTTACAAATATTTTAGTGCTGTGGCACAGACTTAAGGAAACTAGTCTTGGATATCTCTGGTAAAAAGTACATAACAGCATTACTATCATCTAGATGAAAACTCCTCTTTGACTGATGAGTGTTGCCTGAGTCTGTGCTGTTGGCTGGTGTAAATCAGGATAAAGTGGTTTGGATTGGCTGTGGGGAGGACAGGAATGGGCTTTATTGTTGATGCCAATCATAGGACAGGGTGTGGTACCCCCTCCCTTCCTCTCCTTCCGAGCACATAGGGCCTGCCCTGGCTTAGGATGATAAACTTAATATGAAACTACAGATAAGGTGTATAAGGGTTTTTTGGAATTCTACTTTCTCCTGCATCTATAGAAAAAGAAGGCTTCAGTTAAGACCTAATTGTGGCCTTGCACTACCTGAAGGGAGCCTACGAGAAAGATGGAGAGGGACTTTTTACAAGGGCACGTAGTGATAGAACAAGGGGGAATGTATTCAAACTAAAGAGAGTAGGTTCAGATTAGGTACTAGGAGGAGATTCTTTACTGTGAGGGTGGTGAGGCACTGGCACAGGTTTCCCAGAGAAGCTGTGGATGTCCCATCCCTGGAAGTGTTCAAGGCCAGGTTGGATGGGGCTTTGAGCAACGTGGTCTAGTGGAAGGTGTCTCTGCACAAAGCAGAGGGGTTGGACTAAATGGTCTTTAAGGTCCCTTCCAATCAAAGCCATTCTCTGATTCTATGATCTTTCCCTGTAGGAAAAAAAACCCAAAACAGGATACCTTTTAATGCCTAACTGATAGTGTTGTCTACCTTAATTAATGATTAGTCATTAACCAGTGCCAACAGTATCTTTAACTGAAGTTTTCCCAAAGAAATGATTAGTTGCTGTTAACAGTGGACATCGGTATTCTACATTCAGCAGAAAGACTGCAGCTGTGTTTTTCAGGCAGGTAGCAAGGCTGCAGAGGATGTGGGTAGCTTGAATGCAAATTATGGTGTGACTTCTCCTTTTGGATTTCCTTGAGCTTGTGCAAAAATTGTATAAGCAGCTTGCAACATGGATGTGTTCATGACCTTTGGGTGACCAAGTTAAACATAGCCTTGAGGAAGCTCAGCAAAACAGTTGCAAAGCTGCATATGGCATCATAAGACAAGGAGGCTGCATGCTGTGCTTAACTGGGGGAGGGAAGATGAGTATTTTAACAGATCTGTCCTGATCAGATTTCAGTGATGGTATTTATTTTACAATACTGGCTACCTGGAAATGTACAGTGGACCTTGGATCAGACCTGATTAGTTTGTCCCCAGGTCTTCAGTCAGCTCAAATAGGATGGATCTTTGCACTTTGACCAGTTTGAAATCGCTGGAATTCAGCACATGGACAAACACTCCCCCACAAAGGCAGCTGTCATTGTTACATTGGACTCTTTACCTTCTTTTACAACTTGAAAATCGCCACTTTCCTGAAACATCAATATTAATTTTAGATTGTAACGATATAGAATTCAACAAACATAAGAAGGATAAAGTAGTGTGAATAACTCTTTTATTTTGTAACAAGCTGTTCACTAGGGATTGAAGTGTGATAATCACATTTAATAACAGTGATAAGTATTTATTTAGTTATCTTGTATTTATGGTTTGGTCTACAAACACTGACTTGGCGTTAAGAGTTTACCAAAACCCAAGTAGGTCAGTCTGGTAAATGCTGACTTGAAGTGAACTTGAGTGAAAATAAGAGCTTCATCTGATCTTTATGAAACGTATGAACCTTATGATCAGGACCATACAGTGTAGTGCTTAGTTTGCCAGTGCAGATGGAGAAAAAAAAATATTAGAGATTAATTCAGGGCCGTCAAATTCCTGGTTTTTCTATATATATATATATATTTTTTTAAATGGTTAATCACAAAACAGTGTGATAACTAGAAAATGTTAGGAGTCCCATCTGCCTAAAGATGGGTTGGCTTCATCTCTGTGTTTGTACCATGCTTCCTTATGCAAACTTAATGGGCTTACAAAAAAAATCTTGCAAAGTGCAAGCTTACATATAATCAGCATGTTATCATTGCCTGAAGTAGTAAGATTCTGTAGATGGGATTGAATTAAATCAATGTTATGGATAAAAGATTTCATAACCAAGCAAACAAAGAGGTTAAAGATTAATTTGTTGGAGTAACTCTAGAGCTCCTTTCTTTCAAAAATGCCAACAAACCAACAAAAAGCAAGATGCCACAAAAATCAAAAGCAAACCCTCAGCTCAAACTTACCTCGGTCACAGTAGTATCAATGGGGTGAAGAAAACACCCATGGAAGTGAGATGAGGACCCAGCTTTGTTGTGCTCTCCATAAGCTGCCCATTGGCTGACACACGGAGTATGGCAGAAGCACATTCCATACAGCAGCAAAGGGAAGTGTTGCTCACTGACCACCTGGTTGCATTGTGCTGTATCTGTTACCCATCTTTAATGAGAGGCCTCTGTCAAAGTCTTCAGTTTTGCTTTAATGCGAAAGCAGACACCTCAAAACACCTGAATTATTCAGCTCACAATTACAGGTGTTGGTATGGAGACTTTATTATGGTATTAAAAGGCATTGTAATAGCAGGAACAACCTCTCTGGTTTTTAAGATTTTATTGATTTGGCCAACAGTGAAATACGTTGAGTAACCGTACCAGGTCTGCATATGAGTTACAGAACACGTAGCTGCAACAGGAGGCCTTATATTCCTCATATGCTGGACCAAGAGTAACCCAAACAATTATAAATATGATGTGTATGTCTTATGTAAAACAGATTGAAATGGAAAATCCAAGAGTGGCATTGTGTGAAGGTTAACAAGCTCTGCCTAAGTGGAAAATTATGAAATTTGCATAGAGCTGGTAGAAGAAAGGGAGCAATGGCTACATCTGCCTCACCTTCTGTTAGTCTTGACTAGCTGGGAAGTTGTTCAAATGGGATATATTCTGGGTTCTGCCTGTCTTACAAATGGTGAAGGTCATGAACAAGATGACTGCACTGTTCTTGACCAGCTCCAAAATTCCTTGATTTGCTCCTGTTATGCTGTAGAAAGAATAAGGACATTCAGATACTAATGTACCCAAATTCTTTTGGGAGATAAAGATAGCCTTCACTGAAGCATCATATGGCTTTTTCCCCCTCTGCAGCTTATGCTTAGAGTGTCTTTAGATTATTCGTGGTGGAAGTTGTACAGATGCTGGTTATCACACACAAAGGAAATAAATGCATTCAAAACCAGTTAAAAACAAACCTTGACAAATTCTAAATAACAGAGTACTTCTAAATATTAGAACATAATCTACACCTGAAAAAGTTTATGAGCTATCACTTTATGTGTCCATAGCCAGTAAATCTATTTTGACACCACCTTGGACTCAGCAAATAATTGGAAAGCACATGATAAATAAAAATTAGGTATTAAATGGGCCAAAAATACCTTCCCATAGAGAATCCCAACTATGCTGGCCAATTAAATAGAACAGCAGCAATCCACCAGATGAGCTCCATCTGAAATGCAGAGCAGGGAGGACGCAGTATACGTTCTCGACAATCTCACTATATAAAGACCCAGTCTGATGCAGGACTTAGTAGATGGAGTGATGGGACCACAGCCAGCCCCAGCATTAGACATAAGCAGTCTTCTCTCTTCCCCAGTATTTTTGTACACTGATATTTTTATATCCTGATTTTGTGTATCTCTGTCTTCCATGTCGCATGGCCTCCTTGGCTTGGTTTGCTCTGAGAACACCACGGAAACTGTGTGTCAAACTTTATTTCTTACTTTATGTTGGACAGGACTTCAAGCATTGCACTGGAGTTGCCTCACTGGAGCCAGAGTTTCTTCTTCTGTCTGTGTCTAACTGTATAAAATTCCCTTGGGCAAAATTACAAATGCAATAATGCCTGGTTATAAAATGTTTACTTGTTCTCATTTAGGCTTACAAAAATTTTGGAATGAAATATTAACTTAAAGAGCTATGTAACAATCCAACTTGCATCATATTTAATGATTCCTGGTTTAAAAAAAAAAAAAAAAAAAAACAAACAGCCAAACAAACAACAACCAAAACCCATTTTAGGACAAATGCTACTATTTCAATGCTACTTTTTATTCACTCAGAAAAAAAAATACATTTTGTTTAGTCATTCTTATACTAATGGCCCTAAAACAACTCAAGATCTTAACTTGGCATCCTGCAGTCTTGTTAAACGAGCACTGTCTAAGATCTGATGTCAACTGAAGCTAGTAGAAGGGAGAAGAAAAATGTGCATTTATCACGAGCCTGAAAGTTTTGGTCATGCCTGTGATGTTTCCTCTGAGGCCTATATTTTTTTTAATGTGAAAAAACTTAGCCTTTCATCCAAGGGTTTAAATATTAGAGAAAACTAGTAAAAATGAGAACTCTGTATGTTAGAGCCAAGGGAACTGGTAAGGCTGCAGCTGGCTCATCTTTGCGAAGAGATCTGGAGATGCAAGCAAGGGAAGGAAACTTGTCAGGGGGCTGAGATTCAGTTAAAGCCTTTTTACATAAATTCAGGAATGTGACAAGTGTTAAAGTCAATGCCACAATTTACTTCCTTTTGAACTGCTGCTTCATGTTACCCTGAAGTGTCCTTAAAATAATTAAAGTGCAAACAAAAGCATCTTTGACCAAAAGGTCGAACAGACTGATAACATTTACTGGAAAGAAATTACAAAAGGCAAGTGGCCTGGGTTTTATGTTTTGTGTGTGATAAATGAAGGCAAGCCTTCAAAAGGAACTCATGTGCCTGAAAGATTACTGAAAATAGATCTTTTAAAAAGCATGTCTGCTGTTGGATAACTACAGGAAAGAGCATGGGATCAGCTTGCCACTGAAGTTCAAGGGACTTGGACAAGCACGGTTCCTCCTGAGGTGCAGCTGGTGGAGATGGAGTAACTGATACTGTCCTTTAAATTTAAGAATCTACTTGGAGAATGGAAGTGATTTTGCCTTTCTTACAGAGGTTGCAGTAGAAGATACTGTTACAGAGTATTTTGGAAGGTTTAACTGTTGTAAGGAAAATGTTAAATGTTTTGAAGACAGTAATGCAAAAATGCTTCACACTGGGGTATTTGATACTGCAAAGCAGCTCAGAATTGAAGTTTAAATGTAATTTTTTTTTTTCCATATCCTAAACCTTCCTCCCTGTTGTGTTTTGGTGTGGGTTTATCTTTTTTCCCCCTTTGTTCATTGCAGATTATAGAAAACATAGGTTCTTGATGCTTCTTTAAACTGTGACTTTTCCAAATCTAATGCTAACTACTTCACTTGAGATGCTTTCTGTATTTATGTTCCCCTGAGTATATTCCCCATTTTATATTATGCATCTTTCAGCAGCCCGTGCTCTGCATGTTTCCACTTCTGTAGTTCCTCATGGCAGTTTAGTCTTCCATGTTTCTATCCTGCTCTTTTTTTTAAAATAAAATGTTATATAAATTTTATTTTTAAAAGTAGCCAGTTGTTTCTTTTGAGAGGCTGGAAGCAGTAGTTGTTTTCTGCTCTAGAATTTCTGAGACTTCTCAGAAAATTTGTTTTCTTGTCCTTGCTCTCTGTATGACAGAGATTATGATTTGTAAAAGGCTATTTTGTTTTTATTGTTGTCAGCACATGAGTGCACCCTCCTAACCCTTTTTTCTCCAACCATATGGCATCTGCAGGTTCAGTTTGCTGCAAGGAAAGCAAGCAGGGAGAGCTGATTGAATCTGGTTGTGACAAATGAACAGCTTTTGATTTGCCAATCTTTGGCCCAGACTGAGGTTCAAAAGCATTCCAAAATTTGCTGTTTGCTAACTTCAGAAACCAATCCTTCAGCTAGCTGGCCTCTGCAGCTCCAAGCCTGGATTCCATTATGGCTGTGACTCCTGGACTGCTTGGATGTCCACGCTGCCACTTCCTCCTCGCAGCTCCGCTCGCAGGCAGCTCTAGGGCTACAGCCAAGCTGGGATGCAAGGATGTGCCACTGAAGGGCAGAGCATGACAATGACAGCAGCTCAATCACTTCTGGAAGTGCACCCAGACATGAGAAACGTCACCTTCTTCAAAAGGCTTTCGAGGGGTTTGTGACTGACACCTGACTGGAATCGTGCAGCCAGAGCCAGTGTTCAGGTCCAGCCTATGCAGTAACCTGTGTACTCCTCAGGATAACTTGTTAAAGCAGACAAATATAACAGATGTTTGCTTATTACTGTGTCACACTCACACCTCTAACACGTTTTCTCTTCCTACTGGCAGGAATAAGTCCAACCTTCTTCTGTGTTTTTGGTCTGTGGGTTTTTATGATGGTAAGTGGGAGACAACTCCAATATTTATTTATCTGCTCCAGCAATCATTGACATTGGTTAATGACCTAATTTTACTAATGTTCATACCCGTAGCTACCAGTTAATAAGTACATTAAAATGTATTTTTACAATGATCAATAGTGACAGCCCTGTCTGTATTTCTGTGAAGCTGAAAAGAGGAAGTTATAGGGGGGATATTCAGTCAAAAAACATGTAAACTTTAGAGAAATTATTAAAAAGGCCATGAAGTGAGAGCTGCTTATATTAATACTTGGCCCTTTTTTTGCATTTATAGTAGTAAAAAGACAAAGTATATATAATGAAAGCTCATGAAGCTCAGAGATTGACAAATGGCTTCCAGAAAATGGAATTTATTTTTCTTAAAATCGAAACCAAAAATCACTTGTGATACTTCTGGGCTTCAGAGTTATTGACCTAATAAAAAGTTGCTGCTTTTAGTTGTCTCCTTCTTTCTGTTTGCAGTAATGGCACACATGTAACTTTGTACTAGAAAGGATTCTTCAGAGGCTCAGACTGGGTGGCACAGCTGGCTTCTCAAGAGCAGTGGGGTTATTTCATTGTGCACACTTCCTAGGACCTGGTTTGTCCACGGGAAGACCAGGAAATGAGGAATAGGGGTGGGTCTTTGCTACGAGCTCATTCAGCAGAATGCTAAACCACAGCTTCCTAAGCTCTAAGGCAGTCACTGACAAAGAATGAATGCTTTGTATGGCTGCTTCCCCATGTGCAATTCCTTTCTGCAGGATAAATTGCCTGATTCATTACTTGTCTAACATCATTTCTGCAGTCCCTCATTGGACGCACCAGGTTTCAGAATAGTGTTCCAAATTGTGCAGTGTGAATAAAATTAAGATAATACATTTTTAGAAAAAGTATAATAAATATTTTTAATCTTGGAATTATACATAAACCAAGCTTCATTTTGCTGTTGGATGTAAAAAACGAAAATGTATGCTTAACAATGGCCTAAAAATTGTTCTTTTTCTACTTGAGAATTTTGGAGCAAAATTTTGCTGAAAATAACTTCAAGTGTATACCCAGAGTTGTTTGTATGACATATATGGAAAAAAAACTCCAAACCAACATAAAACTCAAGTTCTACTGATGGTGGTAGCACTTCAGAACAGCTCAAGCTGACTGCATCATGATTACTGAGCACAACTGTCAGGTTTAACCTAGGAATAAAAATAACACAGGCAAAAAACCACTCAGACTTGGAAACACTTATGCAAGATGTGTGCTTTGTGTCAAAAAGGTCAGAAGTTTAGTGTTGTTTTGTTTTGCTCAAATAGAATACGATGGTATTATTTAGTTGTTTGCATTTTTAAGTTCTCAAATTAAATTTATCTGCAATAACAACTTTGTTTGCTTCCTGGAATAGAGGTTGGGATTTAATTTTGTTGATGGTACAGTCATCTCTGAAGCCTCATTGTCTAGGAAACGGTAGACTAGCTTTACACATGGCATGGTTAGTATGTGAAACCGATATGTTTTTCAGTCCACATATTACAATTTGAACTTTTTTTTCCCCTTTTTTCAGCACAAAAGACCTTCTAGCACACCTCCTTGTTAAGGTGGTTTCAGCTGCTACTCCTCCTTAAGAACACAAGCAGAGTTAAAATCCCTTGCAAAGCCATTCTGCTCAGTGTAAGTGTTTTGACAGTTCAAGAAAACAGAGGGAACAGCCTGGTCAGGCCAGAGAGACTTGATGGAAGTCTGGCAGCACTCTTCCATGGCCTCTTCAGGGGTTATAGAGAGGACAGGAGCAGACCTGCGTCTGACAGGCACAGCGAACAGACAAGAGGCAACAGCCCTGTATCACCACAAGGGATGATGCAGTTACACAGAAGGCAAAAAATCTTCACCCTGGAGTGATTTTGTAAAGGTGCAGGTTCTCTGGATGGGGCTGTCAAGTCTCTGCCCTCAGCTACTTCTGTGCTGGCATCAGGTGTATTTGTAGGTTGGAGACCATCACAGAGTTGGTTTGGAGGTAGATGACGTTTGTGGCCCTGTTGGGAAGGGTAGAGAGAAGGAAGACTGGAGAAGTTGATTTGTAAAAAGCATGCACAAGGGACTGACTACAAGGAGAAGACAAAATGCACTGTTGCTCTCGGGGCCCAAAGGGTCCTTCTGGTGGTGCTGAGGGAACCTGTGACAGCGTCCTCTTCTACCTTCCCCGATTGCCCAACTTTAACCAAAAAACAAGGGCGAGGGGGAGTCGTGGGGCCGAGCCATGCTGCTCCCTGGACACAGAACCACAGTTACACGGGATGCACAGGATTGCTTATCCAATTCAACTCCCTGCCCTGCACAGGACACCCCCAGGAGTCACACCGTGTGCCTGGGAGTGTTGTCCAAAGTCTTCTTGAGCTCTGCCAGGCTTCGTGGTGTGACCACTGCCCGGGGGAGCCACCTCCAGGGCCCAAACCACCATGTCCTAACATCCATCTTAAACCTGCCCTGACACAACTTCAGGCCATTCCCCGGCCCGTCCCGATGTGGCCCCGCCCGGCTCCGGGACGGGCGCAGGAGCAGCCCCTGCCTGTGCCCCCTCCGCGGAGCGCGGCTGTCCGCGGGCGGGCCCGGGATGCGCTGCGGCATCCGTCCCAGTGTCTCTGCGTGTCTGCCTGTCTGTCTGTCTGTCCGCGAGAGCGGGAGGGCGCGGGGGGCTGCGCGCTGCCCGGCGGGGGCGGCGCTCGCTGCAGCGCCAGCCCCGCTCCCGGGCGGTCACGGCGGACGCGGCCGGGGCGGGGAGCGCGGCCCCAGCGCCCGGCATGAACCCGCGTCGGGGGCTCGGAGGCGGCGGCGGTGCCGAGGTACGAGCCCCCGCCCCCGGCAGGTGCAGGGTCCTCCCCCCGCCCGCGGCACCGCCTGCCCTTGCGGGTCCGGGGCTCGGCGCGGTCCCGCCCGCGGAGCACCGAGCCGAGCCGGCAGGGAGGGGAAGGGTAAGCGAGGGGAGGGGAAGGGAAAGCGAAGCGTGCCAGGCCCGGCCGCGGGCGCGGGAGAACCGAGGTGAACCCGCGGTCTGCGCCTGCCCGCCCGGCCCGGCGCTCCCGCCTCCCCCGCGCTCACGCCGCCCGCCCCCCTCTCTCTCTCCGCAGGGAGCCGCAGGGCGAGCAGCGCTGCCGCGGCCGGGCCAGCCACCTCCGGGTCCATGAGCCGCCGGCCCGGGCCCCTGTCAGCCGCGCCGGGGCGGGGGAGAGGCCGCCGGCAGCCGCCGTAGCTCCCGCCGCCTTTTCGGGGAGGGGGAGATGGAGGGCGACCGGGAGCACGCGTGTGTGCCCCGCCGCGAGTGCGGGCTGGGGTCCCCCGGAGCCCGGGAACGGAGGCGGCGCCGGCCGGAGGGTCGCGCCGGAGCCTTCGTGCCCCCGGGGCGGGGGTCGCTGCCTGCCCCGTGACTCACGGCGGGAGCGGGCTGGGGCTGGGGCTGGGGCCGCGCCGGCGGACATCCGCGCCTCGCCCCCTTGGGGAGCGCTCCCTGTGCCACCTTGGTTTTGGTTTTTGCTGTCCCCGCTCGGGGAGCGCTCCCTGTGCCACCTCGTTCTCCCTCTGCCCGCAGGACGGTCCCGCGCCCTCCGCTGTGAAGAGCATGGCCATGACTCTAGAGCAGGCCCAGAGGGTGGGCTATACCTGCCTGAAAGCACTCCTCAGGTTCGCTTTTATGGTCGCCAATAACCTGGTTGCTATTCCGTCCTACGTCTTGTATTTAATTGTGCTGCAGCCTCTCCGAATATTGGACAGCAAAAGCTTCTGGTATATCGAAGGAGTGTTATTTAAATGGCTTTTAGCAATGGTGGCTTCCTGGGGCTGGTGGGCAGGATACACAGGTAAGAACGCCTTATTAATTTAAAACATACTAATATGTTACAAGACTGTTTTCATAAGGGTAGATGTATAAGGAAATCTACTACTGAATGTAATAGATATGCAGGATGTTCTTCTGTAAGTTGTCTTACACAGATGTATTTCTGGGTTGAGATGCTGGGTACTGAAACATTTTTAAGTCATACCTAGAAACTTTGTATGTTTTAAGTGGTTTGCCGTCAGTATTTTGTGCTAGTAAAACGGGAAATATGACTTCTCCTTAGTATCTTGATCATGTTATTTTAGTGTTTCACAAAAAAGATATGTCTCCTCAAAAGAGACTTGATTTGTACTGTGCGAGTAGCTAGCCGAACTAAACTTTTCTTGTATTAAGTGTGTGCATTTCTAAACCATCTCCCCTTAAAAATATCAGGAGACAAGGCTAAGAAGTTTGACACAGAGCTTATGTCAGAAGAGTAGGTCTTCTATTCCTTGCAACAGGGACTTGTCTTTTCTGCTGTCTCAAAGCAGAGGGAACCTCTTTCATTCAAGTAGTGATATGGAATATTTCTCAACCGTATGACTCTTCATTTACTGTTAGCAGAGCTAATTACGGTATCTGTAGGGTTTTTCTCTCTGCATGCTTGCTTTGTGGTTATTACTGAACTTGTTTTTGCTCGTTTAGTATTCATAGGCTCATCAAGGTGATGGACTGAACTGAAATATTAAGGAAGGCTCTGGTCTTGTCCTCGAATGCACTGATTTTCATCCTGGCTACTGCACTTCATGCAAAAAATCAGCCGTCAGCTCTTTGTGTGAGCTTTGGAAAGGGAAGAAATGAATCTATTGAGTGCAAAGTATGAGCAGCCCTCCTAAAATTCTTTCCTTCTCTTCTGCCCAGGCTGCATCTGCAGGTCTTGTGTAAACAAGAAAAACAAGGAATGGCAGCAGACAGCTCTGGAGTCTGGTCAGACTCCTGATTAGTCAGAAAGTCAGTGTTGACCCAGACGGAGTCTTGTTAGGCAACGAGAGCTGACGCCTCTGTGCCAGTGTGGCTTTTGGTACCCTGTCGTGTGCCCTTCCGAGATGCACAGAGTTTCTGTGGATCCTCTAGGTGAGCTTTCCCTTCTTTTTAAGGACATGGTGGCAGCAGCAGCAGCAAGCTAGACTCTGATTTGTCGGGCTAGAGCTGTCGCAGCGTTGCACTGCTTCAAAACTGCTTTGCCTGGTACAGCTCAAGCTTATCCAGAGATGCTGTTTAAAGACCTTTTTATATGTTTGCTCATTAAAAGAAGTCCACATAGTGTTTGCAGTGGCAGGTACACTTGTAAAAGTCTGCTTTATGTTGTAAAGCATGAAGTCCTTCCAGAAGGAAGGACTGACTTTCAAGGTGTCTTTGTAAGTTTATGGCCATAATGGTGATGTTAAAGTCATACAGCTCATGACCCCGAGGATTCACTGTGTGTACTGAATGTGCTGGTTAAAATTCATTGTCCTATGACAATTTTTGAAAGCCATTTCCTCAGGGTAGTTTTACTGCTGACTGCAGAACTGTGTGGTTTCTTTTGCCTATTGCTTGGAAGGTGGTCTTAGCATGATCTGCATATCCTAGAATCTTCCTGAAGCATCTGTTGGTTGGTATTGCTGATGTACTTGACAATTTTAAATCATTTGTTTTACAGTCTTGAAATGTCTTAGTATATTTGTTTGAAGTATTTACAAACTGCTATGCAGAAGTGTTTTAAGGGGTGGTGTATGGGTAAGGAGGCCCTTCTTTTGCTTTTCACTGTGAAGCATGGCTTTTGGGGAGGATTTTGAGTAAATGCTTGTATGAAAGTTTAGTTTAAATGCATTTTATTTGACATAAAGGCATTAGTGTGTTTTATACTGAAATTATATGAATTAGCAAGAACAGCTTATTTCCTTATCCTTTCTTTAACCTCATCAGTGCTCTCTACCACTTGCAGAACAAACCTGGAAAGTGTATAATTCTGGCTTCAACACATTCATACAGAGTAATCTGTGTGTCTTTTTTCAGATTAATAGATTTATACAAATCTGCCACTAGGTCCCCTCTTATTTATACAGTATGACATAACTAACTCAGAACTGAAATACTGCTTTATTAGAGTTGGTGTCCAAGACTTGCAGTGGTACGTCTGAAAGAGACATTGCTCCAGAATTCTTCTGTTCTAAATTCCAAAAAACTAAGTCAAAGGTAGGCTTCAGTATGTCCTATCTTTGCAAAAGTAAATGTAAGACAGTAGGTATGCATGGGTTCATTGAAAAGATTAAAGTTTTTTCTTTTGAGTAGCAGAGTAGTTGTTGAAGGTTTTTTTGTTGGTTTGTTTGTCTTTAAGAGGGTAACCAGATAAATAAGTTTGTCTTTTAATTGGAGAGAGTGGTCTGCTTCAGTTGTGTTGCAAGTATGCTTCAGTTCTTTTGTTTATTTATTTTTTCCCTTTCCAAGACTGGGTCATCTCTTGGGTAAGAAGTGACATAAATAATTTGTAATTAAGGACTTAAAGTCAGCCTGCAAAATAGATTCAGGGCAGACTTTTTTTTCTCCCATAATTTGTGTGTAATGTGTAGGAGAAAGCTTGACACCAAATGAAGAGAATATGGTGAGTGCTAGGTTATCCTTCTGGGCTTTGCTTTGTTGCATAATTGTTGGTATAATTTACTGAATATAGCTGGAAGAGCTAAGGAAGAACTCCTGAATGATGTCTGCCCTTCTCTTCCTTGCCCCTGTCTAAACCTGAGGGTTTTTGTTAGGAACATAGAGGATTTATTACAGAAATTATCTGATCTGTGTCTGTATCAGTAGCTCTAATCTGTGCTTTTTGATGAATGTAGGTGTTTCTGTTTGCAGATGCACTTGATATTATGTAAAGAAATAGTATATGACTGGACAAGCAAATTAAATAAGGGACTGGAAAGAGAAATTGTAAAGGTCACTGTCCTCTCCCTAATCTTTTTCTTCTTAAGATGCAAGTATGAGAGAGAACTTGTGCATAATTGGTTTACTTTGATTTTTAAAGGGCAGAATATGATAAATATCTCTGTTGTTCTCTTGAGCTCCAAAGAGTTTCTTACAAAAATGAAAACTGGATATTTTTTTATGAAGAGTGTACAGACAGTCTAGCAATGTTATTTTATTTTTATATGATTTCAGAAAGGCCTTCTTATAACTCTTCTAAATCTCCTTTTTAAAGGCTTTTTAAAATAAATGCATTGCTCTTGGAGGAGCTGTTCAGCCAGGGCACTTGGAATCTGCATATTAGTGTGATCTGAAAGGCACCTTTGAATAATACTTCTAAATATTAGAAGCATTGTTGGAAGAAGCGTTCTAAAAAAAGCAAACTCAAGAGTGCTTGAACCTTTGTTGGCAAGTACCTTTTTCCCCTCTACTATAATTTGTCATTTAATATATGAGTACACCAGATAGCACTAAGTGGTGTGGTAGATGGGAGGGAGATGTAGCATGTCTGTGGTGGTGAATTTCTGATGATCTTTTGCTCACCTACAAAACCAGTTTTAAAGTAGTCATCTTAGAGATTTCGTCTTCTTTGGTGAAGTATTGCAGACTAAGTGTAATATCCATGTACTTAATCAAATCACCAAAAACAGGACTGCTAGAGATGAGGTTGCTTAATTAATTACACACAGGCAAACTGTTTTGCTGCCTCTGCTGCAGTCCAAATGCAGGAGTGGGTAGGAGCCCGTGATGGTGTTGTTGCAGTATTGCAATGAGGAGTCTCTAGGACAGCAGAGCAGTCAGCTGGCAGTGCAGTCCTGACCCTGGGGGTGCTGAGGTTCTGCTCCACTGTGCTCCACTAAGCTCATCTCAGCATGGGGAGCAGTGCTGGTGCCCGGTCTGCGCCTCTGGCTGTGGATGGGGAGGAGCTGGCAGAGGGTGAGTGTCCTCTGGCTGCAGCAGTCACCAGCTCTTCTGTCAGCACCAGGGGAGAGAAGCTCTGGGCTCTGCAGGCTTGTGTGCACCTGGGCATGGGGATTCTTCAGATCTGTGCCTGGAGTATTTCATACTCCAGCACAAGGAGGACTCCTTGACAAAACCTTGCATTTCAGCCTCTCAGTGACACACAGAGCAGTATTGGATAGGTCAGCGGGCTGTGTGCAGGTGAAGAGTAATACACCTGCTACCACACACTAAAAACTCTTAGTGCTGTGACTATGCTTGCTGGTATAATGATGCAGTACTTCATTAAAAGTGGACCAATTCTATGGTGTTGCTGTTCTGTGTCAGCCAGGATGGTGACTAATTTTAAAGAGTGTCTATAAGGATTGTCAGGTTTTGTCAAGTGAGAAGAATTTCTCTTTCCTTCTCTGTTCAGCCAAGTAAAGAAAAGCTGAGATTGAGATTTTGATTTTTAATTGTCCCCATCTCTTCTCCTCCCAAGTGATACAGCTTTTATCGGCTGATTTATTACATTTGATTAGAATGAGACCACTCAATAATTTTTTCAGAATTCATTCCTTTTTTTTTCCTTCTAATGCAAAATCTTGTTTCCGTTTTATCAGTCAACAGCCTTAATTCCTTCTAAGAATGCAAATATTTTTGTCTTCCAGAACTGTAAAAGATACAGGTGGAGTTGCTGTGACAACACTTCCTTGGTGCAGACAACATGTGCTGTCTGCGCTGCTTCTCGTGACAGGTTGGCCCCTCTCGGCGGGCAGGAAGTGCAGCAGAAGCTGAAGGACCGCAGATGAGATAAAGTAAATTTTTTGTCCCATACAAGGCAGGCAGTGTTATTTCAGGAGACCGATCTAACCCTGCCGTTGGTCCTGCTCTCCTCAGTTCCTTCGGCGTGATATTTCACTGGAGTATTTTGCTTTTGGGTCTGGTCACTACTCTGAGGACTGGGCAGAGAGAGGCAGGGGGAAACAACTTCTGGTTTTGAGGCCAGGCAGTATGTGAAATGGAGAAGGAAAATGGTAACATGATAACATGGTTCTTGATAACATTTTCTTAGAATGTGCAAAAGTACCTGATTTGACTCAGGAGATTCGGATAGCAGTGTACTGCAAATAAACTTCTGGTTTATGCTGGGGGCGTGCATTGAGTTTCTAGGCAATTTCTGACTTAAATGAAGCTTTCCTTGATGTGTCGGTTATGCTGAGATCAAGCAGGAATTTTTGCATTCATTTCGCTGCTTGTAAGAGGAAGTTTGTATTTACCTTTTGAGCTGTCTTGATAAGAAAAGGTCAGAGTTGGATGAGTTGGGGACATTGGAGCTGTTTCCACCGTGGCCTCAGAGCAAAGGCCATCTCAAAGGCAGCTTTGCGCAAGAGGAGGGAAGGTGTGCAGTGAACTTGGTGTCAACTTCTTTGTGCATGTGATGTGACTGTAAAGAGTGCTGGACAAAGACCCTTGTCCTTTTCTACTGGCATGTGGAAATCACATCAGGAAATCCCCGTATCTCCTTTTGGGGACATGGGTTACAGTTACCATGCTTCTTTGTAGTTCATCTAATGCCAGCAAATGTAATCTAATGTGTCAGAAGCAGTAAAGCTTATAATTCATTTTTCTGTTGTATCATTTCATTGTAAAGGGTCATTCCAACAGATTAGATAATGAAATATTCTCTGAGTTGATTTTTTTTTTTTTTCAGAAAGCTGCTGCCTCCTGGCACAAAGCTTAGAGTAAAAGCACACATTATTGTTTTTGTTGTTTGTTGCTATTTAAGTCCTTTTTTCAATTTTTGTTTGTTTTTCCCTTTCCCTCCCCCTTTTTTAGAGCAGGTTAGTCTCTGTACCTGTTTCACCTACTCTGGATAATACAAAAACTATTGCAAGCCTACCGAAGCATAGTAAAAATGAAATTATTGATGAATACATACACAGAAAGGTATGATTCTATAATTTGAAGTCCAGCAATGGCGGTGGAATGCTTCTAAATTAGCTCATAAGCTCACAGCCAAAGGAAAGTGAAGTTTTAGGAATTCTGGGTTCCATTCCTCCTTATAGTTGAGTTTGCTATTTTTAGCATGTGTTTTTTATTCCCTTAGTTCATCTGTGCCTTTGTTTTTAGCATATCTATTCACATTAGTCTTCTTACTTCTCCCTTCATTACTGAAGGGATATGACTAAGAATACCTGAGAGATGTGTCTCTGTTCTCTTTACCTTTTCCTGTTCTTTTCCTTGATTGTAGGCTTTTAAGAACCATGTGAAATAATTACAGGAAAGCTTTTGTCCAGCTCTGATTTGGACAAGCATGATCTTAGAGAGTTAAATACTTTGTCCACAAATTCTGTGCAGTGAATTTTTTTTTGCACTTGAACAGTGTCATCATGTGTATTGAAACATGTCAGAAATGATGCCTTTATGTCAAAAATGCAATTTTATCTCTCATTTAATGTAACTGAAGCATGGAAGTTTTGGAGATTTTCAAGAAAGCTGTAGAAAAAGAAATTGAATTTTTAATGTGGAGAAGAAAACTTTTTCTCAGAAGTTTTGTTCCGGGAAATTACTTTTTCAGAATGAGGCTCAGATTAACTGAATACATCACTTTGCCTTTTTCTGTCATCTGTGTGAGAGGGACAGAAAAGTCTTGCCAAAGGTTAGTTTGGCAACGTTTTAAGGTGCTGTAAAATGGAAGAGTTGTGCAACCCTAATTAGACTGGATAGTTAGTAAATCCTTTATGGGATATAATCATAGTGGTGTAACTCTGCAGGGTGAACTGAGCTAAAGTACAGCTCCAAGATACGTAATCTGCTGGTGTTTGTTGGAGTGGGATGTAAACTCTGATGCTGAGGATGACACGTCAAACGCGTGATTGCGTAGGCACGGAATTGCCCTGCTCTTGCAGCCAGCGCGGCTCAGATATTAGTCCAGCCACTTGTGTGTGCACTTACTGAAATAAATAAGACTAATGTGTTTGCATTCCCAAAAATGTTCCATGATACCAGTGAGGCATTCTGTGTATGAGGCTGTTCTGTGTTTTTCCTCTCCCCCCACAAAGCATTTCAAGCAGGGAGTGCCACAGAAGAAAGCCAGTCCCAGCCTTTTAGACTCATCCTACCACTGCTTCAGTTCCATTGGCCCAATATTTCATGATGTGTGGTGATCTGGATCGCAGCCGGCTCTGGCTCGTGCTAAAACTACCCATCCACCCCTCTTTTTGCTGGGTGGCATAGAAGACACAGTGCCTAACCCAGTTCCTTTTGTGGATGTGGTGAGAGAAGGTAGGTACAAACAGCAAAGAGGAAGAGGAAGGAAATGCAACTTTTGGTGGCAGCACCAGCTTTAGTGTATTTTTTAAATTGCTGCTTACAGCCTCAATTCAAGAGAGCAGTCCCATGCAGGATAAGCCTTTACTATGTGAATGTCACTGAAGTAGACTTCTTCATCTTTTGTTACTATTTTCTTAACTGGTTGATGTTTAGACTGGAAGAGTGCTTTCTGCCAAATTCTTTTAGAAGAAAAAAACTAAGCTTAGGGTGAGAACGAAGGACTAGGATAAACTGAAAACTAGTTCATAAAGAAATAAGGAGATGAGTGGTTCTGGTGCAAGCTCAGCAATGGCGTTTCTTTAAAGTTTTGTATGTGTACTAGTTGAATTTGTCAGCTACAGAGACAATTGTAGAAAATTACAAAAGTACTTAAGCTGCATGAATAGCCAACACAATGCAGAAGTTGTTTGGTGTTGAACAATATAAAGTAATAAACATTTAAGTGAAGTAGCAGTTTAGGAAGTAGATGAGTATCATGGTGGAGAGCTTAGGGAAAGTTTTGTCCCAGTGAACTACTGTACCTTCTGTTATAAAATAAGTAAAGAACAGAATGGAGAACAATACTAAAAAAATACCAGTGGTTCACCTTCACATTTCAGTAGTTTTGTCTCAGTTGTTCTAAAGCTATTGAAGAATTAAGACCTCTCTAAGAGGGTCACCAGCCTTCTTAGTGCAGGCTGAAATCAAACCAGAACCATTTCACTCACAGCTGAACTCAAAGTAGAATCAAATTGGACAACTCAGTGATTCTGTTTCCTGGGCAGAATGGAAAAGATTCAATCTCCTTGACTCTGTGTAAAGGAGAAGGGATTTTTTAGTGTCCCCATTAAAAGGTAGAACATTAAAAGTCTACGAGATTTAATAAGACAGCAGTACCTGGAGATTATGTTTAATTTTTTCCTTAAATACTTCCATTATACCTTTTCACAAATGCTTTACTAGATAATGCCAACGGTGTTAGTTCTTTTGATTCATACAACATAACCGTAAAACTTCTTGTTTAAATGTTACACTTCTAAAGGGTAAGGAATTGTCCTTTTTTAAGGAATTTAATAGTTCATAGCTTAGAGACTCACCTCAGTTTCGTAATTTAAGTGAAAGAGGAGAGGAAAGATTAATAGCTTTATTACTGCTTCTCACTTGTGTGGAACTATAAATAGAAATGGTGTTCTAAGAGCAAGGAGCAGAACTGCTGCTGTTTGGGAGGACATAGGTTCAGGAAAACTGAGTCTTTAGGACAGTGGCATGAATGCTTGTGGATTTGGGGCTTTTTTGGTGGCAAAAGGGAGGACTTTCTCTGACTTCTCTTAAAATTTACTTTAAGAAGTATTCTAGCATCCCATACTTACAAGCATGTGGAGTTTCTGTGAAAGTTCATAGTGTCTGTGTTTACTTGTCAGAACTGGGGGAGAAAAAACCCCATCAATATTAGGAACACATACTTTTTGTTAATTTAAGCATCAGTTATGTTTGAGTGTGGTGTTTAAGGTGGGCCATTGAACACCATTTTAATGTAATTTTATGACTTGGGTGTTTATTACCCATGTAGATGAGTGTGACCATGTTTAAGTATAGTATCCTGATGAGATTAAGCTCCTTGTTTAACAGCTATTCTTTCTCTCACCTCTCCCACACTTCTGATTTGCCTCCTTGCAAATCTGTCTGCAGTTGACCAGATGGTTCAGATTTCAGGCATAGTTGTGTTCTCATGAGTTTTGTGAAAATTGACAGCGGAGGAGAGAGACCCAAGTTTGTGCCTCAGCTCAGGGTGCTGCAGGCAGACTCAGCCATTGTATGTCTTGTTTGACATCTGCTGCTTGCTCAAACAGTGCATCAGTGATTCAGGGCTTGCCACAGTGCCAGCATATCTTGTCTATCCTGTTGGGGGGAAGGAGGTTAGACAGTGGGTTTTTGGGAAATCAGCATTTGTTAGTTCTGCTTCTGGAGCAACACATTAACCTGGCAGTGGCAGATGGTGCTGGAAGCAGCATCCTTTCCTGTGGGGTTTAGTACACCTTGCTTATCAGAGTCTTTTAGATCCAAAAGGCATATGCAGAAAACTCTTCATGCTTAATATTAGGAAAAAGCCTAACTGGTAAAAGAACTTAAAATATTAAGCTTTTAATACCTTCTACTCTGTATTAAACAAAAGTTCATGTAGCCTCCTAAAAAGAGGACTGGAAGGACATCAACCTGACTGAAACTCCATCCTGATTTTGTCTAGAATAGTGTTAATGTTCCTCCTAAAACCACATCAAGCTCTCAAGGAAGAGCAGTGATGCTCAGATTCCTGTAGGCAGGTCAGAGTCAAAGAAGAAATCGGTTGTGAATCTGACCCAGGGACATGTAGAAACATGAAGGTCTAGGCATATTTGAGTGTATTTGGGAAAACCAGGGAGAGAGCAATGGTGTGGATTGTAAGCAGCATGAGAGTCTGTCAATAAGGGTTCTGTTGCACCACTCTTGAAGATATCACATTAGAAGCGTGGCCTCTTGAGTTTTGTACCTGGACCTGTCCTATTTTGATATGCATAAATATATATAGATGGCTTGGCAAATCTCCAACTCCAGTAGCTGCCAGTTTGCTTTCCAAATGCATTCTTCTTTCTTACTCATTTTTATTGCCTGTGGTTATCTCTGGCATGAAATTCAGTTGTTGTTGCTCCTGTCAACAGCATTACTTGCAAATAAATAGAACCATAGCCTGTGTATACATTAATAGAGAATGAACGACCTGTGAGGTTCAGTTTACATTTGTAAAAATGTTTCCAGATGCAGGCATGGTTAATATAAATGTCTGTTAAACCTCTTGCATGGAGTAGGTGACGTGAAAATGAACAGATTAATATTTTTTGTCTTTGGAACTCTTCCGTTTGTATTATTAAACCTAATACTTTGATCTTCTAGTGTAGTAACAGAGGAAGGGAATGGGACAACAGCAAGGTCTTTGCCCAGGTAATTCTGTTGTCTTGGTTAACAAATCTCAAAACACTCAAGGTCATTTGATACCTGTCTTGAGCTTCTCAAGTTTGACGAGATATTTGCAGGCTGGAGGAGCACTTCTGTTTCAAAGGGAGGAAATACTGAAACATACCTTTCTTTTTTCTTTATTGCTCACCTTTTCTGTTTTAATATCCTACTGAACTTCAAAAGCTAAAATGCAGTGCTGAGTTCATGTAACCACAAGTGATGTCACTGTACGTCACTGTAGGAAGGCAAAGGGTTATTTTGGGTAGCTGCTGTGGAAAGGAACCCTAGCAAGTGGTCTCCTCCCTTCTTTTCTAGTCCTGTTACCACCCTTTCCTGATACTTTGCAAGAACTGTGTAGTAAATCTGGCTGTCTGGTCACTCACTGGGTTTGATCTGAGGCATTTTCTTTGAGCAAAGTACGGAGGCTTTGGTTGGGTAGGTAGAATTCAATGTTTGAATGGTACTGACCAAAGTTCTTACTCTGTGGGAGTGCTACACTTCGGTAGCCTGACTAATTTTTAAATTTGTTTGTTTGTTTGTTTGAAGAAAAAGTCATTTGTAAGACTTCTGGCCGGAGTTTCAGGAGTAGAATAAGCCAAGGCACTAGTAGCCACATATCATAAGAAGGTGCATTTAAAATGCTTACAGTGCCCATTGCTACCCACAGACTTAGAAATATTCACATTAATCATTTAATTGTAAAGCAGAAGTTTGAGAGTCATCAGATCTTCTTTCATTTGTGGCGCCCATCTATATGTGAAATGGAAAAGCTTATTTCCACAGTCTCTTTCACAGCTCTGTTGTTCAACTGCTTTATGGGTGCTCTACAGAGAGGCTGCTCTGCACTAAAGTAGTTTTTAACTGAACTACTCTGAAATCTGTTATTTTTCTTTTTTTGTTCCCCTACATTTTTCTGCTGTCATTTTCACCATTTGTTGTAAATCTATTGAAACTTTTTTTTTATTTGAGCTGTGGAATTTTTCTTTAATGTGAGGAGTGAAAAGAGAGAGGAAAAGAGAAGCCTCAATTCCTGTCATTGCAGGAGCATATTTCACAATTTGAGCCTGAGTATTTCACTGAAAGGTGCATTCTGGTGCACAGTACTGATCTGTGCACCGAGGATGAAGGATAGGTATTGGAGTCATCCACTCAGAATGTTTGAATGAATTTGTTTCTACAGAGTGACCATTTTATGTTAGTAAAAAGTACTGCTGAAGTTCCAAGTAGTGTCTGTTGGCCACAAATCCAATGTACTTCTTGCAGTTGTCAGCAGGTGTAAGAGGATTATTTGTTTTGTAATAGTAACAGATGCCAGAGAGCTAAACTTTTTGAAGAACTAGGAACAGTAAACTTTCTGCTGCTGCTTTGAGGTACATCAGCTAGAATAATACAACGAAAGAGGCTGTTTTTCCCTGCTAATTTCTTAATTTGTGATAGCCTGACTATGCCATTAAAGGTATTGCTTCTGATGTTGTGATGGGCTTCTGCTTACTGTCAACCTGAAACCTGGCCACACAATTCTTGTAAGTTGCTGAACTGGTATAGGATAACCTGGGGCAAATTTAATAAGAGGTTTTGTTCTCTTGAATCATTTTTTGTGTCATACCAACAAAAGTAATACTTAAGATTCCAGCTAGAATTGGTATCATACACATTCCAGCATGCTTTTCAAACTTACTGTGGCCTCTTGTTTTAATAATGGAATTTGCATAAACAGAAACATAAAACTAAATATAGGAATTTGCTATTATATTTATTTGCATCATTAGCTTCTAACTGGTTTATGATTAAATTATTTCATTAAATTTGTGGTAGCTGGACATCATTTCCCCCAGCCTTTATAAAATCCATTATTTGGAAAAAACTAACCTCACATCTAACAAGTGGGACAGTGTTTTCACAATTCATGTTACAACTTCCTTGTTGTAAAGACTGTTACTTTTATCATGGATGAGAAGTTTTTTAAAGTCCTTGAAACGTAATGATGGAAACATTTAACACATCTCTTAAAAAGTTTATCCTTTTTTCTTGTATCTGTATCCAGTTATTTTTTGATTCTTCACAGGCCTTTCATTTTCAAGCGTCCCCCTCCACGCTGCAGGTTGAGCATGTCCATTGCCTGAGTGTGTTCTGTGGTGTAAGGCCGCACTATCCTGCTGGAGCTGGAGGATGGCACAGAGGTGTGCGGGAGGAGAAGAGAGTAATGCTGCAGCTCTTGATTAGCAGCCAGTTTTATGGCTTGAGGATATTGATTTTCAGATTATGCTACATCTGCATTCTCAGTGTTCTTGTGATCATTCATGTGCATTTTTTCTGTACAGACTTGACTAAGTTGAAAAGATTTAAATGGTCAGTGTCCTTCAGGTGGAGACACCCTCCTCAGTTCTGAGGTCACTGTAAGGAGACAACAAATAAATGCACAGAAAGGCCTTTCACCTTTCCCATGTAGGCTATTTAACCAAGGTAATCTAAAAGTAAAGGGTGTTCCTGGCACTACTTTTGTGTTGTGATTATTTCTACTGGACAATGACCTGGGCTGAAAAACACCAGCTGTATAACAAGACATCATCATGTCTTGTGGTGGTAACTTAGGCAAGAACTGACGAATATGAAGAGGTAACTGCAAGGTGTCAACTTGGTTTAGGTAAACAGAAGGTAATGATGGGATATAGGGATGGTCTTACCACAGTTAGAATCTTGACTTCCACTAATAGTATTGTTTTCTTGACTTGAACCTTCAGCCAGTGATTAAAATCTTGCAGTTTGCCTCCCTGAGGAGGAAAAGCAGATTAGTCTCTGGTTTTGGTGTGTGGTTTTTTTTTTTTTTTTTTTTTTTTTTTTTTTTTTTTTTTTTTTTTTATAATTTTTTTTTTTTTTTTTTTTTTTGTGTTTAATCAATATGGCTTATTTATTGTATTTAGTCAATATGACTTACATAAAATACCATGTTTTCCTGAGCCCAGTTGATTTGAACACTAAGAAAATGGATTCCTTGCTTAGTACAGTAATTCGATTTATTTTTTAGCTTATGTTTTGAAAAACATGGTCTTAGTCCTTAACTGTTGTCACTCTGGCAGCTTTTCTTGCTGTGTACCCTCTTCTGTGACCCTTGCCTGCACCTGGTCCCAGTGGTAAAGTTCAGAGCTAAGCAGTTGAATGCTTGGGGCTGATCAGGCCTCTTCACCATGCTATTAATTAGGGTTTCTGTGTAGGGAGAGATTAATGCAAGCTCTCACTTAGAGTTTCAGGCAAGTTGCACATCTTGTATAAAGAAAAAGCAATGTTTGCTCACTTCCAGTCTGATTGCAGTTTTCTGGTTCCCATATTTCATAAACCTCAAGGCACTTCAGAGATTTTCATGGGTACCAGAAAACCCTTGATTAGTTACCTCACTAACTATTATGTAAGTGCACTAGAATCTTTTGTTATCAGTTTCCTATGGGAAATTGCTTTCTCTTTTCTTGCAACCCAGTGACAGTTTCCTGCATTCTGCATGTCTTTTACCTCAAAGAGCCTCTTGTGTAGTGCTCTGAAAAGTTTGTGGTCCCAAATCATACTTAAAAGCTTAACTTAAAACTTTCAGTGAAAAAGGTGAATTAGACTTAAAAAAAGTGTCTTTTCATTGCTGGCCACCCTCTCCAGTCCCTCATGCAGGATGTAATAATTTAGGTTCGGCTGAGTTCTTCTGCTGTCCCCAGAAAGACTTGGTATAGCGTGGCCTTGGGATATTTGTTGGAAAATTGCTGCATATGTCATGTAATTTCTACAGCTGTGTTTTTTGGGAAAAACATCTTAAAAGCTTCAAGACGCCCTGGTTTTCTTGATATTATATTGGAAGCTTGCAATCTGCGAATCTGAAAAGGAGAGGAACTGGCCATTTCTTCCTGGGCAGGTTCATTGCTATCTGTCACCTTGTTGCCTATTCTTGCTCTCTAAAGCCGTACTTTCAACTGGGCTGGCTGGAGGATCTAGATTAAGTGAGAGCAGAATTTTCAGTATGGCTGGAACTGTGACTTTCAAAATACCTCAACGCTTTTTTTTCCCTTCCCCCTAAAGAGTAAACCAGCAATTTTTGCAGAGCTTTGTAGTGGTAGAGCTTGCTACAATGAAAATAACAATGTAACAATGAAAATTTTGTGCAGTCTTTATCAGGATTTGGTTTTGAGTACCTCAGCAGTTAGCAGTGAATATACTTAAAGTTTCTGTAATAAATACCTTCAAGTCTTATGTATTGCTCCCAGAAGCAACCAGGGCTTGAATCTGTCCACTTCAAAAGCAGAAAAATCTAATGGCGATTGCATCCACCTATTTACCTGCCTAGGATAATAGATGATTCTTCTCTTTATTTCTTTCTAGCCATCAGACTTTGCTCATGTTTTGTTTTCTTCTTGGAACAGCATTACATATTTTTCCCAATTATTTATTTAAAGCCTTGCTTTTGCCTTGCAAGTGCATTTTTTTTCAGTAAGTCTTCATCCAGTTTCCCCATTATTTACATTATTTTGGACTACACAGTGCAGACCCTATTTCTGTCATACAGAGAAGAAAATTTGATCCCAAACAGTGTGCACCTCTGCAGAAGCAGCTGAGTAGTTGAATGGGAGCTGTGGGAGTGCTGTGTTCCTGCAAGTGGCTTGTTGATTATTAGTTTTGGCCAGCTTGTTCTGGGCTGGCCAGTTTGCATCAGGATTATCAGAGTGAACAGCTGAGGTTGCAAAGCAGGTTTCAGCCTTTCCTCAACTTCGAAAGAGAGAGTTCTCTGTCTGGAGGAAACAGGGCTGCAATTTCACAACTTGTTTGTTCTGCACAGACCATTATCCTAATGGGATTTTTCACACATTTGGTTTGGATATATTGTTTTTTGGTGTTGATGACACAATCTGAGATGTATCCCTTTGCTCTAGGGCCAAAAACCTTGGCTCTCTTTTCTGGGCATTGTCTCCCCCAGACCCTGACTGGGTTTTGTGTGACTGCTTTATTCCTGTACCTATTAGGTTTTTAAGGCTGTCTGATGTGTGAGCTGTACTTTCTGAGCCACCTTAACAGTTGAGGCAAGTGCAGTACATTATGAATGGCTCTTTCTGGCATCACAGGGAGTTTCACATCTGGAAAGACAAGCAACAGGATCAAATTAGTAATGCATACCATTGCTAGTGACTCAAAAGGAAACCCTAATAATGGTATTGTAGTTTTTGGTACTGCTTCTGGGTAATTTCTGCTCTCTAGTCAGTTGCTTCTGCAAAGGCAGTTCAGATTATTGCTAGGATGCAGTACTTTAACTGTGACAGGGGGTGTGCTTTCAGACTGCTCTCTTTGGGAGAAAATTTTTTCTTTGATTTGCTTTCCCCAAACAAATCCAAGCCCACTAAAAATTAAGCAGCTGTCATCCTGTCCCTGCCTAAGTAGTGGCTATATAGTCTCTGTGACACATGGCAACAAAAATTTTGTACCAAGGATGTTTAACTTTCTCTTGTACAGCAGCTTACAAAAAGGAGTGGGGAGGATGCAGGTTTTTAGCGTGTTCTAAACATGTTCTTTAAAAGAACAAAACTCTACACTTGCTGTGGTAAGTGTAGAGAGACCACAACATGCGTAACAAGTTTGTTTCAGAAAGAAATTCACAGCAATTTTGAAGGTAACCTGGGTGACTTGTCCTGTTTATGCTTTTCTTGTTGGGCCAACCAGACTTGCCCAGCAGGTCTTCCAGCGTAGCAAACCACAGTTCTGAAAGGATTCATCCTGGTTCAACTGGTGCTTGCTACCCCATCATGCCATCTTCTGATAGCCCTGATTGTGCTGCCTTGCCCCTTCTAGTTGTTTTTTTTTCCCACCAGCACAGATTGTCCCATGATGTTGCAGTGACTCTCTTCTGCTTCTCAAGTAGAAATACAACTTAGGTAACTACTTTACATAAATATCTTGTATAAAGATAATATGGGAAATAATTAGGGCCTTCCCACTTTACATGTTGGGGTTTTTTGTTTACTTGTTATTACTCTTAAGTTTTTTGTTTGAGTAGGTGTCACTAGCTATATCTGAATATTATATGGTAATTTGAGTATCTTGGTGTTCCAGTAACTTAAAGTAGTTCCATTTCAGTCTCACTGCTTTTGTGTGTTATGTTTGTCATGCAGACAAAACAGTCTCCATAGAAGAGTTCACTTTTCCATACTATAACTAGAGATAAAAATATCTAAAGGAAGATTATCAGATGAAGGTATCACGATTTCCTAGCGGTGAACACAACGGCTTACTCTAAATGGCTAAAATGCATTGTTGCCTCCAGCTCCTGGGGTTGGTCCCACTTTTTTTTCCTGTTTGATGATCCCAGATGAATCATACTCTGCTTCTTTCATATTAAGATTTGAACTATCTTTCAGATTTATGTCTTTGCTGCAGTTCTGCAGCAGTAAGACAGAAAAATGTTGCCAGTTTTTATTTGCAATATGTGCTTTGTGATTGTAAAGGCTGTTCCTTCTCATGCTGCAGGATGAAGTTGTAGGTTTTGTTGTAGCTGTACATATCATATGCATACAGCTGTACATATAGTATACATACAGCTGTACATAAGAGAGAGTTCTATAAACAGTGTGTTTTTTCCTCCTGGTTTCAGGCTGTCAGAATTGTTTAGGTTGGAAAGGACTTTTGAGGTTCACATAGCTGAACCCCCCACTCAAAGCCAGGTCGGTTGCGCGGGTTCGTGTCCTGTCATGGTTTGAACAGCTCCAAGGATGGACATTTCGCAACCTCATCGCGCAACCCGGACACCTACTATAGTAAAGATGCTTTGGTGGTTTGGTTGTTGTGGGGGTTTTTTTGCCTTGTGTTGAAGTGGGGTATCCTTTCTTTTTTTATTTGTCCCTATTACCTCCAGCCTGTCACTGGACACTGCAGGGAAGAGTGTGGCTAAGTCATCTTTATACCTCTCTCTGGGCCTCTATCAGGTACTGACACATGGGTACAATTTTCCCTCTAAAGCCTTTCGTTCTTCAGGCTGAACAGTCCCAGCTCCCTCAGCCTCTCCTCCTATGAAAGATGCGCTGGTCTCTTCATCGTCTCAATGGCTCTTTGTTGTAGTTTAGCCCTAGCCACCCCTCAAGCCCCACACAGCTGCTGCAAAGCTCCCCTGCTAGCAGGATCTGCAGAGAATTGAAAGTAAAAGTGAGAAAACCCATGGGTTGAAGCCAAGATTAATGGGGAAAGCAAAAGCTGGGCACACAAGCAAAGCAAAGCAAGTAAGTCTTTCTCCAGTTCCCCATGGTAGGCAGGTGTTCAGCCGCTCCTGGGAAAGCAGGGCTCCATCACACAAGTGTTTGCTGGGGAAGACAAGCACCATCACTCCAAACATCCCACTTCTTCCCTCTTCCCCCCACTTTATATACTGAGCATGAACTCATATGGTATTTTCTGACTTGAACCCAGCAGGGAACAAGATCTCCACTCATGCAGCAGATGGGTATTTTTTATAAGATAACAGTAGTTTTTAAAGGGAAAATAAAGACAAAAGTGCCATAGCACTTATATTCCTGTCTGTGTTTGCTGAGTCAGACCCTGTTTGTCAGCTCTGTTCCTGCTTGCTTAGTGGCACAGCAGTAGTGATGGGGCAGATGAGTATGGCTAAAGTACTGTAGCAACCTGCTGGGTTCAAGATTTTAAAAATACAGATCATCAGCCAGCTGCTATTTGCTTGAAAGGGTGATAAGGGTAACAATAATAGGAAACTTTGTATTTGTAGCATATTTTCCTTACCCAGCAGCACTGGTATGTTTTTTTACCAGAGAAAACCAACACTCTTTCCTTCTCTCTTGCTCCTCTGTAGTACTTAACCTTTTGCAAAAAAGCATGCTGGGAATGTTGTAGTGGTGTTGTATTCCAGAATTGCTGCTTCCAAAGTAACTTTTCTTTTTAATTCTAGAAAAGCCAGACTGGTTTTCATAAAGCCGTCGTACAGATAGAGTTTTCTTTGCAATTAGAATATGGTTTGCATTGTAACCATAGTTAAATTACTGTAGTTTCCATATACAGTACACTAAAAAGGACTTCTAAGATATCAACTCAGGGTAGTCCAACATCAGATTGCCTCTTATTAAAAGCAGTCATCAGTATTACGGGTGAAACCCTGAAATTTTGACTCTTGCATTTTAAAACAATGGAAAAGTATTATGTGGGTTCAGTATTTAAAGTCATGTGCTTAATTGGTGAGAATCCTTTTTCACTTGTAAAAATTATACCTGTGGATAAAGAGACCAAAATACAGAACCCACAGCCTTGTCTGACAACAGGTCTAGTTAAGTAAGTGCTGACCGCTGTGATGGGAGGTAGTCTGTGGTGTTTCCATCATTGTCTCTGACCTTGGACTTGAATCACAAAGTGCAGAGTGGTAAAAAAAAATTGTGTGTCTTGGCTGTCTCTTAAAATTTTCAAATCCATCTTCCCTGTTTAAGGAGGAATGAAACATCTCTGGACCAAAATTCTATGGGACATTTTTTTCATACGATAGGTCTTGTGATCAGTGATTGTCAAATGAGGTTACTTCCATTCTGCAGTCTGAGTAAGCTGCAAATCTTGTGCTTGCACTACGTAACAACTTGGCTGAGATCCTTCTATTCAGAATCTCTATGATATTTGTTTTATGAAAATACGTCTCTTTGCTTCCTTCACTTACAGCATTACAACTTTTCAGTCATCCCCAGTGTTTAGAGGCTTTTGACCAGGAAAAGGCAAAAGTTCATTTTTAGCTTACATCATTTTTTTTGGTTTATGGTCATCTTAGATAGTCCTGTAAATGTAGTCTTTATGTCATGTTGGAAACAAACATTTTTTGAACATAGGTTGACATTATTTCTTTCCACACAGTAACTGGGAATGACGAAAATGGTACAGGATGTCAGCTTTGCACATAACTGAAGTGGTGGCAGTTAATCTGAACTGTATTTACTCTTGGCTCAGGTTCACCTGCCTTTTTAGGACCTTGGTGACAGTGTGCTTCTAACTAGGTAATTTTTTGTGTGCGTACTTTAAAACTTGTCAGGATAATTTTCAGCTTTTAGGCCTGATGATTTGATTGCAGTATCCCTTAGTAACCTTTACTTGTGCTGATTTTTTATTTTGACATATTCTTTAATGGTGAGAACTTGCTAGACTACCCCACTGTTTCACATCTCTTTCTAGACTTCAGACAAACTATTTTTTTTCTCCTGGTCATTATACAATATGCAGTATGTAAGGTATTAAAGCTTTAGGATATTAGTTCATGAATGCATTGATGTTCTTCTGGGTGGTTAATGTATTTTATCTGTCACTGGGGAGGAATGTGCTGTTCCGCTCGCTCCTTCTCCGAGTGCTCTGACTCATGAGCGCGAGGTGCCTCAAAAGGATTTCAGCACTCCCATCTCCTTCTTCAGTCTTGCAGTTGCTTTTCTAAGAATAGAAGCAGCAAAACAGGCAGCGGAGTTCCTTCTCAGCTGCTACAGTTCATTACCACTGTAGTCATGAAAGCTGACATCAATCTTCACATCTCACACTTCCTGTTTACCTGTGTGGCTACAAACACTGATTTGTACTGCTCCTTGGGACCAGGCACACCATCTACAGCTGGGCTTCAATTTGGATGTTTGAAGCTATGAGATGTAGGACTTGGGTGCCTCTACATGTCAAGCAGTGTTGTGGGAGTAACATGAAATAACTGAGACCTCCAGAAGACGTGGAGGGTATGTCCAGTGCAAGACATGTTCTTGTAATGCTTAAGACATATTGAAACCCTTCCTTAAATATCTGCTGTGGTCATAGCTTGTGTATTCTGACAGGATCTATTAACTTTAAATGTTTTCTCAACATATAAACTGCTTGCCTAATACAACTGCCAAATGCTGAAGCTCTTGAAATGGTATTGCCAGTACTTAAGTCAGTGGAAGAAGTTTGCTTCCTTGAGGGTGAGCTAAGGTTTTGCTGATTATTGATTCTCATTCACAGATGGGTAAAAGGAGCCCTCTCTTCAGCCACAAGCGTCATCTCTTGTGCCAGTGAATTATAGAACTCAAGTAAACCATACCCATGAGGTCTTGAATGTGCACTCCAGGAAAATTAAGTCAGTCTTCAAAAGCAGTCATTGCTAGAGCCTATTTCCAAAAGGAACTGCTGTGCTTTAGGGAAAACCTGGTTCTTGGGTTGGTTGGAAAGGGACAGCCAGGGCATCTTTGTTGTAATTGTCTCCTGTTTTTAGCATTTCTGACCGTTGGTCAATGGAAGTAAGAGGGTGGGTTGACTTTGGGGATAAATATTGCGACTACTGAAGTGTTCTTGTCCACAAAGCAGATCTGAGTTTAAACTGCAGGAGGAGGGAACAGAAGCCAAGAAGAACTGAGAGCAAAAAGAAATCTGTGTTGTTTCATACAATGAAGCGTAGAGGTGTGTGAAATTGTTGGTCACAAAAAACCAAAGATGGTGACTGGGACATCTTAAACCGAGCCTTGGCTTATTAACATACATTATAGGAATAACCTCCCTTTATTTGCAGCCTTCCCTTCCCCAGCTGCTGTTCCTACTCTGAATTTTCTATTTCAAGTGTTTTTCTTCGTTGAAATAAAGGGAAAAATTGTCAGTGCAGTCAGTTTATCATCATAAAAATCTGAATCAAGTTACCTGTAAAGGATGCTCTTTTTGTTAGTAAAATCTGGTTTGAACTTGCTTGTTTACAACCTAAAGTGGTTATTGTGGTAGCTGTGAAATCAACAATACTTCTGTTAGGAAGGGTACATTCTTTAAGGGAAGAAGAACAGTATATTAAGCCATGTTTCATGAGATACGGTATTGTATGTATGTTCTTTTCTTCCTTTTCTGTGCTGTATTTTTATTCATCATCTCTACCTCTTGTGTGTTACTAAAAACAAGGTATGAAGTCTTCCTTGGCAGTAGGAATTTTGGACAGAATGGGTGGGATAAGAAGAGCTATTTTTCTCTTTCAAGTAGTATATGTCTGATTTTATCCAGGTGTTTTAAAATATATTCTGATCCTAAAATACATGCTTAATAAGTGTAAAAGACTAACTGTACGGTAATTAGCATAGTCCATTTTTTGTTTTCCTTTTTTTCACTGTAGACAACCAGTTTTCAGAGATAAATACCGTAACCTTTTTGTGAAGGGTAAAAAATGTCTAAGTAGTATTTAACCTTTGGCATCACTTCTGGGATTTCGTAATGCCAACTATCAAAGAATCCCATCTGTTAGGGAGAGACAAATGAGTTGAACAACTGTACATGGTTACTCCAGTTGAAACATGCTTTGACGAGTTGTTTGTGAATAACAGTAAAGCAGGATTGCAACTTGTCAGACATAAATGCTTGACTAAGAGGGGAAATGTTTAAAACATAGAAATCTGGTTGTCAGGCATTAGTCACTGCTCAATACCTAACAATAACATTCTTCCTACTAGATAGTAAGGTGGCTTTTGAGGAAGGCCTTTCCTCAGTAATGCTGTTTATTTGTTGCTGAAGGTTTCCAAGTGATCGACTAAAGGTGGTTCTGTTCAGTTCTAAGAGTTGTCAGTCTGCAGCTTCTTGGAACAAGTTTTCATGAAGTCTTGTGACATGGACGGAAGTGATCAGAAGGGAAAGTAAACAATGCATGGATCTAAAAAGTCAGGGTCCTGTACGTGGGGTGGAATAACCCTGTGCACCAGCAGCACAGTCTGGGAGCTGGCCTGCTGGGAAGCAGCTCTGCCGAGAATGACCTGGAGTGCCTCAAGGACAGCAAGCTGTCCTTGAGCCAGCAGTGCCTTGTGCCGAGAAGGCCAGTGGTGTCCTGGGGTGCATAAGGAAGAGCCAGCAGGTTGAGGGTGGTGATCCTGCTCCTCAGTTCTGCTCTAGTGAGGCCACATCTGGAGTGCTGCATCCACTTCTGGGCTCCTCAGTACAACAGAGACATGGAGCTACTGGAGCTGGTCCAGTGTAGGTCTACAAAGATGGTGCAGGGACTGGAGCATCTCTCTTAGGAAGAAAAGATGAGAGAGGTGACTGAGAGGGGACATCTTCAATCTTCTTAGGTATCTGTAGGGAGATGTCAGAGGACAGACCAGGCTCTGCTCAGTGGTGCTGGGCATAGGATAAGAGGCAGCAAGCAGAAACTGATGCACAGGAATTCCCACCTGAATATGAGGAAGAACTTCTTTACTGTGCAGTGACCAAGCACTGGAGCAGGTTGTCCAGAGAGGTTGTGGAGAGTCTCCCTCACTGGAGATATTCAAGAACTGTGTGGATGAACTCCTGTGCCATGTGTTCTGGGATGACCTGCTTGAGCAGGGAGGTTGTGCTGCATGAGTCACTGTGGTTCCTTCCAGCCTTACCCATTCTGTGGAAAGTTCTGGAGTGGAAGTTTTTAACTTCTCCCAGTTTCTAGAGAAAGTTGTGAATATTGTGTGGACTCAAGTCTAAATAGCAAATAAAATGGATATCCAAATCAATTACATGTTTACATATATTGTAACTTTTAGGCGATTTGTGTTTCAGTAGTTGTGATAAGCATGCTTAAGGTGACTTCCCTGACCTTGCCATAAAATGTCAGTCTTTAAAACTCGGCGCCTTTTGAAATAATAAGTTTGGACTTAAGTTGTTATGAGGCCAAGGAGATCTATGCCAATTCTTAGGGCACATTGTAGTGAAACTAGTGACTATAACAAAGAAGAGATGCTGAAAGTTTCAGAGCATTTTTTAAGTTTTAAAATACAGTATGCAGAATGAAGTTGTTCATGTTAATGTCTGGGCACTTGCACAAATCAGTAGACTGCCATTCTTCCAGGTGTATTAAAAACTATAAAATAAATCCAGTGAGTGGTTAGTTAGGTCAGTTGTCCTTTGCTCAGCCTAGTGGCATACTGTAATTGAAGTGCTTGAATATTTATTCTTAGCATCACTTGAATGCAGACAGCTACATCAAGGACGTGATTACAAAGTAGCCAAGTGTTCTGAGAACTTGCAATAGCTAGTAGTAGTAGTAGTTCAGTAAAAAGATGGAAAAAATTGTATTACTTTTGTTCTCTTTTTGGAGCTCTGTAAGGATTAGCTCATAAAAAGCTAAGTCTGCAGCTCATTAAATGAAGTATTTTCTTGATGTAGTACATCTTGAACTTCTTTTTATGAGAGAAGGATAAATATTTCTGTCCTGGGGCTCGTGTAATTGCAAGTAGATTTGTCTTCATCCTTTTCTGGTGAAGCCTTTGGCTCACAACCTGAAGTCACAAGTGAAGTCTCTCTTTAAGCAAAATCACTAATGTCTTGCCACATTAAAATGATTTCCTGCTCTTTACTCCCTTTATGTTATTTTACTATGTTAAACTGCATTTGCAGAAATCTAGCTATTGTCAGGCTGTAGACACAGAACTGCTGTCTTTAAAAAATGTGCCCTGGCAATAGAAAGAAGCTGTGGAGGAAAGTTTGGTGGATCTCAGGACCCCAAGTAACAAATATTTGTCTTTGAGCTGTTTTTTTCCTTCTTACCGTGAAGCAAAGCAGTGTTGTTGGTTCTGCTGCCATGCAGCTGAGGTTTTGATTTCAGTGTTTCCAACTGCATTGGAGGAATGTAATACTGCAAGTATTTCTTAAAGCAAAAGGTTCTCCTTTGTGTGGGGAGAAAATTAAAGACAAGCATTTATTCCTCTCACTGTGTGGGGATACAGTGAGCTTAAAATTCTAGGGATTTAAGGGTTTGGTTTTTTCGTCTCTATAAAACTGTAGTGGTGGCAGCGGTTTTTCTGCACACTTCTGTGGTTTGCTGTTCTCTTTTCAATCCAGAAATGCTATGTGAAGGACTTGGACAAAGTGATTCTGTTCTCCTTGATAATCAGGTCAATCAATTGACCATAAAGCGTTATTAAGCGCAAGAGACAGCCTGATTGCCTGAGGAGGAGTGACAGAGGGAGAAGCAGCTAGAGGAAGGCCAGCTGGTACACTGGGATTGAATAACCCACTACCTGTCAGCCGAGTGGCAGGAGCTGAGCTGTTGGCTTGGCTGCTTGATAGGTGTAATGAGTGGAGTGCATCAGTTTGAAGAATTAAATCAAACTTTGTTTTTCTTCACCTTGTGTTTGGAGTGGAATCACAGAGCTCATCTTTTTCTTACTTTGCAGCTGAAATCTGTTAATGTATTGTGAGCTGCTTGTTTTATACCCTCTTGTATTTAACAACAGTAGGTAAAATAGGTAATGAGAGTATTTTTCCCCCTGTGTTTATTTGACTGGATCTGTCTGAAAGTTTCAAAGTCAGACATGAGTCTTCACCTAGTATGTTAAAAGTGTACTTTTTTATAGCTAATTGAGCTTCATAAGTTCTCCTCTTTGGTTGTTTTCAATTGTATGCTGCTTCTCATGACTTGTATTTTTCAGTCATGCCTTCATTTTAATCCATTGTGAAGTTAGATCTCTGAATCATTTTTGAAGAGATTAATTTTAAATCATTCTACAGTTTAAATTTTTAGTATTAAATTGCTGTGTTCCAGGGAAATATTTATAGTAAAGAAATGCATTTATTTTCTCTGAGTGATCTAGAAATAAAATAGTTTTATTTGGACACAATTAGCTGCTTGTGAGAAATTTGATTTTGTAGATACTTGATATATTTAGTACTTAGTTTTTATTACTTTTAGAAAGCCACAGTTCAGTAAGACTATTGTATATTGGCTGCTTAATAGAAACACTGAAGTAATAATTTCAAAGTCAGTATGTGGTTGATTCATTTCCCTTTAAAACAATTCTCATTTCATCTCAATTTCTTGCTCTGTGGGGTACTGCCATAGTGAGATATGTGAAATACTTGATAAGGAAGGTGCACGTCAACTACAACTGCAATGGCCAAGCATTTCCCAACTTTCATGGAGTGAGAGAGAACATTGCAGGGAATTTGCACAAAGTGAGGAGGTGGGATAAAGGGGGTCTTCCAAGTTCATGGTGAGAAAAATAAGAAAAGATCTGTGCTTAGCTTTCCCAGGGAAAGGAAAGGAGATTGAACATTATGGAATGAATAGTCCTTTTCACCCTCATATCTCTAGTCTGATTTTATCTACTTGTGACCAAATGCAATATTTTATGTTTTTTGTGTTCAAGTCTCAATTCAGTACTAATTTTGGACCTGTTAGAAAGTAATAAAGTGGCAGTTTTCCAAAGTGTGATGCTAATTGATTTCTTCAAGGACAGGGAAGCTATGCATGGATTATTGCTTCTTGTCTTCAGTGTGTAGCCTGTTACCTTAGCATCAGTTAAACCATCTATTAAAATACAGTAATTAGCCTGTGCTAAGAGTTTTTCACTGCCTGAAGAACTTTCAGGAGTACAAAAGAGTCAGTAGTGCAGGTGAAATATTCTGTTTGTTGTCACAACTGAAAATAATAGCCAGTAGGAATCACTTAAGGTGCAGAACAAACAGAATAAGTTACATCCTACATGCACGGGCAACGCATCTTATTTTTCTTTGGAACTTCATAGAGATCCTCTGCCTGTCTCCATCCTTTCCCTTAACCCTGCACTGCAGTGTCCATCCCTCTCACTGAGGAAAGACAGACTCTACTCACTTGTCTCTTTGCCCCAGTAGCAGCATTAGACGTATTCTGGTCTTTAGTTCACAGCACACGTTTCCTAGTTTCCCATCCTGTGTTCTTTGGGAGGCAGTCTTCTCTTTCTCCACTTACTTTTTTCCATTGATGGAACCATCAATTTTAACCCTTCTTCCTTATCCCAGCATGGTTTTGATAGTGTAAGTGTTGGGTCATAATCAACTGTATTTTCCTTCTGATACCATTCTTGCTGCTGGAGCATCTGGTCTATAAAGTATTAACTAATAGATTTTGTCATCTGAGCAGCATTTTCTGAACCCATTTCCTTGCCTTTAGCTAACTTGTGTAGATTTGAATGAATGAGTTTGTTTAACATAGCATTTTAAACCTAATGATCCAAATACAGATTTTTTTGTTTCGCTTTTACTGGAGTAGAATAATACTAGCGAGTGTAGAAATGAAAAATCTTGTTAAATTTAAAAAAAAACAAGCCCAGCCAGCAAAACCCACAGTTGACAATATAATTTTCTTTTTAATCTAATGAGGTGAGATGGATGAATACTAAAGCTGGGTCAAAAAGCTTATGTAATTTTCAGACCCTAAATATAGAATTGTGTAATGACACAAAAAGATCAATCTCTGTGCACATGTTCTGGTAGAGTATTTTTGTTTTATTCTTATTCTGCGCATGCAGTTTCAAACTAAGCTGGATACCCCCTGCTTAGAAAAACAGTCTTGCTAATATTCCTGCCTTATGCTGTGTGCCAATACAAATTGACACGTAGCATGTAGGTTTCTTTATGGTTATAGTCTGGGTGTGGGGTCATTTTGTTGATAGAAAAATTTCCATGTTCTCATTGTTAAATCTACCTCTTTTTTTTTTGTTTTGTTTTTTTTATAGTAGTGGAATGGGGTGATGATGTTAAAGCAGTGTCAGAAGATGAAGCCATGGTGCTGGTGAACCACCAAGCAACGGGTGACGTCTGCACTCTGATGATGTGCCTTCAGGACAAAGGCACGGTAGGCTACATCCGGGGCAGGGGGTGGCTGCTGTGTGTGCTGTGTTCCCTGTTCACATCCCTAATGGCTCACTTGGGGGTGTTAACCCACCAGCTCATCTCAGTAGGGAGCTTTTTTGTTTGGATTTGGTCCACTGTGACAGCCAGTTGCTTGGAGCTGGTATAGACCCTGAACGTTGTCTTTGAATAAGGTGAGTTGTGAGCTGGGTCACTGTGCATCCAGTCAAGGTTAGCGCAGAGGGAAGCAGATCTCCTCACAAGAAATCGTGTACTTGACTTTTTCCTCTCGCCTCATGCCTTTGTGCAACTCAAGCCAAATTTGCTCAGACCAACACAGGTCTACCTTCTTGGTTATGACTTTATTCCAGCCTGGAGTTTTTCTCAAAGTTAGAGCAAGCCGTGTATGGGATTTTGGTAGGAGTGAGGGCTTGCCAAAGTTAAGCTACCTAGCTAAGGTCCAAATTGCTTGAGCTCTTATTTCATGAGCCCTTAAGAATTTCTTGGTGAGAAGTTTAATTAATGTTAATTGTTCCATGCATGGCTGTTCAGAAGATTCATGTGTAAGGAGTGGAAACCAGAGTATAGGAGCTAAACAGGATATCAAATTCGTGTACAAGTCAGGAAGAAGAGCATGTGTGCATGATTAGGCTACAAAGGGAAGGAGGCATACCTGTCAAGCTGAAAAAATGCAGCAGCTGTATCTGTCTTAGTGTTGTCTTCTTTCTTGAAGTGTCTTAGTGTTGCTTCCTTCACCATACCCTGAAGAAACAGTGCAACAAGAACTGGTTTTTGTTGCATCTGCACAATTTATACGTGGCACTGTTTTTCTTAGTACAAATTAATACAGTTATGGGTATGGATACCTTTATCAGTGATTTATCATTTTTTAGAAAGTTTTCCAGATCTTGTTTATGACAGCAAAGCTGATTTAAAAAAAAAAAAAAAAACAAAAAAAAAAAACACCTTTTAAACAACCCCACCTCACAAAGTATGAAAATGCTACTCAAGATAGAGCAGACACTTTTCTTTCTTTCTACACTAGTCTAGAGCAGGCTGTTGTAGAAGTACTTTTGATTGCTTTCATTTCTTTTGGAATTGAGGGAATTTGGTATGTATTCAGTATATATTCTGTGCTGTACCCAAATGAGTAGAATGACAGAATAAGCTCTTTAATTTCCCTCATCAAAATTGTACATAGGACAGTCTTGTGGTAAAGATATGACTGTGAGGGTGGATATGTATGGCATATGATCTTAACCACTAGTTTATAGATATAAATCTAAGTCATGTTTATCCCATTTGACCCCATAGCTTAAACATTTCAGTCAAGACAGAGTGAGTTTCAGTGAATGTAGGAGATGCTAAAAATGAAGGAAGGAATTGAGATCACAAATAATCTTCACCATGGAAATTATTAGGTTTGCATGTTTTCAAAAAAGCAGAAAATCCCTAAAATCACTATTTTTTCCCTTAAGTAGTTGCAGTCATTGCTCTTGGAATGTGCATGTCCAGAGCTTAGTATGGCTTTGGTGTTTTTAGCTAATAAAGAAATAAAACAATATGGGTTCAATACATGTTTAAAATACAGCATGAGTAGTACAAGTGGCTGAAAATAATGAGAATGATCAGGATTGTTTACCTCTGCTAGAACTTGCTGGATCAGGTGCCTTTAAATAGCATGCTTTGTATTTCTAAAGAGAATTGTCTTTACTTAGTGTGACTGTGAAAGTACTGGAGGAAAAAAAAATTAACCTACCTGTCCAGAAATAATCGTTGTACAGTATGCAAATGCTTAAGTTAGTCAGCTTTCCTTAAATCCAGTTTAAATTTAATATGGAGTCCTTCACAAGCTCGATACTAATTTATCAGCAAGATTGTAATTTTCAAGAATTTTTTTGTTTAGGAGAGTTAAGCTTGTGCTAGTCCAGAACTTCCTTTGCTTGCTTTTACCAGCCAGTACAGACCAAAACCAGATGTAATCTGCAGGTGCTTAGAGTTTAATGCTGCTTTAAAAAAAAATGTTCATGTAAGACATCAGAAGTGTTCAATTTAAAGTTCTGGATTTTTCTGTGCAGTGAGGTAAACTCATGAGACAGTCTTGTAACTTGACAGTGTTTCCCAAGGGTGGTGTCAGGAGCCATGATGGTATTTTTTCCAGTATTTTATAAATCGTTAGATACCAATGAGAGTGTAGCCTATCTGTTTTAAGTCAATTTAATCTCACAAAGCAGTAAGATAAAATATATCTGCTGAGATATTTCTGGTTTTTTAGATTCACTTACATGAATAAGAAAAGAATGATCTCTCATTAGAGAAGTGGAACTTTAGCTAAAAATTAGAACTTTAGTGGAAGGACTGGATTGGCATTGTTTGATTAATACATTATACCATAATATAAGCTAAACAGCAAAATTTCAGGTGAACCTGATTATACTTTTATTAAAGTTTGAGAAATTGTTCCAATTTCTTTGTGAAAGTAAGAGTTAAAAAAATTCAGTAAGTTGTGGTCTCATAAATATTTAAGGTTATGTGTTTAACAAAAAGAAGTAGCTATTACTGCTTTCTGACTAGATTAAGACTGATAAATATGGGAGTTTTTTCTGATTTGGAACAGAAAGGAGTGCCAGGAAGGGTGTAGTGGGGACAAAAATGCAGCTTGTAGTGGTTTGTGTGCAGATTTCAGGTAGTGCTTTCTCAGGTTTCACTGTTAAGTTACAGGTGCTTGAATGATGAAAGATGAAAGTCAGTCTGTCCAGGTTGCTTTGTTATGAAGTCTGTGTAGACTGAAGTGGGCCTGTGAATAGAAAGCATCTAGATTATTTTAAATATAGTTGGAAAAAGCTTTTTCTAGCTTCTGAGCTTACTTAACCAGGAAAAAGGAACTGAAGTGGCATCCAACAGTTCTTTGAAGCCATCGACAACTATTAATTTGTGTTCAGAATACTTCTGAATGTCTTTGTTTAAGCCTCCTTGAAATGCAAGTGATAAGAGGCTCATCTCATAAGTGTTGTTTTATTCCTGAGGATACTAAATAGACAAGTCACTACACAGAAGAGTTACCAACAAAATTTTGCAGTGTCCTGTATTCTGCCCTTGCTAGCAGAATAAATGAATATTCATTAATCTCATTTGCCTTTTGACTGCAGACAAGACAACTGTGTCCTATTCTTTGAACTGCTTTTTGATTTGTTATGTTAGTATATGTATGTATTATTTCATACATAAAAATACTTTCTCTTTGTACTTCTTACCATTGCCTAGGCTTACAGACAGATTTATGATCACTGGGCTCTGAAGTTTGTCTCTTTGTAGCCCACACACAGCAGACTGTGTGTGTCTCAAACTTGCATGTCACACTTATCTTTGACAAAATCTCATCACTCCTCAGAAAGGCTGGGGAAGCTCAGGGATGCTAGTTAGAAGCCTGTGGCACCTAAAACAAGGTGAGATGGACTTTTGAAGAGCAGTGATCAACTTGCAGGATAAATCTACCATTATCTAAAGAAAAAGACAGTGTCAAGTGGTATGGTAGGGGAGAAGCAGTAGCACTGGTGGGCAAGAGTTCCTCATCCAGGATTGCCATGGAACATCTGGGACCAGTGTTGACTCCTCAAAAGACACGTTTTCTTTCTAGCACAGCAGAGTATTAAGCTTGCTTATCTCCTCCAGTGAAATAGATTATGTTGGTTTAACTTCTGCTTGATACAATAGAAAGTAGTTGTCAAAATGCCAAAGTAGTAGATGAACACTGGCAGGCCTGAGTACTGCTGCAGGCTAAATCATCATTAGTGAAATTTTGGTGGTGTTTTTATCAAAGGATGTGGTTCCCTGCACCAGCCTGTCCCCTTTGGGTGATGCATGGGCGGGAGTGTATTGTTGTGCCTTGATGAGCAGTTAACACCTCTGAGTGATGCGTTTTTTGACTCTTGTCCTTAGGGCACACCTTTTCTCTTTTGTTTTTTGTTGTTTTTTTGTTTTCTTTTTTTTTGTTTTGTTTTGTTTTTTGTTTTTTGGGGGTTTTTTTGGTGTTTTGTTTTGTTTTGTTTTTTTGTTTTGTTTTTTTTTTTTTTTTTTTTTTTTTCTTTTTGCATAAAGCTTTTTAGTTTACTGAAATGGAAAGAATGTTAATGTCTGCAGAGAATAATTTGGCTTTAAGAACCTCACTTTAATTTAACACGGGCCTGGAGATCACTGTAGGATAAATGATTTCACCAATATTAGTCTCAAGTAAGGCGTTGGATCTGGGAACTACTTCTTCTTCTGTCACTCCCAAATACATAGTGTGCCTTTGGTCCTTTGGATGTGTAGCATCTAGTAAGGAATACCACTGGCAGGCAGGAAGGGATAGTAGCATGTTATCTTTATTTCTTAGGCTGCTTTCTTCTGTGTTTGCCTCAAAGTGCGTGAGAAAGATAAAAAGCAGAAGGTGCTTGGATGATCATCTGGGCGCCAGAGAAACGTCACAGTCCTTCATATTCTTTGTTGATAGTGGTAAATGGAAGAGTGCTGTCTTATATGACTTCAGGTTCACTGAACTTGTGCCAGTCATGATGTGGGCTCATAATACAGGGAAGAGAAAAGGCAGCCTAACCTATGACTGGGAGCATGTAAGAGAACTGGATTTTCCAGTTTTGGGGAACCACTTCCTACCCCTCTCAAAAACTGCATGTAGGAGAGATAGGGGAAAAAGGCCTTGTGAGAAAATAAGCTTTCCCCTTCTGTTGTTTACTTTGTTGGGAGTAATTCTCCTCTGTTAAATCTCAAAGGATTTACTGAACAGGTAAAGTAGCAGCCTTCATGTCCTGTAAGAAGTGATGGCCAAGTGAATTGATCTGCTCAATCTTACTGTTTTAGCCTTCCCACTGTGCTGCTTGACTGGGATGAGCATCAGGCTTTGATTAAATTCTCAGGGACACAAGTGGCTGCTCTGCCATGTCTGATACTGTAGAACTGTATATTACATAACCAAAAGGCAGCTGTTTAATCCTACTCTCAAGGGAGAAGCATAGCACCTGTGCTGCTTTATATTTTGGGCATAAAGGACCTTATTCTATTTATTTGCTAGTTTTATTGCTATTGTAAAAGTGACAAGAATGTGACCAGTATATACATAATTAATCCTTCTCTGCACTTGATAATTCACTAATTTTTAATATTTATTTTTACTTTTCAGGTTGTCCGTCAGATGATGTGGCTGATGGACCATATTTTTAAGTATACAAACTTTGGCATTGTGTCTCTAATCCATGGAGACTTCTTTATAAGACAGGTAAATGGCAACTCATAATAGTGCTTTGATTTATCCTTGTATTTGGAACATTTTGGTGTTATGGGACTTACTTATCACCTCCTGGTTGGTTTGCAAGATGACATAGCTTTACTGTAAAGTGTATATTTGAGAAGGTCTTTGTTCTGAAGGTACTTTATTTTCCAAGCTATTTTTATTGTTTGCATAGACACAAATGATGATGGAATCCAGTTGTGAAGGGAGCCTATTATGAGAGGGGTGTACAAGCAAAATACATGGGCAGTCCTTTTTATCTCTGCTTCTGAACACACCTCTCATCTTTCTTTAGTAGCCTTGAAGCCATGCAGGGAGTCTGTCTGGTTAGGTCAGTCTTCTGGCTGCAGAGTTTCAAATTAGGAAAGGCAGGACTGTCCATTTTGATGGTGACATAGTAGTGGATCAATTTAAGGTGGTGATAGACCTGTGTAAATAGTAATTAATTGGTTCTTGGAGGTTAATTATTATTTGAGCATTAGGAAAGAATGTCTATTGAGCTCAACATCTGAAATGTTAATGAATGAGACCTTCAGATTATTTCATACAGCTTGGGTAGGGTTTTTTGTTGTTTGGTGGCTGTTGATGAAACTGCACTCTCAAAGTAGAAACTCAGGAGGCCGATGAAAAGCATGAACCTGTTTCCAGTTACATGAATTGCAATATCCATCATACATGTTTCTTTACTCTCCTTATTCCTTTGTCTGGACATAAAATGTGTAGAGAGCCAGAGAGAATTAATGAATTTTCATATTGCAGAGAAGAAGTTAATTTACTCAGAATGAAATAAAGAAATACCTGCTCACAGCAGTACACAGCTGAAGTGAGATTCCCTAACACTGGAGGCATAGTTAGAAAACAAAGGTCTCTAGAAGCACACAGCTGTGCATTGTGAGAGGATGGATGGAAGGGACAGGGTTGGATGCTTTGTAAAATATAAATCTGTTCCAGCAGGTAGAATTTACAATATGCACATTTTGAGGTACACAAGGCTGTCACCGTGTTAGTTATAATTTCTGAATGTGGGGTTGCAATTCCAGTCACAAAACCAAACCATCTCTGAGCTGCAAAAACTAAGGCTTTTCCTCATTTTTGTAAAGTGGCTGACATAGACAGCATCACAGATACAATGATGTCATTGTGAGTCTGAAGATAAGCCAGTTAATGTTTCTAGGCTGTTAGCCTTTTGCTGTGGCAAAATACTTCATATGAGTGAGTAATGGTCCTTTGCCTAACTCTAGTAATATTTGGATGGTTATTGTTCACTGCTCTTTTCTTAACTACTGTGCTATCCTGGAGTCCTGTGGTCTGATAAGAAAGGACTGGCTTAACTGAGGACTTGTATATTCCTTTATAATTGCATTAATATGAGCAGGCAGAGCCTTTTCCTTCCCTCTCATGCTAAGTTGGAAGTAATTGCAATGGGGAGACTTAAATGTAGGAGAAGCACTTTCACAAAACTCCCTTTTAGTAAAATAATGTCTTTCATTCAGCCCCACGTGTTCCCTCTTCCTTCCTCTGATCAAAAAAAAAAAAGCACCTAACCACCAAACTGTGCAATGTTTTTAGCAGTTTTGTTGACATTTCGGAGAATTAAAATCACCTCTGCTGTGGAGAGCTTTAATTTTGCCCTCTTGTGTCTTTTGAGTGATTTGACAAGGTCACTTTGAAATACTCAAAAATGCTAATTAATGTAAAGAGATTCCTCTGAAAATTTGGATAGCTTGGTGCATGCAGAGATGGGAAGAGGAAAGATTGTTCCTGAAGATATTTGTGCAGTAATTAAGGCTGTATCTTACTGTTCTGAAATGAGGAAGTTTTCCTAATGCACCAAAGAGGAGAAGGGAGTGAGTCACTGGAGCAGTGCAGATCTGAGTGCGGCCTGTGTTTGTGCTGTGGTAACCCAGCTGAGGCCTGGTCTACAGACCTCCAGTTGGAACTCCAAGGGGAACATTGCTTTCTATTGTCTCGGGGGCTTATTTTTATCTCTGAAAAGATAGAAACCTTAGAAGTATAATGATTACGTCTGATTTTTATCTCTTCAAAGCAATGATTTTATTTAGATGTTTTATCCTTACAGGGGAGAACACACCGTGACCAGCAGCTTGTGTTACTCAAAGATCATTTAGAAAAATATTACAGGAGCCGCAATCGGAAATGGATTGTTTTATTTCCAGAGGGTGGCTTTCTTAGGAAAAGAAGAGAAACAAGCCAGGCATTTGCCAAGAAAAACAATTTGCCATTTCTTAAGCATGTCACCCTGCCAAGACTTGGGGCAACACAAGTAATCCTGAAAACGCTTGTAGCGCCACAAGAGAATGGAACTCCATCAGGTGGAGATGCTGTGAGAAAAGGTAAAGATCACATCACTTCATGGGTATAAAGCAAATTAAATGTCAAAGATCTGAGTTTAAATAAAACACTGTATAATTGGTCTCTTCAAATATCATATACATTGTATAAATGTTTTCGTAATTAGTTTTAGTTCTGCTAACTTTATTTTTGATATTGAGACAAAAAAACCCACCTTAGTTTTAATTTGATTTAGTTTGTGGTATGGCTGCATGAGTGCTTGGCTTGGCTCACATGGTGGGTGAAGCAAATACTGGAATAGGCACCCAGAGTGAGCAAGAAGGTGATCTACTCCTTTGAGTAAGATTGGTGGTTTGCACTGGTTTGTGATAGCATGGAGCTGTAGTAAAAGTATTTCTGGAATATGCTAGCTATGTTCATATTTTTATTCCAGGCTTTAGAAGTTTCTTTGCATCCACTGCTGTATACTTTATTCCTCTTCTTGAACTATTTTCCACTGAGTTCAGGTTCTTCTGTTCTGTACAGATCTTTGTGTTGCCTGTCCCCATTGTTGCTGGAGCGAGCTGTCACTGATCACTAGATTTGAAGGATTGTTTTGGCTGTCATGTCAGAAAAGTTAGGAGAGAATAAGAATATTCCTGCAGCATTATTGTTCTGGGATGCCTGGGCTATAGGGGAGGGTATAGCTGGGGTATAAATAATGCCTGTAATGGGACCTGGTGCTTTAGTCTCTCAGTTTTTAAAATCAGCTTCTTGGCATGCTCAAGAGTAGGGTTAGATCTTTCTTAAATTCCTTGTGGATTTCTATTACTTATTATAGAAACAGTGGATTGGGGGGTTGTGGTCGTTTCTTATTGATGGGTGGGGCTGGTCTTTCCACAGCCAAATTTTGATAATCATTTAGCATTTTGAAACAAAGATCCTTACTAACGAAGCCACATTTGCAAAAGACTTCGGATTATTTTCTGTCTGAAGTTCAAAACTCAGGGTTAGCGAGAACCCTTGTACAGAAATTGCTTCCAGATTTTCAGTTTTGAAGTTATTCTTGTCAACATAGGAAATAAATTGAGATGATGTTCTTGGAGAAGTGAAGGTAGGATTTAAAATGAGCTGAAAAATCAGGCTGTCGAATGCACCAGAGTGTTTCCTGCCAAGCTACATTCAGAAAAGAAAGGCTGAAGAAAGCTCTTGTTGTCATAAAACATTTTAGGTTTAAAAGAGAGAAACTGAATACCCTGGTCCTTGTTAAAAAATTTGGGTTTTTCTGAGGAGAAAAGTTTGGCCTGTTCCTGTTCTATTTCTTGCTGTCTTAAAAAGGTATGGAGAGTAAGAATTTCCCCAAATTAATTATAAGCTGTCTGGTTCTGGAGGGAGGCCAAAAGTGCTTGTGAAATACCAGTTTTATATTTTCCAATTCTTAGGTTGCTATCAGCTTAGCTGAACATCAAGCTTGGCTTCCTTTTTTTTTCCCCTCTTTCAGTGGCATCATTCAGACTCTAGAGAAATGAGCATTTGATAGTAGTTGACCTAACTGGGTACTAAAATAAAGGAATTCTCTCAGAAATAAAATGGAACCATATTGTCCATCCTACTCAAGGAAAGATAATTGGGCAAAAATAGGAATGAAATGCGTGGGTTTAGCTGTCACTCTTTCATAGTAATGGACTTGAAAATGTACTAGAAAGGATGAAAAAGAAAAGTGAAAGTAAATTTTATATGCTAGGAAAAAGTAGTATTTGGTACATAGTGACACAGAGGTATTTTACATCCTCTCTTAAGCTCACAAAAATGTTTCCAGCATTGTAAAACTTCCCTTCTAGAGATATATGAAATATTAGTTCTTGATTGTGTCTTGTATAAAAGATTCCTCCTCTCATCTGTTGCTTTCTGAATGCTTTTATTGGTCTCTTGCCATGTCAGAAAACGTTTGTTGAGTTGAATGAAATATAGTTGTATAAATTGCTGTGGTTATATTAGAAAGTTAGAAGTCTAACAAAGTTACTGGATATATTTACTTTTAATCTCTTCCATCTTTTCCCTTTTTTAAATCACATTAAAAACCTGTGTCAGTGAAATCAAGCTTCCCTCCTATTCATTGTTAAGCTGTGGGTGCTAGAGCCAGGTGTTGTGCCTAGAGTGATGGTTTTGCCAGTGGCTGGCATGGAGACTGCCTGTAAACCTGTTGTACATTATAAGTCTTCTTCTTTGCTTGGGAAGTGGTTTCTTTATCAGAAGCATCACACTTGAACTTCATGGTTTGCTGGACACATTTTTCATCTTCAGCACTTCTTGTGCTCTATACTGTCTTAACAATGTTCCTGGAGTCCTGGGTTGCCAAATTGTTCAGCTTACTATAATAAGCTTTCTACTCCATCATTTACTATTCTCCCATCTTTTTGTTTCCACCAAGCTTTTTTGATACTCAAGGCAATTCACCTTCCTCTCTCATATGATCTTAGTTCAATCGGTTTATAGATTTAAGAGTTTTCCTCATCAAAAATTATGTCCCCTTCCTGTTGAGTTTCCTTGGTAGCTGTTTTAATGTTGAGTCATCATACACAGTTCTGTTCTTGACTGCTGTAATTTTATTAGTATTTAATTAATTTTAAATGATCCTTGTAGCTTTTGTACCGATGTAAATTTGATACCATCCTACTTTCTCAGCTGGAGAGATGTGTAAATCTGGGTGAAAGAAGAAAAGACAACAAAGGAAACTATAATAATAAAAGATGGGTTGTCCTTAATATACTGTTACCACAGTTTGACACAAACCCAGTCAGACAGAGTTGTTTGATTGTGTCACACCCCAGCTCCTCAGCCCAGCTGCCTTTTGTATGTCACATGTCGCTGAAGCTGTGGCCTTCAAGTTGTAGTTCAAGAATTGGGCTAATTGTAGCTCAGTGCTGCATCATCTGTCTTGCTCTAAGGTCTCTAATCTGATTTATGGCATCTCTTTGGTAGAAGTGGGTTTATGTTGAGAATTGCAAGGTTCAATAACCTCCCCAAAAATACATTAGTCTTAATTATGATCTTAATATCCAATCAATTTAAATTTTCAATTTATTTTTATGCTAGTAATGAACTTTGCACAGTTTAGGAGGTGATTCTTCCTCTGTAAAGTGTCAGGAAGAACAAATGTTCCTGAGCTATACAATTAATACTGTTTGATAATTCTTGTACTTAAAGTGATCAGTTCTTTATGAGGGGCTTTTCCAGGACAAGCAGCCTCTATTTTCTTAATTTTTTCCTCTTAACAGTTTTCTTTGATCTTTAAAAACCCAAGTACCTACCTTCATTGGAGTGAATTTTGACTTATTGCTGGTAAATACTAAATTAAGTTACTGAAATGCTTGTTGCTTTTGCTGCTTTTTGAAACTCTTGTTTAGTTTAACAAAAATAAGCAGTTGTATTCTTAAATTGATAAAAGGATGGGAAAACATAGGAAAGGTAGTGCAATCATTTGATAGCATGACTACTTGTTGAAGTTAAATAATGCAGAGAATGTATGTAAGTGATGTGTGTCCCTGAAAAGAGAGTTTAAGGTACTTCTGATGTCTGATGAAAACCTCCAGATGGGCTAGCACTGCTGCCAGCACCCTCATTCCAGAAGAAAGTTTTAGTGCAGAATAGAAAATGGGCAGTATGAAAACACTTGATGAGCAGGCATCATCACTCTAACCCGGTAGTGACCCAGGTGTGTGTTCACAGGGGTATTTTAACAGCTTTTTGAATTTTTTTAGCACAATACTTAGTCTTTGACATGGTTGCAAATACAGTGTTTCTTCAGTTGATAAGAATTGATTTTGTGAGTTTCAGAACTATCAAAATGTTCTAAATGCCAAAAGCTGACAATTCAAAGGAGTTTGGAGCTATTGTTCTTCAAAGATGCACATTCCAGAGCTTATTTTTGATCAGACTTGTTTTTAAAGTCTGTTTTATTTTACCATGCAGCAATTTTTTTGTCTGATAAGAGGTTACTATGAGCTTAGGTAGAGCCATACCGAAATCTTACCTTACTGTTTTCAAATGCAGCGGAGTACATTCAGTTCTGATGTTGTTTCTCTCAGAGAAATTAAATTTTCACTTCTTCAGGGTTGTAAATTGAACTTCATAATTGATTTTTTTAAAAAATCAAACTTTTTCATTCACTGTTACGTGAGGAATGTGACTTGAATAACGTGTGAGAAAGCTTTTGATTATTGTTTTTTCTTCCCCCTGGAAAAAAGGCTTCTTGTTGTGTTCCAGGTGGTTTGTTGTATCAAAATCTTGGAATGATGAGTAATATGTTCAGTCTGAGAGTTAATCTTCAGAGAAAAAAGTTAATTGTGGGGTCAGTGATCCAGTTGATCACACAAGGACAAGTAGAGAGCGAGGGACAGTTACAAGAATGGATTGCTGTGCAGGGAGAGCCAACAGCCTCCTTGGCTGCATTCAGAGTGGTGCAAGTGTTCAGGAAACCACACCTGAATACTGGTGAATGCTAAAGAATACTTTCTTTTCCAAGTGAAAGCTGCAGTCCTCAGGTCCACACCTGGCTGGTGCATTCTTTCCACTCGGAATCAGTCTGGCAGTGTGACACCATCCAGAGCTCAGCTGGAGGCAAGCTTTCCTGCTGAAATCTATGATTTATTCTTTTTCCTAGTGGCAAACACTGGCAGTCTGCTGGTGAGTTTGAGGAGTTCTGTACATTGTCTGATCTGGTGTTTAGCATCAGTTGACCCCAGGAGATAGCAACCCCGGGGAGGACAAAGAGGGGGAATGAAGAGAAGCTCTGAACCCCCATAAATCTGTGATTGTAGACAGTCAAGTTGTGAAAGGACTTCAGAGGACAGCTGAGTGCCTTGAAGACTCTGATGATGAGTTGCTTCTAAGTAGATAGGGAGCAACTTAATACCACTGAATCCACAGTGAAGAAAATACTTGTGAAGTTTTGCCTCTGCTGATGATTTGGAAAAAACCCCAAAACCCCAAACAAAAACAAGTTAGGAAGCAGTTTAAATTTTAATTCAGATTTTTTTTTTCTAGGCCAGAAAGCTGCTGTTCCATGTGATTGTTCAGTTTTGTCTTAGCACTCATAAGGCAAGTATGTACCATTCACACTAAGATGCCTCACTGCTGTGGGGTTTGGGTGCTGTGGTGTAGGGCAGGTGCCTGTGGGCATGTTCAGAAGGTTTATGTGCTATTGTAGAAGAATCAGTCTGTTAACATTTTCAAGCATATCTTCCACCCGTGCTGGCAAGCAGACTGACACCACAGCAGAAAAAACAGTGCTTGGAGAGATCAGCTTAAGTATGGTCTCTGCAGCAGCTCCTTCTGCTGAAGCCTCTGACAGTGAGGCTGCTCCATCTTTCAGCAAGTACTAGAAATGAAAGATAAGAGTGTCTTTTAATGGTAGGCAGAAAGTTGGAAGAGTTTGGCTGTCAGAAAGGTGTGGCTGAGTTGGCCAAGCCAAGCTGGATGAGAGGAGTTCTTTAGCACAGGTATGTGCAGCTCCCTGATTTCTCAGATACAAATGCCAGACCTGAGATTCATGCCATGTTATAACTAATGCAGCAGTCTTTGGTTTGAGCTCCTGTTAATTGGGTTTATTCTTGGTCAGAGGTCTGTTTACACCCGAAAGCAGCATCCTTGGAGATATTTAGGTACCACTCCTTTGTGTTTTGTGCAGTTATCAGTTTCTTTTCCAGTTTCAGGATCTGTTGGAGCTCCCAGGCTTTAAAATAAATTTGCTTATGAGCACGTTGCAACACAGTATAACCCTCCTCCCTCCCCCAAAAAAATAAATTACAAGACGTATTTCAAAATTAATTTTCCAAAATCCTTGGTGATGTAGGTTTTTTTGGCAGTCAGATATCTTGGATGATTATGTAAGGCTTATTTTAAACCAGAGCATGCACAAATACTGTGATTTGAGAACACGTGGAGGTAGCTGCACTAACACCTGCTTGCTCTAAAAGGAGGTTTGTAGAGGCTGATGTTGCTGTCAGAAATTTTTTTTCCTGACCTCGGGTTTCTGGTGGGCTGTCTGGTTTTTTTCCCTCACCCTGCCCTGAAAAGGGTTGGAGGTGAGTTTGGAGCTTGACTGAAGAATCCAGTGCTGCACCAGCTCTCTCCACAAAAGCAGAAGGTAGGAAATCAGCACAGCAGAGAACTGCAGGAGTCTTCCCTTAATGAAGTGCAAACCATTATCCACTGAAAGAATAGCTTTAAATATAGCTAAATATTGAATAAATTACTTTGAAACACTTTACTGCAAATAATTAGAAAATGTGCCCATATTCATCTGGCACTTTTTCATTGCAATTAATGATCTTTGTTGCTTACTCACTTAGGCAATTTAACTTTGGCAATTTACTTGCCTTTATCCATTCTTGCTTTACATCTGGGAAAATAATAACTTGAATGACTTTGTTTCAAAATCTATTTCTAAATTAATACTTCTGTTGATTTAATATTAATTTCATATTGGCTCTTCTCTGATTCATTGCTACTTTTAAAATGAAGTACTCTGTAGTTAGTGCTTTTCTTAAGAGAGACTTGACAAGCACTCTGTCATGATGCTGGCAAGCCTGCAGGCTCCAGTTCTCATTTCATGTGTTTATCAGGGCTCTAAATACTGTGTTTCCAGATGGCAACATTGAATGTTTCAGCTTGACCTATGCAGCTTGCCCTGGGTCAAGTTCTGGAATAGCATGTTGCATGCTGCTAAGAACTCATAATCTAAATTTTAGGAAATGCTGTCCAGCCCTGTTTGAGTAGTGCATTTGTAATGAAGCAGTACAACTCCACTGATGAGCAGACATCACGAAAACAGTCTGCTTGTTAAAATAATTGATAGATACATGTGATAGCATTGGTGTAATTTTCTTTTCACACTTAATTAAATGAAATGCAAATTAAATGAAATTAAATGCAGGTAGAAACTCGCAAGCCAGTCCTTGCATGTGCATTCTAGCTGGAGTCAGTAACTGTGGCTTTCAGGGTGCTGCTCAGACAGAGTGCTGCAGATTTCTTCAGGTGTGTGGTAGACCTGTGCAATTTAAGTGGCCGCTCTGGGCAAGGCCACACATCTAGCCCAACATCTTGTCCATGACTCCAGGTGGATTACAGAGTGAGAACACAGCAAACAAGCATCATACTTCTCCCACATATTCTCCAAGCTTCTGACACTTTCCTATGTGGTGGGTTTCCCAAACCAGGTGGGGATTTCTGCCTGGTTAGTTAACCCTCCATGTACTTACTCAGTTCTCTCATGATCCTAGTTCCTGGCATCCTTGACACCCTTTAGCAAGAGATTCCCCAAATTTTTCTTTGCGCCCCTCTGCACAGAGAATCATTTTTCTGTTTACTATGAAAACTTTTCCTCTTGGCTGAATTTTGAGTGTCTGTTCTTGAATTGGGAAGGATGGTGAACAGTCAATCCCCGTACATGTTCTTGGTGCTGACAATGTTCTTGTCAACCTCTGTTATGTTTCTTTTGTAGCTTTCTCAACTGCAGGCTTGAAGAATATTGTGCTTTGTTCTAAAAGCTAATAGTTCTTACCTGCTCTTGACCATGGGTGTCTGTTTCTGATAGTCAGCTCTTTAAATCCTTAGAGATACTGCCTGATGTGGTGTGTGCGTGTTGTACTGGAGTGTCAAGCAGTAAGTGAGCATTACTCTGCTGGCCTGGGCATAATGTGACCTCAAACACAAGACAGCTCCAGAACAGAGAGAAAATTCACAGGCTAAATTCAAAGTGCCATCTTGGCAATGTGACCTTCCTTCTTGGTTTGCTCTGCAGATCTGCTGCTCCCCCTCTTAGCAAACCTGTGAATTGAATACATGCCAGAGAGGGGTCATGGCTGGGTTGATTTACGACCTGCACTGTTGCTGGTTGCAACCTATATTCAGATTTTATAGAGTCATGGAATATTCTGAGTTGGAGGGGACCCACAAGTTTGATTCTCTTTACTCATCTTAATAGCAAATATTTTCACCTCCTTTGATCCTTTTTTCAGTTTCTAAGTGAGCTGAGCAGCATATGAACATGTACTGGTGTTAGCCTCTCCTGGAACCTTGTGGGTGCAGTGTCTTCCCCACTGTGAAAACTGGTCAGCTTCTGTTCCTTTCTTACCCTCAGTACACCCTGAAAGTGATGCTTTTCCTCTTCATCTTGCAACTCACATTTTTAAGAACCTTTGAGGGATCTACATGGTTGCTGCTCCTTCAGTGATCTTTTAGAAAGGCCCAGGTGCAAATGTGCTTGAAGTGCAGACCAAGAAGCTTGGATGTTTATTTTGGGATTTTGCATTTTGGTGAATGGGGGGAAGCACCTGACCTTGGGGCCAAGATGTCCTTTGACTGTACTCAAACCTTGTGGGTGAACTTGTTCTATTCTGTGTACCACGGTATCTAAGAACAGCAGAAATAACCATTAAATAAAATCTAGGTCCAGCTGAAGTTTGTAAGAGTGTTTCTATGCTCTGTAATGAAATCTGGATTTTATTTTTGATGGTCTTATTTCTGCATCATACCTCATGAAGTAATATAAAATTGCATAACTCTCAAATAAGTGACATGGAATATTCTTTTTGTTCCTAGAGAGCAAATCCAAAGGCCTCCAGTGGGTGATAGATACAACCATTGCATATCCCAAAGCTGAACCTATAGACATCCAAACCTGGATTCTTGGCTACCGACAACCAACAGTGACACATGTACATTACAGGTAGGAAATAAACCTACTCCTCCTACACTGAGCTCAAGTATTCACAAATCAGTTGTGTCATTTCAGGATAAGGGAAATCAGTAGCAGTGGGAGTGGGTTTTTCGTGTCTCACACAGGTGGGCAACTCGTATTATTTAAACACAATACATCTTTTTTTAAAAAGTTCTGTGACTGTTTTGTATCTTAGGACAAACATTTAAGTTTTGGACTAATGTCCTGTGATTGAGTAGAGTTGTGGGGAATATATCTGAAGGCTGGGTCATCTTTTTCACTTTAGTGTTAACTTATCTTGAATTTTTTAAATTTTGTTTTTTAATAATGACAACTAATTAAAAATCACTGTTGTCAAATAAACAGATTTCCTAATAAAATATTATATTTAACTTTCTGACAAAGAAATGCCAGCTTTTTCACTCAAAGAATACTTTTAAGTAGTTGAGCAAAGCAACTGGAAAAAGCTGCAACTCTCGTGGAGAGCTGGGATGGGAGACTATTAAAACTTTTCTCCTCAGCAGTTCTTTGTGTCAAGACCTAAACTGATGGGGAGAAGTTGAATTTGGCTTTTAGTTTACAGTGAATTGCAAGTTACTCCAGGAGTATTTTAGCACTTTTCCTATACTAAGTAAGTTGTTGCATTTTATCCCAAAACCACATTATTTTGTCTTACTCCCACTTGGTGATTTAGAGAGCTTTTTTTTTACAGAAAGCTTTCAAGTATTCTTGTGTGGATCCCCTGGGTGGCAGTTTAAGTGGGAATGACCTTCTCCATCATCACTGCTGTGGCAGTGTTGTGTGATGCAGAGTACAGGCTGCTCGCTGGAGCTCCCTTCCACAGCCGTGTTTAAATCTGTCCTTACTTTTTATAGAAAGCTGCCTTCCAGGTTTCCCTGAAGGTGAACATACTCATACCCCAATTTATATAAGATAGCATTATATCTGTTGTGCTTTATTCAGGTCACCTTAGTACTCTCTCAGATCTCTGGGACAATTGCAAGTTGAATGTATCTAGAATTCTTCTGAAAAGTATTTCCAAAAATACTTTCTTTGAAAAAATAGTAAGTTAACAAAAGTTGAATTAATTTCCTGCTTCTAAATGTATATTCAGACCTATTTTTGATCACAAGCATAAATATGATGCAACCTTTTTTGAACTTGAGTGTTTAAAGTTCTTGCAGTACTGAAATTCTAAGACAAATATAAATTATTTCTTTTTGGTGTAAGTTTGTTATTTTCTTCCAGAGGGTCTAAGTCACTGGGTTAGACAGGGGCAAGCCTCTCTGTTGGACTACTTTATGTGTGTTTTTAATAACCTCTGTTTGTGATAGCTGACCCTGTAAAAGCAGTTGATGTGTGTCCCAAATGGAAAGTCATGCAGTATCTCTCCCCAGCTGAGCACAAGGTGTGATGGCTCTGAAATGAGACCAGAGTGCCTTGGGTTTGGCTGGAGCTTGTTCTGTCTTCCAGTCCTGGTAGTTCTTGAGGCACATGGCCCCTGCACTGTGAGGTGGGTGCAGGTTGGCACGTGGATGTCCTCTGAATTCTCTTTAAATGTGCATCAAGTCTGTCTGCATTGGTGTTATACTTTCCTGCATTTAATGCAATAACGTCTTGCTCATTTTTTGTAATTTGGAATGTCTTGGGAGATAACATTTGAAATAAATGTTAAGGGTAATTTTGAAATGACTGGGAAGACAGCCACAATAGTTCCTCATGTAGTTTCTTTTAACTGATTCATAGGCAGGGGAAAAAAGCACTCCTTTGGAAAAAGTGAAGAATAGTTTTGTCCAGATGTCATCTGTGCTGTATGAAAGAAGAATCAGGATTTAAACATGCTTATTCCTTTTTAGAGTAGTCCAGAGCAAGGTATTGATGTATGACAGCAGTGGGGGGAAAAAGGAACATTTTTTGTGCCACTCAAACTGGAGCAGAAGAGACTGCAGAGCTGCTTTTGTTCTGGTGGCTCAGTCAGTCCCTTCTGCTGTGCCCCTGGATCACCACCTGTCTCTTTCTGCCTTACAGATTTTAAAATCTGGTCATTGCCTTTTCTCATAGCCTGGGCCTTTGCTGCAGCATTATTTCTTTTTCATCCTGCCCAGGGAGCAACAGAAGATAGCACAGCAAGGAACCTTATGTTATATTTTTTAGGTGCTTTTCTAGCTGGAAAGGCTTGGTTTAATCCAGTAATTTTTTTTTTTTTTTTTTTTTTTTTTTTTTTTTTAAAGCTCAATTTTGATAATGAATTGAACCTTGCTTTTTGAACTTCAATTTTCAGTACAATTGCACATGGCACAATTTTCAGAAGTTCATAATTAGGCTAAGCTGTGGCCTGATTTTCCTCAGAATATCAAAAGAAACCTCCCTAGAAAAAAGAACAATTACCATGTTTGGATCTAAAAACACAAGGTGTGAAAAGTTTACCTGTCTATTGAATAGCTTTTTGACCCTGACTTCTCTCATAACGTATTGGAAAGTGCTGCAAAACTCAGTTTGCTATCTAAAACATAATACTCAAGGAAAATATCTTACGAATTTCCTCCAGGCCAAATGGCACTGGGATTTTTGTGGGAGATGTCAATCCATCTGAAGGAAAGCATGTCAAACCAGAGACATCACTATAAGACCTGCCTTGTAATGAGTCTGTTGGAAAGGTTTGTTTGCTCTTCTGAAGTAGTTTGGGTTTATGCTTGGGTCATTGTGTGGTGTGTGTTGCCTGTAAATCCAGACTTGCTACAATTCCCCTCAGCAGAAAGAAGCTCAGTGGTTTGGTGTGCATGTAGCAAGGCCACGGACTGGCTGCCGTTCTCAGCTCCCACCATTTCTGTGCCATGAGTTGAGTTTGGGGTTTATTTCTTTTCTTTTCACTTCAGGCACTTGTTTAGTCTGATTGGCTTGGTTTCTTAGCTGAACACCAAGTTTCTCCAGCAGTAATTTCTTGAGTGCTGCAGTTCTGTTGGCAAAACCTGAGGCTTGCAAATATAAAACACCTTGACCATGAAGCTGGCTTGATGCTTAGCGTCCCCTCAGTCAGGGGTGGTGTGAGGCTGGGTTTTTTGCCTTGGCTTCCTTGCAGGGTGATGCCCTTGGATGCTCACATGCCACTTTTGGGCTGTGTGACAGTAGCTGTGTGCAGCAGAGCAGCCCTGACGTCAGAGCCAGCGTGAGTCAGCTCTGACGCAGGGGTGGCCGTGCATGAAGTGCCACGCAGGCTGCTCCCAGCTCTGTCACCTTTTATCACAGCTTTTGTGCTGTGTCTCTGCTGAAACAAGCTTTCAGCTGCTGAGGAAGTGCTGGTTTTGTGTCTGCATTGATACAGATTTATTGAAATAAGCCAGGCTCCAAGCTATAAATAAGATGAAATGCATTGTGGTTGCTGAATGAATGTTGCGGAAGGGCATCCCGTTTGACAGTGTATTTTAATGCACTTTTTTATGCCAGTAACTTACTTTTGGTCATGCCTGACATCTACAGCCTCCACTGTCCTGGATTTATTTAGAGCCATTGAAAAAGCAAATATCATGACTTATATGGAGTAGCAAGTAATACAGAACTTCAGTTCAGGGTAGGAGAAGTGATAAAAGGCAGCTAGTACTTGAAGTGGTAGCTGTGAATTTCAGAATTGAAATACAGAATCAGAGGTTGTTTCTCCAGTAAGAACAACTTAAAAGAGATAAATGTTTCTAAATATGCCATATTTTTGAAAATTCTTTGGTGTCTTCTGAGAAACAGCCTATCAGTACCTAATTCTCCACAATTCTCGCATATGCGAGTATGTCTTTGGCAGTTAGATCTCCTAGTTTTTAAAATCCTTTCTTTTCTCTTGGGCTGTCGTTTATTCTAATATAATCTGGTCTGGGACATGGACACAAATCTGTGTAACAGTTTAAGAGGTGGCTGTCCCTCAGTCAGGTACCTAGAGTGTCCCTGCAGCTGCTGCCGCCTCGCAACTGCCAGTAGGCACCTCCAGCTGCAAGGTGATGCTTCATTACTGGAAAAAGATTCTTTGCAGATTCCCATCGAAATGTGTCTTTATTTCCACTACCACTTTTCACTTCCCAGAGTGCAGCCTATGCTGCCACTGCTTTTAGCCCCTTCTCCACTTTTCCTGGGGACAGAAAATCAGCTGTTCTTGTGATGAGAAGCAAAAAAAGGTATTTCTATTCTGCTTAAATTTTCTGGTCAAGTTCTTATCCAGTCATGTTAAATTTCTTGTTTGCCACACCAGGAATAAAAATGCTCTTACTTTAGTGAATGTGAGGTTAGCTTTGCCCAAAAGTAGAAAGATCCAAGTGCCCAGAGACTCCAGGAGCTTCAGATGTTACATGTTGACCTTATTCATTGCTTTGGCAGTTCTGTGCAATGATATTTTATTCCCCTGAGGAAATGAGCAAATTGTTTGCTTCTAATGGAGCCTGCATACCCAAAGGTGGGGTAGAGCCAGGGTGGTGCTCATGCCTGACCACATGGACACCTGTTTATATATCTCATTGAAAGTAAGAAACTTTTTTTGGCATCTTTTAACCCTGGACCTGGCAGATGCTAGCATCCAGTGGTTGGGGATGAGCCTGCTCCCATCAGAGCAGTGGCTCTCTGCTGTTGTTTTGGCTTGCCTGTGGGGGGGGGTTTGTAACAGTAGACTTGCTCACTCCCCTTCCTGAACCCAGGTCTCCTTCAAGAGAGTGTTCTTGTAAAACACAGATGACAGCTGAGCCATCTGATGGGCAGAGAACCATGGCATTAGCAGTATGTTTAGTTTAAATATAGGGGGGTTTAGCTTTGCTTTATTGAGTACAGAAAGGGCTTCTTTCCAGAGTTTGAGGATTTCTTTTTTAAATATTTAATCTCTAATTAAGATCAGTCATTAGTAAGAATGTTCTGCTGGTAAAAATAACTCTGGATAATCTAAAAATACATTTGAAAATGCTTCTAAATACACTAGCACTTACCATTGCTGAGTTGTGGCAGCCAGTGTAGCCACACTGGCTAACTGGAAAACCAGTTGTTTTTCAGTCTGTTAATATTTGTTCAGTCTGGGTGTAGCAGTGGCTGCTTCTCAGACTTCAAAGCAGCAGAGTTTATCTCCAGAGATTCAAGCGTTCTGGCAGCATTATTGATCCACACAAGAGCCTGGATGGATTCAAGCAGGGAAGTGGTGTGCAGTGGTTCCATTAGTCTCTCACAGTGCTGGTATCACCTGTGCTACTTCACTGCTCCATTAAAGTGCAAGCTCAAAAATTGTTTTTAACAGGTATCTTGCAAGATCCTGTGATGTTTCCAGATTAGGAGGAATGTTCTTGACAAAACAGAGTTGTTACCCATTAGGTCAGGGAGAAGTGAAGGCAGAGGTGAAGAATATCTTACAGTCTGCAGTGGAGAGTGCATGTGAAGCCAGGTAGACCTACACTTCGGCCTGAGGCAACACACGTTCTCTTAGTTGTGAACCCTCCTAAAACCTGTGTAAGCAAGCATCTGTCCTTCGAAAATACTCTGTGAAACACAATATTCAGTTGCTGAGCCTTTTATCTCTTCACAGCAGATTGGCAGAAGAGAGTAAAAATAGTGCTTGGCAGCCCATTTGTGTTTGGGGACACAGTGTAAGGCTTTCTTAGTGTCCTACCCTCAACAAAATGGTCCTTGCTCTGTGGGTGTGTTTCTTACTTGCTGCTACGTGGTTTAATTTTAACCTGCCATACAGCATCTGGGCTTCAAGATAAAATAGTTCTTTATTGTTTGTCTTTGTTCCTAATATGCAGACTGAAAACCTGAGCTGATTACTGAAGCACCATTTCGTAACATTTGTCTTCGGCCAAAGACTTTCCTTCAAACTCTGTTTTATCTGAGATCACAGTTGCTAATTTCTGGTTACCAAGACTGGCTGTACTGGAGCATAGAGAGCTCCACAGTGCGAGGAGGATGTAGGTAGAGTTACTTCAAAGGCTACAGAGATAGCCGAGTTCACGCTGATACCATAGTGTTTAAATAAAGTCGTTCATCTCCTTATATTGAAGTTGTCTCTGTATGCCAAAGGCACTGTGATTTGTAATTCACTCCTTAGAGCAATGCTTTGCTGCTTGACTACCCCACTTCCAGCTTATTTTTCCATGCATCAGACTGAAAGGAGGAAGGACAAATGATGAATGAACAACGCTGGCAAAGATGTTAAAAACCATAATGGCAACAAAAGCATTCTTCAGAAGTGCCTTATTTTCTTATTCTGACGTTCCCAGATGATTGTGATGTTACTTCCAATTCTTTGCAGTATGATCAGTTAAGAAAGACTGTGTTGAAAATTAAATGAAAACTCACTAATGAAAATAGAAGCATGGTGTAAATGAGAGGCTAAGTAGGAGCTCACCTGGAAAGAGGAACCTAAAGTAGAGGCTTTGCATTTCAGAGTGTGAGTTTTTCAGGTTAGCCTGATTGACAAATTTCTTCTGCATTGGCCTGCCAGTACAACACAGTGGATGTTTAAGTTCTTGTATATATCAAAAGGCACTGATGGTCTGCTGAGGAGGTTTCACAGTTACTGTAAGATTGGAAATTCTATTTTGAAATAATCCAGTGAGGTATGGTGGGTTATTTGGGAGTTTCAGGGTGTGTGTGCCACAGTGAATTCTGCTCTAGGTGTCTGTTTTTCTAAGCCACCTAATATTCAGCATAGAAGTACCAAGACACTAGCAATTTTCCCATTGGTGTTTTTAAAACAGAGCAGCAATATTTGAGTACAGGGTCAGTTTTCAGTGTAAAATGTGCCTTGTAAATTTCAGAGAAAGCTGCCAGCATCCTTTGAAAAGCACAGAGGGTTTGTTTTCTGGGATGTGGAAGAGCGATTGGTACTTAGTGATGTCATTATGTGGCTTCTGCCTGCTGAATTGTTTCTTCAAAGCTGTGAATTAACTTTCTCATTTTTTAATTTATTTCATTCCACTTGGTTTGTATTCTTTTTAAGGAATAGTAATGTAGTGTGGTGATATTCTATTAAAAAAAGAGCAAACCAGTGCCTTAATGTTTTTTATCAAAAGCTGTAGTACAGCATTTGTGGGAGACTGATGCCAGTGTCTTCTGTGTGGTACTGGATGGCAGCCTGGAGTTTCCCACTCTTGTATCCTTAATGCCTCTGATCTGGGAGTTGGAGAGAGTTCAAATCATGCAGTTAGATTTATACAAGAGTCTTGTTCTCTCTGTTTTGTGGTGGGCTGGAGCAGAAGAGTTTTGTTCTCCACCTGCAGAATACATTTTCTAGGCTTAATTTGTGTTTGTTTCTTTGATAGGATTTTTCCAGTGAAAGATGTACCTGCAGAGCCTGAAGCTCTCACGAATTGGCTGTACCAACGATTCATTGAAAAGGAGGACCTCTTGACACATTTCTATGAAACAGGTAGGGTGATACTTAGCAAAGAGAACCATGCTTTGCTAATGACTTCGTTTACAATGATCTCAAAATGGTTTAGGAATGTGTAAGCATCCTTCACATGCGTACAGGAGATACAATTATTGCTATTATTACTGCTTTTTGTGTGGTAAAAAGTAATGATTAAGGAATTATCCAGGAAAGGTAAATTACCTGGGCAACATTAGAAGTAGGGTAGCGTTTGGAAGCTGTCAAAAAAGTAATACGCAGTTGAGTTGTGAAATGTGCTGCTATGGGATTTCATGGCAAAGATCCATGAGTGAAAGTATGATTGGAAGGACCTGTGAGAATTACATGGCACACATTCTCTTGAGCTGTGATCTGCAGCCCCGTGCATCGCAGTTGTTAATGGGAGGTGTTCAGTGTCTCAAATCAGCTGAGTTTAGTATCCCTGGGTGACTGTGTTAAATGATGCTTCTTCTGTGAGATGATTTATGGCAAAGCCTGCTTTAATTTACTTTTGAGTACTTAATTTATCAATCCAAGCGCTTAAAGAGATTAATAGAATTCTTAATTAACAACCCAGAGTTGTATTTTGTTTTATGAAATGTTGCTATCACTCAGCCACCATTGATGGCAGAGTTCAGACTCTGCTATATAAATCACATCCAAATGCATATATTGGACTTTATTAGACAAATAACTTTGTGAATATCTTTTAAAATACAAGTGTAGCAAATAGATTGTAAAGAATTCTTGGTTTTGTGACATTATTTTATGCTATTGATATAAGTCATACCCAGAAAATCTAACTAGTCCAGAATTTCTGAGAGTATAATTAATATAATCAGATTTATTCATTAAAATGCATTTCCAAAATAGCATAATTGGTAATAATTTGCCAGTGCAATCAGTATGAATTAATAAAGACATGTTTTAAATGTAAATGCTGTGACATAGGACCTTATTAGGCATAAATTAGTATAATTTAAAGTTACTGCCATTTATACTTTTTGAGAACTTGCTTGCATTGCTTTAGTTGGCCTACTGAAAACTGGCTGCTACAGTTTTTGGAAACCCCTTGGAAAGGCCCTGAGGTTGACTCTGAGGGGAGTCCCTGGGGCTGCTCAAGAGCCAGCTTTGTACTCACCTGGCACATGCTCACAAGAGGCTGTGGTTTTAAGACTTGGGACTATTTCTGTTCCTATTAATCATTATTATGTTATCATTATCATAATTATATTATTTTACAATACACACTGCTTAGGAACTTCTCTCTCTTAATAAAGCTTACCTCAAAAAGCTGTAGTAACATTTAATGCTCCATGAAACTTCAAATGGTTGCATTGACTAAGCCAAGAATACATTTCTTGGCTTATTTTTATTTGGGAAGAGAAAGAAACAAAGCCCAGTGCACCTTTCTCCATTTTGCTGTATTCTTAAGTGTCAAGAACTTAAATCACCTGGGGAAAACCTGTAATATTAGACCTCTGGAAATCCAAACCAAAAGAAAAATATGCCTAAAATTTGACATGAGATGATTATAGGTAAAAATTGATTCAGCCAATTAGCTTAAAAATAAAAATTAAATATATTCGGGACCAGTGTACAGTCCCGACTGCCAACAGTCACAAAGGAGAGCTGACCCCAGGATTGGAGCAGGTGAACGATGATCCAGCCTCTGTCGCACCGAATCCCCCTGGTCACCCCCGAGGCCTGGCAGAGTTTGATTTTTATACTCTTTTTCCTGCCCGCAGTGTAGTCCCTTTGTCCCCTCCTGGAGTCCTTCATATTCATGCAGTGTCTATTCTCTGTCCTGTGCCGGACAAAGCCTCGTCCGGGAATTGCTGTGTATCTGTCTCCAGTTCCCAGAATCCTTCATTCAGATGTATGTCCTTGATGATCCTGTCTATCTGAGGTGGACATCTACATGGGCCATCATCGCTGGGCGTTTCCTTGTTCATGCCATCGGGGAGTGCCCATCTCCCGTGCGGGCTAGGTTTTCTTTGTATGTTAATGATGCACCTCCTCCTTGGCTGCGAGCTGTCCTGTGTGGCAATCTCCTTCTCCCCTTTGCAGTGTGATCTTAAGGCTTCATTTTATATTACATTAATAATCTTACATGTCCAGCACGAATTACCACCTTATTCATAACAAAATTAATCCCATAATTTTTTACAGGTGCATTTTACACATTTCATTTATAAAATTAGAACCATTTCAAGTTAATAGCTGTAGGTAACAGACTCCTGTTTTAGGCAGTTAGTGGAAAAGTTGTATTGGCAAGTTCTTGATTTCTCTGAACTCTTCAGCAAGATAACCTTGAAGCCTGCAGTAACACAAGTGAGATCACATTTAGCAGGACAAAAACACTTGGGGACTAATTAAGGAAAAAACCCCAACAATAAACTAGGAGTAGTTGGAAGAGTGATGGTGTACTGAAGTCATTGTGCTCCTGATTCCCTGTGCTCAGAAGCCAAGTGGTGTGAGATAATGAAAAAAAGTACGGAATGGCTTCCCTAATGCTATGGAAACATTCTTTGTTGTACCAGATTGAAAACCTCATCTGGAAATCCTGCATACAGTCCATTATCTCTGTCAAGGAATACAAATTGAACTGAGAAGAGGGACAGATAATCAGAGCTGAGATTAAGGGAAGGTTAGTTTCTGTGAAGAACAACTAAAAGCACTTGGCTTGTCTCAGCTGGGAATGGGAAGGGTCAAAGCTGGCTTGGAAGGGAGAGAGGGAGGAGACAGCTCTCTGTACCGACCAGGGAAAAAGAAAAGGTATTTAAACCAGAGGTCAGTGTTGGTACAGAAAAACAAATGGGCCATGGAAGAACAAATCTAGCCTAGAGTGGACAGAAAGAAGCTTAGCTGTGAGTTACAGGGGAATAATGAGGTGGCAAATCTGCCCAAGTGTGAAATACCTGTCAGGGAGAGGTGGATGGAGCTCATCAAGGATGTTTTTAGGCTTTTTCCTTGTTTACTTTTTTTTTAATTAAGAGCATTCATGCAGGAAGAAAAGCTTTGTCTCAAATGCTTGATTGCAGTTCCTCCAGTGATTGCAAATGTGAAGCACAGAGATAAGATGCTGATGGTATCTAATTGCCCAAATTGTGTGGTTCACAGGATTAAAATTTGACATTGCTGCATCTGTACTCTTTGAATCTTTAATTTCATTTTCTTCGGAAAGAAGTTGAGACTCCATAATGCTGCAGCAAGTACATCTTCTTCTCTGGTGTATTCAAAGTTTTATATCCCCTGTTCAGGATTAACAGCAGTAAAAGAGCTTTGTGTAATCGAGTCTTTGTGCATCTCAGTACAGTGTAACACAGATGATTTAATATGCTGATGTAAATATATGCAAATAGTTTGCTTATGATCATTAAGCTCTGATGTATTCAGGCACATTTAATTTAGTGTTGCAAGTCAGAAAAAGCCAAAGTATGGAAAAACCAAATTTTATTGTCAGATGAATCTCTTCCAGTCTTTCCCATCTAAGCAAGGATTCAGTAAAGAATTTCTGGAAAGCTCTGTGGCAAATTATAATGTTTCCTTAGTCAGTATGACTGAGTGTTCCAACAGTACACTCAGAGGAAACTGTTCTTTAAAGAAGGGGTGTTGTGTGTGTATTTACATTTTCAAGAGGAACCTCAAGAACATATGTGTGTTGCTTCTTCACAGTATACAATATCACCACCAAACAGCTGCAGAAGTTAGTATGGTATCCATTCAGTTCGATCATGGAGATACCAATAAAACTTGAAAAATCACACAAAACTTAGTTGACAGTGTATCTCTCTGCAAAGGTTGAGTGCAGTGAAAGCAGCTTCTAAGGGGTGCTTTCAGGTTCATGCTTAAAGTTTATAATTAAATCAAAATTGTTCTTATTAATTAAGGGGTTGTGTTTTGGTTTGGGGTTTTTTATTTTCTTGAAGGCTTCTGGAGATCTTTCATAATTTTGACAGCATTAGAGCATAGAGCAGTACCCAATTAATTGTGTGTGGATACCATTGCTGGGACAAGCAGTAAAGAAGCAATAAAGTGGTGCATTAAGGCTGTCATCCCTGTGCAAAGCATTAAATGTGTTTTCTTTTCTCTTGCAGGAGCTTTTCCGCCACCCCAGGGTCAGACAAAAGCGATTTCTCGGGAGATGACCCTCAGTAACCTGTGGCTGGTTGCCATACAATCATTTGCATTTTTGTCAGGAGGGATGTGGTACTGCCTCTTTCAGTATTTGTACCATTGCCTATTTTAAAAGTGGAATGGGACCTGAGGACACAATGGGAATCCAGGCTCTTGCAAATGAGTATCATGTTTTATGTGCAAATGTGAATATTCAAGAGTAAAGGAAAATACTGGATGGACTTTTACCTCTCTTTGGGGGAATTTTAAATTCCACTAAAAGTGAAGATCAGTAACATAGTGACCTGATGATATATTATTTTAAGAATTGTCTGTATTTTTAAAAATGTATACTCTCACCCACACTTAAGCAAATTCAGCATTTGGACAAAAGGTGCAATCGTACAACCACCGTAGAAGAATGTCTGTGACAAGAAAGCTTTGTCACCACAAGTATTTCTTGGCATTGTAGTTAGAGCTCAGAAAATTCAGCAACTTGTCTCTTCAGTAGTGTGTACAGCATTGGTGTGGTAGAGATTCCTCATTTGCACAACGTGTACTTTATTGCAGCTCATTGTGCTGGAGTCAGAGATCCTCAGCAGAGCTGGTGGAGGTGTCTTTGTGGCTACGCAGTCAGCAGTTGTTGTAGCAGACACATTGATCTAAACCCAACACCCAAGTAAGATCTGGTGTCAGGTCTGTCCTCTGAGGCACTGGTCCTCAAACAAGCATTGCAGCATCACAGTGTGATTAAAAGCTGTCCACGTGGGATGAATCAGCCCATCCCTTCTGTGGTCTTGCCATCAGCTCTCCAAGTTCCATGTGCTACCAGTGTCTCGTGTTAAAAGGAAACTTGGAAAATACAAAGTCACTCGGTTAAATTCCCTTTTTGTTCAGAATGCAGCTAAACCCTCATCATCAGTTTTGAAAATGCACTTTCAAAGGTGAGAAGTCAGTGAAGGAAAGACATAAAACTTAGGGAACAGAGGGAAGCTTTGTTTGTTATGCGTTGTAAGGCAGAGCAATTCTAGCTGTTTCTGAAGGTCTGCTGGTGCTGCTGGTGATTTTTAGCCACCTTTGTATTTTGTATACTGCAGTCCAACCAAGGTGACCTTGGAGTGGTTTATAGAGGCCTTTTTCTCCCTGCTAGTTGCAACAGTGCTAAATATACTTGTGGGAGAGTTTAAATAATTAAATGCCAACCATCTTAATGTTTTGCTAAGAAGTAATAGAAGAAAAACTAGTTTCATAAAAAGAAAAAATAGGTATAATTGCTATCATAAATCTGTAGGAAGATACTACTGAAAAAATAAGTATGGTAAATATTCTGAATAACTACATGAAGGGCAGTATTAATTAGCTCACCACTAAAATCTTACTGCTAAATTCTTACTAGAATAAGGATGGTTTGAACTGAAGGGCAGATGGGAACAGAAGACACTTTCAGATGTGTAGTGCAGGATCCCTTTGAAAGGACGTCTGTGATGTACAGCCTTACTTCTGGCAGGTCTGGTTGGCATTGTGTTTATGTGATTATGCACAGATTTGCGAGAACAGTTCCTAAAATAAAACTAATCTCTCTAAATACAGGCAGGGTAGCCAGAACTTCAGATGTTGGCATACTGCCTTCTACAGAGTAATTTTGTTGAGAACAAAGTAAGCCCTCAGTGGTTTTGGCTCTGAGCTAGCAATATTGATTCCCCTTCTGTCTCCCTCTGCTGCTACATGAATCACAGGAGGTGGTGTGCAGAATACAAAACCTTGCCAGTGTTCCCGTTGGGGGGGGGGGCGGTGCAAAGAGCATACCAAAACACCAGGCAGTGCCAATTTCCCTGGCTTTGTGGAAAAATACTTTGTCAAATATGCCATCCCTGCCCCTCCTCATGCAGCAGTGGTTGCCCAGTGGGGATGGATGCAAGGTGACACCACAGTAAGGTCCCCTGAAGTGAGTGTTCCCTCCCTGACTCCACAGGAGGCTGGAGGCAAAGTACAGTGGTTGCCAATATCTTCATATTTGAGGCAAGATGCTGTTTATAAATACCATCTCTGCACCTGAATTCTGGTGTAACCATTAAAATGAGGTAGATATGCTATGATAGGGAGGGAGTCCGTGGAGTATTTGTTGTTTCATGTTGTTCTTGCTAAAGTTCAGCTGATGGAATGAATGTATTTAATCTGCGTTTGACAAGGGGTGTTGGGGCAGCCCAGCACTGTTATGAGTAAGTGGTTATTTCTGTTGCCCATCGGACTGACTCTTTTAACTCCAAAAGGCAGGTGGCAAGCTACTCACTTGCTGTCCTCCCCCATGTAGTTTGATCAGAATCACAGGGATGCCCAGAGTACAGCTCATTTTATTTTGAGCTAGGACAGACTGGACTGATGCAAAAAGGGAACTTTATATAAGCAGAAAGCACAGCAGTTACTCACATCAGAAGATTGTTCCTTATAGACCTTTTGAACTCCATGTAAGAGCATCTTGTTTTGTCAAATGCAGTATTTTTTCCAGTGGGTTGCAGTCAATAACAAGTGTTCACGTGCTGCCTCAAGAAATTAGCACTGCACAGTAATGTTTCAGACAAGCATTTGATTGATCTGGTCCTGTTCATTTTCACTTTGTTCCTCTGTAGTTCTTACTCTTACAAGACATTTGTTTCCAGGCACTGATTGTTGTTTCAGTAGGGTGTGGAAATAGTGTCAGGTCCCAGGCTTCTCTCCTGCCTGCACTTGGAAACGTGAAGAGCGCCTGACACCACAGCTCCGTATGGCCAAGTTGCTGTGCGTAACACTGGAATGAAACTCTTGGAAAACAACTGCAAAGGAGCCTCCCAGCATGATCCTGGATGCTGCTTCATGAAAGATAATAAATTGGATAAAATAAGTTTTGCTATGACGGGAAAAATGTAAAATGGATACAATGTGTAGGAAATTCAGTGCTAAAAATACCATGCTGGTCCAGACTATCTGGAGCTTAGCAGGCGAGTCTGTAAAACAGGAATTCCTGTCTGCTGCAGTTCGGTTCTACCTTCTGGCAGTTGGCTGCAGTTCTGGATGTAATGGGCATTTTGCTGCACCATCCATGGGTTGCCTCCTCTGGAGAGTTCAAAATGTGTTTTGATAGAAACATGAATGAACCATACAGTTGATCACAAATTAATACACATTGAATTTCTGTTGGGGGAAAAATAATGGTAAAATGATGAAAAATGAAAAATTCACAGAAAAGAAATGTAATTGAAAGCTGCTGCACAGAAGTGAGAACAGAGCAATTTGAGTGCATTGCAAATAAGAATAATAAGAATAAAGATGGTTCTCTGCCAGGGTTGCCCACGAAACATCTCCACGTTTCTATGTTTAATTGTTCATAAAGAAGTTGTTACAGTTGAAGTTGTGTCAGGCCTCACGGTTTAGCTTTGCTGCTCTGTGAATCCCATGATGTGAAGAGCACCTGTCCATCCACGCCAAGCAGTTTCTTCAGTGCCCTTGGGTGAGTGCGCCATCATTTCAGTCTCACTTGGGTTCCACGTGTGGTTCTGTTGAATCTTGCAACAGTGGCGTCTCTTTTTCTTCTTGTTTTTTTTTTATTCCCCTTTAAAGTTGCTGTCACCAGATGTTGGAAACTGAAATTTCAGTTTACCTTGATTTCCTGGAAAATTAAAAGCTTCCCTCTCCCTCCTCCCCCAGCGTCACAAATAAGGTGCATCTTCTTGCAGTAAAAATAAAGCGATCACTGTGGTACTGTTCCTTGTTCACTTGGTTTGCAGATGATGTAACTTTTCTTTGTGTGACACTGCCATCAAGTGCTGTTAACTTTTCTCACCTGTTTGTACAAGATAAGATAATAACAGATACCGATCACTGTGTGTGACAGGATTCAGCTGCTCCACTTTGCCTTGACATAAATTTTGGGACCAAAGGTACCTAAAACTGGGATTTCCAAACCACGAGCCCAGGGTTGGATGCTTTCTCTTGACAGTCACCTGAAGATGTTGTGGTGATCTGATACAATCACACAAAACAATTATACATCTGGGGTTCTGTATTTTTTGGAAATAATGGAGCCATATGAAATAAAGGGTTATTTTGCAAAATTGCATATTTGATAGTTTTTACACTTCTTTTAAAAAATACAAAGCAACAGTGGGAAGAGCAAAATGGAAACCATACTCTGGTTTAAAATGTCTGCATACATTAGAAATGCTTCTGAGCAGCTCTGCTTTTTCTCTAAGAGCTGTAGACTGCCTGGCTGTGATAGAAGTTGCCATTCTAGGATTCTATGCATTTTAAAGTTAGACCTTTTATTTTATCATGAGATAATGAAGTAATTACTCACTGAACAACTGTCCTATTAAAATGAGTTAGTTACTTAAAATTACTCCTCCATGATGTTCATATTGTATGATGAACAGGGTTTTTTTTAATAGCAGTTATCTTCACCTCCAGTTTTCTCCTTCCCTTCTCTCTTACCTACATTTTTGTTTCGTGTGATGAAGTGGATGTGGAAGCCTGGAGTGACTGTCAGTGGTTTTGTGAAGAGCTGGTGATGTTTGGAATTATTTTGCTGAATTTATTTAATTGGGTATTTTTTTAATAAAATCTTTCCAGCAGCCAAGATGTCTTTCAGAAATGTAGACAGATACCAGAAGCAGCATTTCTCTTTATTTTCCCTGGACTGGGTTTTTTTTTTTTTTTTTTTTTTTTGGTTGTTGTTGGTTTTTTTTTGGGTTTTTTTTTTTTTTTTTTGTTTTTTTGTGGTTTTATTTTCTGTGGCAAAAAAAGAGGGGTTTTTTTTTTTTTTTTTTTAGAGACTATTTAATATGCTTCTGATCCTTAATAGATGAGAAGATGTTATTTGATGGTTGTATTTATTGTGCTTTTAACTAATGGATACACAACCTTTACTGTGCTTACCATAAACACAACAAATAGTAAAATAACTCTTTGGTTCACTGTACAGCTGCAGTGTTAATTTGTGATAGATAACACTATTTATTAGGAAGGACACAGAGACAAATGTTTCAGTGCCAGGAGTGGCAAGAGGAGGAGTGGATCAGTAGGGGAGAGAGGGGACAGCAGCTTCTGCAGCCCTCACTCGCTGCAGCACCCGCTAGAAGCTGTGCCAGTGCCCAGCTGCAGAGTTCTTCTGCAAGTCACTGTAGCCATGAGTCTTCTTAAAATTTCTGAGAGCTGAGGGTGTGCCAAGAGCAGAACCTGAGCCCCCTTGACCCTGGTTTGCCTCCTAGATTGATGTGACTCCAGCCTTGTTGGGAGAAAGGCTGTTGTCATTGAGATCCATAGTTTTCAAGAGGGATCTGTTTTTGAGCAACTCCAGCTGGTCAGAGCAATGCCAGGTGGGACAGCCCCACCCATTCTGCAGCCCTGGCACCTCTTGGTGGCGATGGCTCTTGGCTCTTGCCCCTCTTGAGTTCACTGCTGGGGCCCAGTTCTGCAGTGTCTAACAAAGGGAAAAGGAACTCCTTGGAGCATTGTGAGACATCTCGCACAATTTCCAAAACAGCGCCATAGTTGTAGTGACGTCTACCTCTTTGTTTCCCATCTGGGTTTTGTCCTGTTTTTCTGTGTGGTGTTTTTCTGTGTGGGGTGGGAGAATCGGGGAGCGGGAGGGAAAACTCAAAATCTAAATATTAAGACACTGGTGGGGTATCCAGTGCTTACCAGCTGTGTTGTCATATTGAAAAAGCCATTGTTTTTAATTCCTGCCTAGTATGAAATGTTTGTTTTTAAAAAAATCCTTCCTGCTGGAAAGAAAAATGTATTTTTAAAAAGAAAAAATGTCCCTCTTGGCTATAAGAATGTCAGCTGTATGAGTTGTGACCATATCATGACATGCTGATCAGATAAATAAATTTTTATCTCTCAGGACTCTGTTGTCATTTTTGCTGTTCTCGTAACTGTCAGCTTTTCTGAAAGGATGCTCTTGATTTTTAAGGACAACTACTTTCAGCTGAAACTTCAAATAAAAAAGGTGTGTGAATAAAAAAGGTGTGCTTACTCTGGTTTACAAAAAAACCCATTTTTGTCTTGATTTAACCAAAAAAAAAAAAAAATCATCCTGTGAAAAATAATGTAAGGCTACAGGTAAAAAACCAGGCACGTGAGGTGGTCAAGTGTTACATGCTGCAGTTACTTTGATCTCAAAGGCAAAGAATAGGTATCTCCTGGGGGAGAAAAAACGAGGTTTTCTGGTCAGTACCTTTCTATAGCTAGAATCTGTTAACTTAAACTTCCCATATGTCCTTGGGCTCTCTTGGGTCGATTGTCCTTTCTAATGTCAATCCGGTTTTGTACCAGGTTTGACTAAGACATCCCCATGGGCTTGGAGAAGTGGTGCATCAGGAATTTCAGAGCAGCTGGTGCTGGGATCTGGTGCAGCTGAATAAAGGCTGCCTATATTTTTGCTTAAAAATAAATCATCAAGTTTGTTGTAAATGGCATTATTGTGTAAGTATTAAAGACTGGTAAGAACAGATAGGTACTGGATGAAAGGTGGCAAGCAGCTCATGGGATGGTGGCACGCAGATTTTTAAGTTTACCTTGGGAAACTGGAAGTTCCAAAAAAGTGGATGTTGTAAAAGGGATCAATAAGATCAAACTCTGGGCCTATACAAAGAGTAAATAATAAGGTAACCTCAGTAGAGCTCTTCTGTGTGGCTTTGGGAAAAAGCAGTACTGGTCTTGCTCAATAAAAAGCAAGACTAAATCAGATGGCAAATGTGGCTCATTATTATATGCCACAATAGAGTTGGTGTTTTGTAATCTCACTTGAGAACCTGAAGGAGAAAAACGAAAAGGTCAATTTATACTGAATTACTTTTGAAGAGTAGATTTTTTCATTTGCAGTTAGCTATTATAATTCTGCAGATCTGTTCAACTGTGTACAATATTTTCATCAATTATATTAAGTAAGCCACTTTTTATTAATGAGGACAAGTTACTGAATGGTCTGAGTCACTTAATGCAGGGTATGTTTGATGCTGAGCAAAAGAAGGTCATCTAGCCACTAGGAAAAGATGTCTTCCAGAAAACACAAGAGTTTAAGAAATTCTGGCAACTGAGGACTGCATCGGCATTTCTGCTGTAAATATATAGAAGTAAATAAAAGGGAAGATTTGACCCTTTGAGCAGATAGACCAAATAGGAGTAGAGGGTAGTAGGATTTCCCTCTGCAACGTTAGTGAGACCAAATATTGAATATTGACTCAAATAGTAGTGGCAAGGCAAGGCAATACAGAAGGGAAGAACCTGGCAGTGTTTTCCCCCAAAGTGAAGCTGTTGGATTTTCTACTTTTTCTCTGCTTTTGGCAACACTGAAGATGCTTCTGATACTGTTCTTGTGTTCCCTTCTCTCTGCATTTCTCTTAGGCAGACACACTGGGTCTTCCTCATCAGCAAGCATTTGAAGGGGAGAAACCTAGAGCTATTGGATAGGGACTGTCCTGCACCTCTGTGTGGAAGTGCACAAGATGTCAGGCATCCTGAAAGATGCCTGACAAAAAGAGATGAGAAAAAGCTCCCTTCACTGGATAAGACAGTAACTTTCCTGCACTGAAAATACCAAACTTAGAATCTGTTAGAACAGAACTGATGATTTGGTTTGCTTTTTGGTTTTGGGTTTGATTTGGTTTTGTTTTGGTTTTTTGCCACTACTCTGACTAAATACTTTCTTGCAGCTGGCAAAACCAGTGGAACATTTTATGTGCAATGCTCTGCTCTGTTACACCATGGCCAAATAATTTACAGGCCCTTGCCGACAAGCAATTTTAAGAACCTTCAGAGCTGAACCTTATATCCTATAAAGTGGGTGGGGTTGCTTTTTCAGGAGACTCCTTATCCAAAGCTGATGAAAAAAACCAGATGTGAATAATATTTAATATTTGGTAGAGTCTTAAAACTAAGCTCTGTTAATTGCCCACAGGCCTCCAGTAATATTTGCTGAAGCAATGTTGCTTAGGTAGCACTGGATTAATTTCTGTAAAAAAATTTTCTCCCACTTCTGTTTATTCCAATATTAAGACTTGATTCCACTGTCACTTAAGGCAGTAACTGAAGGGTTTTCTTACTCCAGCCCTTCCCCTAGGGAAATACTCACAAGATGCAGTTTGATGTTCCATGTTTGTACCACAACTAATCCCTAAAGTTCAGAACAAGCTGCTCTAACACATGCTCCTGTGAGACCCTTACCCAAGTCTCTCTGTTGTGCTGAGAGGAGGATCTAGGTCAAGATTGATGTTTAGCATTAATCATTGAATAAGCCTTACACACATGAAGTGAAGCTGTACCAACACAACCCCTAAAAGACCCCAGGCAGAGATAATTAAAGTTACAAAGTTAATCTGGAAAATCTTAGAGAAAGAAGGAAGTCTTGTCTACTTAGCTTATCCAAGGGTTAAGTAAAATACCACTTTGCTATGTACAAGTACTCAGCAAGCGCTGTCAGTCATGAACTCCAGGCTGGAAAAAAAAAAAAAAAGACTGAGGAGGCAGCAGTTCCATGCAGAATATAATGAGCTGAGCTCAAAATGTGGAAGGGAGGGAAAGCCCCAGTTTGGGCATGTTTTCAGCTCTCCATCCTTCAAGTCCTGAAATCAGAACTGTTGCCTTAAATGTTTTATTACAGAGCTGAAATAGAAGTAGGTACTGTTTAGCCTAATTACAGAGGGAGGTTGTGACCTACATTATGCAGGTAACAAGACTAAATAATTCATGGGCTTTGGCCCAAACATCTGTGAAGCTTAGAATTTCATTAGCAGCTAGATGGCAAATTCTTGCTTTATGCTTTTACCTTCTCAATGCAACATTTCTGTTTTCTGCTCCAGGCTTATAAACCCCCATTCTGCAAGAAATAGCAATAAACACAATGCTAATTTTTCAGATTAATAATTTGCATCTCTGGAGTAACTTTTAAAATGTCTTCCTTCTTTCTTATATAAGCACAGATGCATAGAGAGCATAGAGAGCCGCATAGAGGATCAGGCCCCAGATACGTCTGAGCCATTATCCTCATTCCCAGAATAGTCAGGACAAGTGCCTCAGAGAAAATTGTAAGGATCCCTGGAGTGGACAAGCATCAAATAACCTTGCTATATACAGAAATTTTCTTCCTAATCCTTCCACTAGAAGTTGGCTTATGTCCTGGCCCACTGAAATTTACATCCCTGTTTTTTACTTTCAGTTTACCTCCTTGCTGTCAGGGTTTGTTGGTTTAGTTTTCATGTTGTTGACCTGATGATTTCTGATCTTGGGAAGGTTAATGAACTTGCAGGCCACTTGGAAACTCTTTCAGAAGTCCATTTTTTTTCACAAAAAGTTTCATTCTTTACAAATCTTCTGGGTTTGCATTGGTTCTTCCTTTCCTCTTGTGTTATGAGAGATTTAAAAAAAAAAAAAAAACCAAACCCTGATGTAGCTTTTTCCCTCTGTCTTTCCTGCTTTTATATCCTCTGTCAGTCTACCACGACTGAGTATTTCTCTGAACTATTTAAATTTCTGTTCTCATTGTGGTAGATCCATCATCTGCATAGTTAAGTTCCTTCTGCTTTTTATTACAACATTCAGAGAATTGATTGTCCTATTGGTATAATTTATTTAAATACTTATCCATACAGCTTGATGGTGAGAGGATTAGATTGATTAATGGATTAGCAATCAATTAGATTGATTAATGGATTCCTGACTCCAGTGACACATATAAATCAAACAATACACAAGTCAGCAGCTACAGAACAAAAATTTGCTGCCAACAGTTTTTAATTTCCTACACAAAAATACCTACATTTAATTTTATTGCATAGTGAAGACTAAAAAGATAAAGCTGTTCCCGAAGGTGAAGTGAGAACAGGGAAGTTGCTTCCGTCATATTAATCTGTCTTTCTTTTAAAAATAAAAAAAAAAAAAACCAGTCAAATGAGATCAAGTTTAATAAGCTTGTGCTGGTATCTCCCCAAAATTTTTGAGATCCTAGGAGCTGTTACAGAAACCAAAAAACTGCTAACCTGAACCAGAGCCACTGATCAAGAACACTTTGGGGAGCTGCCCTATCTCCTAAAGGATCTATGAAAAGTTGGCCCCTGATTTTTATTTGTGGATTTCTAACTTGTTATATGGAAATAAATACAAAATATTCAATGAAGCCAAAGGATAAGGATGTGGAGAAACTCCATACAGGCTCCTGACCTTTATTTTCTTGTTTGCATTTTTCTCTGCAGCACTTTGTTGTGTAAGGAGATATTATATATCCTGGGTATGTTAATGCAGGCAGCACAGCCAACCTGGGTGTATTAAGGGTAGAAATCATAAGGTCAGAAGTGCTAGTTGTACTAATTAGTGCAATCCTGACTAAGAACAGTTACATGACTTTCTTTTTAATGAGCACAAGGATTATGGGAATTTAGAGAGAACAATAATCTATTTTTAACTGGTATTTTGTAAGCTCAGAAGATGAATCAGGAATAAGCTGCACAGTAAGACAGGCCAGAGCTGCAGCTAAATTATCAAAACTGCAGGAACAAAACATTCCTTACTTAGAGAACTGCATGGAAGTCTCCTGGTTAGGGCAATAACCCTTACTTGGTAATAAAAGTATGTGTTACAGTGACAAGGTAAAGTACAAGCATGGCACCTACCTCAGAATTTAGTATAACAAAAGTTGTTAGTTGTTTTTTTAACACCTCGGTGTCTGCAAGTCAGGAGGGAGAGAAAATACATTTTGCTAGCGGTTAATTGTACTTATTTATTCTAACTGCTGCATCATCTGCTATTGAAGGCTAAGAAGGCTAAAACTGTTAAAAGGAAAAAAAATGGCAAAAAGGAACTCTTGGGGTGGGGTTTCCATAAGGAGTAGGAGTTTACTTACATGCATATGTAAAATACACGTTCTCTGTATGCAAAGTCTCTGCACTGGGGTTTGCTTACTCTCTTTCCTGCCTTGTGCACTGGCTGCTGGTAGTTAAACATCAAAGATGGGGTCTCCTTCTTGCCAGGAAGACATCTGCATTGTTGCAAAGCTGGAGGCAAACAAAACCAAATCATTGGGAAAGTCAAAACTTTCTACATCTCGGGAGATGGGAAAGGGGACACGGGGCATTTAAAGGATTATTAAATCGGAAAAGGATGGGGATAGAAAGCCAGCTTGTTTCTCCCACTGGGCTCTCTCTAAATGCAGCCTAGCCTGGAACCTGCAACCCGCAACCCACTCAGGTTAAGTGGGTAGGCACAGCATTTGCACTTTGTCAGCTTTGCATCTGCTCTTGCAAGTGTCCGGGATTGGCTTCAGAAAAGTAAATAAAGTGTGACTCTTTCTTCTGTCCTTCCAAACCGTAGTAAAACTTGCTGGGCTGTGCTGGCCCAAATAGGAATTTCTTAGGCCAAGATCTGTGGAATCATGAGCTTCTGCTTGAGCAGTGATTGAGATATTTTACAATAAATGTTTCAGCTAAGTAGCCAGTGAGATGCTGCTCTCTTCTCAGCCTTACTTTCTCCCTGCTCACCTGTTGCCCCGAGCTGGGTAAGAACTCTGCTGACAACATTCCATCTGGATTTTTAGCTGAGTAATGGCTCACACTTAAGCCTTAAATGATGAGAAAGCTCACTTTCTTATCTCTCAGGACTGCACCCTAAAATACAAAAATAAAGAGGCTGGAAGGTGCTTCTATTCAGCTGAGTTACAGACCTACAAGAAAGACTTAGAAAGGTATTTAAAAATTGAAAATTGCTTTAACATTTAGACAAAAGTGGAAAGAAAAGGCAGTAAGTGCATATGTGCCAAAATCAAAGAGAAGTGGCATTTATAATGATGAGTAGACATGATGAGAGGGATGCACTACTTTTTGCATTGTACTAGAAAGTGTTTTCTTCCAGCTTTATAAAACATGGATTCTTATATTTTTATTGGAGGAATGAATTACAAAGTAAATCCCTGAGGCTGCAGCTGGACCAGATGATTGCCCCACTGAGGTGAAATACCCTGTGGAAGAGAACTGCTCAAGCACAATCTCTCAAACCCAGTCACATCAACATTGCTGAGTACTGTTCAAAACACAACCTGCAGTCAGTTCCTAGTGCTGCATGCAGTCCATGAAAAGCAGCCTCTGGAGCTACCTCCTCATAGCAGTGTCTCCCCTGTCTGCAGTACTGGCTCTCCCAGGCATCCCAAAGTTTGGGAGCACTGGCGGTCTTAATTCATGATAATTTCCTGATTTATTTGTGGCAAACGCAGAGCTTGCCTCCTACACCTCTCAGTTTCTCTGCCAGTGGAGACCACTACATTAAAAAGTTTAGGCTGGTGTTCTGCCTTCAGATGTTCCATCCAGAGTGTGGCTTATTGGTTTGGCCAGGCTTTGATTTCAGTCTGTGTGAACACACCAGGCCAAGAACCAAGCAGCAGAGGGCTTACTAATAGTGCTCATTAGATCTCATGGCACTGCTCCGGGAGGTTTCCAAACAGAGGAGGGGGAAAAAAAGTTCAGTGAAAGAAACAGACTTTAGGATGAGGGTCTGGTGAGCTCACCACTGAAGATGAACTTATGGGACACGTACTCAGCATTCACCCTGATGTGGGTTGGTGGTACATTTAGCAGCAATTAAATGCCCCACCCTGCCCTCTTTTGAACCATTCCTTGTTAGGGGACTCGGTATTTTTATTACAATTTGTCTCTTCCTGCCTTTTATTCTTTTCTGATATAAACACCTTACTTCTAGATTGTTCTTTCCAGAAAGCTGAAGAATTACTTGGCTGAAGCAGTTATTTTGAATGTTGGACATAGGAAGCAGCTTTGTAGAGGTAATTATCATAGAATCATTAAGGCTGGAAAAGATCTTACATACACGTGCACTTACGTACAAGCTTGCCATGGTTTAGTTAATTGGCTCAGGCATGTGCAAGCACATTTATTTAGCTTCCGCCTAGGTCTCCAAGTGCACCAGTTGTAGTGTTGTAAGCACTGCCATGAACTGGAGCTGCTGTGTAGCCCTGTGTGTAGGCCAATTTCTCCCTTTTCTCTCCTAAATCCATTGCTGGAGGAGTAGCACCCCGAGTTCAGAACTTTTATAATGGTGAAATAACCTGTTCTGACAAATTGTGTCAAGCTTTGAAAACAGATTAGCATAACCAAGCAGAGATGATTTCATTCTTACTTTCAGGAAGCATAAGTTCTCTAAGAAACCCAGGCTACCTGCTCCTGGGATCCATTTCCATGGGGGTTTCTGCTCATCCCTCTGATGCAATGTGTTAACAGGAACATTGATCCCTCTAAGCATATGTCTCTCGTCCTTGTTGACAAATGCACAGCAGTAGATGCTGTGGGTGATGCATCATTATGTAATTGTGCTTGTGGTGCAGACATTGAACCTCCCGTGACATTACAGATCCTGTATTAAAGACAGAAGCAGCTTTATCCTAAGTATTATTGCTGATGTGAACAGACCTAAACATGGGCAGATGCACTGCTACTACATGCAATGTTAGGCAACTGTGACATTAATAATTTTCATTTTAAAAACTGTGTCTTGTTTAATTTGTTCATAGAAGGAACCCAAATATTTGGGTTCTGAAGATTTTGTAGATTAACATCTGTGGTATATAGAGTTGGTATTAGAGAACTGTAAGATGTACATTAAGAAATGTATTTTGACCTTGACTACTCAGGCTTTGATTATTCAACCCTTCCAGTTATTATAAAAGGGGTCAGGTCCTCTTGTGTCTACTAATTAAAATTAAAAGCTAAAATGTTCCAAATTTGTCTGAAACCTCAAAACAAATTTAGTATACCAGCAGAGAGAAAGAGATTAAAAATATGGGAAGGGGGGAGGGGGAAGAAAATGAATGTCCCAATTCATCAGAATGCTATTGATTTCGACACCGAAGTGTTGGAGGCCATTTCGGTATTTTAAACAACACATGAAGCCTTGTGGTCACTCTACTGGACTGGCCTTGGAAAAGCATTGGAAAGCATTCTTCTCTGGCCTACCACTTTGCCTCCCTGTGCTTTTGTGTTCTGCACTGAATAGCGCTGACACAAACCTTATGCCCACCCAAACCAAAGCTAGCTATCTTCTGTCAGCACAATATGCTAAATTAGGTTGTGGTGGGATCAAAGAGACACCAGATTCTGTGATTCTGTCTAAAGTGAAACTACAGAGGTTAGGTAATGGGTCAGCATTTCCCACTGGATGTGACCAACATGACTTTTACCTCAGAAACACAGAACTAACTACTCAATTTCAAATGAGTTTTAAATTGGGATTCTGCACCTTGTGGCATGTCTTCTTCTCCTTTCTTCTGGATGTCCCATGCAACAAACTGCGTCCTCAGTTGAGACCTTATTTGCAGCAAAATGACAATTGATTTTACTTTGATTATCACTCCAGTACACCGGCATAATCTAATCACAGAGACCTTATTTGCAGCAAAAATGACAATTGATTTTACTTTGATTATCACTCCAGTACACCGGCACTATTCAAACAATGAATATGAGAGGACACTGCTATTTTTCACAGGCAGTTGAATCACAGACAGCAGCAATCTTCATCTGAATTTTTCATTTAAAAAATGAAACCTTTCATGGAGCTGACTAAGCTGTCTGTGTGAGCCACCAGGAGACAGGATTGATGGGTATCACAGGGACTGTGCAAAGTCAGTGATCTGAACCACTGAGAAGCACAGAGCACATGGTCACACCCTTACTGAAGATACTGAGTTAAAGCTGTCAGTTTAGAACTGTGCAGGCCAGCATATCTTAAACAAGAATTCAGAGACACCTCTTGTTAATTAGGAGTCACATAATTATGTAGTATGTTTTTTCATTAAAGACATTAGGGAAGGACTTTTGGGAAAAAACCTGTATTTTCTGGACTGAATAAGAAAAGATATAGTCTCCTCATCCAATCTTCGTTGAGTCATGCAGTTGCAATATAGTTGGTGTCCTTACAGCTGTGAGCTTTCCTGGGTGCTTCTGTTAGCTTAGGTAAAACCACACTCAAATAAAAAACTGAGCTTACCAATGACCTTGCTAGTGCTAGTGCTGTAAGCAAAATGCATGATACTGTAATACTCCTAACAGAGTGAGATGTATTAAAATAACTATTTGGACTGTCTCCAGTTAGCCAAGCCAAAGAACAGGCTGCTGCTTCTCCTATTACCTACACATCTTTCATCAGCCGGTGACTTAATTGAATACTGATCTTAAGGCCAAAATGCTAAATTCCACTCTAAAAAGGACAGCTTCAGGATTAGGTTCAAAGCTTTATATTTTCAAGGCATTTGAAATTCGTTTATCCATATATGACATTTTCTCTTACGAAATTTTAGACAAAATTACAGTCTCTACTCCATCATATTAGCAGTTTTCAATAAAATATGCTATAAGAACTATCCCCAAACCAAGAGGTTTGAAAATCTATAATGATTGTATTAAGATACAAGATTGTTAAATGCTTATTTAGAACATGAAAAAGGATTTAACCCTATTGTGACAACACATGGAAATTATCTTTAAAACATGAAAATGCCCCAAGCTGATTGTATTGCACTTTATTGTCATAAAACAGAGTGTTGTCTGGGAGTTTTGATATTGCATTTCCATCCCACACATGAAGGGTGGGAGAAACATCCCCAGTTTCCTAAAAGGAGAAGATGTTTGTGGTTGATTCATTTGTTGTTACTCTGCCTCACAGATTTCAGGCATACTGGCCATCCTTGGCTTCATTTAAATCCTGCAAGTGTGATCCTAAGAGGGCTTTTTACTGAAAAAAAATAATAGCTACACAAAGGGCAGACTCCCCATGTTAATGACCCCTATGTGAGAAAAAAAGCGGGCAGAATATAGACATTTTATTTAACCCGATCAGCTGGCCAGTCTGTGATGGCTGTGGTGACTGCAGCATGTGCTCTCCATACCCAGTGGATGTTGCAGGGAAAAAGCAGCAGAGCTGCCATTACGGGGGGAGGAAGCAGAGCTCAGGAGAAAAGAACTCAAATCTGTAGGAATCCAGAATTACCTGGTTCTGTCACTCACAGAACAGCTTGAGAGGATTTATCTTCTACACTTCTTTGAGGAATAATTCTTGGCTTGTGCAATAAATTACTACAAGATAAATGTATGAGAATATTAATAATAAAAGCATCTTGCTCTTCTATGCTGCAGCTTATCAAAAGATCAAAATCTTGATCATTACCTGTCTCCTGAGAAGTTGGTAGCAGAGCTCATTTCATTCCACAGAAGCAGAAATGACACATAGCCCCCCTGTGTCTGCCTTGCCCATGGCGACACAGGAAACCAACAGGGAGGGTTTCAGTAAAAACAATCCACCCCATTTTTATCTGCAGCATGTGGGATAACTGATGTTCCTGTTGTCTGTGTTTAAAGCAAAGAGAGGGCTTACTTGACTGTGTTCTGTTTGATTCTAATGAGATATTTGCTACCCGGAACTGGCAAACATTATTAAATTATACCAAGTAGGCAGTGGTGTTGTTGTTATTCCTGTAGAAATTACATTTACAGAACTCTCCTGGAATCATCTCGTTTCCTGAAGTTTTCCAAGTATCACACTGATAAAAATCACAAAACTGATTGTTATACATGATATCTTATTATGATAGTTGCTGTGATACAGGGCTAATTACTAAAATAAAACTACACCAGCTATTCAGAGTGAAGTCAGAGATGAGGCTTCTATTGACTTGAATGGAGCTGAGACTTCTTGTTAATACCTTAGTAGAACATTAAGTTCTGATTTTACAAATTTAGCTGCTGAGACATTAAAAGTTAAGGAAATTTCTTTCATCAGCTGGATAGGAATCTGTCCTTGCTTTTAAAGCCTGTCCTCACACATTTTGGCATTTTTGCCGTTTTTGGGTTTCTTCAGTGACCAGCTCCAGCACCTGTCTTTAGCCTGGCTCTCCACAAGCAGGGTACAAACTCATTATGTCCAGCAGGTTGGGATCAAGGAGAGACCATGTCTGAGTCACTGGCAGTGAGCCTGGAGCAGCTCTGTGCCGTGCTTCCTGTGGATAAGTGCTGCAGCCTGGGGGGAATGCAGCTCTCTGCTGAGCTGGGATATCCGGCATGGCAGGAGCCAAGCTCCCACAAGGCAGGTTGGAATCACATTTCATTTGAGAAATGGAAAGAGAAGTCCAAGGGATGTGAAGTGGTTTTGAGTGCAGTATAAAGAGACTGCTGCTCAGTTTTTTTTCACCCTACGCCACTCATTATTTTATTGCCCTCATTCTCAGAGTTGCAAGACCCAAATTACTATGTGGGTATTAATAGATCAAATCATTGCTGATAGGGAGAGGAACCACTCTGATATTATGTAGTGATTGTAGCCAGTTGTGTCTGTTTTTATAAGTACATTGATCTCAGTGCTATTCATTCTGCACAGACACCTGTGTTAGAAAGAAAGGAACTGCACATATTTAAAATTAAACCTGCACTGTTTTTTCTAGTCATGTACACAGAATGCATCCTTCCATCGCCAGTTTCTTTTGGCGATTTGCATTAGAAGGACAGCCAGAAAGAAAATACTAAGCATTTTTGCCTAAGATATTCTATGATTTTAGCAAGGTGTTGGGCCACATGAGCTCCAAAAATTCATTCAGACCAAATTAGTTTATGATTCTAGGCCTGACTCCTGTTTAAAAGGAAATGCCCCTTCCCATAGACCTGTGTGTTATGTACTTTGAAACCCCTTGCTGATGGGGCTGTTTTGTACTTCCAAGCTACAGCTACTGTATCCAAAGAAGCCAAGTCCAAAGTTGCTGCTGTGCCTGGACAGCAGGGTGTATGTGTGTACATTGTGTACAGGGTTGTCTGCTGCTCAGAGATTCCTTGTAACACCAAAACTTGGGGGGGGGGGGGGGGTTGGGGGGAAAATGGGGATTTTGGGGGGGGGGAATGTGGGGTATGCGTGAAATGAGGACAGGATGACAATGTTCATAGCAGAAATACCTCACAGTAATAATTGTCAACTCCATTACTGTCAAATTAATTCTGAATTGTTGCCCATCATACACTGTTTAGCTTGAAGGCAGTGAAATGGTGGCTTTGCCTCCATGGCAGAAATAATAAGAGTAGCTCAGCCCTCTGAGGAGCCTTGCAAAGTGGCAAAGGAAATGTCAAATATCATTTGGTCAGAGAACATTTTTAAAGTCCTCCAAGGAAGAGCCCTTGTTCTATATACTTTATCTCCACTAGATATATGAAACAGAGGGAGCTCTTCATTTAAGATGTATCAGCTTTCAGACAAAGCTGGGGATATTTGGAGTTGAGGCTACGTTTGGACTGAGACAATGTAATTTGATTTTACAGGCCAAATCTGCACCTCCAAGCAGCTAAACTTCTGACTTGAGAGCAGCAAAGAACAGTAGATGGAAAACCAGACTGATATTCAGCATTAGCAAGCTCAGTCTCTGGATCAACAATTAACTTGGCATGTGACACCAGGCAGGTCCACGGCATTATCAGTACTGCTCCTCTAATCTGTCACAGTGAGAATCAGCGCAGCAGACCTTCTGGTCCAAACCAACTCTCTCAATATTTGGACTCTTAGGCAATATCTCCACATGTTTACACACTCTGGTAACAGATTGCATGACAATGAGTGTAAAGGACCTGAATACATGAAAGATTATCTATTTAGATACCTAGTTAGACTTTAAATCCCCAAAGAAATTGGTTTCTACATTTCTAGTGCATGTACTGTGTCTAGAGAAAGGAAAAGATAAGGACAGGCTGAAAACAAGGGAAACTGATCCCTCAGTGGACCTGAATAATTCCCTGGATGCTTTTCTGTCGAGTTGCTGGTTAAGTTTTTTTCCTTCCCTCACAGTAAAAGACCTACAGGAGCTTTTCTTGAATCTCCAGGCTTACCACACTGAAATTTTGTGGAAACACATTGAGGAAGACACTGGGAAGGTGCAGTGCAAGTCTGTCTCTGTGAGCCAGGTAGAGATCTTGAGAAAGAAGCTGAGGGAGCTGAATGTGACGCTCTTGTCTAGGAAGCACAATGAAGCTGAGTGCTACCAGACCTGTACATTAATTCCAGAACTATCCTAGATGTATGGAGTGTGAAATAATGACCAGGCCTTCTGATCTGTGATGTTACTGATGAGAATGCTACTGGTACAGAGAGAATTAAATGTTTAAGAGTCGAATACTTGGGCTGATCACACAAAATCTGGATTATTCTCTGGGGTCAAGCAACTGCTGTTTTTACTTAGGGCTTCACAGATAATGGCCGTTCTTCATCTTGCAAAATGACCTTAAAATTGCAGTCAAAAAGGAACTTAGAAATTACAACAACAGTCTGCACTAATTACTGTGTACCAGTATTTTGCTATCCATACAAATTCTGTGAGCCAGGCTAACAACAGTGCAAGGTCCCAGCAGGTGCTGGTGAGAAAGCAGGTGTAACTGGTGGAGTAATTTCAAGGAGAGAACAACCCCTGTTGCAAACTCCTCTGGCAGGGACTTTACAGACTCGACAGATTTTTGCCTCTCCCTTGCTATCTTCCCTAGGCTCACAGCGGTGGCCGTGTGGCTCCCTGTGGCCAGAGGGAGAATTGCTTTTCCTGAGCAATCCCAGTGAAGATTTTATTTATGGGGTCACTTTGACATAATTCTAGGAGGTGCCGTTGTAACTTTTGACTTTTAAGTGCTTCAGTCTTATCCATATAAAGCTTTGGAGCATGACTAATTAATACAATAATCACCTCTTGCAGAGAACACATTAACTCCCTGAACTCTCAGGACTTACAGGATCAGAGAGAATGCTGGAAGTCACTGAGAAATTGAATTAGCAGATTCTCAGGATGGCAACCAGTAAGGGTCTTCATGCACTCAATGTCTACTGAGGGATGAGCACCATGCCCCAGGGATCCAGGCAAAGCTGCTGTCTTCACTAGAATTACACCATGTGGGTACTTCCCTGAGGACAAAAGGGAATGAGCTCCAGAGAGCTCTAGAGCCCTGTATTTATTCAAACTAATATTCTGTGAATCAAATTATCTAATTAGCTAAATATGCATTTGACCACAAAAATGTTATGTTATTTTTCGCTGACACTGCAAACCCACATCAGGGTTGCATCTTTTTCTCACTGAAACTCTGCATCTATTTTTTACAAAATTCCCCTATTTCTTCTGCTTTAACTCTTCAGTGGTCCATGTGACTGCTCTCAAAATGAGAATTTTGATTCTCAGAGCCTGTTATGTCTCTTCATCCTTTTTATTGATGAGGTAAGCTTCTAACAGAAAGATAAGACAGAAGTAATCAGGATGTTTGAAACTAGTTTTACCCAACAATACAAGCAATGTTTTCTTTCTGTTTTTAAATAGAAAAAGAGAGGGCAATTACAGATCAATGTGGTCCATAAAATTTATTCAAATCTGGATTTTTATTACACATTTCCAGGCTTCAAGGTAAATTCAAGATGATACTGAAATCACCAAGATGGAAGCAAAATAGTCTCAGATTCTGAGCTTCAGCCCCTCCAAAACTCAATTAAGTACCATAGAAATCAGATTTTGTATTCAGAAAGAGCAGTTTTCCATGGATTTAAGCAATTGTTTGTCACATACCACAGTAATAGTTATCACCCTACTTTTGCAGACTTGGGGGCTGTGGACTGCCTGAGCTGTCAGCAGCCATTACCCTAAACTGTCTCACATACACTGTAGCTACTCACAACATATCACCCTATTGTGTAGCATCACTGTAACATTTTGTCCCTTTGTCTCTTTCCAGAAGGATGGTAGCAATCTGGAAGAAAAAAAAAAACATAATCAAAAGCTGCACAGATGGTTGTGTAACAGCTGATAGGTAGCTGCACTTGCTGATGAGTATTTTGGAGGTGGCAGACAGCAAGGGCAATGAAGAAATACTGCTAGCATTTAAAGGCACTCTGCCAGGACATGAAATAATCCTGATAAAAGAAATACTAATCAATCTTTCCAGCAATAAGACTACTTAAATGGGAAGAAATTCCCCCAAGGACAGGTCCTTCCTTCCTTCCTTCCTTCCTTCCTTCCTCCCTTCCTCCCTTCCTCTCTTTCTTTCTTTTCTTTCTTTTCTTTCTTTTCTTTCTTCTTTCCTTGCTCTCCCTCTTTCCCTCCCTCCATCCTTCCTTCCATCCTCCCTTCTCTTTCCCTCTTTTTGAAGTCAATTTTAAACTGTGCTTTGCAGAAGCTTTCAGAAAATTTTACTCTGGAAATAGAAATGTCTTAGGTGTCTTGCAAAAGCATTTTGCTGTGCCCCACTCTTTCTTTGGGAAAGAGCTTGAGCTGTGACAATAGCCACAGATCCCATCAAGTCAATTTCTGATGGAATGCCAGTCATGTATCACTGCAAACTGCAGAAGGGACCTACAGTGCAGTTTTTCTGACTCAGAAAGATCATCTGCGGTGTCCTTTAGGAAAAGGCTTGGCAAGCACCAGGAGACCAAAACCATCAGCAAGTGGTTGTTCATACTCCAGAGTGCTGCTGGCTCAAGGCACAGTCAGCCACACCAGAACTGTTTTTCATGTTTCCCAGTCATCCTTAGCAGAGGGTTTGGAATGTGGTGTAACAATCAGATATTTTTCTGACATAATGCTCTCTCAAACATTAAGCCCTGAATTACAAGGACTGGTGTTGGCTTAGGCTGCTGTGATAGGAGCTCATCCTCACTCAAAATTCAGAATAATTCCTGATGCATTTAGCCTTTTCAGGCAGTTCTGCTCATTTTATAGGTGCCTTGCTTTGCTTGAGGGTCCATTCTGTGTACAGACAAGTGAAGCATAGCCATAACCTGTAACTGAGTTCTCTTCCTGTTGGGCACTTTCCTTAAGCACTCTGAGGTGCCTTTGATTTCTGATAGTGCAGTCCACGCTTTCCAGGAAAGCCTGACAAAAGACAGCCAGATACAAATATAGAAATACCCTCTATTGCAGTGACTTTTTTACCCCCTCTGGGCTGTCACAGGACTGAGGGCAAATAATCCAACTGACAGGTAGTGCCCTTGGAAAATCCTGAGCGGAGATCTTCCATGCAGCAGGTTCTCCCTCTGGTCCCTGATATTTCCAGGTAGCTTTTGACATTTTCTGTTGCTGGATTTGCTGAGTGCCAGAGTAACTCCCCTTTGAACATGACAGGAACAGCTTCAGTGACCTATAAAATCACGATCTGTTTCTTCTCTTCCACTTGGAAGATCAGCCTTGAACTTCCTGTGCTGCCACCAGCAGCGGAGTCTCCGTGTTTGGCACGTTGTGATAGGTACCAAGAGCCACAGTGCTGTGACCTGAGTGCTGAACCTGCCTGGTGCCTGTGGCTACACAGGACCCGCAAAAGCTCCCCCATCTCTGATCATAGGTGTCCTTAGCTCACTCACTGAAGCGTTCTGAGCCTGGTTTCCCAGTCCCAGCCTCACATCTCTTCTCTGCAGTGAAGGTAATGTGTGTCTAGTCAGCACATCAGTGTGGGCTCTGAGGGGATAAATCAGGCTGTGCTAGAAAAGGTAAATACACTGTGACTGTTGGAGAATCTTTCAGTAAAGGGCTGTGCTAGATTTAAGAAACAGTGAAACAGTCTAAATGACTCCCACTAAAGACAAACTTTTGGTTGCACCAAAAAAAGAAAAAAGAAGTATATATATATATGTATGTATGTATGTATGTATATATATATACTTTTGGTCTTGAAATTCCCTTCTCAAGGTATTTCTATATGAACAAAATGTGAAGCAAAGGACAAGCTTTCATAACCATATTGGTTGTACCAGATCTGCAATTGCTGGCTCCCTGCTTTTTCCTATTAACCTGAATGTATTGTGTCTGTCTTTTCCATAATGAGTTCCCCTCAGAAGCTGGTGCTGCCTAGGCAAGAGGCATTGATGTCATTAAGTGTCTTCCTGGAAGCCTCCTACAGAAATAAAGCTTAAAAATTGTGAGAAAAAAGAAGTAAGGTGGCCACCTTGCTCTTTAAATACTTACGTTTACTCACAGTGTTTGTTGATGGTTTCAAATCAGGACAGCTAAAATATTTAAACATATATGAGCATGAAAGCAAAACTTGCTAATACGTATCTGTCAAGTGTAAATTTTCTAGAGGCATAGATGGGTCCTGCCTTACAGAAGGGATGTGATGAGGCAGTGAGTTCCTTAAAGAGTTATATGCAGCCAAGTTATTTCCCTTCTGTTATCTCCATTGATGGCAGTGTCCCCACAAACCTCCCTGCCCACCTCTTCCTTGCTCATAAAGTTTAAACCACACCTGAAACAGGTATTCTACAATAGATATGCACCATTTTCTCTTCTCCTTTTGCTACTAAGTAAGTAAAAGGTAGGACTGATGAGGACTAAACTGTGCCGTTGTCCAAACAATAGGAATAGGGGTCACACTGTGTCTCTGTTGGCAGTTGGTTTTTTAAAAATATACGACCAGTTCTTGGGCTGAGAGATGGCAGTCATCCTGTGAGAAGTATGTTTCATTTGATGTTTTCTTCTGGTGTGTGTAGGTAGTACAGGTTGTAAGACATTTTATGTCCTGCTTCCCAGCATCCTCCCTTAACAGCAGTGGATGTGGAACTTTGAAAGTTAGATATAATGTTAGATTACCACATGGAAAGAGACACACCACGGTCTTCATAAACAACATGTGGTGGCCAGCTATTTCCATTTCTGCTGACAAATCTTCATGCCTCATTACATATAGAAGGTAGACTTGACTATTAAAGAACATCAGAGCACTTCCCTTAAAGAGAGGAATTTCCAGTTGCTCTCCAATAAGACTAAGAGGTGAAAGTATTAACATATTCTTATAATCCTTATTCTTGTTATTGGTGACTTCAAAATTTCTGAAACCACACTGTTAGATGACTTTAAAATAAGAGGAGAGGATCTTGCTGTCTTTCTGTCTATCCCTTCTTGTGCAGCCTATTTCAAAGTGGCTATTCGGGAACATTTCTCATCTTCAGGTACATCAGGACTAGAACAGTGTCTCGTTAAGTCCGGACTGCTTTGTATCAAAGATTTTGGAAAATTGTGCCAAAAGGAGCTGGAACTCTCTTCCATTGTTATTTAATGGCCATACATAAATTACAGATTGTGTTTCTGTAGTTTGCCTTACTTCAGAGACACTTTTTGCTGTGTCTAGCAGTACTTGCTGTTGTTTAGATGGGAAAAAGAATAATGGTATTGATGCGATTTGGTCTTGATGTGGTATCTCTACATCAGGCTTTAAAATTTGTGTCTGAGGTTCTTCAGTAACTTGAAGTGGATGAGAGATTTAACAAATGGATGCTCTGTCCTCTTGCTTAGCATGAATTAGGGCAAAGCCTCATGCAGAAAGTGCTTTCCAGGTTTCATTACTCTGAGCATTAAACCTGCTGAGAACTTTCCTCAGCCACCAGATGTCAAGCCCCTATTTTCCAGCATGTTGAAATCTTCCTCACTGTTCATTTGGTGATCCTCTGGCATCAGAGCATATGTAGGACTGGTATCCATCTCCAAAACAGACACTTCCATCCTGGAGTTAAACCAGCAGGGAGTTTCTACTTGCTTCAGTAGGAATTTACCTAGTTGTGCAGGCTGCTGGTGGACCCAACCCACTTTGTTTAGATGTAGCACTCCCTCATATAAGAAGACAGAATCTTCTTAGATGCAACACCAGTAAACTCAATGCACATTTTTTAATAAATGTGGTCTTAACTAAAGACCTTTACAATTAATTTTGCACTTTGCTTGCAGAGTGATTTCACTTCCGCAGTCAATCCTAGCCTATTCTACTCTCTGCTGTCACAGAATAAGACGTAGTAGCTTTGTCATGGCTTTTAATAAAGATGTAAAAATAAATCAAGTTCAGATGCTTATCTGATACATACTGAAACCTACAAAGCACCTGTGCTAGACAATCATAAGAACATAGCTGAATTTACTGTAGAAGGAAACATGAAATTCAAATGTGCGTCATGAGAGAAAGGCAAAAACTGAGATGAATTAAAAACAAACTAACTTTGAATTAACTGCTGCTTCTCCAATGATTATATTCTCCTAGGAATAACCTACTCAACTTAACACTATAGCTTGATTTTGTAGAAAGGAAACATACAATCACATTACTTGCACATCAATCACTCAACTCTAAGATGCTTTTTAACCTTCCTAAATATTAAAAAACAGTGAATTTTGCCTCCATAACGGCTGAGGTTCTACCACTTAACTTACCAAAAGAAATGTAATAAAGATAAGTTCAGTGAACCTCTGTTTAGGATAATGAAAATTAAACTTTGTGAATATTTTTATCTAGTAAAAATGAACAAATTGAAAAATAAAATTATGTTTCCTCCTCATCTAGGCTGTACCTTCTTCATTTATGATGCATGCATCTAGATGTAATCACACAATTCTAGGGCTCAAACCAAGAATAATTAGAAATAATTATATTAATTTTCAACAAGTTATTTGAATAATTAATTGTACATATAGGATGAATGAGGCCTTCTGCAGAAGCAGATTGTGAATCAAATTTTTTCATTTGCTTTATCTGATGAGTGGGGATTTTTTGTTTTGTTTTTTTCACATATGGTTTTAGGGATTTTTTCCACATCCAGTATTGTGGTGTGATAAAGTTGGGACTGGTCTTCTGACCCAGAAAGTCTTTTAGTACCTTAAAAATCAGAAAGTCTTAGAAACCCAGAGACACTGCAATTAAATGGAAATAAAAAAAAAAAAAAGGTATGAAAAGGTCAAGAAAAAGGTTTTGAGATAGAGAAATCCTGGTTAACCGTGAAGCCAGCTTAAAAAGCAGCAAATATAGGTGCAGAAGAGAAAGTCTCCTTCATTCTCAGAAGCCACAGCTCTTCCATGAAGGCTCTGAACTTACTGATGTACTGATGTGGCTCATTTGCCATAGTCTCCAACTTTGCTCCAAGATCCTATGCACCACTTTAAGACTTCCTAGACAGCTGTCATTGTCAAACAATTCCCACAGAAAGCACAAAAACATTTTAAAATATATGTTTTGACAAAGAGACCAGCAAAATAGAATCAGAACTATTGTGCCACTGTGGTAGGAAGGTTTCCCGAGTTCACACAGATTGAAGGTGGCTCAGAGAGGGGCAGACTGCCCCATTCCTCTTGCAGGTGACTAGAAGCCTTGTGAGTATCAGCACTGTTAAAGCACTTCAGTTTCTCTTGCCTGCAGACACAGGGATGCACACTTGGTGCCACTGCCCCCAACTCATTCAGAGGACATACTTTTTGCTCTGTTCATCAGAGGTGCCAAGGCCCTTTGGGGATTTCACCTGAGAGAGCAGGGAATGTAACCGAGAGCTCTGACCAAATGTCCCTGTGCTGAGGATGCTGAACTTGTGGCTTGTGAGCTCAGTGTGATTCGTCCAAGCAATCCTGTCAGAATCACAGAACGGTTTGAGTAGGAAGGGGGCTTAATGACCATCCAGTTCCAGCCCCCCTGCCATGTGCAGGGACACCTTTCACTAGATCAGGTCGCTCAGAGCTCCATCCATCCTGGCCTTGAACACTTCCAGGGATGGGGCATCCACAGCTTCTCTGGGCAACCTGTGCCAGTGCCTCACCAATGCCACAGTACAGAATTTCTTCCCAACAGCTAATCTAAACCTGACTTCTTTCAGTTTAAAGCCACTTCCCCTTGTCCTGTCCCTATATTTTGTCAGTCCCTGAGTTTAAGAGAGAATCCCTTGTGTCACAGATCTCAAGGTCTTCAACACAACTGGAAAAAGAATGACTATATTCACATACATTGAAATGTCCTTACTTATAGACTTGAAAAAAAAAAATCTGTAAGAAATCCTTCTTTTTTCTCCCACCTCAAAACTCACTGACTGCAAAACAGAACATCAGACTTAAGAAATAAGCAGCCCAGATTCCCCTGTGACTTTGAGTCCATGGATATAAATCTTTGCCATCTGAAGTGGTCTCATGATCTGATTGTTACAACTGTGGCTTACCCTTTCCCCAGTGCAAAGCAAGGCAAGGCAGATTCTTGCAGGGCTTCTCTATCTCCTTTGTGGACACTGGCCTTTCACAGCATGGTTTTCTGCACACTACTGAGGCACACAAAACGTTTTGATTTAACAACATTTTGGTTTAGAAAACCCACAGAGTTTTTGTGGATTTTATGCAGTGTAAGTGCTTAATTTATAATGTACTTTCCTGAAAACATAGGTTGTCAACATAAAAATGCTAGAAAGCTTTCTTTCATTTTTTGTTCCTCCTACTCTTGTAATTCTCTCCTTTATTTATAAAGCCTTCCACTGATGCATACAACAATTTATTTGAAAGCTTAATAACAGAAACAGCATAGTGGAAAAGACACTTTAACAGGAGGATTCTGAGAGGCAGAAGAGAGTAACAGAAGGATGAATATCAGTCTTTGTTTACTGGAAACAAAACCCTGATGACAGTCTCCCCGACTCTGCTCTGCCACTTGTGGAAGCAGGGAGAATAGTCCTTAGCTAAGCACACATTTTTGTTAAAATGTAAAAGGCAAAATACTGTGCATAGTGCATAAAATGTCAGTGATTTTCCCAAGCTGTCAAATTCCTAAATTTCCCTGGCTACAATCTATCTCAGAATTTTGGTGACAGGATAATCAGCACAACATTTCAAACTTTCAACAAATATTTCACAATCTCAAGCCACTTTTTTTTTTCCCCAATAGTTTTTTATATCAGTATTTTCAACTTTATCATCATGTGATAAAGAATGAAGGCCTCTTGCCCCCAGGATGCTTGTTAGAGCTCCCAGCAAAGGTAGCTGACTACATTTGCCATCAGCTCCTATGTGTGCCACCTGTTCCCAGAGGCTCTGTACACTACCACACCACCTTGGCACCATCCCTTCCAAGTGTACAGAAAGGTGCTGCACCCGGAGAAGGCTGGAGCTTCACCACATTTTGCAGGTGGGATGACCTGGGACAGAACCTGGAAGAGATTCTGCCATCATTGCTCATGATGTGACCTTGATGTGAATTCTGTGCATTTTTCTCCCACAGGAGAATCAAGGCAGGGAGGAATCTCATCACTGGGATTATATCATGGGTTTGTAGTCATTGGGAGTTAGAAAAATAGTGACTGACCTCATAATGAAAATATCTGTGACAATAATGGTCACAGATATGGAATGGAATTCTGGTGATGGTTGAAAAACTTTTTTGAAATATATTGAAAACTTTATCCCAATATATCTGCAGGTACTGTAAGTACAAATAAATTAATATAAAACATTTGAGACCAGCTGTTCCACAAGAAACTCTACTATTACTTTTAAAAAAATTAAGCAGCTTTACTTACTTACAGCAAAATATTTACTTACTGTATCACTTAAAGCATTTTTTGAGCATTTTGAGAGTTCCTAGATATGAATTTTAATCTGGAAAGTTTCCCTTTCAAAAGAGGATAAACTGAGGCACAGATCCTAAACTTGTCTGCTTTCCTTGACTTAGTAAGCAAGCCAACAGAAATCATGGATTATCATACTAGAATCCTTCCTTAGAGACAATCCCAATACTTTATATTTTGACTTATTAAGGATTTAAAGACACTCCATAATTTCTCTCTTGAAGTTCTATACATGTCAAATAATCAGTCTTTTAATCAGCTTAAACAGTGGTCTTAAAGATCAATTCAAGCACTTTCTATTCTTAAGGTTAATGAATACTATTTTGAAAATTAGCATATATATGAAGACAAATATAACATATAGGGCTATTAGTTTAATTACAAGAAAGAGAGTAATTACATACTTTCAAAATGCCCAGCTGTGCACCAGATTTAAATATTACTTTACAGAACATAAGGAATGGATAATAAAAAACCTGGAGATAGTAGAATTCATATGCTCTACTTTCTGAATGCAAAAATGTGTCTTTTCTCCTCAGTCTCCTCCTCTGATTCCTATCCTCTTAGCCTGTCGATTTTACAGTCCTTTGTGTAAAGATTTGACCTGCTGCTGAATTTATTTCATGGGAGTTTACGTTTTCCTCATGTGAATGGTTTGTCATGCAAAACCTTCAAGGTACAGCTGGTGCAACAAAATCCCTCACTGGAGCTTGCCTTGCTGCACACATTGCTCTTGGAGTCCAGTTGCCTTTGAATCCAAGCAGTACAGAAGATGAAAAATAGCATGGTCTTAAGTACTAGAATTAATGCTGCTCAATTTGTTCCTTTGCTGTCCTGTCCACGGCTGTGTTGTACAGAATTTCTTCAATGAACACGTTCTTTGTTTCCCTCACAAAGCAATAGAGAGAAATTTTACCCTCTGGTACTTTTTAATGTGTTTCTCTCTAATATCCCAGTATTTTACATGTTTTTGGTGAGCCTGTGTATGATTTTTGTCATTAAAGTCAGTAAACATAACCAAAACATTACCAAAATATTATGTCATCTGTGTACAACAGATGTAAATGTATAACAATGTACCCTGTGTAAGACAGGGTAAATGTAAAATGTCTGGGCGTGGACCAAATGAGAGAAAGTGAGGGGGAAAAACTCAATGTGCATAAAGATATGCAAGGACAAATGCAATTGAATGTTAAAAACCCCAAACTACTTCTGTGGAGAAAATGGACTCAAATAAAACACTCATTGTCTCAGTCACTCCAGTATTTATAAGAAGTTCTCTTGTTGTCATGTAAAAATATTTCTAAGACCTCTTACCTGTCTAATATTGAATACTCAACTCCTCCTTTTTTTGCTAGAAGACTTTGGCACATTTTTGAGATCCTGGACTATCTTTACATGTCTTTCACCTCTTTGAAAAGAGAAAAACCAACATTTTTCTCAGTTGTTTTTCTAATTGCTTTTATAAAGTGCATTTATTTTTCATTATTAATAATTTTTATGGTTTCATTTTCAGTACTTTTCCTATTGAGCTTATTTTCACGTTCTGAACCTGTGCAATCTTCTCTGATTGGAAAACAAAACAAACAAACAAAAAACAAAAACCTGCCAGAAACATAACTTAATTTCCTTCAGTACTTTACCACACTTTTTTTGCTATCAATCTGTATAATAATATTGTGTTTGTCTTGTGGACTTTCACAGCAAAGTGTTACACATTTATTTTTCCCTATTTCCACATGCAAAAAAGAAAGTATCTTTAGAGAAATATCAAACTGCCTACCATACTATCTATCTTCAGCACTTAATATTTTGTCAGATAACTAGGTCCTGGAATAAGAGAAAATGTACTCCTTACAGCACAAAGGACACATGTCATCAAAACTGAAAAACTTTGGTGGGCAACTACCAAAGAGTACTTTTAAGTTTTGGGAAACCATTTGTGAAATTTGATGTTAAAAAAAAATTTAAAAGCAGAATATAATATTAGAAGAAACATTATAAATATGTTATTGAGAACTATTTGGTGGCTTTTGAGGGCCTGAAGTCAGCACATGTATTTTCAGGACTAGAAATGTGAGAGTTGCTCCTGAACTAGAGACCAGAATTGAAAATACAATACATGACATAAGAGGCCCCCATTTCAAACTTGATACATAGTTTTGGAATTATTAGTGTCTGGGCTTACTTGTCCATATGTAAAAGGAAAAAAATTCTTACAATTTTTATAAGTGCGAAAATAAGAAAGAAAGAAAATGGAGTGCCTGTCAAAAATTTTAATAACCACTTTTAGAAATGCATTTTTCTCAAAATTAGCCAGCCCTTAATAAGTGTAATAAAAAGTAAAATGACTCTGCTGCTGGCTTTTGAAGCATGACATTTTGACACTTCTCTGATTCAAACCAACATTTCTAAAGAAACTTTTAAGATAGTGCCTAGACAAAACACAGTATTGAAATCCTACTCTATTTCTTTTGAAATATAAATAGAAAGGCTCCCATTGATAACAGTGGGAATGCACAATGACCTTTTGCTAATTTGAACATACAGAAGTTGGAAATTGAGGTATTTGAAACCAGTAATGAAGCTTACAGCCTGAACAATACATACTGTACTGCTCGTCATTTTTATTGTGCAATGCCATCATTTATTCACTATGCTAATGGTGCATGTGAGGATTTTCTTTCAAGGTAATTGAAATCAGTAATAAACACAAACCCTTTAGATCACCCTGTTACTCATTAATTACAAAACCAAAATATCTTTACACAGTAGAATTCATTTGATTATTTTTCCCTATAATGACCATACATTCTCTACAGATAGAAGTCTATACAATTTTATAATGGACAGCAGGAGTTTTTATGCCTCCTGATGATAAAAGTAAAGGTTTTGATTTTTCCAAAGACTAATAGAAGAATATTTCATAAATATTCAGTCATAGCATGACACCTACTCAAACCTATTTCAAAGCTGAAACAAAATTGGGAGATAATTGAGAGCATGTGGAGATGCAAAATGAGGAACTACTCTGTCCTGTTGCTGAATTTCTAGGTCAGGACATACAACTGCTCCCTTTCACACCTGATTCAGGAAAGGTGTCCCTGCCAATGGCAGGCAGTTGGAACAAGATGAGCTTCAGGATCCCTTCCAGCCCAGGCCATGATGATTCTATATTACTACAAATATGCTGCAATGCTTTGCTGAAGGAGCTCCTGTTCCTCACAGCTACTGCCACATGGATAGAGATTAAATTGAATCCTGAACTGCACCTTGGCATCATTCCGTATCATAAATGATGCTAGAAAATACACCACATTCTTCTTAAAATGTTTGCAATGCCGTTGTGTCGTTACTCAGTGCCATTTAATGTAACCACGGTATTTGCTGGTTTGGATGTGGACCCACAGTTTGCATTTTCCAAATATTACATTTTAAGCCATTACATTCTTTGGTTTGTTTTCAGCAGGTGGTTTGTGTATGATGTAGCATGGGTGTTCATATGTGGTGGGACAGGAAAGCTGCCATGACATTGGTAGTTATTCACAAGCAAATTTTTGAAGACTTATGAAAAGTTTTCTGCACTGGTTTTAAAGGATGATTTTTACAGAAAATGTGAGTTGGAAGGGACCCACAAGGACCATCGAGTCCAACTCCTGGTCCTGCCACAGGACAACCCAAAAGTCACACCATGTGCCTGAGAGCTTTGCCCAAACACTTCCTGGGCTCCACCAGGCTGGTGCTGTGACCACTTCTCTAGGGAGCCTGTTGCAGTGGCCAACTGGAACCCTCTGGGGGAGGAACCTTGTCCTGATACCCAGCCTAAGCCTGCCCTGACACAGCTTCAGGCCATTCCCCGGGTCCTGTCACTGTCACCACAGAGAGAGATCAGTGCCTGCCCCTCCTCTTCCCCTCACCAAGAAGCTCTAGACTGCAATAAATCCAGCCTAGATTTACAATATTTTAAACAGATAAGGGTTTTTTTGAACATTTCTGAATAGTGAAATTATCTATCATTATCTATCCAACAGATGTAAGCATTTTAGGAAAGGTGATGATTTACTGTTATTTTTAATAGAAAAAACCCGACCCTTCCTGAGGAGCTATGAATATGTACTTATTGATACCTGCAGGCCCGGTGATTTGTCTAATCAGGAAGAAGAGAAGGAAAAGAAAGGAAAGGGAAGAGAAATGGAAAAAGGAAAAGTCGGGGAAGCAGCCGGCAAAGCAGCGGAGGGCGCCTCCCTCAGCCGGGGGGCGGGGCGAGGGGCGGTCCGGCCCCGCCCCGGTCTCGCGATGGGCACAGGCCCCGCCCCCGGTGGTAACGGCCGTACCCGCCGGGCCTCGCGGGCGCTGTTTACGGCGGCGCAGCCAATGGGCAGGCGGAGCGCACGGGCGGCGCGGCCAATAGGCGGGCGGGGCGGTGCGTTTGAACGGCGCGGCGCGAGCGCAGGGGCCCGCGCGGCCCGGCGCGGTCCGTGCGCTCCCCGCCATGCCCGGTCGCCCCGACGACTACGAGGTGCTGCTCACCATCGGCGCCGGCTCCTACGGGAAGTGCCGCAAGGTGCGCCGCAAGGCCGACGGCAAGGTGAGGAGGTGGCGGAAGCGGCGGGGGCAGCGCGGCTTTGCTGCTGCCGTGCGCCCCTGCCCGGTGCTGGCGGCTCTCCGCGACACGCGAGCGAGCGGCTGTGGCAGCCGCGCGGCCCTGGCCGCTGTCCCGGTCACTCCCCAGGGTGTTTCTGCCTCCGCAGATCTTGGTATGGAAGGAGCTGGACTATGGCGCGATGACGGAGTCGGAGAAGCAGATGCTCGTATCGGAGGTGAACTTGCTGAGGGAGCTGCGGCACCCGAACATCGTGCGCTACTACGATCGCATCATCGACAGGAGCAGCACCACGCTGTACATCGTCATGGAATACTGCGATGGGGGAGACCTGGCCAGCCTGATCGCCAAGTGCGCGAAAGAAAGGCACGTGGAATGTGCATGTGGCGTGTTTGGAATGTCTTGCACGGGTCTTGGGCAGTCCAGAGAGAAAGGAAACTTACTTTGTAACCTCTGAGCAGTTTCGGGTTTAACCCTTTGGACCCAACAACTCTTCTCAAGTGTGAAAGTTACAATAGCGATGGGAGCTGTGCCATTGACTGCATCACCGGATTGGATGTTGGTGCTGAAGTAGTAGGAAACCCAGAGCTCTCCTGTGAGGCAGAAGCTGTTGGGGGCTTTCTGGCTATGGATGGGATTAAGAACATAAACCAGGAGGTTACAGCTCTTTTTGACAGGCATCATGGTCTTCCCCATGAGTAAAACTCCTGGGACCCTGGGATTTATGAGAACGCCAAAGTGTGTGGAAGGGAGGAGTGATTTTGAATGCAGTGTGAAAAGCTGTTTCATCTGCCTTTATGTAAAGCTTGGAGAAATATCAAGTTCATAAGTCTTCACCTTGGTCTAATCTTAGACTTGGCATCCTACTTAAGTATAGTGTCAGTTTTCACATTCTTAGGTCAAACAAGGATATGACACCACCTCTTACTTTGTGAGGATAGGCTAAAACAGTTCTGCAGCTGCCTGCCAGCATCAGTGCTTTCATTTAAGGAGTTTTGTATTAAAAAATCAGCCCTGACTTGGCTGTTATTGTATGTTGCTCATTATTAGCAAGTGACAACATATTGTTATCTTAAGTGATCAAAGGGACAGAGCTCATCACAAAAACATCAAATTGATATTTGTAAGCAGTGAAAATGCTATGTGTTTGTTAGGTGGTATGGGGGAGGAAGGAAATACTGCAGGGATTCTGCAGTGAAAGCCTCAATGTCATCTAACACATTTGCAGTGATTTTTTTAAAAAAGTCAGTTTTAAATGTAGAATATGTAGATGCCTGTTGCTGACAGTGCTTATTTGAGTGGTGTTTTATAATAGTACTATTAAGTTATGGAATTAAAACTGGCAGTGACTAAACAAACTGATGAGTGTTCAGAAAATCAATTAAACAATGTGTTCATTTTTCAGGCATTTCTTGGATGAAAGCTTTGTTCTCAGAGTGTTGACTCAGCTAACGTTGGCCTTGAAGGAGTGTCACAGACGGAGTGATGGTGCAGTCACTGTGCACCGTGACCTGAAACCAGCAAATGTCTTTCTAGATGGCAAACAGAATGTGAAGCTTGGAGACTTTGGACTGGCTAGGATATTGCACCATGACACCAGCTTTGCCACAACTTTTGTTGGCACTCCATACTACATGTCTCCAGTAAGACCTCCCTTCTATACGTTATCTTCCCTTTTGCCCCTCCAAGGTGTGCTGTGTTGGTCTCAGAGTCCATGAATGTTTGGGAGCTTTTAGTGAAGCCTTATTGGTCTTAAATGCAGGTGACTTTTTTCATAAAGTATGTGTGTTCTGGAGACAAGGTTATTTTGCAGTTATTTTCATCTCCTTTCTTCCCCACACAATCAATTTCCTTTTGAATTTCCTTTTGATAACCGTTGCTCTTCTCTGTATAAGTTTTGTTATATTCTTGGGACACTAGAGGTGTTGGTGTATATTGTTCCTGAAAAGGAACAGGGAAGTTAGAGAGCTTTTATGCTTCATACTGTTGAGGTCAAGAGCTTATTAAAGCTCCTAATGGTAGGATTTTGAGTTGTAGTGGAAATGAGCAGGAATTTCCCTGATACAGAGCACTTTATATGGGAAAGACTAATGTTGGCTGAAATAGAGTTGCATCAATTCAAGATTGGTGGAACACTTCAGTCTTCTGCAGCGTAGTACTGCCACAAATAGTTAAAATCCTTCTAGTAAGAGTAGATATATTAAGATGGAATATTAGAAGTTACTCCCATATATTTCAGGTTTGAATAATAGCTGATTATCCTGCAATAGTGGAACTATGTTAATAAACCTAAGATTATTCTCTTTCTTTAGGAACAAATGAACTACATGTCATACAATGAGAAATCTGACATCTGGTCCCTAGGATGTATTGTGTATGAATTATGTGCTCTCTCGTAAGTATGGCAGCGTGATAACAAATGTGGAAACATAACTGCTAATGTAGATGTGATTATATTTTATATAGATGAAAGCTTAAAGGTTTCAGAGACTAGTCCTAGATTTTTATTTCTCTATTGGTCTTGACATTAGATAGTCAAAACAAACCTTGACTGCAGTTTTTTTTTCATAGTCTGATACTTTTTTTTTTCCTGAAAATAGTCCTGTAAAACTAGTGAAAGAATCCAAGAAAAATTTTCTCCTTCAGGCCTCCATTTACAGCTTTCAACCAAAAGGAGCTGGCAGAAAAGATAAGAGAAGGGAGGGTCAGGCGAATACCTTATCGTTACTCAGATGAGCTGAATGACCTTCTCAAGCAGATGCTGAATGTAAAGGTAAGAAGCAATTACTAATTTTCCACCTATAATTTGAACTAGTACTGAAATACTAGTTTTTCTTCTCAATTATGAAACAAACCTACCTGAAGTAGTGGTTGTTATCACCTTGTCACTGGCAGTGTCCCTCATAGAGAAAGGAGGGAGGAGTTTGCTCTGAGTCCATCAAACAAAGGCAGCAGCTCAAGTGTCATGCCAGGGTCACAGGATGCCAAAAGGTGGCCTCAGTATTGGCTTACATGGGATTTCCCCATTGCGTGCTTATTGAGGCCTTGTAACTTCAGGGTTAAAATGGTTCCAGTGTGTTTAGGAGCTGGAAGGGGCTGTTTTTTCTTCATTTTGGGGTTTGCTTTATATGGCTAATGCTTAGTTTGTTTCCTCACAGCTGGTGTGGGGGAGCTGAGAAGAACATGGCAGGGGCAACAAAGCTGTAACAAGCACCCAAGCCTTCACAGAGTGTTAGCTGAGGAATCTGCTGACAGCTGCCTCTGCAGGCTCACCCACCCCCTTGTGACTCTGCAGGGAGAGGGTCCTGGGCTGGGAGACAGTCTTGCAGCTCTGAATCTGAAGGCTGCTAACAGCCTCCTCCCTTAGCTTTTATCATCCTGCTGTGCTTCAGCTTCCTAATTCAGGAATCTCTCCTTCACTTTGCAGCCCCTCAGCTGGTCTTGCTTGGAAATCTCTGGCCTCAATGTTTCTTCTTACAGCTGGAACCTGTTGGTGATGCCTTTCTACTTCCTAATTTCCTTTAGGATTACTGCCGACCTTCTGTTGAAGATATTCTGCGGCACCCCTTGATAGAAGATGTGGTGACAGAAGAACAAAAACAGATTTCTGATAGAAGAGCCTTGAGATCATGGGAGCCAGAAAGGCTGCAGTTCTCAGATGTTGTAGCGAGTGAGCTGAAACGAAAGGAGCAACAATTACAGGAGCGAGAGCAAGCCATTAAAGAGAGAGAACAACGTCTGGAGCGTATGCTATTCCATTTTGGGAGGGGCGTGGCAATGGGATTCTGATTCAGTTGGAGGAAGAAAAAGTAGACAGTTTTCACAACCCCCATTTTAATTTACTAGGATACTGTAGTCCTGCATTCACCACTAGAATTGTGTCTAAAGACCAGACCAAGAATGCTCAGGGCTTACTTCACTATACTAGCTTCTTTTTTAAGTTACTAAGATAGAACTGGAAGTTTGGATATGGAAATCTGGTTTGTGAAGATTATTAAACATAAGTGGCAGTTAGGAAAGTGTATAGAAACATAGGGTCTGGTCTGCACTGTGCAGTGTAGGTTGCTTTTTCACCTACTGTATAAGTAAACATTGCCTATTCTAACATGTAACCTAAGGTGAGCCTCATGCTGGAAAAAAAAAATCTTTGAGTAAACTGTCAACTGCTTTTATAAAAGCTGCTCCCCACACATAGCTTACCTGTGAATCTATAGGTGGCTGGTCCTCAGGTGTTGGCATTTCCTGCCAACATGAAATATCTCTTGGCATATGCAGTAGGCTCTGCAGTACAGTTTTTAACCATAAGTATTTTTTAATCTGAGCCTGAATAACAGCTGCTGCTGTTGTAAGCAGGGTGTTAAATCATAGCTGAGTTATAATATCTGATATATAAATATTTAAACCTGGTGTCATGTGTGCCATGAGTTAATGTACAGAATAGAAAGTTGCTATCGCTTTGTTGTTGCAGACGTGTCAGTTTGGGACAGAAACGTGCCTGGCATTTCAGAGTAGTTGTCAGTGCTTTATTAGTGCATTGATAAAGGTGTATCTACGCAGCAGTTACCCTGCGTTTAGAGCCATAGAATCAGAAGTGTGGGTGCACCTGACTGGCTATCACTGCTGGCTTTCCCTGTAAGAGAAGCCCACCATGCACAGTCACTCTAACGTTTACATGTTCACGCTGCATACTACCATATTTCTGCTTCCAGAGAGAGAACGGGAGCTCTGTGTTCGGGAGAGACTGGCAGAGGACAAACTTGCTAGGTATCTTACTAACCTGTAATAGTCTATATTAGAAGCTCTACAGTCTTGCAACAAAAAGCTTAATCTTCTCTTCCCAAACCAGAGCTGAAAGCCTGCTGAAGAGGTGCAGTCTCCAGAAGCAGCAGCAGGAGGTAACGTGCGCGGAAGGTCCAGGTATGCAAATACTCAAGAAGGCACTTGCACGGGTCGATGTAGTCTGGTGTGAGCAGAAGAAAGTCTCTGGTGCTCAGCGTGCTCGGCACAGTCCCCTTGGGGCAAGGCAAAGCCCAGTTATGGCTGCAAGGTTGAGAAGCGACTTTTGATTTTCTGCTTTGCAAAAGGACTTAATGAGCAATGCTCAACCATAAGCCTGAGTTAGCACTGTTTGCACTGCAGTTTTGTGCTGTCTGGGAAATCAGGTTCTTGTGGTGAGCTAAGGGAAGTGCCTCCTTGTAACCCAAACCTTTCTCAGAGTTGCACTTATGTATGGATGTCTTTTAACAGACCTTTGATTTAGTTAATTTAAATAAAATTGCACATGTCTAATAAATTAAGTTTTCATTAAATGTCCAAAAGCTTCAACATGGATATATTATTTGTTGCAAGGGACCCACCCAGCTGTGACTAGTGGGTGCATCATATAAACTGTGAAGAATACACACTGCTATTATAGAAAGAAAAACTCATATTTGCCAATGTACTAAAACACTTCCTGACTACCTCTAGTCTAATCCGTTTTATAGTAGTATTTTATACTCACTTTGCCCTTGGTTGTTCATTCTTTGCTATCATAAGGGTATCATCTGTTAATTGCTCCCATCTTTTATTGAAAATAATATTCAAGTATTTAAATGCCTTTTTAAATAGTGGTAGGGATAGTCAAGGGCTGGGTCAGAAGTAGTACTCTAGAACAAAGACAGTAACATGCAGTAACACTCCCTTCATTTAGTTTTGGTCTGATAAAGCAAGATAAGCATGTCACTGCCTCCGAAGCAAATAAAACTGAAGTAGCTTTTTTTTTTTTTCAAGAAGTGCCTATCAGAGCAGAAAAGGACACAAGTAAAATGCCCCTAGAAAGTGAGTGCTCCTTGAGCTGTATCTAACATTTCTGTCAACTTTGAGAATTCCACCGGTCTCTCAACATCTTGTCTGCCATCAACACATTAAAGAATTTGAGAACAAACTTGCTTTTGGCTTTCTGATGTTGCATCTAAAACTGGATGACTGAAGGCAAATGAGCTTCAGCTCTTACTTCTGTTCTCTTCTGCATTTCCCATCCCTTTACATGATATTTTGACCTTGCCAGGCATATTAGTTTTTGAGGATAGGCAAAACCTGCTTGCGTGGTTAATACCTCGAGCTCGATAATGCAGCAAAGTGAACATAGCTATCACAAAACTGAGCAAATTTTGCAATATCTGTAGAGCATGTGATTTGCTGCTCTTCCAGTTCATTCCATGGTGCTCTTGTGACAGTTTCTAAAATTATGCCTATTCTCATGCAAATGGACCAAGTGTTTCTCCAATAGTGGTACTAAGGTTGCTTGCTTGTGTTTATACAAGCCTAATTTCAGAGCCTAATTTGTACCCCAGTGACTTAATACAAGGATAGAGTTGGAACAATGTGGGTAAAGCACAAAGACTACCGAACAGGTTGAATCTGCCCCTGCTGTGAAGCAAAGACAAGTTTCTTTCAGTAGCTGAAAATTCATTCTGCATTTTCTTTTTGAACTGGCTTATGTTACTGTTTATTTAATTTCTGTCCTTCAGAAGAAACATGTCTTCTTTTCTTAATCCACTAATCTTTCCTTAGGTATTGGGAGGTGCACCCTGAAAACTACTATGGCATATATCCTTTTACCATGGTCATTTAAAAGGCTTGGTTTTGATTTTTTTTTTTCCTCAAAAAATAGAATATAGTTGTTGCTATTAATGGAGATGCATTTAATTAGATCACTTAAAGCCATAGGTAGATGACAAAATGGGCACCAGGGTTAAAAGCAATAAATGCTGGAAGATGCACTAATGCAGTACTTTTTGATTTCTTAAGATAACGCACTCCTGCTTCCCTTTTCTACAACAAAGAAGAACTCACACTCTGATGGAATTGAAGAGAAAGCTGTACCTCATAATATGGAAAACTATTTCCTTTCCAAAGGGAAAACCTCTGATCTCAAAAGGCGTCTCTATGCTGCAAATCTACGGGCTCAAGCACTGGCTGAACTGGAAAAAAACTATCAACTAAAGAGCAGACAAATCTTGGGCATGCGTTGAAACTGCAACAGATGTATTTATCTTTGAAAAGAAGATTAAATGTATAGGCAGATATTTGTGCCTCCCTCTCTTAAGCTAGAACCTACTGAAAAATTATTTTAACAGTTGTACAAAGTCTTCATTTATGACAGGTAGTTTATGATAAACGCATAAGATACTATATGATGAAAAGAGGTACTTTTGATACCAAATAAAACAAACTGAATTAATTGTATTATTAAAGAAAAATATTTTGGTCCTCCTGTTTACCATAGTTCACTCTTCTGAAAATATAAAGAATGGATATATATGTGATGTTTAAAAATCTGATGTGAAAAAAATTTCAGGTGAAAAATGTACAGAAATTCACAGCCTGTAGGTTAAAATGCTGTATATAATGCACAGTTGTTGATAAAGGAAGTGTTGATATTCCGTATCTGATTTCTGTGGGAAAACAGTGCCTTCTTTTCCGCACTTGTAAATATTTTTTAACAAAAGAGCACAAAGATTTTATGCATCTCTTCCAAGTAAGTGCTCTGTCAAAGCAGGTTACTTTAATGTTATGTTTTGACTAATGTGTGGGATGGGTCAGAATAACATAACTTCTGAGTTTATTTTCCTTTCTGCCTGAGCAGCTGAGTGCCTTGTCCATCCTCCTACAAGGCCTGTGTCAGGGCAGGGCATTTGAAATAACACCTTCTTTGCCTTGCCTTGAAACTGTTATAAACTGATCCCCTGAGGTTGCTGTCCAGGATGGGACACCATCCAGCATCTGGATTTTGTGGGGGGGCAGTTGTATTTTAAATAATAAATCCTTATTTTCTTGAAGCTTAGGAAGTATCTCCATCTTACCCTTAACAATTCTCTGCTGGTGTAGGAGTTGATCACTTTAAGGTGATGTAAGTTTCATGCACTCGACTCATGAATTTTAAAATATCCTTTGAAACTGTCTGGCATATGTTTTATATGAAGATTTTTTTTTCTCCCTGGATTGAAATGCCATCAAACATACATTCTTAGAAAGCCACTTGTTTTCAAAACATTTATTTCCTTATTGGGCTATGAATGTTCCTGAGGAGGTATTTTAGATGTTTTTTATTTCATAAGAGAGAATCTTCTTTGAAACATCCATCTAATTTGACATACTAGGTAATTTTAAGGGTCTCTTCCAACCCAAATTGTTCTATGATTTGCAGATAAAGAAGTACTTGTGTAACCCAACAACAGATCTGCTCTAGCAGATTCTTAACAACCCAGCAGAACTTAACATTTGCTTAGAGTGGTTGCTGTTTTCACCACAACCTTTGCTTAAAAGAATTAAACAAGACTGTTTTGTTTACTGATCTAAACTACGAACATTTTGGTGGTCATTCCCTAGCTGTAGGTGTAGGAATGTGCTGTGTGGATCAGTGCAGCTTTCCTCTGCGTTCTTTCATATTTCTGAAGCTTCTCACGTGTATGTGGAGGGTAAATCCCTGCTTTGTCATCATGTTTGCACACTCAGGTTTTTCTCTTTTCTGTGCCTGAATCACTGTAATGCAGTTCTGGCCTTCGTATGGATCTTTATGGCTTAACCCATGCAACATTAAAGGGTAAGATACACTGGTGTCGGTACAATTGGAAAAAAGACAAAGGATTTAAGAATGTTTTGTCTATAAAATCCAGGTATCCGTGAAAGGAGGACAACCAAGCAACCAAGAAAATGAATACTGATTAATGAAAGACCATATTCATAGAGTCATAGAATGGTGTGGGTTGGAAGGGACCTTGCAGATCATCTGGTTCCCACTACACTGCCATGGACAAGGGCACTTCACTAGACCAGGTTGTTCAGGACTCCATCCAGCCTGGCCTTGAACACTGCCAGGGACCATCCAAGAAACATCCATGACTTCTCTGGGCAATCTGTTCCGGTGCCTCACCACCCCCACAGCAAAGAACTTCTTCCTAGAATCTAGTCTAAACCTACTCTCGGTTAAAAGGCATTCCCCCTTGTCTTGTCACAACATGCCCTTGTAAACAGACTGTCATCTTTCTTGTAGACTTTGTCCAGGTATGGGAAGGCCACAGTTAGGTCTCCCCAAAGCCTTCTCGAGGCTGAACAATCTCAATTGTCTTAACCTTTCCTCATAGGGGTGATGCTCCATCCCTCTAACCATCTTGTGAAAGGGCTGGCATTTACAAATGCTTTGTTTTTAAAACGACCAAGGTAAGAAAATGGCTTTAGAGTATTTTTTTTTTTCCCTCTTGGAACATACATTTCTGTATTTAAAAGTAAAATTATTTGAGAGAGCACTGTCTGTGGCTTTCCTCTTCCTTTAATTCTCTAGTTACCTCAAGATGGCACTGTTGCCTTGTCATTTTTAAGAACTTCCTCTATTATCTATTAATCCAAAATCTAATACCTTATTTACATTTATTTTTACCTGTTTTGTTCTAAGCACGTTGCTGCAAGATGCTGACTTCTTTGGCTATGGATGCTTTAGTACTTGCTGAAGTAATTAATTATAATTATCTCCGATTTGCCATTTTGCATCTTTCATGCATGCATTATAAAAATAGCTGAAACAAAGTCCTGGTTAACAAGTACACTGTTATGAATCTGAAAAGCTACAGAGTGTGCAAACTGTATCAATCACAATGGCAGTAATAAATGAGAACAGCTTAGGTTACAACTGTAGCATTAAGCTGTTTAACTGTGTTACTTACAGCTTCTTGAAGTATTATCGCCCTAATATGATAAATGCAGTATTTCTTGAAGTTTTTGAAATAAGAACTTCCTACCAGTACGTGTCAAACATAGTAAAAGGCATCCTGGAGATGGTCTTCATTCTCCCTCAGGATTTTTGCTTTGGAATACTGAAATTCACTTTTCCTACAAGGGAGCAATTGTTTTTCCAATAGAACGTGTGTAGCATTGAAATCACACTCAGGATGCAATTTTCAAACATATTCAGGAAATAGAACATTCACAAATAGAACATCTATGGAAATGGTGACTACTTATGGAGTGCTTCCAAAACATTGCCATCATGCTGATGGATATACTAATGTCTTAGGGAAGTGTGTACACATGGATATGGTACAGCTCAAGCCTTACAAGATGATAATGGTGTACACTGTGGAATGTTGTGAGAAAAATTAATTACTGTTTAATACAGATGTCAAGAAATTTAATAATATGATTAGTTGTGAGCACCTCTGAAATTGCAGAAGTTTGATAGGCATAGGAACATCAAAGATAGCCGGGAGGGGAAGTTGCATCATCTTTGAAAAATACAGTCCAGTCTCCTGACTTTCAACTTTTCAGTTATGCCCTGTCTCCTCTGCAGCCAGTTGAACAGCACTTAAACAGTGTGAAAGTGCTGGCCAGCTGGGCAGTTAAGAAAGTTAACAAAAATCAGACATAAATATAGAGGACCATCAAGCTTCTTCGTAAAAGTGGGAGATGCCACTTCTGAGTCCCTGTGTCTTTGGTCCCTGTGGCAAATGTGGCCCCTGCACCCCAGAAGGTTCTTCTCTGCAGTGGTAAATCTGCATCTCTCTGGCTGTGACAGACCTTTGGCTGTTGCTTATCACCCATTTCAACAAAGGGATGTGGAAAATATGTGGGGGGACCATGATGCCATCAGTGGAGCTGATGCTGTGCCAGAGAACCAGTACCCCCTACACAGGATGTTAAGAGAGTCTAGGTGTAATAGCATATAAAACTTGTCAAAACCACGATCTGACAGCCAGAACACACTGTTCTCTGTTGTGTTCTCCACCTCCAAAGAAAGTTGTAAAACACCACCAGCAGCATTTCCAGGTTTTCACCCAGCTTTAGTGGTTATTGCTTAGGGTTGATGGTTTAGCCTTCAGTATTTGCCACAGATTGTTAGGAGTTTATAGCTTACAGGGTATCCCTGTGGTCCAAGGCCATGGTTTATTGATCCCTGTGCTCTGACACCTCCTGCTTTCTTTCTTTTTTTTTTTTGTTTTTTTTTTTTTTGTTTTTTTGTTTTTTGTTTGGTTTTTTTTTGTTTTTTGTTTTGTTTGTTTGTTTGTTTAAGATTCATAGCCTGTGTTTTGTGGTTTACTAGAGTAAATTATAAACTTCTGAAAGATGCAATTCTCAAATTCTATCCCTGAAGAAAGATTTGTAATTGTCTTTCTTCATTGTACAGGGTCTATCTCTCTGTGGTCTGTGTTGATTGATACTGGGACTCCTCTTAGTTTAGCCAATGAAGTCCACAGAATTAATCAGACACGGGTGAAGGAAGGGGTGGATGGGTGGGGTGGTGTCAGGTGTAAACCCAGGGTAGGCATTTCTCTTCATGAGGAGTTCCTGGGGATAGAAAGGAGAGGCAAGAAGAGACTTCCCTATCTCCCACAATCCCTTTATTCCTTTAGTATCCATTTTCCAATCAACACACACTATAGCTTATTTGATCACCTTCATGCCAGGGGGCACAAAGCACTCCAAACTGAACCTTGCTAGAGTCCAGCTCTGCCTGGCCATTTTGTAGGGGCCTACAGGTGGAAGGTGAACAATTTGGTCAGGGGTCAAGCTGAAATGGCATTTTGCCACTTCTGATTTCCTCTCAGCTTTCACAGGGGGTGAGACCTCTGTACCTGCAACCCACTTGCTTTCCACATTCATACATGGCCTGGGTGGCAGTTCAGGGTCAGTGAAGTGACTGCTGCAGTTTGAAACAGGGGCTGTTGTTTCATTCTTTGGGTTGCCTAACCCGCTCCTAAAAGCTGGTGAGCAAGGACACAAAGAGATTGCCTTGGAGGAAGGGGACCAAAAGCATAGAGTTTAATTTTGATCCTGAATTAAGTGTTTTGTTTGCATAAAAAGTCTTTTCTTCTAACACCCTTCCTTCTGTTGTGGTGTGTTTTTGTTTTATTAGCAGGTTTATTGTTTGATTTGTAATTTTGTAGTTTCCTTATGTTGCCTTTTTGTCCCTGCCCTTTTATTAGAACTTTCATAATTCCTTTTTTTATCAAATGCCAGTCTTTCTCCGAACCTGCCTTCTTTCAAAAAACTTCCCTGACAGTTTTGTATTTCGCCAGACTCTATTAGTTCACTGAAACTGTTCTCCTCCCTTGGGATTCTTTATTGGTTTATACATTGTATTTCCCGCCTTGTTTTTTACTCCCAATTCTCCTGATTTGTTAAAGATTGCATCCTCCCTTTGGGCTCTGCCCCTGTATATAAATTACTGTCTGCCCCCAGTTTGAGGTCCCGGGATGAAGAAGAGGGGAAGTTTTACCATCAAATAAAGTTACCCCGGGATCCGTATGCTGCTCTGTGTTTCATACTGCGCCGACACTGGTAGCTGGGATTCAACGGGGCTCAAGGGGGGATCTTCCGCCGCCTTTCCTGTCATCAGCTAGCCAGGAGGAGCAGCATCCTTCAAACTCACAGGTTGAGTTTTGATGTTTTGATATGGTGAGGTGCTGGCACTCTGGGGACAGGGGGAGAAGACAGAAACTGCTGGTCAGGGGGAGAGAACTCCTGTTCACTCTCTCCCACTGTCCTTAGTGCTCAGGCCACACTGGGGCTGCTCAGAGCTGCACCCAAGCATCCTAATCAGTTCTACATTTTAGAGAAGAGCAAGATGGAGGGATATGTGCCACCTTCTCCAGAGATGCAAGAGTGGGATGCTTGTGTGCCACCTTGCACCCTCCCAACACTGTAATTTGCTCTGTGCCATGAAGCCAGGTACCCACCCCGAGACTCCTGTGGTGTGAAGAACAGCCAGCCCTGGATGATGCCCTCATTGCTGTGACAGCAAGGTCCCCACAGACCATGTCATAGAGCAGGATGTCCAGGGACTGGATCAGCCCCGAATGGCCATGGTAGCAGTGGAAGCAGATCCACTCTGGAGGGCTGTACTTTGGCATTCCTGCAGGTCATCAAGTGTATGCTGCTCTCTCTCAGACCCTCCTTTGTTTAGACATCCCTGAGGGTGTGAGGGCTGCACTGGGCACAAGGCACACCCACTGCCTTCTCACCAGCGCCTGACTCTTGTTTACAAACTCCGGGTTGTGAAAGAAAGCTTGTGGTGCTGGAAGAGGACAGCTGAGTAGGGAAAACCCTTAGCAGGGAAATCCCTCCCCTTACCCCCTACACCTGTGTTGGCCAAGAAAAATATCACAGGCCAAAGATGAAAAAAAGCAGTAGAACAGCCCAAATCCTTTTGCAACTGAAAACAAAAATGGAATCCGGCTCCTCCAGGACATCCCAGAAGTCCTGAGTGCACTCTGGATGTTCCATCGCAAGCACAAAGCCCTCGGGGAGCTCGAACCTGCCCAGGAGCCTCACGACGGCCGCGGAAGTCACAGAAGGACACCGTGAGGAGCAGCACCGGTTCCAGGGGAGGGGGGGACCGCGATGCCATCAGCGGGGCTGATGCTGCCCCTGGGGTCCGGATCCATCCCCCACCCTCCAAAGGGGATGCCCCCGGTGTCCCCCTGCCCGGCCCCGCCAGTGCTCGGCATTCCCCGGGCCCGGATGCTCCCGGTGACCCCACACCCCGCAGCGTCCCGGGGGGAGCCCGGCGGCGGGGAGGGCCCGGCAGGGATTGTGAGAGGAGAGGAGGCAGAAAACCGCTCGAGAGAGTCACTGCTCCTGCCCATGAAGCTGCAGATGCTCTATTGGTCACTTGCTTTTCTAAAAACATCTTGTTTTTTTCTGTTAATATTCTGTTTATATTCCACTTTCCTGGAAGTGAAGTAGCACTTGCTGCCGAGGTCAGTTCCAAGCTCAGCATTAGTGCCGTGATTTGCAGCGTTTGCACGTGGCCTGCCATATTTGCATTGCCTCAGTTGCATGCAAGACTCACTGTCAGGGAAATTTATTCTAAAGCCTTTCTGCAGGTTCTGCTCCTGCATCTCTTACCGAGCTGTTTCTCCACATCTTCAGTTTGGGAAAATTCACAACTTTCTCAAAAAAACCCCAAAACCTCCCAACCAAAAACCCACAAACCAACCAACCAACCAAATAAACAAAACCAACCCAAACCTAAACCAAAAAACCCAATCAACCAAAAAGGAGCCACCTCCCTCCACCCTCAAACCCCTCACCTTTAGAAAGTAGGATTGAAGAAATTACTATGCTGCAGTGAAGTGCTTTGAGACCTGTACATACCAAATAATGCTATTTAATTCCTCCTAGTTTGTAGTGGATAAGATGCCCTGTATGTAAAAAACTGGTACAAAGTTGGAGAAAAACTGCATGTTTTGCATGGATTTATTATTGTTATTATTATAAAAACATGTACTACCAAATATGCTGCCAGCTTCAGTCCTAATTCAGTATCCCACAATATCGGGCTGTGAATTAACATTTTTTAGTGATCTTACAGTGGAATCACCAATTGTTCTCTTAAAGAAAATCAGAAGCATCGACAAGGAAAGCACTGAATAAAAATGACAGAGGACAGTTTTCAGTATATGCAAACATAGAATTGTCTCCTACTCTCCTTGCTAGTAACCAAACACAGAACAATGGTCTTCCCCCATTTACAGGCTCATGCTCTCTCCCTGGTGGCTCAGCCTGGAATAGGAGCTGCTCACTTTAATGCCAGGAGGACTCCTTCCAGTGCTGTAAATCCTCCTGTGCTGTGCCAGCTCCAGCAGTGCTGAGGAATGGGACATAAACCCAGCCTCATACCTCATGTCCCCGGCAGCATTCACACCCACGAAGTGGGGTCCTTTCCTGTCCTTGGCAAGTAATAATAACTGCATGAAATAAGCATGAACATAATATATAATACATAATATTATACTTCGTGTATAAATATATAACATTTACATGCAAATATTAAAACACAAAATATAATATATAATAGATATAATAGATACATGTATATAATGTAAATATATAATAAAATAAAAAATTTAACAAATGCATGTAGTAGACATTTCTCAGCTTGGGAGTTATTCCAAGGAAATTCCAATTTAGGCCTTGCATTACCTGGTAGTGAGTTTTTGGTCTGTTTTAAGCATGTAGCCAGAACAAACAACCCCATGCTGATATGTTGTCTTTGCACAGCCATTGGGTCCCTCTCAACACACCAACAGAGGCTACAAGGTAAACTGAAAATGTCTTTGTGGCAACATCCAACCTTCTGATTTTATTACTTAAATTAAGCCCAGTAACTGATGAGAGGAAATTCACCCTGAATTAAGAGGATGAGCCTGTCTGTATGTGCACTCAGTGCTCTGCTTCCTCACCTAGGTTGCCCAGAGTAGCGTCGCTCTTGCTTATGCATTTCATGAAGTGATTACTTCTTCAAGATAGAGGAAGGATAATTTTAGGTAATTTTACATAGATTACTGAGTTTTATGAGATTCATTAAGTGGTTACTACTTCAAGAAAGAGGAAGGATGATTTTAGGTAATTTTACCTAAATTATGGAGGAAGTATCAAAAGACTATATTTGATATGTTTTCCATTTTTAAAGTCTTGTCCCTTGGCATGGGATGGAGAGTGGTTGTTAAAACAATGGTAGTTTATTTGCAGGTACTTGGGGTTCCACTGTAATTTCCCTGCAATGATAGAAACATTAATCCTAATTCAGCATAATTGGAAGCAAAGGATTTCCACGTAACTGCCTTTTCAAGCCATGTGTTATAACTGGGAATTCTAATTTAGTACCCATTTCACTATTACATCTTCCTCTGTGAGTTACAGAGAAACTTTTTATAAAAATTTTGGCTTAACATCATTAAAAAAAAAAGTCCATTGAACCCTTCAGTTGTTTATTAGAGTCATCTCTTTGCAGTGTATTTTTTCTGGATTTTCTCTTATATTGATCCTCATTAATGTTTTATTTATCTACTTCTGAAACATTTCCAGGGTGTGGACCTGAGTGATTTGGTCTGCTCTTGCCAGAAGACACCAGCAGCCAGGGGGTAGACAGACTGCAGGGCTGAGATACTGAGGAATGAGATGGCTTCCCCACAACCTGAAACCTTTCCATCACTGCTGGATAGATTTCAAGAAGACAGTACACAATTTAAGCAGGAGTTCCTGATGTGAGAATCTCTGAGTCAGGGTTTAAAGTTATGTCAAAGTCACAGCTCCTAATGATCAGCCTTTGAGCAATAATTTCAGAGCCTGCCCTCAAGGATTTCTGTAAATTTTTGTTCATCTCCCTTAAAGCATCTGCAAAGGATGGAGAATTCCTAAGAAAACCTGTCAGTTTTCACAAAACATAAATCCTACTAAGAACTATTGTAGTAAAAGCTGTTGACAAATGCATTTCCCCCATCCCCTGCTGGTAAGTCCTTTAAGTCTGAGGCATGAGTGACATCAGAAGAATGACAGTGTGGGGGCTCCACAGCTCTGGGAGACATCTGCCATGCATCAGACTCTGATGAACTGAGGCTTGCAAACTACCAAGGAAAGTTGCTGCGCAGCAAAAACGAGGACAAGATTATGAGGTTTTGTCCTTGGCTGGTAAATGCAGGAGGAATTCTGGTCCTGTGGGAGCTGTTGATGCTGTTGTGGCCTGGGCTGTGCACAAAGTCCTCCCCTTTTGATTTAGAGTGTTTATTTGTTTCCAAATCTCTTTCCCCACCATGCCTCATTTCTACTCTCTCTGGGGATGATTCAGTGGAGTAAAACCACATGAGTATAACACCCATCCAGCAAAAACACTGGAGGACACACTTTAAACTGAGCAAGTGCTTTATTACTTCCTGAAGAAGAATGTTTTTACAAAGTGATACCCTTATGTTTATTATAAATAATAGGTCTTATAAACAAATCATTTTAACTAAAGGGAAACCTGTAGAAACTGCCCCTGTTGCCCAGCAATCAAATGAGGCTGGCAGAAGGAAGCAAGAACTTTGAAATTAATAGAAATAACTAATTCTGACTCTGCCAATTACCTGCTTTTGATTTTCTTTTCCCTCTTGCTGTCTTTGCTCTTTCTTGACTGTCTGCTCCATTTCCTTTGTATTTTTCAGTCACACTGTTGCTTTTTTTTTTTTTTTTTTTTTTTTTTTTTTTTTTTTTTTTTTTTTTTTTACTGAAACAAAAAAACCCCAGAAAATTACATTGTTTGCTTGACCACTGTGCTGAGAACTCTTTAGAGGGCTGAGGAACTCAGTTCACCGAAATCATCAGGGTAAATAGATAGCAACACAGAAATAAGTGTGCTCAGTGCAGGCCAGTATTTACCTTGGGTGTCTGCATATTCTTTTGATGTGAAAGGAGTATTGTACTCTCCTCGGTGCTTTGCCGCAGAAGCATTTCTCCAGCAGTAAAACTGAGAAAGCAGGTTTAATCATTAGCTGGTTTGCACCTTGGTGGCTTCAAAAGGCTGCGTAGAGCCCTTGCAGATCATGGCCCTCAGGCACACCCAAAGGCTGTGCAGGCAGCCTTGCAAGGAACAGCTGGAGGTGACCATTCCCTTTGAAAGGCTCCAGCTGTCCCAGATAAACACTCGTGCAGGAGTGAGGAGGGAGAGCTGCAGCAGTGCTGCAGGTGGGAGGGTCCCCAGGCAGATGTGCTATCCTGCAGACACAGAGGGTGCCCTCGCTGCGTGAAGCAGATAAGACAGAAACATGAAACTGGGCTGCCTCCAAGTCTGGGGTTACACTGGGGCCTGTCAGTCAGAGGGTACAGCACAGCTCCTGTAACTGGTTGTTCTCTGCCATGGGGAGGCTGAGCACTGGGATTTGGCTGCCAGAGATCCACATCCATACGCTGGGATCTGTGTCACCATCCCGAGCAGCACAAGCAGGCTGTGTGACACACTTACAGCAGGTCAGAGAGAGACTAAGGAGGACAGGAGGACTGAGAAGGTCAGGAGGACGCTGTGGTATCTGGGGCTGGGATGAATCACCTCAGCAGAGGGAAGGCTCACTCATGCTACACACCCTGGTAGGAAGTGCTGGGCTCTTGCTGCCCCGACTGCTGGATCAGGCCAGAGCAATCATATAGGACGATGGCAAATTTTAATGACAGAGATCAAGCAGCTCCTCCTCTCCCTCCTGTAACACTTCCAGCCTACACAATACCTGTATGTTGCCATACAGAAGATCTCAGGAGCAGCCACTTGTGCACACCCAAATCTTTGTTCACCCACGCAGTGTCCTAGAGGGCAATCGACTGGAATGGCTGTCTCCCATGGAGGACTGTGTCAGCCCAGCCTGTTACAGCTCCTTGGGAATATGCGAACACACAAACACTATTGGCTGACTTTTTGTATGTTTATAGGCTGTAATCAAGTCTCCATGAAACATTTTTCCTACTTAGGATTACATACAAAGGTGTTTGATATAATTATCAACAATACAGAAGTTCAAAGATCAATTTGAAAAAGATCTCCTAATTTATTGATTTTTAACAGTTAGTTTGATAATGCCTATGGTGATTTTATATCACTACAGTGCTATAAAATGCATGCGCTGGAGCTCTAACAACACTGGCATGCTATGCTACTGCTCCTCAAATACATATTTTGCTTATTTGTACATTTCCCTTTTTACAAGGAGAATATCTTTCTGTAGCAGAATTTCCAAGAAAGAGATAGGTCCTGGTTTATTTAATTGGCAAAAGCACAAAGTTTGTCTATTTTATGTGGCTAATAAAAAACTGAATAAGCATATTCCTAGAGCTTTAGTTTGCACTCTTCAGGATCCTAAGGTTGTACACAGTTTAACTGCAGCTTTTTACACAAGAGCTTGACAAATGACAGGAAAAAAGACCTTTAGCCCACAGTTAACTAACCAGATAATATACATTGTTAGTCAATAAGGGAGATGGAACATGTATTTCACAAACAGATTACTTAGCAACTTGACTGACAGGTCCTTCCTGGGACAGCCACTGCAACTGCTGGATTTAATAACTGCTTTGTCATCTTAGCAGTGATGGAAATGGGTTCCCTCCATTGGCTCTGCAGCTACTGCAGAAACATCATTTAATCCACCCATGACAATCTGAACCCTTATTTCCCCAAACATTATTAAAGCAGAAACATCTGGCTAGGTATAAAGCAGGTTAACACAAATAAATCTTGCAAGAAGCAATGCTCACAGTCACTATTTTGCTATGCAAATAGCCACTGATAATAAACCCTATAGAATTAGCTTGTAAGATCTGGATGAAGGTGTTTTGAAAACTCATGCCCCAAGTGAGGCTCCTCCATGTTTAATCACCTACATAAATGACCTGCTTTCCAAAAGCATCCACCCCTATGTTTCCTTCTGAGGGAACTGTCAGCTGCCCAGGACTGATTAAATCAAAACACCTCCACTGTGCCTGTGCATTTTAATTTGGAGACCCAGTCTTGAACATGACATTTCTAGCATATTGGTATAACCATTGGTATTGGTAGGCAGGCCACTGGATTCTACTCTTCCTGCTGGCATTACTCAGTTTGTGTCATTAAAGAACTTATTTAACTCATGTTCTTTAATGCAAGAATAAGGAAAATCCTTGTTTTACAGTGGGCAAAACTAATGGTGGGGGCAGGAGTCACTTCATTAACATTGACCTAATCTCCAAGCAATTCACACCAGGCCTTCTTTATAATCCAGGGCAGAATGCGCACTCTAAGGATGGCATTCTTCTGACCAAGTACATAGCATTGTAGGAGGAGATAAACCATGTTGCAGACTCCACTGACAAAGCTGATTAGATCTCTGCTGACTCTAAAGGGAGACTTGTGATCACAAGATGTTTGTGCATCAGCTACCAATTCCCAAACATGAATCCCTCCCTTCTTGTCCAGTTGAGGCTGTGGTTTCATGACCAGCATCAGTGGATGCCAGTATATGGTCACACACTTTTCCTTGCCCCAATCACATGGTCCTGTGTGTCAGCTCTAGCAATCCTGCTGCCCTAGGTAAATAGGATTAGCTTGCTGAGCAATGGAGATGAAAAGGAATTTGGTTTTTGGTTGCACTGGAAGGCAAAACTGATGCCCCTCATGGCATCACATGCCCTAATTGCGTAAGATCTGAGGCCTGGTTGGGAGCAGGAATATAACTTCTGAAAGGGATGTGCAGTGGCCCCTTTTGGCACTAGCTTTTAGTTGAACCAGCTTAAGATGAGAACAAAATGGCCTGTAGAAGGCAGTCTGGAAAATTAATAGATGCAGTTACAGAACATAAAGTTAACATGTCTATATTTACTGCCTTGGGATATGATTTGACAAACATCAAATATAATTGATCCTTAAAAAGAAAGAGGGCCTTCACGTCTCATCCTTATGTGAAGGCCATGTGGTGTTTGGGAAAAGCAGCAGTGTCCAGCAGGTCTCAGAGTTGGGATTGCAGCACTTTCCAATTCAAAGCATCAGTATTTATTGTGTAATAAAGGCAAATTCATCCACCTAAATCTGACACGGTAAATACCTAATACATAAATGATAAAATGATGAGTATGCTATAGTTCAACCACTTGAATGACTTTACACGTTTTGTGTAGGACAGAAGGCTGCAGCTCTTGCCTGGTGTGTGCTGTGGCAGCAGGAGCAGTGTGTGGGTAGGTGAGCTGGCTGGAAACACCAGCAGTACCTGAGCTGCCGGGCAAGGCGAGCCCGAGGCTGCCCTCCAGATCAGACCTGCCGGCACTGGGTCAGAGCAGGAGCCTGTCGAGGGTGCTGCACAGGGGCCCCGAGCCTGAGCATGCCCTGCACATCCTGTGCCACCAGGCTCTTTGCCATGCTGCAGGCAGGCCTGCCTCGCACAGCAGCAATGATAGGATGTGCCGCATCCTGTGCTCATGGCTGTTCCAGGAAGCAGCCTGTAAACTCTGCATATACTCAGCCAGGGGGATGGCTTCCTTTCCAATCTGCCTGGGGATCTTCCTCTTCTGGGACCATGTTCTTACACAGCCTAGCTCAGCTGCTGGGGCTGAGGTCTTTCCACAGTGTGCCCTTGATGTCACTGAGCTCCCAGGAGTCAGGGAGATAAACCAACATAGCTCCATTCCTCAGGGCAAAATGTGCCACCAAAGGGCATTGCTTCTTTGCAGCACTACATGGAGGTGCTCTGCAGCCTCCCACAACTCAGAGCTGCACTTGTTGAACTAGTTTTGAACTGCCTTTTCCAATGCCAGTACATGCACGTTTATGAGTTCCTACAGCATTAACTGTTCCTGCAGTGACTTACCTCAAAGGACCTGAGTCTCCAACAAGAGACCATCTAGAGATCCTTCACCAATGAAACCCAGCATCCTACCGTGACAAAGGAAATTCCTGCCCCAAATTAACCAGCTCAGGCACCAGAAAGTACTGTGAGCTCTCTGAAAGGGCCTGATACTGTAAATAGGTGTAGCAGGCACCACTGTGATTAGCACATATCTCTCCCTGTCCTCAGCAATTACCCATTGATTCATTGATACTCATTACCACGGCTCCAAGAGAATTGGCTTGTTCTCATGTTCTTTCTAAAGATAACAAAAGGCAGAGCTTAACAGAATGATTTATTAAAAATGCCATAAGAAGGATAGTAATTTATTTCAGTAATAATTAAAAATGTTACGAACCAATCAGATGCAAAGATATATTTCAATTCCAGAATTCCATATTTACAGAATTTTCCGATCCCTCTTGAGTCATTGTTACTCTTTCCACCAGAGAGCCACACTGTGCAAAAGTGAGTAACACCACAAGTTCTCCTGCCTTTTTTTCCTTTAATGATTAATATAGTGGTGATTTTTCTATTTGGATCCACTCAAGCACTGGCTGAATAAGACATTAGCTCTAACTAATAGAGCTGTTAGTTAGCTAATATCAGTAAGTTAGTTAATATCAGTATTAATTTCACAGCTGATTTGAGCAACTATTTCGCCTGCCTACTTGTGGGTTTTAGGAAAATACTATTTGTATCATAAGCAGACAAATTGGTAATCAAAGCAGCCAGGAAATGCTCTTCAGTCCACTAAAAAGGGCACGCCTGCTCATTAGAAACAATTACAGATTGGCCATGCAGTTAAATGTGCCCGAAGTTCTGGAACATTTATAGCATACTGAATGTCATTGAATCAAGTGAGCAACTTGAAAGTAAAAATGCAAAATAAAGGAAAGATCAAAACTGGACATAAGAGAGGCATATTTTAAATATCAGCTGTTTTTTCATTAGGGAGAAAATGTTTCAGAAGGGAAAAAAAAGGGGTTTTAATCTGCTTTGCAACGTTCAGAAGAAGTATAGTGGATGACATACTGATCACCTCAACTTGCCTGGAGTTCTGCCACGGACATCCAAAGAGCCCAGATTTCACAGACACAGTAATCAGGTAGAAGAAGAAATCTCTTTGTAGAGCAAGGTGTCCTTCATTTCCTATCTCAGTGCCAATTACTGCTATAGTCTTTCTTCACAGGTCACAAACAAAAGCATGTAAGCACACGCTTAACTGCTTAACTTGCCTCTGTTCAACCAAAACCTTTTAATTAACTGAAAACACATGTCTAAGTCCTTTCCTTAATAAAGCTGCTTTCCTGAATCAGTGCATAACAGCGAATCCAACCTAGAGCTACATGAACAGCAACACTCACTTTTCATTTGTGTTGTTTTTCATTACAAGGAATAACCTTTTTTATGCAGGTAACCGGACAATGAGGGCTTCTGTTGTCTTTGGTGATGCCGAGTGCATTTAATTTGAAGAAACCTTGTAAGGACAGCTAGCAGAGAGATAGACACTCACTGCCTGTGAGAAACGCAGCCTAAAAAGAACGCTGACAGCCTTGAAGTGGAACAGACAGATGGAGACATGTTTGCCACAGTCCCACAAAGCCCTCATTAAAAGCCGACAGGTCTGATGACTGAACAGAAAGGGGAAGAGTTAGGGGTTAAAAGGAGGCAGTGTGCTCTGTAATATGTGACTGCATCGGTGGCTTCTAGGCAGGGTTTCACCCTTTCCATTTTCCAAGGCACAGAGTGATGAAGAGCCCTCCGTGGTGGAGATCTCTCCACTTGCAACCCAGCGCAGAAATTCAAAGGGGAAAAAGCAGGGACTTTATTTATTCAGCAAACATGCTGAGTAACAGCAAAACTCCCAGCCAAAGTCCTGCTCCTCACACAGGGCTCGGCTGGCTCAGGAGAGCCCAGCAGGACTCGGTATAAAACGTTTTGCTGCAGGACAGATGACAAGCAGCAGCTCTCTGTTCAGACTTGTCACCTGGCTCTGGGGGGGAAGAAGCTGTGTGTCAGACATCCACAGCTACTTCTCCCCTTGGAACACAGAGCTTTTATGGTAAGTAAACAGATTTTAGATGGATCCTTCCACATCTGTGGACCGGAAGCTGAGCTGAGAAAGAATTCTTTGAGTCATGAACAATGCCTGGAAGCCTAAAAAAAAACCAAAAAACCAAAACCAAACAAATAAAAGAATCCAGAGCCCTCCCTACACTGAAGACAAAGTATTCTCCCTAAAAGCATAAGCAGGAACATTGTGTCTCCGGTAAAACACCATTTATGGTTTCATTAGGTACCTGTATCAGTCACTTTCCCATTAATCTCAAAATTGATGACGCTGCCAGATGGACAGTCCTAAGTTTAGGAACTACCCCTGTTCCTTTTGGCTGCTGGTGTACGGTAATACAATAGAAAAGCCTGGAAACAGCAGCGTACAGCCCACTGGTTTACAAGAAAGAGTGTGGGGAAGAGGTAGCAGTGTGAATGCCTGTGTGGTCCAGCTGCCAGTCCACGTCTGGCACATCCAGCAACAGGACTGGGCTGCCACAGGGGATCATTCATCAAAGTTACTGTGTTTGAAGCCCATCAAGACAACAGTGGCTGGGTCAAAACTGTACTCAGCCCTATTCATCAGGGAGCAGTGGAAGGCCTCAGGAACCATTTTTCTTCTCTGCCTGGGAAGAAACCACACCCTCCCATTCTCCCGGGGTATATGGTCCATGTCTTGTGGCTTTTGGCCCCAAGTAGAATTAAGCATTCAGCATGGTATAGCAGGACAAAAAGCTATCCCTGGATATGGCTAAGGATCAACAAGATGCCATCCTGTAAAAGGAAGGCTGCAGTACATGGCCAGTGGTGTGGAGCAGATCAGGAGGCCTCATGGTGAAGAGATGGTAAAAGGATCACAAATTGATCTGGACATCGTTTGCATACCAAGAAAGGAGTCCAAAAAGCCCTAACTCCCCTCCTTAAATCAGGCAACGGTCTTGACAAGTTCATAATGAAGTTTTATTCATCAGGGTTCTACTGATAATGATATTCTGTTTATTTCTCTCAGGAGGGGACTGAGTACTTTTAATCAAGAAAACTATGATGACACCCCAGTGGCAAGGAACTAAAACCCAATTTCACTAATTCCTGGATCTGAGCCAATGAGAGACACCAAACTTGTTGTCCTCCCTTCCTTCCTAGCTAAATTCCATTGAATTAACAGCAATCCCTGTAAAATGATGACCCACTTCACCTGCAGGAATTAAAAGAGGTTTGATCTGTACCAGTTTCTTTGACCCATATATCCTAAATTTGGGCAATTCTTCCTTGTTAACTAATGGCCTTGTGTGGGAGCGAGGACGACACAACATGGGCATGTTCCATCTCCATGTAATTGCCCTTCACCTTCCCAGTAATTTACTTCTTAGCAAGTGACGTAAGGGCATACGGGAAGCCAGGCAGGTGAGGAGAATTTTATTGCAATCTAATTGCTGACTGCCTTTACAATGGTCATCAAAGAATTCTGTGGGGGCTGTGACCGCTACGTCCAGCGCGTAGCACACCTAGATTTTGACACAAGAAACAGATTTTTACTCTCATAGAAAACAGGGTTCAGGGTCACAGGTCAGCACAGCAGTGCCCAAGGCAGTTCTGCCATATGAGGAAGGTTACGCAAAGGTTAGGGAATGGCACACATGGATAACTGTGGTATCCAGGTGCGGGCTCATGGGGATGCTGCTGAGCACAGGGGAAGCCTGTCCTGAATCACTGCTCTCAGTTATTCTCATTGATAATGCTTTCCTTGTGGACACGTGAGCACCTTCTGTCATTTTACTACCAAAATGAAGTCAGGAACCTTTGCAGGGACCCTAAATCACAATCCCTTTGAAATCTCCAAGTATAGGAACAACATTTTGTATTCTGGCTAGGTCTTCCTCCTCAGGGCACCAGTTCTGTTCCTGCCTCTATGGGTCCACACACTCAGCCACACCTCCACAATTGCTGTCTCCTCTGCACGTTCCCCTCATGGAATAGTCTTTCACACTCTTTCTCTTGCCGCCGTGTTTGTTGGTTCCCTAGAAAACAGTGGGCAAAGTAAGAGGTCAGCTCTGCCTTTTTGTAACTTTGGTGGCTTTTTTCCCCTTTTTTAATGTTGTGGTTACGCTTCTGTGGTTTTTTTGGATGTCTCAAAACACTTGCTTTCCCTTTCCTAACTACGAGTGTAACAAACCAAACAGCGTCCGGGGACTGGCCTTTTAGCATTTACATACTTCTCCCTATATTATTATAGAACAATTATTATAAAACGTAATAATTAGTATTTAACATTATAGCAATTATTCTATATTTACTTTATTAATACGTTATTATATTACACTATACAGCCTTTCAAAACTTCAAGCAAAACTTCTTTTCTTCTTTTCCAATTTTTTTAGCCTCCCATCAGTTATGAGTGATCGCGTCCGCACTTATCTTCCTGCCCTCAGTGGCACGAGCAGGAAAAGAATTAAACAGAGAACCCCCATCCCGCAAAAAGTCTCCGGAAAAGCGCAAATCCCACCCGAAATCCCCGCTCAGGACGCGTGACGTCACAGCGCCCCTCACGCCAGGCTCCGCCCCCGCGGCCCGCAGAGGGAGCCCCGCCCCCGAGCGCGCGCCGGGCCGGGGCCGTGTGAAGCGCACCTTTTGCACGAGTCCCGCTCGCCGCGGGCGGGGCCTGCGGGGGCGGGGCAGGAGGGGAAAGCCGGCGGCGTGAGCCAATGGGGATCCGTCGTTCTCTGGAGCGTCACGCGTGGCACCGCCCTCTCCCCGTTTCAGGCGCGGGCGGGCGGAACGGGGAGGCCGCGGCTCGCTGGGCGTTACCGGGCAGGGGGCGGGGCCCCGCTGTCGCGAGGGCGCGCGGGCCAATGGCGAGCGGAGCCGGGCGCGGGGGCGGGAGGGCACGGCCGGGCGGGCGGGGCGCGCCGGCCAATGGGGCTCGGGCGGGGGCGTGGCCGAGGCGGCGCTCGGGTTCCGTGTGAAAAGAGTGAGGGGGCTCGGGTGCAAAGTTTGCTCGCCCGGCGCCTGCGGAGGGAGCGGCGGCGGCGGCGGCGCGGGGGGAGCGGAGCGGAGCGGCCGCCCGAGCGCTCGGGGCTCCGACCGCCCGCCGCGCTCCTCGCGCCCCCGCCGGGGCAGCCGCGATGTGCGGGGGGATGGCGGCGCACGGTCCGGGCGGGCCGCGGTGCTGGCAGAACCGGCGGGCGCGGCTGCTGTGCATGCTGGCGCTCACCTTCCTGTTCTTCGTGGTGGAGGTGGCGGTGAGCCGCGTCACGTCGTCGCTGGCCATGCTCTCCGACTCCTTCCACATGCTTTCCGACGTGATGGCCTTGGTCGTGGCGCTGGTGGCCGTGCGCTTCGCCCAGCGCACCCGCGCCACTAAGAAGAACACGTTCGGGTGGGTGCGGGCCGAGGTGATGGGCGCCCTCGTCAACGCCGTGTTCCTCACCGCCCTCTGCTTCACCATCCTGCTGGAGGCCATCGAGCGCTTCACGGAGCCCCACGAGATCCAGCAGCCGCTGGTGGTCATCGCCGTGGGGGTGGCGGGGCTCATCATCAACCTGCTGGGGCTCTGCCTCTTCAACCACCACGGCGTCGGGGGCCACGGGCACGCCCACGGCCACGGGCACTCGCACGGCGGCCGGCAGCAGCACCCCCGCGGCGGCCCCAAGCCCGAGCAGCCGCCCGGGGACGGGGAGGCTGCACTGAACCGCGACGAGACCAGCACCTTGGTGGAGAACTCCAGCAGCTCCAACGGAGTCAGCCAGGAGAAGCTGGGTAAGCCCCGCGGGGAAGCGCCGCTGCCCCATCCACGCGTGGAAAAGCGGGAAGGGTCCTTTCCCCGAGTAGGGCGGTGGCCGTCCTGGTCCCACCTGGTGCCTGGTCTGTCAGGACTCTGTGAGGACCATCTGTCCCCACTCCTGGGAAAGAGGCGAGAAACTTTCTTAGCAGCTCTTGGGGCACATGGCTGTCCCATCTCTTCCTCACGTCTTTCCTTCGGATGCTCTAAGCTGTATGTTTGTCTTGCGGACAGGTCAGAGTGTAAAAGAGTCTTAGGATAAAGCAGTTTGCCCTGGGAAAAAAAGTTGGTTCTGCAAGGGAAGGCACATGACAAGTGTTTCTTGCCTAGTGAGACGAGCTGTCACAAGACGCTCTCTTAATGCCATCCGAACTGGCTACACATCAAATGGAGCTCAGTGCCTCGCTCCCAGCAGCTGGATTGCTCCTTTGGGTCAGTTACCGGCTACCTGGGAAGCTACTCTCCATCTATACCAAACATACATAAGTGTATTCCACTGCAATAACGTTGTGCTTCTTCATAGCATCGGTATTAATAGGAAGAAGTATTGGAAATTGCCAGTCAGAACTGTGGAAACCGGAATGTGTAGCATGCTGGTGTCAGGGCACATGTGGTGTCTTGGAATAATTTTTGTTTAGCTTTCTAAAGCATGTGTATTCCCACTGACCTGCACACAGGCATACGTTTAAAATCTTCCCTTTCCAGCTGTGGTTAAACAGTATCATGGGTAGGAATTTCTAGGGTTATTTTTTAGTGGATCCAGAAGCCTGGATAGTTGATTTTGAAGCTGCTTGGTCGAAGCCAAGTATTGCGTGCTGGCGAGTGAAAGGTGTGTGTGATTGCCACTTCTCTGTTCCTAGGGCATCCTTGTCACCAGCAGGAATGGACTTCAGGCTTTGGAACCAATTTCTCTCCTTCAGTTTCAGGGTGACATCAGCAGACCATTGTTGTAGCTTAAAGGGAGCTTTAATTGATCGGAGTGAACTTTGCTACAGTTTCAGGTTTTCTGTGATCAGAGGTTCCAATACACATTTGAGAAAATTAGTTTCTGTTTCTCTGACTTCATGTTGGCTTTGGAAAGACAGGTTTTTCAAGAGGATAGGAAAGTTCTTCTGAATACACTACACCATCTTCTTGACCACATAATAAGCTCTTAATGTTTAGTTCCAGCGAAGGTATCCTAATAATTAGTTTCAAACAATGTAAAATTCTCGTAACCCTTAGTCTCAAACATATCTTGGCTTGGGAATTATACTTTAATGGTGAAAAGTTGTGCTTTTAGCCAAGTTTTGGACTAGTTAGAGAAAAAAGTTATAGCATGGATTAAAATGCATATTGTTGTGAGCTAACTTGTCTGTAATGTCTCATGGATGTGCTTCTGGCAATAACAAATAATTTGTTGTGGGTGTTTAGGTGGTAATAGGACATAATTTTGGTCACAGTGAAACTTTGAAATAAGTTTATATTTCCTTCATTACCCTGTCATGATTATGTAATGGATGGACCTACTCATAGTTTGCCTATGAAAAAGTTGCAGGCAGAGGTGATTGGAGGCTTGGGAGAAGATATAAAATGTAGAGATGACGGCAAAGGTCGTCCTGTGCCTTCACTGGAAGTCACAGAATGGGGTAGTCCTGATTTCCTAAGGTGGAAGTAAAAAGTAGGCATAGCCTTAGGGGCTAGACCTGCACAGGCATTTCTGTGGATGCACTTTATGCAAAATAATCAGTTTTTTGTTACAATGAACACATTTCAATTGGACATGTTTTAACCATTTGCCATTAAAAAAAAGTTAAGGAGTTTTCTGGAACTATGTGTCCCGTTACCCACTCGTATAGATAGCTGTACTGGCTTTTCAGATCTCCGTTATTCCAAGTACTTGTACAAAGTAGAGCGTTCCTCTTTCCTTGCTCTCATTGTGGACCTTGAGGTCTGAACTCTGTAACCTGAGATATTTCCCTCTAATGTATTTACTTCTCTGGAAAGTTACAGGTTCCATGTTCCATAACTCCTAGGGGTAGTGTGGAAAATGTAGCTGGAGCTTCAGGGCAGAAGCGTACTGGATGAGGTAATGAGCTGGGGCTTGGAACTCAGCCTTGGTAGGAGCCCACTCCCTCTTCAGAGAGGAGAGGACTTGAGGGCACTCTACAATTGCAGAATCGCAGCCACAAGGGCAGAACAGCAGAAGCTGCACGTCTTGTTAACGTGTTAATGTTTACAAAGCTCTGAACTCAGTAACCTCAGAAGCAGTAAGAGCTCCTTGTTTCAGTCTGTCGGGCCAAGGCCCAGTGCCTGTTGCTTTTCTTTACCACTGGAAATAGCCAAAGAAGAACTTCTGAAGAAAAGCAGGAGGTTAATCATGTACAGTTCTCTCCAATCTGAACATTGGAAAATTGTTTTCTTTCAGAAAGGATTCTTCTTTGTAATGATGTGTGTGTTTATTCCCATGTAGCTGGTTAGCTGTGTTGGAGTGATAAACATTGCACACAGTTGTAACAAAGGAGGGCACTAAAATGTTCATTTATGAACAGTCCATGACATATGACTTTGGACATCAGAAGCTGTGCGTCACTCAACAGCTATATGTCACTTGCATAAAAAATAGAATTTTACTATTTATTTATTTATTCTGAAATATAAATAACAGTAGTTTATATCCTCAGAGTTTCAATGATAATTTACACTGTCCTATAGTCAATTCTGCTGGTAAATTCTGTGTTTTAGATGTAAAATTTCAGCTGATTGTATCTCATGGTCCTGCTAGCTCCATGCACTATCTTGGAAGAACTTCCTTTTCCTTGAATTCAGAAACCTCTTGAAAAGGCATTGGTAAACGTGAAAAGAATCTACTACACAGCTGTATCATACAGCTTTTGAGCTTCTAGCTTCAAATTTTAATAGGAAATAGCAATGCAATCCTGTGGTTAAAGATGGATTTTAGCAATGTGATCAGTCTATCAGTGTTTCAAAAGAAGGAACAAGTGTACCTAACTAAGCTACTTAAACCAGCTTTTTTACATATCCTCTGTAGCTCTGCATTTTGTTTAGGAAACAAGCAGGGAATAGGCAAATGGTTATACGGCTGGAAAGGTGAAAGTAGTTTTTCAGTGCAGTAATTAAAATGTGGTCATCTTCATTCTTTGCCACTCTACATCTTTAATCTCCGTGTAGAAACAGTTGCCTTCTAGATTATTTAGATCAGTCATTGGGAAAACTGAATTTTCCTCAGCCAGAGAAGATGTTGCTAAGTGTGTGGGTTGAGTTGCTTTTCAGTTTCATACTCAGTGTGCCCTGCTTCCAGTTGGATATGATTTTAAAAGGAATTACAGTACCATGTTGTATTATATCTCATGCCTAATTGTTTTATTGTTTTCTTGTCAGGTGATATGAAAGATGACATGAGTGACGTGCAAGTGAATGGGAATGCTGGCCATTATCCTCTGGATGAAGAGGAAGTTGAAGAAGACTCTAGTGCACAACTTAACATGCGTGGAGTTTTTCTGCATGTTTTTGGAGATGCCTTAGGTTCAGTAATTGTGGTAGTGAATGCCTTGCTCTTTTATGGCTTGTGGAATCCATGCCCTGAAGATGGGCCTTGCTTTAATCCATGTGTCAATAATCATTGCATGGAAAATGCTACTTTATCCCGAGTACTTGGCAGAGCTAACAAGTCAGAGCAAGAGAGCATTACGGTGGCTGGTCCTTGCTGGTTGCTATATTTAGATCCTGTCCTCTGTCTGATTATGGTCTGTATACTCCTTTACACAACCTACCCGTTACTTAGGGAGTCAGCCCTCATCCTGCTACAAACTGTTCCCAAACAAATAGACGTCCATTCTTTGAACTCAAAGTTACGTACCCTCGAAGGAGTCGAAGCAATCCATGAATTACACATTTGGCAGCTAGCAGGGAGTAGGATCATTGGCACTGCTCACATCAAGTGCCCTGACCCGTCCACGTACATGATGGTGGCCAAGCGCATCAAAGAGATCTTTCATGACGAAGGGATTCATGCAACTACCATTCAGCCTGAGTTTGCCAGCGTTGGCTCTGAGTCGGGGAGAGGGAAATGCGAGTTTCCTTGCAGGACTCAGTGTGCTTTGAAGCAGTGTTGCGGAGCAGGAGAAGATAGTACTGCAAAGAAGACAGAAAAATCCTCGTCGCTTAGTATTTCTTGTTCAGAAGTTGTCATTGAATTTCCGAAAACGAGGAGGACTAAGTCGGAGAGCATCCCTTCAGTGAAGCTGGAGGCTTCGAACACCGATCAAAATGAGCAGTTTGAGTCATCTTTGTAACTCCCTGAAGGGTGCTACCTGAGTTGTGGAGACTTTGTCAACAGCTGTGTTGCAAGAGGAAGAGACAGACGTTTGAGATGCAATTTTGCCAAATAGTGTAATTGCTGAAGTCCTTGTTCTTGTCATATTGCTAAATATAGAATGCTTGTTTTAAAGAATATAATGTCACTGTCATGATACAATGCGTTTGTGTTGACTTTGTTTGACTGAGACAGACAGAAAGTGCATCCATGCTGTAACACTTCAGAAAACCAGATTCAACATTTCAGCAGAGACACTTTTTGCTGTGCTTCAAATTAAGATACTTTTTTCCAATGAAAAGGTATTTGAGGGATAAGCATGTAGGAACTCAGTTTGTGTTACAGATGTCTTGGACCTACTTTTTCCTTTAATATTTGATTTGTAGATATCTTAATATATTGTTTATTTAGAAGCCCTAAGAAAACCAAAGTTCATAGAACATTTTTAAAGATATAACTACTAAAAACTGGAAACCACTTTGCAGTTTCACATATTTTTCTTAAAGCTATGGAATAATAAAAATTGTGAAGGCTTTTCTAGTGAATTTATTGCACAGCATATTTTAAAGACAACATCATGTGATTGTCAGAAATTGTCCCCTCTTCTTCTGGTAAGGTAGCTAGGTAATTGAAAACAACAGATGTGAAAGGGTTTTTTTTTTTCTGTCAGAATGGCAGTTCAAGCTACTGTATACTGCTCTGTGATCCAGACATGAGACTGGTTGATAAAGTAACACAGACTTCTATGTTTTATGGATTTTCTGCTGTTTTCCCTTACTTCTAAGTTGTGTCTGGTCATGAAAGTATTTGAGATTTGAAGAACCCTTGACTCAACAGTGCTATGAATAAATATTTAGCTGATGCTGAGTTTACTAAGATAAAATAATTAGTTCTGCCAATAAGTGCTCTCTTGGCAAAGGTCTGCCAAGCACTGACAGTCTAACTCCTGCTTTCAAGCACAGACAGCAGCTCCCCAAAAATAATGGTGCATTTTGCTTCTAGCTGAGTGTCTGTAAAACACTTGCAGTGACTTCAGTCCTGGTCTCCCACCATGTCCTCAGGAGCCCTCCACTGACTTTTGAGGAAGTGGTGCAAGTATCACTGTATTTCACACTTCAAGATGCTTATGTATCACATAATTTCACTTAGTATCTGAATCTATGGTTTGAAATCTTGACTCAGTTAATTGACAACTGGCTCTAAAGAAGCTGTTACAGTGTGCTGCCAACTTCCACCTTAGGAAAGGAGAGACTGCTCTGTGGACTCTGAATTTGGCAGAGATGAGATGAGAGTTGAAAGATAAAACATACAAGAAATCTAATCTAAAACCCTGGCCCTTTTGATCCACTCTCATGTTATGTATGGGAACTAATGTCTTGTGATTGCTCCTGTGTGAAAAACTGGAAAACAACTCAGATCTTCCATTCTTTGCTCTATGACTCTGGGCAAGATAAACACTTTGCCTCAGATTCCCTGTCTTCAAATGGGGATAATACCTACCTCACAGGGGTGTTGTGAGGCTTAACTATTGTGTGAAGAGCTCTGAGATCTGTTACTGGAAGGCACTGGAAAGAGGATAAGATACTAGATTACCTGGCATTTACTACTTCTACAAATGTATTGCAATACCTAGGCACAACCAGAGGGAACTGAGGATAGTTTTGGCCTTATGAAATTCTTTGATGCTGTGGTTTTCAGGTTTTCAACAGTATTTAAATATAGATTTTTTTTAAAAGAATGTTTTGTTAGTGAAGGGAATGTAGCTTTGCCTCCAGATACAGAACACCTCCCTAGTTAGCATTTTTAATTTATGTCTTGCATCAGAATTGCTCCTAAATAGTACAAAAAATAGTCCTGCTGCTCATCGGACCAGGATTGGCCGAGTCGTGTCAGTGGTCTTACCCAAGCTCTCAGCAGAGCATTGCAGTCAACTCTCGATTATCCATGGGTGGATTACCAGTGCTGTGCATTACCTGTGCAGTCTGCAGAGCCAACACCAGCCCTCCGTCTCATGCCACGCTCTGGCCAAGCGCTGTGTGCCAAAGCACGGGACAGCTGGAGGTGCTGGCTCTGCTTCCAGGGAACCCCTTCACAGGCTGCATTGCTGGGTTGCAGCACAGCACTGCCTGGGGTTTTACTTCTTGGCTGCTCAGATGCATCTGCAGGAAGCTGTGGGCTGTGGATGGGTGGGCTCGGCTTTGTGCTGGCTTGGGATGTTGGTGCTTCGCAGCCACCAGCATTGCTCACCTTTTTCCGTGTTTATGCTTGTTGTATAGTCTCATAAACTAACTTAAATGTGTTAATATAGTATTTATATATGTTTTTGTTTTTTCTGAATGTTTTTGTTTTTTCTGAAGTATCTTAGCTCTTTTTTCTGTTACCTGTATATGATCTAGAGTTGACTGTTAAATGAGATCTTGTATGAGACTACATTTGCTGAGTATGCTACCACTGCTACTATACTACAGAGTATTAACCAAGTAAATTTTGAAATGAACAAAGTACTATTTTTTAAAATGTGTATCTTTGCTTTCTATGGTAAACTTTCACTAATTTTTTTCATCGCTAGTTTAAAATTTGTGTCAATCGTTAGTATGAATTTCTGAAGTTCTGCCGTATATCAGTAGCACACCATAGAACTACCATTCTTTATTTTAAAAAATACCAACAAATTTGACCATGGTAGCACTGAGAAGTCTGATTAACTTCTTTCCTGTTGCTCTTATAAAAAGAGGGCAACTGGTAAGGCATAAAAGTTACCGTCATTAGTTAATAGTCTCAGTAAATGCATCTGAATAGAGGGAGTTGTAGTCACTAATTCCATTTTAAACTACTTAATCTCTTTTTTTTGTGCCAGAAGTCATATTTTTCTATTTCTGTGTCCATTGCAGGCAATGGCTAACTAAAAAGACAAAAAGCTCTCCCCCTCGTTATTTTAAGTATCAGGACAGGATGCAGAGGTGACAGTGATGATGGTGATGATGATGGGGCAGGAGAGGGAGTTGCGTGGCCTCTGTCATGTGCCCTGTTGCACGTGCAGCACCAGCTGGTGTTACCAGGGCCCTTTAGTCTCCTTAGCCCTTGATGATAAACTCCCTGAAAGCATAGAGTGAGGTCAACGTGGTGGCTGTGCAGTTGCAGGAACACAATTTCTCCGTTCTGGCTGTAGGAGACCTGACTGTAGCCCACTAGCTTGTGAAATAGCTCGGTTTTTTTTAAACTTGATCTGTCTGGGGTTATACAGACTTGATTTGTTCTGAGGATCGCAGTTTAAGAATACTGACAGTATTCAAAAGCACTGCACAGTCTCTTTATTTTATTTTTTTTTCCACAAAGCATGAAACTAGTGAATCTCATGTAAGTGAACACTGCAGTGGTGGGGAGCTAATTGTATTGTGTATCACATTCCTGAATTTTTAAAATAAAAACAATTATGGAACACTGATTTTAAGGAAACATAAGTTTATATTTCAGTGTCTGGATTGCTTAGGCTTCTGATTAAATGTGTCAGAGATGCACCAAACATCACTGGATGAAATATTTTACTACGTCTCATCCAGGAACATGCTATTTTAGAATCACTTCCTAGATTATATCTGCACCTAAGGTGAGGTGCAGAACTAATTCAGACACTCAGCGGGCCAGCCACAGTACCATCAGTCTTCCTTTTTAGCAGAGTAAATTGTTTCTGTGGAACTCCTAATAATTGTAACTCATTTGCTTTCAACACCCAGCGTGGGCTTTGTTAATATCTGCAGTTGCCACATCGCAGTGTGCGGTATGGACATACACAGAGTTATGTAAGAGAACCAGCCCCAGCTTGTGACTCCCCAAAAGTCATGGCAAGGGCTCAGTCCTGAAAATTTCTGTATTCTTAAATACTTTCATCAGGCTGACGAGTACTTACTTGCACACCAGGTATTACTTGTGGGAGTGAGTCCAAAGCTTCTGCCAGTATAGTCTAGTTTTAAAGAAAAAAGTACGTAGATTTTGTGGATGTTTAAAATCAGGACTGCTGTGGTGTTTCTGAATTTGCTGGAGAAATACTGTCAGTTTGGTGTAATTCCAGAATTTATTCCTTTTCCCTATTCTCTAAAAAGAAAGAGAAAAAAGCCCACTGAGTGTCCTAAGACTTGTTAGCAAGTTTAGCTAAACTGACATTGTTAGCTTCTGAAATCGGGCCATCTGAATTTATTAAACACTGCCTGGTGGAGTTTGGGGAGGAGGGATAAAGATTCTTGCCATTCTCCTTCCCCTGCCCCCTGCTTTGACTGCACTTTCTAATCTCTTCAGCTATGGAGAGACCGGGAGGGATGGAGGGGGTGAATTTTGTAACTAGATGTTCCAAGTTCCACGTGGAGGGAATGGGAAATACTGCTAACTATATTTAAAAGCATATAAATATGCTCTGACTATTTTAGCTCCATAGCATAGCATCAGTTACACCCTTTTTAGGTATGCATTTAAGTGGTTCAGGTCCACAGTATCTTTGGCTTTTCCTTTCTCTGCTAGGCAGAAAGAGGTGGATGCTCCATTTGCCTGAGCTAAAGCCAGAGTTGACAATTTTCCAAATCAAACGTAGCTTTGCTGATAACAGAAGGTCTGATTATTCCTTTTGACCTTTGCTTTGTGTGGTTAGCTGCCTGTCAGGTACAGCACCATGTTTTAGCAGGCTCACATTTATATTTTTTGCACTCACTGTGTTGTCTAACTAGTTGAAAAGCAAAACCACAAAGCTGAAAAATATCTTTCATCTGTATGTCTCCATAAAGCACATGGGATTAATTTGGCTTCTATTTTTTTTTCATGTCCTGGATCCTGCTTCTGAAAAATGTTAAAATATAATTGGCATAGCTTGTTCACTGATGATATTTCTTTTTGCCTTCTTTTAAAATAAAGAACAATTTATTTTTCTTTCTTTTTTTATTGTTTGTTTGTTTTGTTTTTGTTTGTTTGGGGTTTTTTTTGTTGTTGTTTTTAAGTATTAAAGTGCTGAGAAAATAAATGGAGCTCTTGACTATCAAATACATTTAGTTGGGATTTCTTTCTCAGATCAGCTCCCAGGAAGGAATCTAACTAGTAGAATTACACATTCACTATCTCCCAGAACATCAAAAAGAGATGAAAAGAGCACAAATAGAGGAGGTGGAGGTTAGTAAATGGGTTTTAAAGTCCTGGCTTCCAACTGTCTGGGTTCCAGGTGCAATTAAAAGAATAGTTGCTCAGTTCTAGTATTGTGAAGAGTTAATTATGCAAAAGGTATTTTTTTATCTCAAATGAAAACAGCTTTTGAAAATAATAAAAAAAAATCATCTTGACCTGTTAATTTGCCATGGTTAAATATCTGACATCAGGGTCAATAAGACAGGCTTCCTAATAGGACTCTATACTGCTCTTCCAATGTCTTTGGAAGAAATCTGCTTTAGAGCAGAAGATGCTTTGGTGCTTTTCAGTTTAATTTGTTTCAATTCAGAAAAACTACAGTTTGCACAGTTTTTTGGGAGAAAAGGACTGACTGTAGATGCCAGCACTAGTACTGAGGAGGGCAGGATGGTGACCCATGCCTGCTTTGAGCTGTTAATAAGCTTGTAGTGGTGAGTTCATTTTGGAGTGCTTCAGCAGCTCCTTTTTCTGCTTCAAGAGGGAAAAGTGATTCCACATTGTTAGTTATGTGTGCAGGAGGGTATGTGCTGTAAATACTGCATGTGAGCTTGAGTTTTGCCATTTTCCAGAGCTGCTTCTACCTCTCCATGGAATTATGTGATTTGAACTTACTATGAACATCCTTTGAGACATGCTGGTGTGGGAATTTTAAATTAGCAGGAAGGGAAGCCTCTGTAGTTTACTTTTGCCACACATACCTTCCTCCATGTCATTCCTAGACCTCCTACCACAGATAGTTGCCTGACCACAAGGATCACCAGATCCAGCTCCCAGAACAACTCCTTGCTGCTTTTCCATTGGAAGAACTAGTGCCACAGGAGAAGGGTGGGATGGGAGCACCTGACTCCAGGCAGACAAGCACTTTCAGCATGCATCTTCTCAGGCTGATCTGTGCTAGCATCCCGGTCCTGGCATGAAAGTCTTGCCACTGACACTTTGGCTAGCATTTATATATATTTGTGGTTTGGTTTGGGTTTTTTTTGGGTTTTTTTTTTTTGTTTTTTTTTTGTTTTTTTTTTTTGTTTTTGTTTTTGGGGTTTTTTTGACTATCAACACAAACCTTAAAGTATTGCTGAGACCAAATGGCAATCCCCACCCCCCATCACCCAAGCTCTGTTTCTAGTTACAGCATTGGTTGGCTTCCCAGCATTTTCCTCCTGCACCAGCTCCTGCAGCTAAGAATAGCCCTGGTGATGCTGTGGAACAGGATGTGCAACCTGCTGGGCTTCCTGCATTTGTGCTCATGTTGCTGGCCTGGGCTGAAGCCTGTCCTCATCTTCCCCTGGACTCACTGGGTGAATTTGTTAGATTTCATTTATTGGATTAGGTTTGCTGTGGGTTGGCCCACATGTGTTCCAGTTGCCCATATTCTGTGCTATAGGCAACTGCATTCTGCAGTATAGGCAAGACCTCAGCCGAGGGAGATATTCACTTGCTGCCAGTGTTCTGTGCTTCAGAGCGTGTCTGCTGAGTGTAAGTGGATGCTGCTGGCCTGCTGCAGACCTGGATTCAAGCTTCACTGCTTGGTTTGATGTTACCGTGTGATCCCTGCAGCTGAGGGTGCAGAGTACAGCACAGGGAGTCTGCAGGTAACTGGGTCACTGCTGCTTACCTGAGCTAGGTGCTCATACCCTAGTTCAGGAGTGAACAACACTCCCACAGATAAATGCTGCACATATTGCTATACCCTCAAGATTTTTTCATGAGGCAGCACTGACTGCAGACTCAGTCCATTGTTTTATCCTGTGCTGCCATGGGCTCTCCCCCAGTCAGTTGCAGACAAGCACATTTTTCCTTGAGAAAGGGATTATGTGAATTGGCAAAATTCGGGTGACGATTTTCAATTGTATTTTTGTGGGCATGTGAGAAGGTTCTGACCCAAATGGATGGGGCTGATTCTGCATGCTTCCAGCTAAGCGTTAGGAAGAGTTGGGCTTAAGTACTAGGTAAAATCTAGGCTCAAGTAATTCATCCTAAATATCCATACTGGCAGAGGTCTGGATAGTTTGAAGTGATTTTCTCTTCACATGGCTGTTCCAAGAGAAAAAAAGGAAAGAATATTGTTTAATTATCACAAGAATTATAACCCAGCCTTGGTAGTTGTGTTTCCATTTTGTTGAAAACCTCCCTCCATGCAGCAGCAGCACAGTAGAGACACTGACAAGTTAGTCGGCAAGTTATTGCTAAAAAGGAGGTGTTTGGTACATATGTTTGAGCTTGGAAGTGGAATGACACTTGGCACTATAATGTCCCAGTTATCTTTTTCTGAAGGAGTAGGAAAACTGCAGAACTAAATATTGAGTCAAGCTGCGTGGGCAGAGCTCTTGTGTCAGAGCTGTGCTGACGTCACAGCCGCAGCGTGACATCACAGGCTGTATATGAAAAGCCCAGAGCATCACCCAAACTCTATGTGTGATTGAAAACCTCAGTAGCATTTATTGAAAACTTACATGGGGTTTTTTATTCCTTTTCCCATTCCCTTAATGCTGAGAAGTTTAGCCACACAGCTAAGGGGAGTGTGTGTAGCTCAACTGCCTTGCAACACTGTGTGCTGCTCTGAAAAAATGGTGTCATTCAACCCAGAGTTTGAACTCTACTGCACTTGGTGTGCCCTTCCTAAAAGTATCTACAAAAACAAGGTGATGTCAAAACAGTGTTTCTCTACCGAAAGCTGGGGAGATACTGAAGCTACTCAAGCAGTAGCTTTCTGTGATGCTCTTATTGCTGTCCTCTGCCCAGAGAGTAATCTGAGTTACTATTATTGCATATGCATGCAATAATTAATGTAGCATGGAAAAACAGTAGGGCAGACACTGGAGTTCTTTAGATTTATTCTTTAATAATAGAAAATGTGATCTATGAGATTTTTGACAAAACTTCTTTCATCTCTGATAGTATCAAAAAGGCAAGTCACCTCTCCCACAGTGGTCTCTCTGGTTAGTAGGAAGCAAATGAAATTATGGTATGGATGGACAAAGATGAGCAATGGAGTGCGTGTGGGTTTTGATTTTGGAGTGGTTATATTTTTCCCCTCCTGCAGCTGCTGTAATGAGGGTAACGGTTTTATTTCGTTTTCCTCTATAGCTCTGCAGTGCTTAACAGCTTGTTACCGAGGGACCTACACCTGGAGTGCATGGAAATCCAAGTTAGTGAAAGACATGGAAAAACATGTTTAAACAGATCACAGCTGAAGCTGAGACCTTAATCTTTCTGAGACAGAAGGTAGCCAGCACAGGCTCAGCTGTTCCATCAGGAAAGGTTAGTGTGAAGTACCAAGCTTAGCTCACTGCTAGAGAAATGGTGCAGAAAATCAGGTAACAGCAGTTTAGTTTCACACCCGAGCATATGAGGAGTAGCCTCTCTCTGCAAGAGACTGCAGCTGGGAAAAAAAAAATGTCTTTGCATGGGGTTTGTTGCCGGCAGTGGCTAAAATCCTGAAAGTGCAGTATTTCTCCAAATGACTTAAGGTAAAGTCAGATATGGAGGGTTCTTATGCAACATGAGAGTTCCCCTTTCGAAACAGTGGTTTGGAGAGAAAAAGTCATTGGTCTGGGCTAGGACAAAAATTAAACAAGATAAACAAGGATGGACTGCTGCCATCTTCCCCTTCCCCTTTATCTCTAAACCTTAACCTTAAACTGCAAATTTGAGGTTAATGCAGTGCAGTGCGTCTGCAACTACTGAAACCAGCTATGTTTTAACAGATCTGTCTTATTTCGATGATGATGAAGGTTTTAAAGTTCCTCTAGGTTACAGAAATATTTCTATGCTTTAAAGTTCAAATGCAAGTATTTTTTAATATTATTAAGAATATTTTCAAATTAAATAATTAATTCTCCTGATAAACATTTAATGAACTATTTACTTATTCTATGTCCTTGTTTCTAATCCACAGAACATAGAAATAAACTTAATTTCCAAAAACCTGTCCAATTTTTGCTAACATATTATTTTTCTTTAATATCAGCTAAAAAGAGAGGAAGTGTCAGTTCATAAAAAGTGGAGGTAACGAGACAATGTTGGTAGCAGGTCACTTGCCACTAACAAGTACTTCAGCACTCTGCAGAGCTCCGAGTGGCTGTAGAATGTACTGTGGAAACAGGGACCACAGCAATAAATTGGGATGGAAAAAGATTTGCTTGAACTTCAGAAAGGAGAAGCTGCTTTAGTGATACATAAGAAAATGTATCTGTTCCTGAGTTGCATTTTGGCCTGTACTATACATAGCATTCTGAAAAAACGAATCCTTCAAGATACTGGTGATGTGATGGTGACTTTATTCCATAAATACCAGATTAGATCCTGTCCTATGCACTGATTTATCCAGCCAGTTAAAGTAAGGCAGGGGAGGAGTGGAGACCATGATAGATGCAATTCTGGACTGTACATCATTCAGCTACTCCTTCCAGTACATGTGATCTTTCTTTTAAATAGCGTGAGAGTTTGTTGGGGGTTTTACCCAAATATGACCCTCCTACTTTTCAAACAACTTGGTTCTGACAGGAACTTTGTTCTGACAGATTCTTTTTGAAGGGAGATGTCTTAACCCAATTGGCTTCAGGGTATCTTCCTGTGATAATGCCTTCAGGGGCCACATGCTGGCTGGCTGAGCCAGTGACACTGTGTTTTCCTGTGCTCAGTAGGAGTGCAAGACTGAACCAAGTTGGGCTGGACGGAGGATATCAAAGACCTGGAAATGTGGAAGAATGTGTTGAAGATAAGGCTAGATTAATTCTCAACACTTTAAGTCTTTGTTAAAAAGTTGGGCTCTTGGATTTTGGTCAGGTTGTTTTGTTTGTTTGTGTGTTTTGTTTTATGGGGTTTTTTTAAAATTTTTTTTTTTTTTTAATTTTACTTTCTGTATCTGTGACTAACCCCAAACAAAGCCACTCATATGTAGAGGAGGAAAACTTAATATTCATTGAAATTTCACTGATGTGCTTTTTGATAAGTCCAAGATGTTTACTAAGTAAATTGAATAGGATGGTAATAATTGCTGCAGGACCCCTTAGAGCATGTTTTACATCTCAGTTTTCATCTCTGATAAGTAGATTATGAATATAAGAGCCTGCCTTTTATTGGGATCTCTGACAGGTGAAAAGTGCTCTCTGTTCATAGCACATGCAGGGCTCTGACCTCTGTCATGCTTTTCATCCCTCAAACTCTGCTAAATATTGCTTAAAGAAATACAAAGTACTCACTGAGACTTGCAAATGTGACCACAGTAGAAGCTGTAGTTCTCTGAGGGGTCTTATCTCCATATGGATTTCAGATTCCCCCGAAAGCTAAAATTTCAGTTTAAGGATGGCCTCAGAAATAGATATGGGGGGTGACTTGTAGAAATCTCAAGAAGCATCCAGCAGGACTACAGCTGTGCTAAGGAAGGAAGCCATCCTCTCTTGGGTCAGACTGCAAACTGACCCAACCTGAGGGATGGAAAACTAGCAGTCTTCCTCAGAGAGGCCTGGATTGCTCTTGGCTGATCCTGGCTGTGCTGCATCAATTTTAGGGCCACAGCATATGGGAGAAGTGAGAGCATGACTGCCACGAGCTGGGACATGCAGGCCAGGTAATCTGTGCTCTGAGCAGCTCCTGTCACACAACACTCACCTACCTACAAATGCATGCACAGCATTGCCCAGCCCTCAATGTCTGAAACTTCCCTGAGCCTATAGGAAAGGCCGCCACATCCAGAGCATGTGTGGCATAGGTGTGAAGGGAGTAAGGGGTGGAAAGGGCACAGAGTTGTAACAACTCTGATACTGGGCTGCCGCTCCAGTTGTTCTGGGATTAACACTTTACTGAGTTTAGAATTGATGAATGAGTCTTGGAACCCAATTTATGCAGAAATAACTGCTTAAACCTGGTTATTTCTTGTTTTCTTGTGCACGTGGCTTTTCTAGGCTGTCTGCTTTTTCCACAGTAACTTCCAAGTCCTGCTTGGGCAGGAGTTGTCTCCTCCCAGCATAGCACTGATCATAGAGGTAGGTATCCTCCAGGCAGGGCTGCTGGATGCTTTCTAATCTGGCAATGAGGAAAAACACTCACCACAAGAGAGTTTGCAGTGCTTCACTAAATAATTAATAGGTACTAAAGTCTCCAGGACTTCGGAATCACATGGACTCTGACTTTTCATGCAATGCTGCATAGTGTTTAGGTAAAAGGTTAAAACTATACATACTCTAAAACAATCTATACCATAACATGGAGGCAGAAAGACAAGACAGAATTAGTAGTACTGCCTCCTCCTGTAACAGGAGTCAAGCTGAGACAGAGAGTTTATAAATATTTTCTTTTTAGTTTTTTTCCTTTCACAGGACTTCTTGTTAGAAGGCTGGAAACAGACTTCTGTTAACTTTTGGTTATTAAAAACCAAAAAGCAGTCTTAGAAAGAAATCGGGGTCTGACAACCCAGCAGGGTAATGGGAAACTTAATAAATATCCTGTTGTTATAACATCTGTCATTTTAGCATTAACAAGCTCATGACTTTAGCTGTTGTATGATCACAGCTCCACTCTGCAGATTAAGAGAAAGACTGCTAGACCTTTAAAGTAAAAGATTTCTGCCCAGCAGGGTGCTTTAACCTCTTGTATCCTGAAGCAATTTAGCTAAAGCAGCTTGAAAGTGATATAGAGACAGGCTCCTGTGCAGTTCAGTTAGGAGGGATACAGAAGCAGTTGGACTCAAGGATTTTCCTAATTTTGTTCTCTTTGATGTCCAGAAGAACCAGAAAAAAGCCCACCTCAACCAAGCCCAAAAGAATGTTGTGGGTTTTTGTGTTTTTTTCTTAATTTTATTTTCTTAAAAGTAGTAGAAAGGAGATTATTTGGTCACGCTGTGATTTTCTTAAAGGTTATAGAGAGGAGATTTAAGAGACTGTCTTATTAAATGAATAACCATCACTGCAGCATAGCTATGGTAGATGCCCATTGCTTGTAAGACAGTATATATATGTCAACCACAAAAACAGAGTGGTATTTTGGTTCATTTAACACAGGCCTATGTAAGAACCAGAGCAACTGCACAAATACTGAACTCCATACAGTGTCTCTCACCACCTGTTTCTGAGATTTCTTTAGCCTGTTGACTCATGTTTTTCTTTTCTGGAAGCTAAAGAAAATGCCTGCCATGCTGAAAATGCTCCTGGTTTGGTTTTAATCTCAGATGAAATTCATCCAGAACAGTTCCATGGTGATAATGTTTCTGACTTCTTTATTTTTTGCTTTTATGTGTCAGGTGGTGAAATGAGAGCCCTCCACGATCTGCATGCAGCCAGTGCTTCCCTGGTACACAGCTTCTCACGCAGGCAGAAGCAGAGGGGCTGAAAGAAAGAAGTTGTCTTGGTGCTTGTGAGGAGTCTGTAGCGTGCTGGGTGTGAGCAAGAGCTCTGGAGTTCAGCAGAGAGTAAATCCATCTTGCCCCAGAGCGCTCAGTTGTCCTCCCTCACTGTCCTCTCTCAGGGCAAGGAAGCACCACATCCAAGTCACAGCCAACTCCATGGCTGCTGTCAGACTACAGAAGTATCACAAAAGTATCTTGCATCTCATTGTCTCACAGGACCTAAGGATAAACACCATGTCCTCACTCTGTTTAGATGCTTCTAAAAAGCCCAGAGGCATCAGTAGCACTCCCAAGCCCCTGTGTACTTTAGACAAGTGAGCTTGCATAGAATTTAGGATCCTTAAAGCACGTTTGTTTGCTTTAGACTGAGATTGTCTTGAAAATGCTACTATTCTGTTTGTGGAAAAAATCTTACATCTACAGCAGAGACGCGGTCTCGCATGGCATGACTGGGAAGCCCAGACATGATCTGGGGCACTGGGGCACCCAAAGCCCTTGCTCAGGTCTTTCATAAGCAGATGGTTTACCTTGTGTACTTTCAATTTCTATTCCTTTTAGTGATGCTAAGGCAAGAAGAGAAATCCATACCCTCCCCCCAAATTTTGAAAATACCAGCACAAACATTTCAGTAGCTGGTGGTGGTTTCACTGCAGAGACAGACTTGAGGGATGATGACTTTTTGTTTTGTAAAATGCTTTAACTTCCTAAAATAGTTATTTTTAAAAGCCTGACTCCAAACCACTTTCCTTTCTGAAATACTTTTGTAAGTGAAATTACACGTTCATGTTCTCTCAGTGTTTTTAGTAGAACAAAACACTTGAACCCCAGTAGCTTTTGCTAAAGGCTTTCAGAGCTGCTAACATCTAGAAAGTCTGTTTTTGCATGGGGCTAATTAGAGCCCATAAAAGAATAAGAGAAATTAAACCCAACAATGCAGTTCAACTGCAGTGCTAAGATCTTGCAATTAAACTGTGCTGTTGGATTATGCATATTAGCACATGAATTACTCTTTAAGTGATAAATGTTGAACCAAATAATTATCTAAAGCTTTTGGAAAAGAATAATCAATAAGGTTACGCTGAGAAAAGACAGTACTTATAAAAAAAAAATAAATAGGATGTCTTGATGGGAACACAACAAATTGTCCCTTGTGAATGAACTGACAGGTTAGTCCACATTTCTTATTTTGGAAATACGGGTGGCACCTTGTGTTATTTTTTTTCACCCTTTAAAACCAGGCAAAAAAATTAGAATAATCAAAACCTTGAGGAACGCCTAGCCTATCTCCAGAGGTGGGTGGCAAAGACCCACGGAGGCGCTAATTTGCGTCCTTCTCACTCCAGCAAAGAGGCTGCTGGGAAGAGCAGCGGGGAGCGTGGCTGTGCCGGGATCTTGCTCTCCCCTGGATGCCAGCACGACCTTGCTGACATTTCAGTCTCTCACTCTGCCGATGCCTGGGCTTTTTGGAGCGGCTGCACCACTGCAACCCTCATGCTTGGCCTCAGTCTTTGTGCGCGGCCGTAGTCACCTTGCATGGCTGCAATCCTCGTGCCCAGCTGTGCTGGGATGGCCATGGATGGGTGCCAGGGGACAGATTACAGAGGCCTGGCTGCCGGTGCAGGGGGACAGCCCCGCTTTATCTCACCAAGCGGCCCGGCGCCACCCTGCCTCTCCCCGGGGCCTGAGGGAGGCAGCGCGGCCATCTCTGCGCTGGGGCTGGAGCGGGCTCTGGCCAGCAGCGGTGAGGCGGCTCGCCTGCCCTCACGGCAATTCTCTGAGCCCTGCAGCACTGCGCACTCGCCCAGGAGGTTTTATCCCAGCCCCCATGCCAGGGAATGGCCAGGCCACTGCCCGCAGGACCAGCCGCACTTTCTCCTGCCGGTGAGTCCCTGTGTGGAGCTGCCCCACAGCTGCCCCAGAAGGCGCCGGTGCCGCTGTGCCGGAGCCCAGGCCACCGAGGAAGCCAGCGCGAGGGGTTTTGTGGCAAATGGAGCGACAGCGAGGCTTGCCACAGGGCCACTGCAGCACCCCAGTGAGGAGAGCGATTGTCCTCAGGCTATTAAAATGCAATTTGCTGAAAGGAAACCACTCCGGCCACATGCACCCAACTGCAGCGTCCAAGCAGCGCTGGAATCGCCGCCACCACAAGAAAGCCGGCAGCCCCCATTAGCAGGGAAATCCATCTTTTACAGGAACCACAATGGACCATTAGCTTTTAACCAGGTTTTAGGGGTGGGGAACAGCCTTCCTGTTGGACAAACCCTAAGAAGGAAATAACTGGCTCCAAACATCCAGGGGCTGTGGGCAGTTCAGAGCCGAGCTAGCTCTGAACTGCGCAGCTGGAGCTCGCTGGTACAATGCAGCCAGCTCCTGCGCGTGGATGAGCCGGTGGCGGAGCTGCAGGGAGCTGCCCTTATTTATTTGTTCCTACGGCACAGGCAGAGACAAGGGCCCTGTTTTATGTTCCCCTGCAGGAAGGTGATAAAGTGCCCGGGAGCTGCTGGAATCCATTCTCCAATAAATTCAAAGGGAAAGGCCATTTTTTTGTGCCCTGGAAGATTGTGAGGGCTGAGGGATGCTGGAAGGCAGTAAAAACTGAGGCAGTGCATCGCACACTAGTGTGGAAGGAAGCCACCAGAGCAATTTTGCTGGTTTGTTTTGTTGCTTGTTCTTTTTTTCCCCCTCAATGATTTTTACTCTGCCTGTGGCTAAGCAATCAATATCTCTTTGCCGACAATAAATATTCCAGGCTTTTAAATGACAGTGTATTCCAGGGTGAAACAAATTAGGTGCGTTATTGCTGCCCTCTTGTACTGAAACTAATTCTGTGGGTCCAAATGGAAATTCAGAGAGAGATTCCTGAACCAGGCTTGGCAGTGGCAGCAGATCTGAACAGGTCTGGCTTCAGCTGTCAGCTCTGTTGCTGATGTCTCTTCTTTCACTGAGATGAGCAGAAATTCAGGAGAGCTGTGTGAGTAGCTCCGCAGGCTGAATCCATCAGGCAGATGCATACAGCTGAGCATGAGCCTGCCTGGAGCACTGCAGCGCTCTTGTTTCCCTCGGCAGGAGGATGCAGAGCTGGATTGGTGTGTCAAGCACAGCCCAGGCTGAACAGCACCAGCCCAAATGCTGACCCTGGGGTGCCACACCAGCAGGGACTTCAGCTCTGAGCTCTTGGTGCAGTGGTTGGTCAAGGAGTGTTTCCCAAGGACCAGCTACTAAAAGCAATCCTTCCCTTTGATACCCACACAGGGAGCCAGGTGGGAATCTGTTTGGAGTCCTGAAAAGTCTGTCAAGGCTGTGACAGCAACCAATCCTACTCCCATGTGTCTGAGGAAGAGCAAATCAACTTAATTAGGTACCAAGGAAGCAATCCGATTTGCTTCTGGAGTTGGATGATTTGTGCAAATAAATTGTTACAGAATATATTATTCTCTTTGGTTTCCTATACTGTTTTGCTGAGGTGGTGGAGGGACTGTGTAGCCACTCCTGCTGTTTCTCCCATGGCATCAGTGCTGCTTAAACCCTCTAGCAGAGAAATTTTATAGGACAGTTCAGGAAACATCTGACTCCATTTCCCACCTACTACTACAAGAGGTCTTGCTCTGAAGGATTAAGATGACTGTGGAAGATGGAGGATAAAGACACTGAGCATTTTTGCAAGGAGACAATATTGCATAATAAAACACAGCCAGCCAGAGCAGGTGGACACGTCATGTCAGTGACCATCATCCTCACTCCCTTATCCCCCAGAACTGTCACCCCCAGGTCCTAGCTTCCTGTTTATTAGGGGGAGGGGGATCCATGTAAAAGGATTTCTTTTTTCTCTCGTTTTTTCTTCAGGGGGAGGGTGCTGCTGTTTTAATAGTGGCAATAGTTCTCATGCATTAATCCTCATCAGCTTGTATGTGCATATAGGCAAAGCATGATGGGCTTGACATTTGCCATCAAGAAAATGAAATCCTCCCAGTTTCAGGTCACCCTGCCCTGGTTTTCTACCAAATCTTTTCAAATCAACAGCCATTTCATCTCCATAAGCTAATAATAACGCTTGCAAAGCCTGTGAATCAGCAAAAGGCTCTCCACAGCTGCAACTGTCAGCAAAACAGGAGCTAACACTGAGGAGGGGTGGATGTTGAAGAAGTTTGAGCCCTGGCCCATGGTAAGTCTTAGGCAGCATTTGCTGAGCCAGACCCATCTCAGGGCTCTGCCTCTGCCCTAGCCACCTCCACCGTGCTTGTGGTTGTCATTTGTGAGAGGAGTGAGCAGCATAAGACCAGGCTGCACAAATAACTACCAAAGTCTTTAATTATCCTTTCTCTCTAAGGAGAGTCTTCTGGATGCCAGAAGAAGCCAGCTTTGTGTCTTCTACTACAACAGGAACCAGCTTTGAAAAAAATCTGCATTGGTGTCTGGCAGGAATATCTGGAGCATTGGAGCTTGGCCTGCTGCTTCTCATTGAAATGAGCAGGAATTTTGTCACTTGCTTCTCTGGCCCAAGTCTGTTCCTGTGGCTGGTTAAGGAAAAGCAGGTTCTGCTGCAAGGGTATTTGCAGTGGGAGTTGCCAGGTAGTGGGCAGGCTGTCTGCTGGGAGACCCATTGACCTCAGACCCCTTGTAGTCCTGATGTTCTTTTTTTTTTTCCCCTTATGTTTTGCCCAAGGGAACCTGCAGGTTTGCTGCTGATCAGCAGGCAGTGCATGCAGCTGGAGGCCCAGGGCTGAGGATGAACTGGACAGATAAGCTATCTGTGAGCACAAATGCATGTACACCTTATAGGAAAAAGAAGAATTTCTGAAAAAGATGACCCGCCAAGAGAGAGGCTGGGCAGTGCATGCCTTGTTTCTCACTCTCTTTCCATCAGCACCCACTTATGAACATGGGATGTTTCAGACACTGTGCAAATAGAAGAAAGATCCTGCCTAGCAGCTAATCCCTGAGACCTTTTAATGACCAGGCCTCTTGTGGCTTTCTTCATGTGACTCCTGGGTCTGGGTACCCTGACATTCCTCCACATGGCATGAGATTTGAAGCACATACTCCACAAGCCAGTCTGCTAGTCAAGAAACACTGGTTTGGGCAATTTTTCAATCCTCCAGAATAATTTGGAGCATAACTCTCATAGGCTGTAGTGAAACTCCCAGGCAGGCGAGGTGGCCGAGCCAGCAGAGGTGTTGCAAGGTGCTGCTGAGTGCCACTGCTACAGCAAATACTGTGAGCAGCCGGTGACTCAGGTCTCTGCTGTATTTCCTAAGGAAAGTCTGAAGGATCTGGTGTCTTTATTAATCACTACAGCTCAGCTCTCCATTGTTAGTATCTTCCAATGGTTTTGTGTATCTTGGCATGGTTAGAAACCAAACAGTTTTTTGAGTGTTCACATGAGAAAAAAACACTGGTAGCAGACACCCAGGAGGCAGCACCATGGGCTGGGTTAAAACTCCAGGGCTGTTCTGTGTTTGGCTTGTGGCAAAAAGCTCAGGACCACTGCACCATCACCATATGGTGCTCCCTATTTCAGGATGAGCCTGACATGGATGAAAAATCAGAGCTGGAATGGAAAAATCAGAGCTGGAATGAGCAAACAGGTCTGCAGCTGAGGAGAGTTTATTTCCACCATGCTCTGTGGAATTTCTGTGAGTCCAGCAGCTCACCAGCTGCATTAATAAGTGTGCTGCAGTGTTTCTGCTAATTTAGCGTACTACACTCTGCACCTCCCTGAGAGCCTTTATGGAATGGGCCACATCTACTGCAGCCAAGGGGAGCTGCATCCTCATGCTTGCTGCATTGCTGCTTTGGTGGTACCTTTTGTGTCTGAGATGTTTAGAAGCACCTGAGCACCTGGAATTTAAGACTATGACCCTGCCACATGTGCTACTCTGTGAGCTCAGTCTTGAGGGCTCCCTCTTTGACCTGCAAGCTTTTAGGTCAGGTATGTTGCTCTGCCAACAAGCCAATGCACCTGCCTCAAGGTCTAACTTGCTGCACTGCCTACTGCTTTTATTTGCACAAGTTTTCAAAAGTGTCGGAGTGGCCAGACCTGATGGATTACCTGCCTGAAGTAGGTGGATGATCAGCTGGAGTGTTTGCTTGAGCATATAGATTCCTGCTTGTGTTGTGATATTTTAATTGCTGCGCTCAGCCTGCAAACTGAATTGATGAACTCTCTTTGTAATTCTGTGTTCCTGAAGTGGAACCCCTTTGTCTGTACACTTCCCTCTTTCCTATTTAAAGGAAAATAGGATTTTATGTTTGAGTAAATAGAACATAAAGCGCTATCCAGAAGGTCAGTTTTATGTGAGATTGCTTTATGCTGATTGGCAAAAAAACACTTCTGTTTGTTATTCTTAGGTTTTGATGATATTCTCTTACTGTGAGAAATGAGCACTGCCAAGAAGAGATGAAGACATGGCTTAGCTATGAAGGGGAAGTACAAAAGGCTGACAGTGCAGGAAAAATACACTGCAAAAAATTCACACAGGGGACTGATTCTCTTGAGCTGTGTGACTGCTGGGGCACCCAAAGGCTTGTGGTTTCCTTGAAAGGCACCCACTCAGATTTCATTTCCCTGCAGTGCACGCTCATGACCCCATGGTATTTCTGGCAAGTGCCAGTCACATGCCTGCCAGCAGCTGTGTGTGTGAAACACAATGATTAGATGTGCTGCTGGTCTGGGGAGCCTGAAGTTTTCCTGAGGCAGAACCTGAAGATATTGAGGTAATGGTCAGGAAACATCATCCCAAAACATCATCTTAAACAGGGCTGGATGCAGAGCTGGCATTTCTCTCCTCTCCCAAAGTCTCCAGATGAAATTGCAGGTGCTGATGGAGTAGCCAGCATTGCCTGGCACGTGGTGCAGAGGGGGAATGGGAAGGGGATGTGGTGCTGCCACCGTGGAGGTAATGGCAGCAGAGCAGGTATCTCCTCTCCTGCTGCTGCTGCCAGAGAGGCGGGTAATTACCATATCCATTTTAGAAGTGAAGAAACTAACGCAGAGTGCATAGGCGGAAGGGGAGAGTTTTAGGAATATGTGGGTGTCTGAGATGCAAATGCTTTGGGAAACACCACGTTGCGCCTGATTTGCATTTGTAGGCAGCTAAATCCTTGTACTGATCTGACCCAGAGGACTGTGTGAGGGTGCAGGGAACAGGGTGAGCTCCCCACGCTTCCTTGCTGGGGATCCCTCAATCCTTGTGGTGCCTGGGCCAGTCACTCCCCTTCTTTGGATCTGCTCCAAGGGTAAGTGTTCCTGGGTTCCCTCAAATGGCAGCAGTGATGAGATGGCTTGGGATGGGATGATGTTTCCTCTTCACTCTGCAAGGGCAGCCCACACTGGCAACCCTTTTGATTCTCCCAGCTTCTCCTCCATGCTAACTTTTCTCTTTCAAGTAGAAGTCTATTTCAAAATTCAGTGGATTTATTTTGCTTCAGGACCTGCTTGGAACTGCTGCAGAACTGATTTTGCTGCTTGGATATTGCCCCTACCCAGGCTGAATGCTGCTTATCACCTGCCAGGTGCTGTTGATGTTCCTGGGCAGGAGGCAGAGTTGATGCCCGCTGCTTGCCCCTCCCAGTCCCTGCAGGACTTTGGACACTCCTTTTTATGATGATGATGTAAGTGTTGAAAACTATCACCTGAGTTGAACTGCAAAAGGATGAGGGAGTTTACTTCAGTGGAAAAAACAGATTATAATTATCTGTAGCAGACTCAGCAACTGTGTGTGCAATCATTTCCTCCTGAAGACCTTGATACACCTGAGAAGAGAAACTTTCTAGTTTCCCTGCAAATAAAAGAGTGTCATGATGATTTATCATTAATGAACCACCCTGTCCCTAACCTTAATTTTCCAGTTTTCAGTGGTGTTGTGGTGCACTAGTTAATTTAGTGGTTCTTTTGCACGGGGTGATTGGGAATTTGCACAGAATAGTTTTATATTGCACTGTATAGCTTATGTTATATCACATGGTTTGTTATCCCTTTCCCCCATCACATGGTCTTTCCCTCACCCACCCCAGTATCCCCTGGTGGTCTCTTCCTGAGTGAAGAGACCCTCCCCTAGCCACTCCTCACTGGTATCCCATTGGCTGTAGGCATCTTCCTCTGTCCCCATCCCCAGGGTATAAACGTTCCCTGCCACCAGGAAACGCCCTCTTTCTCCCACGGGTTTGTCCACCTGGTGTGTCTCTTGGAATAAGGGAGAACGTTTACCATATGGAGAAGAGCGCTTCTCAATCTTTTACCTTTGTCTATGAAGTATCGTGTGGGCAAGGGTCTATGGCTAGCTGGAGTGGACCCCAACAGCCCAGCAGAAAACTCGGTATTTCAGAGTATAGATCTGGCATTATTTTCTCTAGAGAAACAGCCAGAGTCTACCTCATATTTTTTGGAGAACTTTGAGGGTCAACATTGTTAAACATCAAGAGCACTTTTTCAGCTGCAGCCAGAAGATTTTTTTTTTCCTTACACAAATTGGTGGGTTTCCTAACTTTGTCATTGCTCTGAATCCACCTGCAGGCATCTGCTCAATTGTTTCTCTTGGAGCACGGTCCCCCCAGAGGGCACCTAGACAAGCAGTAGTGCCCTTTTGATGTGCTTTTTCCATAGGAGCAAAGAAACAAAGGTCTTCACTCCCAGTGCTGGAACTTAGATCATCTTCGTGTGTCAGGAAATGCAAAATACTGGGTTTTTTTTCAAGAGTCTTAACCATAACAGTGATAAAAATACTTTAATTGACTTCCTTGTGCTGTGTGACCTCAGTACAATATTTGAATGAGAGTATCCTTTCACCTGTGGCTACTTGCATCAGTCCAAAATGCAATTCTTTTTCTGCAAGTAATATTAAGATGATTTAAAACCAAACCAAGATGAAACAAAACCAGAAAGAAAACGTGAAAAAATAGTTGCATTTTCCTTTTTGAGAAAAAACTGTATAAAACAAGTGAGTGAGCAAGTGATGGAATAGCACAGCCTCTGTGTGTGACAGACCTCTGCCATGGGTGTGTAAGTATTGTGCAGAAAACACCAGAGCAGTCAGCACTGCTGTGAACACTGGATGGCACAAGCTTCTATATGGAAGCCTCAAACCAGCACAGGGTGGAAAATAAAAGGACTCCCTGGTGAAACTGGAAGCCATCAAAGGGGCTGATCGTCAACTGGGCAGCAGGATCAATGGAGGAGCTCTTGAGAAATGTGTGCTGCAACCTCTAATATTTCATCTCTTATCGGGTTTGAGTCAGTGTCTTTCATGGCACAGTTAATGTTGAGAGGCAAGCTGGTTTCAGCAATAATGTGTTTTGTTCCACTGACCTCGTTTTTGTTGAATGTTGTGTCTTGGATGTTTTGCTATTGCTAATGTATGTTGCTACAATGCCAAGAAGATGCCAATTAGAAAACCAGTGCGGTCTTTTCACACTACTTTCCCCAGCTCTTTGCCTAGGATTCTCCAACCTTTAAAATCAAATTACAAGTATGCCTAAATACCTACTCCCTGGGGTGCTGGCTCTTTTGAAGACTACCTGTCCTGCAGGAACCAGTGTTTGTGCTATGTGGGTTTAGTGTCACTGTGGGAGTGTCCAGGAGAGCTGGCATTTACCTCTTCATTTACTGTGGCTGAAATACAGAAGTGGCTGGGCAGGATGAACTGTGCCTGGGAACAAATGAGTGAGCCTTGGATCAGAGTGGCCTTCACAGGCCGCTCTGCGATGGGTTAGAGGCCATGGAGGGGCTGGAGGTGGCACAGTTAGGAATGGAAGCCCCAGCCATGGAGAAGGGGTGCTTCAAGTGCACGTCTCTTCCTCGATGTTTTTTTAGCCCTCTGATATTTAGTTATATTTCTCTTGTGCATTTCACATCCATCATTTCTTCTTGCCTTTTTCGCTTTTAGTCTTGTTTGGAGCGTCTCTGCATGGACAGAGAGGCAGAGCTAGCATCTTCCCTCTTCCTTGCCTAGAGCATGGATTTCACCATACTTTTCCTTCACTTCCTGAGAGAATTTACTGCCAAGCAAAAGTGGGTGAAAACCCACACCCCAAGAGCAGTTATTTATAGCTGAGTATCGAACTGTCATAAATTCACTTGCTTTCAGGGCTGTCATTCAGTTCATGACAGAGCAGTGAACACATTCCTTGTGGGAGCTCAGCACCAAAAGAAGATGCAAGCCCTTTCTCAGGAGGACAAGCTCAAGCTGAAACACCCAAGCTGCAGTCAGTGTGAGAACACTGCTCCAGGAAGGATCATACCTCATCAGCGGGTGTTGGCTTTCTGAGGCACCTCAAGTACCCTGCCAGAGTAATTAGTAGTGATCTGAATCAGACATCACTATGTACATGTCTGTCTACAATGGTGACATGTTGCCTCATACATCTGCAGTCAACAGCATTTTTGAGGTGGATACACTCCCTAGGCTGCAGTAATCCCTTGCCTTGTGCTTGTTGTCACTCTGCACAGGAGTGTTTGTCCCAGATAGATCCTTGTGTTTTCTCCATGTTGTTCTGGGATCCCAGGCTAGCTGGGAGCATCACTGAAAAATGACGGACAAAGCTGGAGGGAAATGTGTTTAGCTGGGACAAGTCAGGCATTGCATCTACCAAAGAAAAGAGCGGATTTTGATCCCACTGTGTTTATATTTGTTTTGAAGGAAAAAAAATGGGCAGTTTATTTGTTGCAACACACTCATTTCACTCTCAGCTCCAGTAGCTAGGTAAACACTTCCCAGTAATTTGCCATAAGAAAAAAATGGAAAGTCAGGTAAATAGCGTTGTTTTTTCACCAAAAACATTAATAGCATGCAGCATTGACCCTGCCTTTTCTGTGACTACTCCATAAAATGCTGTGGCATAGGTGCAGCAACAGTTGACCAGGTGCAGACCCCACCTCTTGCTCTGAGTGGCCAGGCTGAGGTCATGTCTCAGTTAATTTTATTTTATTAATTTGTTTTTTAATTATTTGCTTTCATTAAAAGCTTGTAATACGTGATGGAAAGAGGGGGGAAATTCACTACTGCGCTTTTGTACATGCTTCCTGCAGGAAGGGGAAAGAAGAGGTGTGGGTGCCCTTTGCGCCTTTGCAGTGCCAGCCAAGGACAGTCCACAGGACTCCTGAGGATGTGTGTAAGAAAGGCAGAGCCCTACCAGCCTGGCAGGAGACAAAGGGTGGGAGCTGTCCTTTCCTAGAAGGGAGCTGTGGAGACTCAGGCCCTGTGGAGCCAGCAGCTGGGGCAGGATGAGGGGTGTGGGTGAGAAGAAGGGAGATGCAGACCAGTGGTACCTGTTTGTGCTACTTCACTGTGACTGCTCGTGCAACTCTTGAGACCTACCTTTGTGTTTCATTTTTTAATCATCCCCCAAGATCTCAAGTAAACTTGCTTGTCTCACCCTGGCTAGGGCCAGCCCTCCCATCTATGCCCTCTGTGCCAGCCATGTTCTGTCTCCTTCCACAGAAAGCTCCCTTCCCTCTGGCAGCCTGTGATGACTGTCCACACCAGAAGTGCACACTGATTCCATCAGGCTGCCTTTCCCCACTTCAACCACATCGAATGAAATGTGGGCACCTGCACATAGTGGTGTGATTTAGTTCAGCCTCCAATATTGTCATGCTTCCAGGATTACTGTGGCTTCATGGTGCTCCCGGGAGGTGCATGAACAGGTGCAAGGTGTCCTGCAGAACTTCCCAAGCTTTGGACTGTTGAATGGTTTGCTAGAAAGTGGAATATGACAATCCTGCCTTTGGGTGGGATGGGATCACATTCTCTGTTGCTTGTTCCCAGCATGGATTGTGTTTGCCTGCAGTGCTGGTAGACCAGATTTATTCATGTACCTCCTGTCTTGTGTTTCATTTGCTTTGGCAACTCCCTAACTCCTGGTCATGGTGGATCGTCAGTGTGCCCGGCCACCTGCATGACTACCAGGACAGTGATAACCCACCTTGTCTCTTGAGGGTGGCTCAGATTACAGCCAAAGAAAAAATACTGTCTGCTCCATTGGTCTCCAGGCCCAACACTTGTATGTGATATGTTACCTCCCACATGACTCATGACCACAAAAATTACAAAAAACTAATGGGTAAGCTGGCCTACAAGGTATTACTTGTTTGCTGTTATTGTCCAGGGCTGCTGACTGCTGCTGAAGGATTTCTACTGTGTAATTATAGCCCAACATTAGCAGCTCTGCCAGTCTGAACGGTGCTGCTGAGTGGTGTATGTGCTTATTGCTTCCATGAACGTGACTCCAGTAGATAATTACATGCACAGGAAGAAGACAGGATAGAAACCTGATGGGGAGGATAAGGAGAACCTGCTTTGTGCCATCATAGGATTACATGCAAGAGTGTAGTATTGTCTGAAGGGAGAACAGTCAAGATACCATCGGCTACTCCTGTTACTACACCCCAGAATTCATCAAGGGCTGAAGACAAAGAACCAGTTAATTATTCGTGACATATGTATAAAAGGGGAAGGCAGGAACACACAGAGGGCTATTTCATCATTTTTCAGCCTAGCGAGGCTTACTGGTTCATATTAACCAGCTCTTCTTCTTTTAAATCTAATTTTGAAATTGGCCAACACACTCTTCCCCTCTGGCATTGGTCAGGCCAGTGGTAAACTGAGATTTCTGCTCTTCTTGCTTAATTGGTACCTGTGAACCCAGGGTTTCTTTTGCCTGCTTGCTCCAGCTTGTCTCAGGCCTTAATTGCGAGGTCCCTGGGGGAGGGCTTGTGCTGTATAACGGGCCACTGTTCTTCAAATGGCTCTGCTTTTCCCCTTGGAAGAAGCTGATTCATCGACACGGAAACATTTTGCACAATGGTCTTCACTTCGCTTAAACTTCCAGTTAAAAGAGTGACTCATTTTGATATGGCCAAAAGTCTTTTCTCTTGTCTCACGTTGTAGTGTGGTGCACCACACCTGCCTGGCAAGCTAGGGGGTGTCCTTCCCCAGAGGAAGTGTGGGATTGTGCCTGAGCATGGGTGGTGGCACAATCCGGTGTTGTATCTGACACTGCATGAAACCCCTCTACCTTCTGCAAGGCTGGGAGCTGATGGGAACAGTGCTGAGCTTCAGGCCAGTCTCCTCCTCTTCTCAGAGGTGTCCACCTCAACCATGGCCTTCTCCTGAGAGTTGTCATGTGGCCCTCAGGTGCCCTTTCCATAATGTGAGCAGTGTCCATAGGCCAGTGTAACAGGTGCTTGTGTGTTTTCCTCTGCTCAGGAACAGCTCTCGCTTTGCCTTACAGCATTTTGCAGTAAGACTGATGTAACTCCATCCTAGTGAAGGAGTGTCTGACTGTAAATTCCTTTCTGTCACTTACTTTTCTGCTCCTGACTGTACCTCTTTTTTAGACCCATTTCCCAAGAGCACTTGCATTGCTGGATAACAGCGAGTTTTTAATGAGCACATTGTTTTTGGGATTCACAGAGCAGGCTTTGTGCTACTTCTGAAGAAAGTACATTTGGTAGAGATTATTTTTCTGGAATGGTTTAATGGAGAGGAAACTGAATGTGTCTCCATAGTGGTTTTCTTTCAGGATGAAACTTCCAGAAGGGAGGGAGCCAAGCCAGCCTGGCCCCTGCTCCTGTGAGTGCTTCAGGAGGAGCTGGTATCTGAGCTGGTCAGAGAGGCTGACCTCTTCACCAGGAGAGACAGGAGTGGCTTGCAAATGATGCTCCCCTATCCTGGTTCCAAAGAGGTCAGCTTTGCCCTTCTCCCTGAGCGCCCAGGAAGACTGTTAGTATGTCACTATTGGTTTTCTCCTTGTGCAACATGCTTTGCTTTTTAAGCAGTTCCAGCTACATCCTCACGGATTGGAGGAACTGAATATGGTGATGGACTGAGAGCATGGGGTGGCAAACCACATTATAAACTCAGCAGTAGTCTTCAAAGTCTGCCAGTTTTCAGAAAGGAACCAGCTCATCCCCATCTATATGTATCTACTGAGTAATCAGCTAGGGGAGAAAAAGTGAATTTTGAGTATGATGGACACCACAGCATGGAACTGGGCCAGGGATTCTTCCTTCCCAAGTCAGCCTGAGCAGAAATTATTGGGAACTTGACATTGCTGCGGGTGTGATGGCTTTTTGTTCTCATTTCTAGTGTGCATGTTGGACACATCAATTAGGAGTCCAAGCAAGAAGAACCAGGGGGAAGAAGTAAGAGACACAACATCCTCCTCATCCTTATTGGCATCCTGTTTGTCTGAGGTCTGAAAAAATGGCTAAAAACTCCTGCATATCAGATGAGTGGTTAATTGACAAAATTGGAACAGGAGTCTTTATGTTTAAGGGACCAAAAAGTCAGAAACATGTCACCTCCTCTTTCAGGAAGTCATGGGTTGAGCAGCTGAACTTATGTGAACTTTCCCTCAGCAGGGGATTTTGGCAGGAAAGTGTACTATTTAAAATTTGGTGAGTTACCAGTAGTTTGCTTCAAAAGGATCTATCCTGCCCTTAATTAATATCCTTAGATCTAAGACTTTTATTTTGTTTAGGTGAACAAATGTTGTGAAATGCCTTTGTGAATCAAATCTAATCAGGTCGGTATTCCCCAGCCGGAGCCTGGAAACCTGCCCAGAGTGCAGGGCAGAGGAGAGCGGTGTGACAGGCAAGGTGTGATGACAACCTGCCAGAGGAGAGCTGAAAAAGGAGGAGCAGTGAACTGTCCCTAGCAGACAGTGATATTTCCATGCTTTTCTTCTATAAAACACTTGAACTCCAGGACACACTGGGTGTGTGAGTTTACTCCCCTGAGCCTGAGGCAGTTTCATTTATGCAACTGTTTGCTCAGCAGATGAGAGGCCCAGTTCTCTCTGATCTCGGTGATATTCAGAGAACAGACTCTTCTGTAGCATTTTCCAGATCCAGATGGGCATCTGCCTGATGCCAGGTGTGGATGTGTTTTCCATTTTTCCAAGGCATGTTTTGAGGGGGCTTGAAAATGAATATCTGAGGTCCCTGAAGACACTGAATAAATTGCTAGCATTCAGGGGGCAGGGTGAGCAGAAAGAAGAGACATGTTCCTGAGTTTTCATTCTGGGGATGAGTCACCTCCAGGGCTGGGGTAACACATGCCCCTGGGTCCTGGGCAACACATGCCAAGGGGTCTTGGACACAGAGATACACAGCCCTCTCAGCCTCAGCACAGCAGCATCTGGAAGGAAGACTGTTCTCCAGGGTCTCAGTGCATTCCCAAGCCTTCCCCAAGTGATCTGCCACATCACAGATCTGGCAGTGACAATTCTGGTTGTCTCCCCAAAGCCAAAGACTTGCCCTTTAACCAGGGCACTTTGGACAAAACCAGGGCCATGATCTCTGCAGAAGTTTGTGTCTGTGGTACAGCTCCACAGCAGCATCATGTGCCAGCAGCATCATGTGCTAGCAGCATCTGCAAGCACCGGTGTGCTCCTCAGAGACATTGGCAGTCCTGGTGTGTGGCTCCCACGGGGCAGGCTGGCCACACAGGGAGCTGCAACTGCAAATTGGCATCTCAGAATGTGCTGATGTCTCTGCTGTACTGATCTGCACAGCTGGAGCGACCAGCTTGACTTGACATATGCTAATCCAAGGGGCAGCAAGGAGTCTTCTTGTCCTGCCTTCGTTCCTCATGGGAGTCTGTGGTGCTGGCAGTACAGCACTGTCCGGCACCAGCACTTACCAAATGCTTATTAATGGGAGAAATGTACCCAGCACGTCTGTTCTGCTGGGCATTGTGGGGCTGGCAGCCTTCAGGGAGTGCTGTGGTTCACAAAGTGGAATGAGAGGACAGCATCAGCTCAACTCTCCTTCACAGCAGACAAACAAGCAGGTGTGTCCCCTGGCTGAGCATCGTGCCCACACGCTGTGCTCTCTCAGGTCTCAGGTCCTTTAGGGAAGGCAGGGAGCCAGAGCCCTGCAGCACAGGAGCCTGGAGGATTACCACAGCCCTTCAGTATCGAATCCAAAGATCCCGACGTGACCCAGAGCAGAATGCAGGACAGCCTTGCATCAGGCCCAAAGTACACACCTGCCTTTTAAAAACAATCAGCAAGTTTGATTACAGCACAGCGTAGCAGCCTGAGCGGGGAGACAAACAACGTGCCCGGTACTTATTATCGGGACTGTAATTATGCCTGGAGGTCCCATGCTGCCTGCACCCCCGCGCGGGAAGGGTTGTACCAGACATGATAAAAGATCATCCCTGGCCTGAAGAAATCAGAATCTCATTTAAAACATCCCGGGAGGGCGAGCCAAATGGGGATGGTGTAAGGGACTAAGGTTGGGAAAAAGCGGGGTAAGTTTGATTACAGATAAGGCTGCTGCTTCCTGGAGGGTGTCGCGGAGCCGGGAGGGTTTGCGGACACCTCCGCCAGTGGGAATGGGCATGCGGGGCGTGGAGGAAAGACACGACAGCGTTGTAGGCTTTGAGTCGAGGAGGAGGGAGGTGGGCTGCAGCTATATATATACATTTATATATGTATGTGCGTGCGTGTGTGTATATCCAGAAGGAGAGAGAGGAGAAAGCTCATCCCCCAGTGGAGGATGGCGGCACGCAGAGCCCTGTGCCAAAAGCCGAGACCACGGCCCCCCCCAGCAGACGCTTCCCCCGCCGTGTCCCCGCCGTGCCGGTGCCCGGGGCCGGTGCCGGTGCCCGCCGCGCGGTGTCACTGCCGGCCCGGCGGCCGCGCAGCGCGGGGCTGCGGGCTGGAGCCCTGGGAGCCGCCGGAGCCTTCCCGGCCGGGGCGAGCCGCCTGACCCACTTCCCTCCCCCGCCCAGCACCCCCGCAAATACCGCGGGTGATCCGAGAGAGCTCCCGGGAAAGGGCGTCCCGGAGGGCTGAGCACGGCCGGAGCCGGGAGCGGAGCCGGGAGCAGCCCCTGTTCTGGCAGCAGGAGCCAGAGAGGCCCAGCCCCAGGAGAGAGCAGCCAGAAGTGACTAACCCGAGGCCGGGGCAAAGCCGGGCTGTGTGCCAGTGCTTGCGCTTTGATTTATTAGCAGCGTTATTGATTTTCACCTCTGTCTGGGCGCCGGCTTTGGAGCAGCTCCCAGCTGGCTGCCCTCCATACGCTGCCGCCTCGCCAGCCCGCTGCACCTTTCCAGAGCGGGAGGCGCTGGAAAGCTCAGGCCTCACTCTGCTCCTGGGGAGACACATCTGGCGTTCCTCGGGTTGCTTGCTGGTATTATTGACACGGACATCACAACTTTCTGGTTACAGATGGGACTTCTGCAGTGCTAGGAAGCTCTCCAGGGCACTTAATGCTACTTTTTGCATATACTGGATCCTCTTCTTTGGGTAGGGGGAGGCTGATTTCTGCAACCCCCAGGCTGAATGCACTTTCCCCTCCATTTTATTTGGAAGAAGTGTTCTGCAGGCTGTAGATTTGGTGAGCTCTGATCAGGAATCTAGCCATAGGGAGAAGGGAGGTCTCTCAATCCCCCAGCAATCTCTGTGAGCGTGGTATTAACCCCACTCACCGAAGGGAGCCAATTTCTCCTTCTTGCCAGAAGCCTGTAGAGGAGGGTTGCTGCAGATGAGCCTTTCTTCCTAACAAACAGACATATTTGAGACACTAACCTTGCTCTCACAATGCACAAAGGGCAGCATTTAACCATGTTACATTTTCAAGCAATCTTAACTTAATTATCCTTTTGAGCAGATTTTAATAGCTTTCTCTGCTTCCTCTGGCTTCGAATTTGCTTTGGTAATTAAAGAACCTAAAATTTTGTATGTTTCTTTATGATGCCTGAAATTTACTACAGAAATCCGTTTTCTCCTCCAGTTTGAACAAATTAGCAGATCTAATATGAGATGACAGGCAAGAATTTTATGCAGCGGGTTATGTACCAAACAACAGTGTCTCTGCAGGCACCTGCCCTCTGAGACAACTCACTCAGGTTAGTTTTGGAAGGAAAAGCCCCTTATTCCCTAGGCATACTTAATCTCCAGCACCCCTGTGCTGTTTGTATGTCTGTGCACAATTGTTGTGGCATGTGCTTAAAGCACTTTGTAAGCATTAACACCCAGTGGGGCTGGTAGTGGTGGGAACTCAACCTGCTACTGGTGTTTGTGTTGGGTGGTGGTATGGCCAACAACAATCCCTCAGGCAGGCCAGGGAGCAAAACACTTGAGCAGCCAACCTCTTGCCTTCCTTAAGCTTCCTACACTCTTCACTGTTTTTTTGCCTTTTAGGGGTATTCTTCAGTTTACAGGGTTCCCCCCTCCCCAGATACAGGTGTCTCAGTGTGAGTGGAATGAGCTGCAGTGGTACAGTCTGCTATCATTGCTTCTGTGCAAGGTCTCATAGTTTTTTGTTCTCCCTGGGTGCCTTCACAAAATTAGAGAATTCTATGACAGTCTTGCTTTTAGATTAAAAAAAAAAAAATCAATTCTGGCACTCATCTTCCTAGAAAGAAGCCTCACAACAGAATTGGAGCACACCCAAGAGGCTCAAAATCAGAAGAGAAATTAAAATATCCTGAACTTGATTTTATGTTAAAGCTGGCAATTTTGGAAGCACATTTTAAGTGCAAGGATAGGGAGTTAGTGGATTTTGATACCTTTCTCGATTTTGGTGTTGGAAATAACTATCTCAGTGCAGGTGGAAATATTTGATTTCACCACATGTCTAACGCAGAACTGGTCTATGCATAATGGTGGGAGCCGAGAGTTGTTAGGATCATTCTAATCTGATTCAGTTTTAGAGACTCCTGGGCCCAGAGGTGCAAGCTAGCACTGTCCTGGTTGTGCACTATGCCACAAACCATCTCAAGCAAAGTTCCCTTCCCAAAGGTGGGTACTAACAAGCACCACTTCTTTTGGTGCTTTCCAGTGCCTCTCTTCACTCCCTCCTCTTCACCAGCACTCAGTTTGCTAGGTGGCCTCTGAATGTGGTAGGTGGATGTGATTTCCTTTCCTGACCATTGCAGCAACTCACACCAGATCCTACTGACCACTCTTTTGGGTGGAGCAAAATTAGGTGTTGCTGGGTAGAGGCCTGTGGAGTTACAATGGTTTTGGGGGGTTGAAGATCTTCCTCCCAAAGCACAGCCTGAGGCCAGTGCCAGAGCCCCCGCACACAGGAAGGAGACTTTGTGTGGTCTTTGTCGCCAGTCCACTTGGGCTGGAGAAGGGCTGCCCCAAGCATGGGACCACCTGATTTCATGGAGAAGGCTGAGCTGGGCAGGAAGACACTTTCTGGAGATGAGCACCTGGCAGGATTCCTCCTGCCTGCAGGGAGGCTGTGAGAAATTAGTGAACAGTAGTTTTCTGTAGTATGAAGGAATAATGCAGCATCTGGACAAAACATAAGCTATGCAGTCATTTTAGCTGCCTTAGTGCCTATAGTCCTGCTTGCTTGAGGTATTTAGGAGATGAACCAATTTCTGTACTCCCACAGACAAACTAAGTGATGCTGTGTACAATAAATATTGTATAACAAATTTTTTAAAGGCTGGAGAAGGCTTGGGCTGCTGGAAACAAAGATGTGGACAGAGATGTGGATTGATTTGAATGCGTCTACATGATATTTTTGTGTATAGGGGTATTTAAAACCACCTTTACAATTGGCCAAGTGGCTTTAAGTTGTAAAAAGAAGTCGGACTGGATACAAGGGAGCAATGTTCCCCTGTGAGGACAGTTGAACCCTGGAGCAGGTTGCCCAGAGAAGCTATTTGCTGCATTCTCAGAAGTTTTCAAGACTCAGATGAATAAAGCATGGAGCAACCTGGTCTGGCCTCATTGTTGATCCTCATGTGGGCAGGAGGGTGGGCTGAGATCTCCTGAGGTGCCTTCCAGGCCTGAAGTATTGCTGATGCTGTCTCCATTCCTGGGAGGACTGGGCTCTGCCACGCAGCCATGGCTCCAGCGGTCTGTGTGCGCACACCCACGCAGACACGGCTTAGCCCTTCCCTCCCTCCCTGAGCAGCTGCTATGTCGCTGGTGGGTGATGTCATCTGTTTGCTTACTTAAGAGGGGCATCATTAGTCAGTAAGTAATTTATGTAATGCTGCTAGCGCAAATGAAGGTAGAGCCGGGTTAAGCAGGCCCAGGGCAATGAGGGCACACTCTGCACGGTGGGCTATGGAGAGCATTGCTGCAGGAGGCTGGAGGGCCAGATTGCTGGAGATAGAGGATCGAGGAGGGCTGGGTTTGTTTCCTATTCACCACACCCTTCGAGGCAAAGCAGCAGTGGGAGAGGGTGTTTAGTCTGTTGCCATAAGGGAGCTCAATAAAAGCCTGTTCCCTGTCAGTGCCCTTTACCCAAAATGACCCACTTCTGGTGATCAAATGCAGGCTCAGCTTATTGAAAAAAAGAACTTACAAACATCAGCCACTGTTGTAAGATCACTTTTTTTTTTCTGTTTGTGTGGATTTCTGTGTCAGTTTTGCCTTGTGAGACTGGACCAAACCCCAGAGCTACTGAGGCATCACAGTAGCTGAGGACTACAGCAGGAGGAGGATGTATGGACCTCACAGCATCAGGAGAAGCTGCTCTGCAGACTTAAGGGAAAACTTTGAAGGCAAAACTCAGGAAAAGAGGGAAGGAACTTCTTGGAGGTTGTTCGGGAAGTAGAGACACCCTGGTGGTTTCTTCTCCCCCTCTTGAGTGCTATTACTGCTCATGCTCCAGTGGCATAGGAGCAGTAGTAGTGCTCTTTTGGGGCAGAAATGGTGCACAAAAGAGTGTTTGCCACTGAGCAGGTATCTCAGACCAAACAGAAAAGAAGATAAAGGAAGGACAGCAGCTGGAGGGGGCTGGCGAGGGCACATGTAACCCTGTCTCCTGACTGTACCATAAAACTTACTTCTGGAGATGTGAGTCACACTCTGGATACTCAGGAGCTCTGAGGGAATTTAGAGTGTAGACAGCTTATACCTATCATAGCTCGGGTCAGAGTCTAACTTTTCCCACCTCATGTAATCACGTAGATGATGTTCCTGCCCAGCTTAGCCTACACAACACTGGTTTGCTCATGTTGCTGCCAAAGGTCTTGTTTGGATAGCACACAGGACTGGGTGATCAGCAAGAAAAGAAGTGCAAACACAAAGCCCTTTGGTAGTCAGGGTGATAATCATTGTTCATAGGGTCACTAATAAGGATTTTGCTGCTGTGAAAGAGTAAGTGTTGTCGAACAACATCCTAAAAACTACATTCTTTATAAGGAGGGAGATCAAACCTTTGGAGGAGAGGAAAACAAAGTGGAACTGGTGAACCCCATAAATATTATTTATTAACAGAACTCTGAAATGTTATTAGGAAAGCCATCACCATATCTCAGGTGGCTGAGGGAAGGCAGGGAGACAGCTTCCAGCAGGGCTCAGGACATCACGGTCTGTTCTCCTGCTGATCTGAGACCCCTTGGCAGGAATCTGGCAGCCGTGAGCACTTAGTGTGTGCCGGCCGCAGGCGTGGAAAGCCCCCAGTGGCAGCTGCGAGTCAGAGGAGCACTGCTGGACACGCAGCTGGGGTCGGTGTGGAGCAAGAGGCGATGTGACATGCTGGTCCCTTCTGCCAAAGCAGGAGCACAGCGGGAGCCAAGCCGCTAGCCTTGCAAAGAGAAATTACAGCAGCAAAGATGTGCCATGAGTGCGTGCATTTCTGCACAGACACCCTGATGGATCGAAGGAAGCGATAATGGGAGAGGAACACCCTAGAACCACGTGAGCTCTCGGGCTTTCCCAGCAAAGGAGTGGCTGAAAGGGCTGTGGAGGCTTGTCTTCTGCACCCACCCCCACCCTATCCCTTCTGAGAGGCAGCTGGGGAGGAAAGAGGGAATTTTCATCCTGCCGGCATCTGCCAAGCACTACATCTTTGATATAATTTGGGTTAAGGACAAAGGATCACCAGCTAACCTGGAAGATTCCTGTTCCCAGCGTAAATCACCCCGTGATACCCACTGCACAAAGCTGGGTATTAACTTAAGCCTACACCTCAGCCTAATTCAGGTACACTCCTATCAGCAGTTTTGTTTGTGCATTTAATCACAAGTTCATGTACCACTGGGAACTGATGCAGGCACCTGATCCTTCTGGGCATGATTCCAAAGAAGCTGGAAGCACACCTCTGTCCCTGAACTGGAGCCCACTGAGACTGAGATGAAGTAGCTCAGCCACCCTCTGTGGAGAAGATGGGCTTGGATTCTGGGGAGGACCCCCCTCCTTGCACTTCTCCTGGCTAATGGACACAGCCTGCACCACCTCCCTAGGGCAGCCTGCCTGATTTGGGAACCCACCCCTGGGCACTGTCCTTGAGGCTGTCTGGCTGGGGAGAGCTGCTCTCTCCTTGGTTTGTCTTTTGGTACAATTTTGGGCATCTCCAAGGACTGCACTCCAGTGTGTTTGGCCAGTCTGAGGGTGACAGAAATCATATGGAATGTAAAAATGAAATTATTTGTTAGTACACAAACCTAAGTGCACAGTTACTACTCTATGTATAGTTCTGAAGCAAAACTATTTTTATAATCACATTCATTAGCAATTAACAGTTTATAGATGGAAGTCCAGCTAAAGATATGCATGTTGCTGCTTGATTATAATGAAAAATTGCAAAAAGAAAAAAAAAGTAGTTTTCTTTGTTCTGCCTCTCTTATGTGAAGTAAAAACTTGGTTAAATCAGTTAACCACCATCCTACACTTCAGAATAATGCTGCTAAAAATGAAACATAGAATTAGCCTGTCAATTTTCTGTCGCTCACTTGCGATTCAAGCTGTCCTTCTTGCAAAGCTTTTAGTTTCCATTAAAATACCTTGCTGCAAATGCCTGGAGCTTTAGCAGCAGCAGCAGTGATCAACCCCAAACTGGTCCAGTGCTCATCTCCTTCAAGCACACTCTGCCTGGCCAGGGCTGTCCTGCTCACCACTTATTCAGGGGCAAGTTTGCTAATCCTCCCTGAAAAGTCCCTCTTGTAGCAAATCCTGTCAGGAGCACAGCCACTCTCTCCTGCCTGCATAACCACACTGTGCCACATGGGCACATGTCCAGCCCCTCCTGGCTATGCCAGGGATGCTCATGGTCACTCCATGGCCCTGGCATGGATCAGCAGGGCTGGCTGCCTGCCCAGCACAGCCCCCAGCATTGTGCACTGACATGGCTGTGGGGCTGCCTGTTTTCTGCTGGTATTGGGAAACAGGGAGCTGCCAGGTAGGTTTTGCTGGGAGCTTTGTGAGGACACTGGGAACCTGCTGTGAGCCTCAGGAGTGAGCCAGGGAGGAGGACAGATGTGACCAAAAGCAATCTCCTGTGGTACTGGAATTCAGCTGGGCTTGGCTCAAATGGCACAAAGAGCAGCTCTGGCAAGAGCCCAGGCACGTGCATGACAGGGCCAGAATGAGAGAGACGTGGGCCAGTGTTCTCAGCATGTGCTGTAAGGAGCCAGCTTACTTTGCAAGAGGTGCAGGTCAGATCTAACACGGGACCACCCCTTCCATGCCAGTGAGAGTCCCTCCAGAAACACAATACTGGCATTTCTGTCTCAGGCAAAGAGTCCTTGTCAGTTTTTGCGGGACATCGTAGGTTTTGATTATGCCTTATCTAACAGATGGGAGGCAGTGCTATTTAGGTTGTAATACACATTCAGGTTTGTTTGAGCTATTTTTGTGCTGGAGAAAAATTTTTCTCTGCTGGATCATGAAGAGACCTGATCTACTTCCATCTGTTTGAACAGGGAGTGTCTTTGAGCAATTGGCCAGGCAAGCTGGCAAAACTGCCTCTGAGATTCTGCTCCTTCAGTCCTGAGAACTTCTAAGTTTTATATTTGAGCTGTTGGGATCAAACAGAAAATTTTTTAGAAGCCTGAGGAGAGTCTAGAGGTGAATTTGTTTCTAGTTTTAGCTGGAAGACCCTGTGTGTGTATCAGCTGGCACACAGCCATGCCCAAAGCCTCCTGAAGCACTGTGCCCCATAGAAACTCTTAGGCTTTGAATTTTGTGCCTTCAATCCACAAGCTGTCACTCTGATTTTTCAGTCACTCTGCGTAATGCTAATTTTAGGATTTCACCTAAAGTTGGTAACAAAGCTTGGCCTTGCTTTTCCTCCACAGGTTGAAATGTCTATATCACATCATTAGTGCCAAGAAACTTGTGCCAGCTGAAATCAGTTTAAGCCATGGTGCAGTCTCCATGCAGGCCTTGTATGCAAATGTCCATGCCTAGTTGGAGCAGGCTTAATCCAGTACTGACAGCAGTTACCATTCCTAAGGACAGATATAAGGCAGAGCTGATCAATGCCTGCCACCACATCACACCAGCACCTGCTAGAGCAGTGCTCGAGGACATGACAATATAACCTGGTATGGACATCTTTAAGCACAGGTGATGAAATCTGAATTGTTTCTGGCAGTTAAATAGTTAGTTACAGGCTCAAAGGTAACTGTGAAGCAGGAGTGTTGCCAGGGAGGGAAGCAGGCTATGAGAAAAAGGGACATCTTGGTCCTTAAAAATGCCACACTCAGATTGAGCAGTAATAATTTTCAAATCGCTAAAAGCCTTCCCATGGTACAGGGGGCACATGACCTTGCAGTAAAACTGCCTTGCTTCTGGCTATTCAGTCTATTCCCGTTCCTTTAAAAGCTCTTGTGTGCTTTGGTGCTGTTGACAATGAGTGCTGGTCAGGGCCAAATCCTTCTCCAGCTCTACACAGGGGCTCACTTTTGACCTGTAATATATGGTGGGCCTTTTTTTTTCAGCAGAAACTGTAAATCATATTAAAAAACATGGAGGGCATGTGCTACTGGTTTGGTTGTTGTCACCTCTGACCCGAGCTGCATTAGGAAAGTTTGCTCACTCCTGGGCCCTGCCTGGTGGCTGCGTGGGAAGAAATCTCAGTGCTCCTGGCAGTTCACCTCTACTTTCAGAGATCAGTCCACACTTGGTTCCAAACCCCCTTGGAGTACAAGGAGCTTGACTCTGCTTTGATAGCCTGTTTTCCTTTCAAAGGCTGCAGTTACTGCAGTTGAAAGTCATAGGTTTTGAAAATAGTACCCCTCCCTGGAAAGAGAGTTTTTAACTTTCTCAGAGAGCCTTAAAACTTCTGCTACGATCTCAGGAAGCAAAAGCAGTGGTGTTAGGAATGAATGAATGAATGAATGAATGAATGAATGAATGAAATCAAACATGCCTTTTCCACCACTTCAGCTCATCTGTGCTCAGAGCTGTTGTGCCTAGGACTTGCCTATCACAAGCCTTTGGGGTGAGCAGTGACCCATCCCCCATCCTGCTGTTTGCACCTCCACATCTGCCCATGTGCTTAGCATGGGGCTCTCATGAGAACAACAGGTTGTTTATTCAGTGAATACAACATTACCAGTGCCTCAAAAGGCTCTGGCTGGTCCTGCTCTTGATGAATGGCATCAGTGGTTTCCTTGCAGCCAGCATGCAGAATGGAAGGAGGGCTTGATTTTGCACAATCATTTTTCTGAAATGACCCCCACATCCACTTGAGGCAATGCCTGAGCAGATGCCTAATCTGAAACCTGCTGGTAAAACTACAGGAGCACCAGTATTTTTAACTTTAAAGAAATTGCATCATCTTGTAATAAGTTGAGCATCTTTTACTTCAGAGTCAGTAGGTTCCTCTTTTTAAATTTTCTCATTGCAGTTATTAAGAACAGACTTCTGTGAGTCTTACATTGTCCTCTTCAAGCTGGCTGCTGGTTTAAAAACCCAGGTGTGGGTCTACAGGTTTGTGTGTGGCAGGGCAAGTGGAGTGAGAGCTGGTAATAGAGATCAGCAGGAGATCTCGATTTCCTGCTCTTTCCATCACCTCTAAAACAAGGTGCTCCACAGCCATGCAGTGCAATCTGCAGCTCTGAGACTGCACTCTCTCTTTGTCATTTCAATTTCTGTCTTTTTTTGCTGACCTGAAGGACTAATCCCTTTTCTGTGCCTTGCTGTCAGTCAGTTCCTGCAGCACGGCTCCTGACTGCTGTCGTGCCTGAAACACAGTTTAACCAGTGACATGAGGTCTTATTCTTCAGCCCAAAACCTGAGAGGACAGCTCAGTGTATGTAATCAGTTTCCAAAACAGTTGTGTGTTGAATATTTGTGCATCTTTGGCCTTCCCTGGACACGTCCATCATTAAATCATCCCCAAACATGCTAGGAGTGCACACACACATGTGTTCACCCTGGTAGAGAAGAATAACTCGTTACAGATTCCAGGACTTGGTATGTGTCAGGCACGAGGTGGGCAACATGCTGGGCACCAGCTGTGCGCAGGCTGTCATCCCTCACAGCACACGTCACTTGCTGCGCGCTGGTTGACCTCTGCCGAAACGTTTCCCCAGCAGTCACGACACATTTGGCCATGGAAAGGGTGCCAGAGCCCTCAGGCAAGCAGAACCCTGTAGTATTGCCTGTGGTAAGTGCAGGCTGGGAGAAGTGGCGGGGTCCTTGGCTGCCAGAAATGGGTAGGGCTGTGCTAACCTCAGAGGCGCTACCTGCGTTCGCAGGGTGTAATCACCGCCGAGGAATCTGGGCCCTTAATGGGACAGATGGTCCTAATCCACTTCTTACTGGATAGCTGTGCACATCACGAGTAAGACTTACTGGGCTGTTATGGGCAATCAGCAGAGACCTCAAGGACTAAGTGTCAGAGGAAATGGAACGATTGCTGCCTACACAGCTGGTCCCTCCCACCAGGCTGGAGCAGATGGCAGGCGAGGAGCTCTCCGTATGGTACCTGTTCGGTCACTGGAAAGAAGGCCATTTCTCAGGACACTTACAGCTTCCATAAAGAATAAATTAACCACCCAGTGAGCTGAATAATAGCTCTAATAGCTATGAAATACCTTAAAGAATAAATGTGCAGGTAAATCCTGTCACAAAGCCATCTGAATCAGGATTCCGAAATCCATACGAGAGTTGACCAATGTGTTTCTGCTGAAAACAGCATTCCTTGATGGTGTGATGATTTCGTTACTGATGGTATCATAACTCAAAACTGCATTTATCTGTCTTTGTCAAGCACCAGTATGGTATGGAGGGAGGAAAAAAAAATCTGTTGTGTAAGCACAGTGAACATTTACTGCAACTAAATCTTTCTTTCTTCTTTCCCTTGTACTATTGCCTCAGTCATTTTTGAGCTGGCCCTGATACTTTTTATAGTGTCATAGTGCCCATGGGTGTCTATCTCCACCTTCCAGCCTTCTTTTGCTAGCATACAATAGCAGTTCAATGCCAAAGATCAGGCCCCTGGAGCCAGTGTGATTTTTTGGCCCCTCTCTGTGTCCCTTTTCAAATCCTCAGAAAAGCTTTTCAGTAGAGATAATGAATTATTCTGCAGAAGCCAGTTCAGTTTCTGGAACACTGGACTCAGACATCACAGAACTAATCCTCTTGTAGCCCTATCACTGAAAACACATTAATGTTTCTTCCCTTAGGCTTCCTTGCATTTCATCTGCTGGTCCAGGACCAGGTTCATTCTGGCTGAGCTGCGTTTCACGAATCACGACAAGCCACTTTTTGCAGAGATCATAATCATTCTAATCTTCTATCATTATGTCCCAAAGCATCAGTAATGTGCTAGATAAATATTTGCAGCAGAAAAGAGACCTCCACTCCCTGTGGCTGCACTGGGTTAAAATATGACTTTCTGATTCTTCTCCAGTCTAAAGTTTGAGTGCATGACAGGCACAGATGATTTGCTCAGAGCAGGGCTGAAAGGAGAGTAAAGAGAGGGTGAAGGTATCCCAAGCCAGGTTCTGCTCTGGTGGATGCATGGGTGAGGTTCCATGCTGGTGTGAGCAGAGTGGGGTCAGCACAGCTTGGAGGTATACCTTACACTGAATATCCCGTCCTTCAGGGCAATGGTTACTGACCTGCAGCCACCAGAAAAGTACTTCAGTAAAAGGAAGGTATCTGAAACATTAGATCTCCAGGTCTGCTGTGTGGCCTTCTAGGGTAGGACTCAATCCACCCTGCACACACACGTGCTCTCTTTCTCAACAGAGCGCTAACTGCTGCTGCACTGATTGCTTTAGCCTGTCTGCTCCTCCACAGTCACCAGACCAGCAACAAGGTGTGAAGAGGGCCTTTTCTCCACCTGCTCCTTCTGCACAGGGCAGAGCAGCCCTCTGTGAAATGAAGCAGCTTCCCAGCTGTGCAGGACCTGCACTCGTGGTGGGTACCAGGGTCTGGTCCCAGAACCTCTCTACACCACATTTCATATGAGGGTGTGGGGCTGGGCTTTGAGGAGGAACCAGAGACATCCAGAGGCTGGAGGGAAAGATAAGATGGCAATCAGACCCTTTGCTTTGTCATAGGTTCTCTTCTGTGAGTACTTCACTCCAGAAGTTACGTTTCCCACCAGAATTAGGACTGTGGGAGCACTTCCCTGTCAGAAGCACTCAGACTGTCAGAGGAAGCTGGTCACTGCCTGCAGGAATCTCTGCTGGACTGTCCTTGCAAAATGAAGATGGTACAAGCTGCCAGGCCATGACAACATACTGTGTGTTCATGTCCCCCTTGCTGACAAGTGATTTTGCTGTAGCAATAAGCAGATGAAAGTGGAACAGGTTATTTGTTTTGCATTTGACTTTTTGTCAGTAATTTTTCCAGGGGAATCTGTCTGGTGCTGCTACCTGCTGCTAAAATGGGTCCTCAGAGAGGGCAGTGCCTGCGGCCTTCCCTCTTCAGGAGATTAGCCTTGTCCATCAGGTTTCTGCTGGCAATTGAGGCTTGACTGCATGAAAGAAATAAGACAGCATTGACTCTTATGGAATATGTTATTTGGGATAATTGGGAAAAAGCAGTCTCAGAGCAGAATAAGAATATCCTTGGAGTAGGTGCTTTCAAATGACAGTCTCTTCCTCCCTGTAGGCAAGCTTTGAGCAGAGACCATTTCACAGTAATAGCAGTGCTCAGGAAAGAAAAGAGACTTCCATTTTTAAGCTGTTCCTTTCCTTGTTCATTTCCAGACATGGGCTGAGAAGGTAACTGGTGTGTTTTAGCACCAGCAGCACTTGCAGGCTGTCAGCCCTTGGTAAGCAGAGCTGCAGCATCCACCTCCAAACAGGCAGAGCCATGACAGAATCTGTGCCCACTGCCACAAAGGAGCTCCATCCCCACTGATGGACTGAGCTCCATCTCTGGAACGTGGCTCAGCGACCTGCTCATCTCCATGTGTGGCTTTTCTCTCCAAACTACAAGGGCTGGCAGTGGGAGGTGAAGACAGCGATCCTCTCAGAGGCTGGAGCAGCAACAGTATTCACTTGATGCCCTTCAAGTCTTTTTCCTCTCGAAGTCCATGGAGACACCAAGTGAGTGTGATGGGACAGGGACTGCCTTTTTATGGAGAATTAATCAAAAGCAATGTTGAACAGAGATGTTCAGTATTTTTTTTCTCACTTCCATGAGGGAATGGTTTGTCGTTTCTTGATATAAGGGGGTGGACAGCTTTTGCATAAGAAAATAACTTCTTGCTTCTACATTTTCTCTCTACACTGCTTCTGCTCTTGTTCACAGAGCTGCCTGATCACCCAGTCCTCAATTTTCCAGCAGCTTCAGTTCCTTTATTGGGACAAATATTCCCATTTATTAAATTGGTGTTTTCCACACTGGGCATAAGGTACCAAAATCCATCACATTCTGGGGTTTTCTGCTAGGTAAAGGGAAAAAAGGAGCAAAATTCCTGAGAAAACTGAGCCTATACATTCTGAATTTTCATGCTGGGGTACTGTTCATAGAAGAGAAACAAAATGCTCTGATACAATGGATCCAATTTTCCTGGCACATCAACTGGGAGGGCATCTGTAATTAAGTTCATATAATTTCTTTTTTGTCCCTTTAAATTCATGCACATAACCTAGGTTCAAATCTTCCTGAATTTGCAAACAAGTTCTAGCTTCATCCTGGGAGGATGTGTGTCAAGTACTTGGAGGCTCTGTGTATATATGTCTAAAATGGGCATCCTGGGAGCTATGGTTGGCCCTGGCTGCCTTTGTCCCAAAAAAAGGTAGCACTTAGGGGAACATATTTCTCTGCTTTTCTTGCAGTGCTGTGCATTAATGCCACTACTCAAGCTAAGAATAGAGAGTCTTCATCTTGATGGCTTTGAAACAGACCAGAACAGCAAATCTTACTAATGTGCAGGCCAGATCCTGCTCTCAGTTGCACAGACTTCTGTGCAACAATTTAGAAGTTAATGATGCACTAGGGACCCTGTGGTGTAGATGAAGCACCATAACAAAGAGATGTTTGTTGAAAAACCACTCTCTGAGCTCTCTCTGGTTTCTTTATCTCAGCAAGAGGTAATTTCAAATAAGGTCTCACAGGGATGTGCTGTGAGCCTGTCTCTGCTGGATATTTTTACTGTTATGTCCAGTGGTGCTAACTGGAGAATGCATTTATATAATTTTGCTATGACCTCCTTGTCTGAGAGGACTGAAGGACTCACATGGAGTGAGGGCCAGAGTTAAAGGTGATTTGGACTAACAGGGAAAATGGCCTAGAATGAAATTCAGTGATGATGAAGGTGAAATTATATATTTAGGAATGTATGACTACACAAGTGGCACAAGAACTGCAAAATAAGAACAAGGGGTCACAGCAGGCCATGGGATAAATACAAGTCATAGGTATTCTACTGAGGCAGTTGTTCTCCCCATCTACTTGGTACAAGGTGATGACAAATCAGGTTTATCTATGTGAAGGAGAACTTATGCTAGATGGGAAAAAAATATTACCATGAAACTTGTAGCTAGTAAAAACGGAGGGGCCACAGGATTCCTGCCACTGTGTGTTTAGGTGTAGATTAGATAGAGAACTGTCAGGGAAGGCTTCATGCTGTGCTTCATGCTGTCCCAACACTGATGGTGGCTGGGGTGACCTCCCAGCCCCTGCAGCATCAGCCACATCTGCCTTGCGGCTTCTCCAGCAAAGTCCTTTCCCTGTGTTTGGGCCAGCCAATGATCCGAGCCGAGGAGGGGGAGCACTGATGCAGTGGCACTGCTCACACTGCTGCTTTGAGAAAATAATTTAAGAGGGTTAGATTTTTAAGAATTCATGTGCATTTTGAACAGATCCCTCTCTGCAAAAAAAAACCCCAGATTAATTTAAGAAGTTGTCAAGTAACACAGAGGCCATATATTGCAAAGTCTAAATAATCCAGACAGTTGATTCCTAAAAAATGAAAACAGTGTTTGAAATGACAGGTCAGGAGAATCTTGCTTTTCTGAGTATCTGTTGGATTTCTTGTCCCCCTGCTTCTTCCACACAAAGGACCCCCTCCCCTGTCCACATATTCCTTCCTTGCTGCATTTGCTGTGTTGGGAATAAGATAAAAACAGTGTGGTCAAAGAGACAGCAAAAAAATCAAACCAAACCAAACCAAACCAAACCAAACCAAACCAAAACAAAAAAACCAACAAAACAAAAAACGCAACAAACTATAAGGAGAGGCAAAACTATTGGAAGAGGCAAAACTAAGTGTGATAGCACTGCAGTAAGTAGGGAAACACCATTTAAATTGAACATTATCCATGCAGTTTGCATTTGAGCATAGCCAAATAGATCTTGGTAAGTGCAGCCCAGCTCTGCTCCATTTACATATCCCTCTTTTCCAAAGGAACAAAGGTAGTTGCTGTAACACTCAGGAGAGGAAAGGGAAGAAAACCAGATGGATTTAATGGTACACTTTCTGTAATTTATTTACTATTTTTGGTTTTACTCTCTGAGGAAGGCAGGGAATGAAAGGCTTTAAAGCAGATGCCTACCACTGGTGTATAAAAGCTGGGGAAGTGCACACCTTGTGTGTGCAGAGGGATGGCAAGGACCTGGCAAGGACCTGTCACTCGTATCAGAACCAAGCCTTGGAAGCCCCTTCCTCTACATTGTGCACTACACTCATCATTTCCCTGTGTCCCTGAAAATGCCAAGCCATTATCAGGTTGCTCTCCTTTCTTTTGAAAATCTAGATGTTTTAAACTTCACTTTTCAGAAACAGGTGGTTGGAAAAGTTGTCAGCCTCTGAGATGCAGTTAATCTTTGGACAAAAATACTTTCAATGGTGCACTGTTGTCTAGCAACTATACTATAAACAGCCCTCCATTTGTCTCCTGTGGGTAATCACTGATTTCTTGGGGATTAAAGCTTAAGTAACACTCCAATCTAGGTGCATGCATCAGACCACAGCGTATTACAGCAGATTATGCCTCCCAGTATACAGCTGGCTTAACCATTTAGAATCACAACAGAAAGCAGACAGCTGCAATGATAGGAAAATGAGCACTAGCCTGTCAAGTAATTAGTATTTTGAGTTGTGGAACATTCCACTGGCAGGCCCAAAACAATTGCCGTCATACAGAAGGGTGGGGTGTCAGATAAGCATCGTATCAGAACATCTCATCTAGGCTGAGCCTGACTTATTTCAGATATGTCTGGATAGCTCTCTTGATGGTCTTGATAGCCTCTGCATGGTCTCCTGCATCTGCTGCTCATGCCACATGGATGGAATTTTACCTTCCAGTGGTGAGCAGCACCTTGCTTCAGCGGGGTTCTACAGCTCACTGGTGGGCACAGAGCCTTGGGACTGGTTGAACAGACTCTCTACGTGTTGTAAATACATTCTACTAGATGCATCTGCTTCTGTAGATCACCTTCTGCTTAAGAGACCGAACGTGCTCTTGCTAAATCACTGCATTTAATACCTTTCCCAGCAAAGCTCCCCTGCCCTCAGCTGCTGATAGTGCTGGTGCAATGCTAAGGAATTAATGAGTGCTGTGGCCTGGGGCCTGTCTTCAGGAAAGGGCAGTCGTTTGGTTGGATTTAAATGAAATCTAAATCATTTAAGTAAATAGATAAAAATTACAGGCTCTAGAGTTAGAATAAGTCTCAGCATTTTTGGGATTAGAGTTTCTAATGTTGACCTCCCACACTAAAAGAAATGTGTCTGTGCGTGGGTAATGCTACACATCTTTCTGAAAATGGGCGTTTAACTGAAGGAATTATGTTCAAGACATTTAAGATTTACCGTAAGAATTCGCATTTTGAAGAGAGCAAGTTTGATAAAATCTGGAAAAACAAATGCTGGACTTTCACCACCGTGCCCTTTTGAAGCTTTTTTAATGGCTTCTTAGGGACTCACAATGAGCAACTCAAGTGTCCCCTTGTCCTGCAACACTCAGGATCTCCAGGCTTTAGAGATCAAGTCAGGAGGGAGCAGAGGCAGCACACTCACTCAGCCTGACCAAAACACTGTGTGCAGGAAAGGATAAATCGTTGTGCCTGCCCTCTGCTTTCCCAGCCCATCTGAGCCAGAGTCTCTTTCAGCTTCTGCAGCAGCAGATCCCTTTGTGTAGGCTCAAGAGGTGAAAGTAGATGGAAAGCGGGAAACAGCCTCACCAAAGGGAAAATCCTCTCCAGGGCCAAGCCAGTGGGAGGGTTGCAGTATGCCAGCTTTTTCTCCCAGCTGTGCCAAGAGGTATTTGAGGCTTATGGCCAGTGTTGGAGTGCCCAGCAGCTCAGTGGAGCTGGTGCAAGGAGCACCCCAAATGCTGGGTTGAAACTTACTTAGATGCAAGTGCTTCCCATGTGCTGTGTGGGTGACCCTGGAAAGAGTCCATGGGTATAAATGATATCTCAGAAAATATGGGCTTAATTCAAATACCCACAGGGTGCCCCTCTCTGAAACACCACCACTGCAGAAACTTTCATTCTTAAGCAGGTGTCGGCAACAAGGAAGGGCTGATCCTACTTCCCCTAACTGTGGAATGTAGGCTTTAAGGTGTCAGGATGCAGTGACAGGGAGATTTGCATCTCTTCCTAAGTGTTTAAAAGAAGCATCTGTTAGACCCAAGGAGGAACACAGGCACACTCCAGAGCTCTTGGAGTGGGAGGAGTTGGCTTTCTCTGGGAGCCTCTACACAAACAGCGTGATCCCACTGGGACTCGTTGAGTTTTCAGTTCTTGCCTCCAGAGAATTTTACTATTGTTTTGTCCTTCACTTTCAAATTCCCAAAGCAGTTACTTACATGTCCTTGTCTTTTTTTCTTCCTACCACTCTCCTGAAGGGGATGTATGTGTAAAAGTTGTGTTTCTTGCACAACACATCCCATGAAGTTTCAGTGATACAATGAGTTTAGACACTAAATGGAGCAATTAATTAGATTCTCTCCATATCTATATTCAGAGAAATTATGTCATTATCATTACACTCCCTCCCTTTTAAAAATTCCTTTCCAAATCAGCTTCAGCTTAAATCCCTCCTCCCCCTGCATTGATTTTAGTAGATTCTGGAACAAACTGAAACAGAGCATGGACAAAGTCTTGGTCCTGTTGAATTTAATGGCAAAAACTCCTGTTGTACTGAATTTTGAACAGTGAAAAATTCACTTTTGAATGAAAGAGGACAAATAATTTGAAGCTTCTTGAGTCTAATGAAAATCTGTCAATTGCTGTCAGCTGGTTTTGCATCAGTGTAAGATAAAAGAACACATATTTTGGTAAGACAGAGACAAAACCCGTTCAAATATGTTGTGAAAGTAGTTACATGTCTAGTACCAGAGACATTTTCATCACATAATGAAAATTAATGCTTAAAAAATCATTACCTCTGCAAAGGTGGCATCATGCACTGTGTCAGCATTTGAAATGTGGTCATTTTAAAAGCCAAGAACCTTGGCAATGCCCTTTGGAGATTATTGTTTGTTAAGAGAGTACATCAGGAATAAGCAATCACAGAGAGTGCAATTAAGTGCATAATCACAGATATTTTTGACATCTGTCTACTTGCAGGCTCCATGGCATTTTTTTTGCATCTCTCCCCCTTGTGTCTTCAATTAATTTATCGTGACCATCTGTGTTGTATTTTTGCTGCTCAGCTTGCCTTACTACATCTGTTTTTTGGCTGAGTATTTCATGACACTTCATCATTTTCACTCAGAGCTAAAAGAACAGAATTTGCATTTACTCAGTTAAGTTGCTTGGTTAAGATAATCAGCAATTAAACAGACCACTACACTACTATTAAAAGACTCCTGAGTGGTGAACAGAAAGGCAAGAAAGAAGCAGCAGCAGTTTCAAAACTGTAGCTTAGGTTTTCTGGTTCTGCACGGAGTTAAAACTGTCAGGGGTTCTACATCTGCTCCGGTGCTCACTCTGCAGAGAGAGAAGGGGACATGCCATGGCAGGAAGGGTGTTTGGTTATTGTGTTCTGGGTAGTCTCCATGCGTGTGTGACTGGTTTGGAGGTGCCAGCTAACCACACTCACTGCATGGAGTAAGGAGTGCTCACACAAGGAGCAGGGCAGACCCAGCCTCCCTTCGCTGACTGCAGGCTGTCAGAAGGAATCAGCAGTGAAAGCTGACTGCACTGAGTGGGCAGTGCAAGCAGCAGAGAAGAAACATTTGTAGGTTTTTATTTCCTAGTGCCACTGAGGTTAGAGGTATAGTGCTCCTCATAGGCAACTCATTTCATCTTCCTACAGGGATGCAAACATTTTCTATTGCTTTCCTTTGAAATGTTTACCCCAGGGGCTCATCCACAAGAAATATTTGGCAATGATACAGATCTTCTCTCTGAAGTCACTGCTTATGCCTGATTTTCTGTCCTTACATTTCTTCCTTTGCTCTAGTTAATACTAATTTTAAGCAATCTTTCCCCACTCCTGGCATTGTAACACCCTGTGATACTCTTTTCTATGGCTTCAGGATTCTAGGTTTTAATAAACCATAGCTATCATCTTCTCCTAAAAAAGAGAAGGAGAGCAAAAAAAAAACCCAGCACCAGTGCCTACCCAGATACAGCAAGGGGCCTGTCACTCAGGAGCTTGTAGAAGGTGACAGTAGAAAGACTGTTCACTTCAGTCACAGCTCTCCCTGCAATAATTCTATGGTAAGTTTATCCCAGAGTCCTGGACAAAGTGCAGCCTGCTCTGAATAGTTCTGACTTTTGCTGAGAAAGACCTGTATACCATGCCCATCATCCAGCTGTGCTCTGGAGCACCATATCTAAGCACGTGTCCTTTACTGAACCAGGACACTCCTTGCTGAGCTGATTGTTTCACCCTCCTGGGCCAGTGGTCCCTGACAGCACACCTCCAGCAGCAGAGATACCAAACCCAAGCCTTTCAGCCCTTTTGGGCACAGACAGCAGCCCAGCAACCCAGCCATAACATGTGGGGGGAGAAAGGGGACAGGGAGAGAAAGAAATATGTGCTGGAAAAGACATGGCAACATTACCAGTTATTCTTAAATGGGCCTCAGCCTTGCAATGCCTGGGGACTGCTGCTGGAGACTGAATGAACTGTCTCTTGTTTTGCTCATGGTACACTTCTGTGTGGGTGGGCTAACTGGATTTGAAGTAAATAGCATGAAGATCTTTCCAGTAAATGAAAAACTGTTTTGCTGAGGGAAAGCAAGCTCTGAAAGAAACCCAAACAACCAAACAAAACCCCAAACAAGGTATATTACTCTGATTACTCTGAAAGCGGCACTTTTCTAAGCAAGATTGTAAGTAAGTCTGTGAAAAAGCAGGGTTCCCTCTGTGAGCCCCATTATATTAACTAACACGCTTCAGCAACTCAGACAAAAGCCAGCAGGCCAAATACAACTCTACCTTATTAAATTTGCTTTTTGTCAGTGATTGAGTGAGATTATTTGCTTGTGGTTGGACCCATGCAGAAGATAGTAGCAATATGATTGTTACTGTTTGGAAAAGTCCATCCTCAGTGTCATTGTCAGAGGTCCATGACTTTGACACCAAAATATGAAGGTTCTGCAGGCAACACCTGCAGTGTTAGCAGTGTGCTCAGGTGAGTCAGGGTAGCATCTGACAGATGGTGAGAAAGAGCAGGCCCAAGTGCACTACACTACGCACTGTTGAAATGCACTACAAATTGCAATATGCTGAAACCTGACTGTCATGGAGTATCCTGGGAAATGTGCCACTGAATAAATCTTCCCTCCATCTATGTTACCAGAGCGTTGCTACCAAGCAACTGATGATCTGAGTGCTGATTGATCTGGTAAGTCCTGTCAGTACAGCAGTAAAAGAATCCTTGGTTTCAACTGCTAAATAAGGTATGGGAGAGATGAATGATTTTTCAGTTGTGAGGCTTACATATTTGCAAGGAAATGTTCCCAGAGATATTCCCCAGTCATCAGTGTCTCTGATTCATGACAAGAACTTCCAGGAATTCACTGCATTGAAAATATAACCTGGAAAATATACCTGAAAATGAAGCATTTTCAAGGGGGTTTTATTCTGCATTAGTCAGAGTTGATGACTTTTGAAATAAGTTTTAATATATGAAAGCATTATGGTCTTTATTAGCATAAAATGAATTTTTACTTAAACTCAACAATCCCATTTAGAGCAGAGCATACCCAGAATGCTGTGAACCTCTACAAACTGGGCTGGCATTGGAGCTCAGGACAGACAAGTAATCCTCCACAGATAATTAGCAAAGAAAAATGCTACTTATCTCTTTGTTAGTCCAGTTGTGGGTTTTGATCTAATAATAAACTAAACCTTAAACCCCCCCATCCTCGTGCATTTTAATTTAGACTGCACTGGGCATCCTGTAATCTGTAATATTTTCAGCTGGGCTGTTTTGGTTTATGTGTGTGCTGCACACACATACATGGTCTGAAACACCTCTGTCCTCTGCCTGTGCAAGTGCTGCATAAATACCAAGAACTTGGGCCATCATTTATGAAAGCTTTTCAGTGGGGGCATGATTGACTTCACACACATGCTCAGGTGTCATTGAGTGGTGTCACCTGTCCCTGTGCTGTCCTTACCCAAGGCTGTAGCTCTGCAACCCTCTGGCACAGCCTGGCTCTCCTGGAATTTGGTGGGGGTTTAGCCAGTGGTACTGGGGATGGTTTTGCACATTTTTACATTGTGGAAAGAGTCGGGTGAGGAACTGTGGGCTCACAGAGGACACTGTGGCTGTGTGTGACTGGGACCACCTAGTTCAGCCCCCTGCAATGAGCAGGGACATCTTCAGGTAGGTCAGGCTGCTCAGAGCACTGTCCAACCTGCCCTTGAATGCTTCCAGGGATGGGACATCCACCTCCTCTCTGGGCAACCTGGGCCAGAGTTTCACCACCCTAACTGTAAAAACCTTCCTCCTCTTCTTCTCTCCCATGCCCTCCCAACTCCCGTGCCGACCGCTCATCCTTCATCCCTCCAAACCCAGCGCAACCCTTGTGGCTTCTGTGGCTGAAGACTGTTCTGTTCTGTTCCCAAAGGACTTGAGGAGAAATGAATGAATAGATCTGGTTTCCGCGCCGTTATTTGTCGGTGCAAATTCCATCTAGAGCAGGGTCCCCGCGGGGTCTGACGCCGTGCCGGTGCCGCTGGGATGCCCGGGCGGAGCTCACGGCCCCGGACCGAGCGGGCTTCTCGTGGTCGCTATGGGAACGGCGGCGGGCGGGGCGCGGGGGGCGGCGGCGGCTGCGGAGCGGCGGCTCCGCTCAACTTCGGCGGAGCGGCGGCGAGAGGCGCTGCCCCGGCTGGGCGCCGGCGGCGGGACGGCAGCGGGCACGGCGGTGAGGAAGAGGAGCGGGAGGAGGAGGAGGAGCTGGGGGCACCGCCGGCGGCGGCGGGCGAGGTGCCCGGCGGAGGGGACCGCTGTCTTTGCAGGGAAGAGCCCGGGGCTGGGGTGTCCCCGTTCCCCCGTGCCGGCGGGGCGGTCATCGCCCGGCCCCAGCGGCTCCCAGGTGCGGCCGCCTCCGCTGGGATAGCCCCGAGGCTCCGAGCCGGGGGTGGCACGGCCGGGGAGCGACGGGAGCGCGCCCCGCCTGAGCCTGCAGAAAGTCCCGGTGCCCTCAAGTACCTGCAGTTCTTGAAAGGGCCGGCTCAGCTGCAGGGTAGAAAACGCTACAAAGTTTTCGTGTTTTGGAGGGACTTTTAAACGGCTGCCGAAGTCTGGCTGAGCCGAGAGGTGCCGGCTCTTTCCGGGAGGCTGTGTGTGGAGGCAGTGGAGCAAACCCTAATCGCTCCAAAGCACTGCCGTAAGCCCAGCTGTTCTATCTCGTCACCAGGGCTAATCCATACCCCAGTGTGGGTTTAAGCCTGCTGTGCCAGTTTAGAGGGCTTGACTTCAAGCCTCGTCCTTCTCCTGGTACCCTCCTCTCGCCCTGACTCCGTCCGTCCGCACGAGCAGCGGGAGCGCTGGTGCCAAAGGTGAGGCGGGATGGGTGGGCAGGGCAGGGCAGGGAAGGGAAGGGCAGGGAAGGGGCCCGGGGCGCTCCCACAGCTCTCCCAGGCTGGGCTCGGGCACGGCTGCCTGGATCATGGATAAGCGCTGGGTAACTGGTTATGTAAGGACAGGCAATCGAGGAGTAAAGCGTGGTTTATGCTGCCTTATGTTTATGCCATATTTAAAATCTCTCTGATTAGACACCTGCCCTATTAAGTGTCTGTAGTGTGGAAGTTCAGTGTTTTTCAACCCCAGTGAGGTACCACGAAGGTCGGTCACACAACTTCTGAGTTATGGCAGTGTAACTAAGGATAGAACACACTGTACATCTCCTAGTGCTGATACATTAACTAAAACCCGTGTGAGAACAGTGCTGTTCATGCTCTCTCTGTGCCCGCAGGTGGGACATGCAGCTATTCCAGGGTGGAAAGCATGAGCTTTCCCAGAGCTCTGCCAATGCTGTGGGTGATCTCGATAAAGACAGGCTTCAGTTTCCAAGCTGTAAATTTCGCATTTTTCTTTTGGTTGCTAATTTTAGAACAATGTATATTTTTAAGTAGCTCCTGTCACAATGACCAAACTTTAACACTGGTGCTAGTATTCTGCAGTACAGAGAAAACTCTGCAGTCAGAGTGGGACTCCAAGGACCTTTGGTCAATATTCTTTCTGGTAGATACCATAACTAAAGTTCAGTCCCGAACAGAAATGTACTGGTGTCTGTTTAAACTGCGTTCTCACCTGTGATGCAATGAATTACTCCTGTATTTCCAGAAGAATCAGTCCTCAATCTGGATGGAGAATGCACATATCACTTGCCCATTTTCACAGCACTTAGTCTCATCTTCACCTCGATATATGAATAAAAAAACTTCAGAGGACCTGACGACAGGTGGAATATGCCTTTGGGTCAGAGTTTCAATCTCTTTATATAACTCTGTGTATGAGTATCTGCAGTGGATGACAGTATTAGAAACTCCAATCTGTGACATTACTGCCCCTTTAATAACATTGTGTGGTTAGTAGTAGAATAGAGAAAGATGAGCTGGGGATCTCTCATAGTTTTAATTCTGAAAGCCTTTTGTGTTGGAGTCTTCCATCAGATGCTATTACAGCTTTATTGCAGAATACTTTTTTCTAGTGGTTTGAATTATTTTAATAACAGAAAAGCTCTGGGTCTGTGCTACCTTCTGAACTCTCATTTGCACAGCTGAATGAATGGTGAAGAACATTTTATATCTCTCTGTCCTGACTGGAAACCTGGCTTTTTAGTCTGCAGAGATCAAAGCAAGGTATAGAATTGAAGGTGTGTTTGATCCACCATGGCAAGATCTGAGCAATATATAGGAGTTTCAATAACAAATCAGTCAAACACAGCAATTCATTGTGCTTTAACTTCCCGTCTTCTGTAGGTTTAGGTAGCAGTTTAGTGTAAGTTGTATGACAGAGTGCTTTTATGGTTGCTAGCAGAAACATTGTTTCAAGCATGAGTGAGAAATTGGCATGAAAATAGTCCTGTTTTTCAACCAAGTGAACTCATTTGCTTTGATAAGTAGACAAAGTGCAAAACACTGCGCTGCTTCATGAGTAGATCTGAGTAGAGCCCACCCTTTTGCTTCTGCAGATAACACAAAGATTATCTTCTGTAGAGAGTGCCAGGCATTAGGAGAGCTCCAAGCTATTGGGCCGTTCTTTCACTCTTTAACACTGGATTTTCATCTGAAGTTAATCAACAGAACTCTCATTTATTTCAACGAGGCAAATCTGTTTTACTTTTATGCAGCTTTGCTGTAGATCATGAAGCTATACCTGTTAGATCAGCTACCTTTCCTCATGGTGTTTTGGTTAGTGACTGAAAAACACCTTTCTCATTCATACCTGAACTTGGGGCCCAGTTTGCACTGAATTCTTGTTTCTTAACTCCTCTTGCAATCAAAATTCAGATGTAAAATGCATCAGATACACTTGTTTTCTAGAAGTTGAGACTCTAAGAATGTATTACAAACTACACAAATGTTGGGGAGATAAGTACTTTGAGCGTGTTCTCAATTTTAAGGGCTTTCATTGAAAAAAAATCTTGTGAGGGCCACCAGCTGTAGAAAATGTGATATATTCATGTATATCATCACTGTTGTGGTATTTCTAGAAGGCCACTCAACTTTCCTTTGATAGAAATAGTACCACTTTTGTTTCTTCTCTGTCTTTGGTTTGCTCTGAGTGCCCTCCTGTCACGTTTACCTAGCGGTGATTTTTAGTCATGCACCTTCACTAAAGGCTTAAGTGACTTGTAACTCTCTGCGGCAACCACAGCAGACAAAGAGCCCCAGTCCCTTTCCATAGTGCTGGCAGTACCAAGCCTGCTGGAGAAAAGTCACTACAGAAATTGGGCGGCATGCTGAACAGCAGCACGGCTGTCACGCTTTTTTGGGAGCGCTTGTCACGCAGGAGCGGAGCTGGGCAGCAGCAGGAGCTGTCAGCCCGGGGCGCGCAGGTCGGACCGCGAGCGCATCCAGGCTGGGGCCAGACAGGATGCCTGGCATGCAAGGGCCTGCCGGGTGCCACAGAGCCCTGGCACAGCTGGCTTTGCTCCTGGACACTGCTGTGAGGCTGTCCTTAAGCATCTGCGACCACGAAGACTTGACAATAAGGTTGCATTTAAAGCATTGGCTTCATCCCCTGTGCTTCTGTTATTCAAAGCTCCTTGCTACTTGTAACAGGGTCATGTACCTGGAAACATGTTAACCATGGTGATTTTCAATTTTTTAAGTCCAGAAATACCTTGTGCCTGTCACAATAGGGGAATGTGTGCTTACAAAGCAAAACACAGGTTTTCCACTGTGGTCTATAAGCAGACCCCTGAATGTCCTCCGGAGTTCTCTCTCTTTATTCTGCAGGTCAGAAGGAGGAATGCTGCTGTGTTAATATCATGATATTTGCATTGCTTTTAAATTTCTTGATTGACAAGCTCTGCCTACTGCTTTTTCAGCGTAATTTTTTTTTTAATTCCCTCGTAGCATCTCGGGCTGAGGTTATAATAATTTCCACTGAAATTACAATCACGTGGCAAGTAGCTGTAAACACCTTAGCCTTCCATGTCACTGAACAAGAAAGGAGATTCCAGACACATTGGAAGTTGAGTTCTTTGGGCCCTGGTAAGGTACAATTCTTTGTTTGGAGAGAATAATGGCAACTAACTTAAAAAAAAATCACAGAATATCCTGAGTTAGAAAGGATGGACAAGGATCATTGAAGTCTAGCTCCTGTACCTGCACAGGATCCTGAAGTGTCACACCATGTTCCCGTGAGAGTAGTCCAAATGGTTCTTCAATTCTGTCAGGCTTGGTACTGTGACCAGTTCCCTGGGGAGCTGTTCCAGTGCCCAGACACCCTCTGGGTGAAGAACCTTTTCCTGATACCCAACCTAAGCCTGCCCTGACACAGCTTCAGGCCGTTCGCTCGGGTCCTGTCACTGGGCACCACAGAGCAGAGATCAGCTTGCCCCTCTGCTTCTCCTTGTGAGAAAGGTGTAGACTGCAGTGAGGTCTCCCCTCAGTTTCCTCTTCTCCAGGCTGAACAAACCAGAAAGTGGTGGAGAACAGAAAACAAGGATACTTTTACAAAGCTACAGTCGAGTAGATAAATAAAATTGAGAAGGTGTTGGCAGCAGTTTCTTAGTTAGAAGTTTCTAAGATTCTTTGGAACAAAATTAAAATATCTTCATCACAAGAGAAATAGATTTTGAGGTTCATCTTTGATGCTGTTGCTACTTAATGTTACTTCATGCAGACAGAGCCAGCAGCATAGCCATGACCATAATTTCTGTCTGAGCAGCTGGTTAAACATTGCATCAGTTAGCACAGAATTCAGAGATGGGTGTAGCCAAACCAATTTCAATCTACCTATAAGTTGCAGTTCAGGAAGGTACTTGATACCTTTTGGTAGCTGAAGGACACTGGACTTTCCTGGACAATGTAATCCAAATCTTACTGAAGAGGTAAATAATTTAAAACAAATTTTAATGTGCTCTGCAGTTTGACATTATTTCTTTTCCCCATAACTATGTGTCTTCTAAAAAGTACAATTATGGGGACAATTTGGAGATTGGACCCACTTTGGAAATAAATTTCCTTGTTTGTTACTGTGCGATCTGGAGTGTGTGGAAAAAGGCTAAGTGGGTATCTTGCATGAGCAAATTCTGCTCTCTGACTGTAGCTATAAAGAACTACCACCCACAAGAAGGGAGGGAAGGCATTTCCCAGCTCCTCAGCCCAGCTGGTTGGCATGCTTTGACTGGATGATGATGGATTTCTTGGAAATCTGTCTACAGCTGAGTGACAGCCTTTCTATTGACATCACTGGATTATGGATTAGGCTTCTATCATGTAACCCCTTTAAGGCTTCTCCTTCTGCTCCTACACCATCACCACACCCCTAAGGCTCCTTAGAGTCACATGGGATTGTCAGCAGCACTCCTGGACTGTGAAAGCAAAGGCAAACCACAGGAGACTTGTCCAACAGAGGACATACCTTTATAGAGAATCCTATTCCACTCTCATTTTTTTTTTTTCAAAATGCACATTTCCCACCCTCTGCATACTCCTCTCCTATCCTGGAGGACACTACAAGCTGGGGACCAAGAGAAGGATCAATGGAAAGGAATTTTTTATTCTCAGAAGTTGATTTTTGTATACCCTGAACTGGCCCTGCTGATTGACTCATGGTTTAAGACTGTAACAAGTCTTAGCAAGTGGTGATGCAGCCTGCAAGAGCCTGAAGGAGATTGTGTCTGTCAGGTTGTATGAACAGCCTCCAGTTGGCCAAAGACCAGCCAGAGAGCAGGCCAAGGAAACAGACTCCCTTTGCTGGTAAAAGGGCTAGGAAGGGCTAAAACCCTGTCTGAAGAAGGCGAAAAAACAGATGAGGCATGGAAATGTTGATATTTCTGATGATTCTTTGGTGCATTCTTTGGAACGAGAGGAAATCACATGGGGAAATATGGGAGAAGGTAAATACATGGAAGATGAGGTGAAATTGTTCAGAACATGCCCCGAGAAAAGAATGGAGAAAGCTGCAAAGTACATGAGAAGAAAAACGCAGGAATTGCTGACAGGGTGGAGAACAGTGGAAGAGTTTTGAAGAAAGGCAAAACTAACAGGAAACATTTACATGAAAAACTTTCAGCGAGACTTACTAAAAATTACTAAAATTTGAAGCAACCCCTCAGAGACTGTGAGGGAGAGAGGGGGAGAAATCCAGGTATTCCAGACTTTAGCATAGCTAAGGTAAATGTATGCTTAAAAGTCTGTGAGGTGGTTGGTCAGACTTGCACTCAGCAGTTGAGGGGAAGGCTTGTCTTCTAGACAAAGGTCTAGGGTCAATGACACCAAAGTCTCAAAACCCAGGTCTGTTTCTGGAGCGGAACTTACATAAACCTCTCTGAAATTTTGGTTGACTAACACCAGAATAGTTAATCAACTGGATTGTGTCACCCAGGATAGCCTCTTAGAAGGAATTAGAAAATGGACTAATTGGGCAACAGAAAGATCTGTATTCAGCTGGGGCGATGTCTTTTTAAAAATAATTTTAATGTGAATGCTTGCAAAGTGTAAATTTGTCCTTTTCCCCAGTAAGAAGGTCAGGTTGTAACTTTTGCCTTTCTTTAGTTGTCCACATCTTGCCAACAGTCCTTTGAGTTTTTCCACATGGGAAAGCCATTTTGAGTCAGTTAATGATTAGCCTGCCTGTGAACTTTAAATTAAAACCAGCAGCCACAATTAATGGAGCCCACAGTATCTTCTGCAGGCTGCTAAGAGCAGTAGTGGGAAGAGTGGTGGCTTGTTGAGCCTGCTAAATTGACATGGCCAGTTGCCAGCTCTCAAAAGAGGAGATGATGGATGAGAGAAGGGGAAGGGAACAATCTCATACAAACAGGACTCCCTTAAGAGCAGCCAGCACAAGCTGCCAGTGTGCATGAAACACTTGCATGGGATTTTCCTTCATTTGAAAACAGGCCATTTCCACTGCAGGGGAGGTGCTTTCCTTCCTTTATGGTCTTCTCATCTGGAAGCAGACGTATGGCAGTCAAGTGAAAGCCCCTTTGGGCTCAGAGCTATCCATGTTCCCACACCTTTTACCAGAGCCTTACTCTGCCTTTTACCAGAGCTTTCTGAAAGCTCTGGGACTGGGCAAGGCTCAGGTTTAGCAGGCCTTGGTATCAGCAGACAAGGTATCCAAAATATTTTTCTGTTTATTCTCTGTAATACTAGTGCAAGGTAAAATGGTTTTCATGCAGAATGCCTTGCTTTGAGGGAGACCTGTGGAACTAAAAACCATAAATGCAGCAAGAACAGCCCAGGATCATGCAAAATCCAAGCCTCCTTGCTCTCTTTCCCAGTCTGACCACTAAATTCCCTTCTTGCTCCTCTTCTAATAAAACAGCTGGTGAGCCAGGAATAGCTGGAAGGGCATTCCTCAGCTTCACAGCTGTAATGCTTTATACTGATTTATCCCTCATGCCACTGAAGTCAGCAGAGTTAAACCAATGTGAAACCAGGTCATAGCCAGAATTAAAATACAGAAGGGCATGTTCACCTTCATCAGATAAAGGCACAAATAGAAATAATAATGGTACCTGTAGCAGCTTACAAAAACTACTGTCATCACAGGAGCTGAAAAGAAACAGGAGACTTTAAATTATTTACAACAGCTTGTGGCCTGTTTCACCCCTCACTTTTGTTAGGGATACACAAGGAGTGATCAGACCAAGGAAAAGGTCTTCATCCTTAATGATGTGTGATGGTGAGTGGAGACCACCATGTAGCAGGATCCAGGTATCTGTTGGAGTGGCAGGATCACGGACTTGAAGCTGGCAGAGCATCGGTTCCTGCCTGAGTCTGTTCCTTGGCCGAGACGCCAGAGCTCTGCGTGCTGGTGTGGGAGCTGCTGCCTGGAGTCACCCTGGCAATGGACACAAAGGGAAGGACTGGCTGCTCCTCCTGCACAGGGATGAGGCAGGGGCAGGAGTACTTGCAGCAGCTGCTGGCTGTGGCTGCTGTCACGAGGATAATCACAGCTGATGCTCGGGGCACAGGCAGTCACGGCAGCCATCTCTCCAAAAGAGATTGTGACCCCACGGAAGACCACAATGGAAGAGATTCCTGGCAGGACCTCCTGGAGAGAGGAGCCCATGCTGGAGCAGGTTTAGTGGCTGGACTGGTGACACCACAGGGAGCCCACACTGGGCAGCCTGTTCCTGAAGGACTGCACTTCCTATGAGAGACCCAGGCAGGAGCAGTTCATGAGGAACTGTAGCCCACGGGAAGGACTGACACTGGAAAAGTCCATGGAGGACTGTCCTCATGGGAGGGACCCCACACTGGAGCAAAGGAAGGATGTGAGGAGTCCTGCCCCAGAAAAGGAAGGAGCTGCAGAAACAATATGTAGTGAACTGACCACAACCCCATTTCCCTATCCCCCTGTACTGACGAGGTAGGTAATTTGGGAGTAAAGCAGAGCCCAGGAAGAAAAAAAAGAGTGGGGGAAGGTGTTTAAAGATTTGGTTTTATTTCTCATTATCTAACTGTGATTTGATGAGTAATAAACTAATATATGCAAGTTGGGTCTGTTTTGCACCTGACAGTAATTGCTGAGTGATGTCTCTGTCCTTATCTCAAACCATGAGCCTTTTAATACATTTTCTCTCTCCTGTCCAGCTGGGGAAGGGAGTGATAGAACAGCTTTGGTGGGCACTTAGTGGGCATCAGCTTCAACCCACCACACCAGGTCACTTAATTCTGCCTCCTCTCTAAGGATCTCCTGGCTAGAATGCAGCTCCCAGCAATCCTTTGACTCTGCATTGAGTTTTTACAGGTAGGGTTGCTGCAAGGTCGTGCCCTCCCATGAGGGTTCAGCCAGGCGAGCCCAAGCCCTGTGTGTGGGCAGGAGAATGCTTCCCCAGCCCAGACTGGAGGAAGCAAGCCATCCTTGTAACCTGACTTAAGGTGTCAGGACTGTGACTCATTTTAATTACATGCTGAGAGGAAGCTGAGGGAGATAGTGCCTCTTCACCCTCTGTCTCACCCTCTGAGCAAGCTGGCTGCTACAAGTGAGGTTTCTCAAGGTATCCAGCACCAATTACTTCCAAGTGGTTATCCAGTAGTAATTTGAACAACAGAATGGAGGGGTGTGGGGGGAAGAATGTTCTCAGCTGAGGTGTGTTGATGATGGCAGTATTCTTTTTCTCTCCCTCTCTACCACTCCCAGCAAAGACACACATTATGTCATTGGCATCCTGGTTCAGGTGGAATGAGCCCCCAAACCGCATTTCCCAGAGGAACCCCACAGAAATGGTGGTGGAAACGCTCATGATGGAGCTGAGCTGGCAGATCAAGCAGGCAGAGAAGCAGCAGCGCGAGCGGGAGAACGAATACCGCAAGATCAAGACGGGGGTGGACTACGGCTGGCTGGTCAGCTACCCAAAGCAGAGCTACGACATCAGCCCCGGAGAACGGCTGCAGCTGGAGGACATGTGCACCAAAATACATCCTTCCTACTGTGGGCCTGTCATACTCAGGTACAGTAAAAAACGGGATGATAAAGACCTTTCTTTTCCCCCTTTCCTCTTTATGATGTGTGAGGAGAGAGTGAGAGTTGCAACAGAACCAAAACTCGGCACCCTGTGTCATGAGTCATGCTGGGATAGTGTCTTCATGAAAGAAGGGAAATCGAATGTTTTTAGTCAGTTTAACACAACATAATTTCCTCCAAGAAGTTACAGAATGCTAATGCTACAGAATGCTTCCCTCTGACACTGGCTTGAGTGCTTTCTGCTCCTGAGCAGCCAGAACAGCGTTACCTTGCCTGATGAGCAGGTAATCTCAGTATTGTGATGGCTTTTTTTTGCTTCAGACTTGAATCGTAGAGAAACTGAGGTTTAAAGGGACCTGTAGAGGGATGTACTTCCACCTCCTACTTGGAGTAGGGCCACATTCAAAGTTAGATCAGGTGCTTAGGGCCTTGTCCTGTCCACTGTTGAATATCTCTGAGGGCAGAGGTTCCACAGCCTCTGAACAACCTCCTTTGGTGTTTTCCCTCTCACTGGAGCCTTCATTCCTGGATTTAAGCTGCCAGCAGTTCTATGAGGCATTTGTCCCCAGTGTCCAAACTAGCCTAAAGGTGCTATTATTTTTTTCAGCCAGGGAGCCAGGTATTCCCAGAGAATGTCTCCCTTCCCTACCCTCTCTCTTCACTCTAGATATGGAGTCATGGAATGCAGGTGAGGATGAGTTGGTTTGAACAGCCAAGTGGTGCTTCTGACTTCTGCAGTGTAGATGTACACACAGCCTCTCTTGCTGTTGAGCCTTTCAAGTGCTACACGTAGGATTGCTGCCTGCCAGCTGAGTGACCTTTTGTGAAAATGCCTTTAGAAATTGATCTAAGCCTGCTGTAGCATCCAGACTGGAAGGGAAGGGTGTGGCTCTTTTCCTTTTGCAATGGCTGTTCTAAGATAAATTCTTGCACTTGGCACAGTGAAGGCAAACTTGGCAAAATGAGGAACAGTGACTCTGCAGTGCACCTTAGCCAAAGCAAAGTTGTGAAATGAGCCTTTATAATCAACTTCCCCTGTTCCAACATGTTCTTCAGTTGGGATTAGAATGAGCACAGTCCTTGCAGGGCATATACAAGAGGGCTCTCAGCACCCTGCAGTCCCTTGCTGCATATGCTGGCTCATGTTTTCTCTTGAACAAATGAATCTATGGCCTCTGAGTTGCAGCTGTAAAAGTGCTGGAAATAACTGGTCCTCTGTCTGAGAGTGGATGTAGCCAGGAAATAATGCCAAAATTACCTCTCCAGCCCTCATCTTCCCCAGGGCTGAACCTTGGAAACAACCTGGCACATAGAGCCTTGGCTCTTGCCATGATGGCAGAATTTGGGATCATTCAGTGATCAAGACCTCTCCAGTGAAAATTTGCTGGGAACAGCACTTGCTTTGTGGTTGTATAACTCCAAGCTACGCTGTAAACAAGCCACTTGGGATTCAGATCTATCTTTACCATCCCCAGGGCCATTGAGCAAGGCCTGTCTGGCTAACAGGTTATTTCCATGACAGCAGGCTTCAGTTGCTGGAGCAGAGGCCCCAGGGTTCATCCGCTTCAGGAAAGTATTAAGCTGAGCCATATACAACTTGCTGCTCTGCTTTTTTTTTTTTTTTTTTTTTAATTTGATACAGATCATGCAAGATGTATGATTTAAGTGCAACTTGTAATGGTTGTTCACTGCTGTTCAGCATACTGATGGCAGCAGATAAATGTACTCAACAACGATGGTGGACTCTGTGTGGGCATGACTGAAAAAGGCTAAAACCATCCTCTTATAACTTCTTTTACAAATAGGGTGCTCTCATTAATTGTATTACACTACGATTCCAGAAGTGGCATGTTTTACAGAGCTTGCATGGTTAGCAGAGCCCCAGTAAAAAAAGCCTGAGGATTTCATAACCTGTGTTGGTTCAATTCTGTGACTGAGAAGGGGCTCTCACAGGCACAAAAATGGTGGAACAGGATTGTGTCAGAGGTCTGGCTGATCTGATGAGCAGTCTGTATGTCACAGTGTCATCAGTGGCCAGTGGCATCAGGGCAAGGAAAAGAGCAAAGGACAAGGAAACAAATCCAACAGTAGGGACAATTACACCTCATATATAGCATCCAACTTACTGTGCCTTGTAACTGGGAGACTTTTGGAGCCACAAGTGGATAGCCACTTCTATCCATAACTGGCTGGTGTGGCTTTTTCTTTCAGTTGTTTAGGTTCTGGGAGCTTTTTTCTTTTTGAACACAAGTAAATTTATACCATTTTGGCACCCTGTGGCAGAGTTCCACTCCTGAACTACAACTCTGCTACAAAAAAATGTGTTTTGCTTGTCTTAAGCTAATGTATTCTAGTTTTATTCAATAATCCTTTCATCTTATGTAGGAAATGTTAAGAGTTGACCCCTCTTCTTTTCTACCTTCTAACAGAGAGCCCTGTCATTCCATGGAATTTTCACTGCTGGTGAGGAAACAAAGAAAAAGAATGGGGTTTGCCATGTTAGGAGGTGAAAATATGCAGGAGAAAGAAAGAAAAAAAGAAAGAGCCTGCAATTTAAAAGAAAGACGGCCAAAATTGGATAAATTCTCTTTTCAGAAAGTGAGATAAAAGGGAGATTTTAGTAACTTCCCCAAAATTCCACAAGATGAGTATAATAGGAACGCAATGAAACTTCCACATTCCCAGTGAAGTACTTTAATAATAAGATCATTGCACTGCTGATGTTTTCTTTTGAGTACTCTGTGACTTCCTGGTATGTAGAAGCTTTTAGAAAAATCTTCCACCAAAAAAAAGTTTGTGAGTTTGCATTGGGAAATTAAAATCAGAGTGTGTACCCTACTGAAGCCCTTGGTTCTGACTGAAATAGTAAGCTTGATCTTTTCCCTTCCATTTTAGATATTTGAAGAGCTGAGGTCCTTTTTGAAGTCCTTTTTGCACTCGACAAGCACGTAATTCTTAAATAACACAAGTAGCAGGCATCTTGCAAGACTGCAGTTTGTTTTGTTTGTGTCATGCAAGGTCTCCTGCTTTGTGAGACTCTGAGTTCAGAGTCAAAGCCAGAACAAAACATTTTTATATGAGTTGTCAGAGATGTCACTTTGTTCTCTAAAGGTCTAAATGATTATCCAAATTTTCCTTTTCTGTGGGTATGGGATCATTTGCTGAGAGGCAAAGTTTCTCCAAATTTATTTCTTTAGATGTGGAGGAGGCTGGAAAGGAGCACTTCACAAATGAACAGGGTTTTTTTTCAGATCCAGATTGCCTATTTTGTATTTTAGGTCAATAGAAACTTCTCTTCAAGGCTGTTGGAATGCTGGAAAGATTCAAATACACTGCAAATAGCATCAGATATCTGGAGACTGATTCACCTCATGCAAATAAAGCCATTGCATTCAGGAGTAACTTAGCTTTAGGTTACTGGGTTAGAGTTTGCTGTTTATTTAATCCTGGAGCCAGTTGAAGGAAATGACAGTGAGTTTGGTGAGTCCTGTAGTACCTAACTGCCATGGTTAAACTGAACAAGTAGAATAGTATGTTGCCAGTAAAAAATGCTAGATTTTTCCCATCTTTACTCAGAGCTTTAACCCAGAGCTAGTTAAAGTCTGTTTAATTTCTTTCCATTTCAGCAAAAGTGAAACAGTTGGTTTCTCTCCTCCTGTGCCCAGTGGGAAATAAAAAACTCCCTAGTATGGAAATGTAAACCTGCATTTTGATGATCTGAGTTGTTGTCAATATCACAGGCTAAGGACTGTAATTTTATAAGGATTGTATATAGCTGAAGTGGCCTTCCTAGTAAGACTTAAAGTAAGACAAATGACTAAAATCAGAAGTGGATTTATTTACAAGCTTAAGTTTAAGGTGATGTGGCATGAGTGTTGCAATTAGTGTGAATGCTGTAATTCTTTGGGAATCAAGGACCCTTTTCTAGCAAAGCTGTTCAAGTGTTACCCTATAACCAGAATTACTGCTCAAAATATAGATTCAGCTAATTATTAGCACTGAGCAACCCCACATTTTCTTTGACTAAATCTACTTAGAGCTCCCCGTTCAGACAGGCATTCAGGAATACCCTGAACTATAAGCACATTGTTTAAATCCATGGACTTCCATTGGATTTAACAGGTCTTTAAAGTTCAGGCTGTACTTAGGGAACCTACTGTACAGGGACCTACAGAATAACTCAGGCAGGTGACAGTGCTTTAAAAAGCAGTGACAGTATGAGCCAAGCACGGCCTGATTCTTGAAATCTGACAGGCCTATAAAGCAATGAAAGGGTCACAGCTTAAAGGACAAATTTGTTTGAACTGTGATTCAAACACTGCCTGGACCGGGGAATGTGCTCATCCCTGTGTATGCCTATTTATCCTCCCCAGATCTGTGCTGGTTCAATGTGAGTTTTTGTCACGTCTCAGACTGTGTGACGTGCATGATGTATTCCAGGAGAGCTGCCAGCAGTTCCATAGCTTGAACCACAAGTAAGATAGAGAGGTCTGTTTTGTGATGAGTAAGGAAACACTGTTGAGGTGTTTCTGGACATGATTGTGCAGTTGCCTAGTTTGAAACTATCCCATGCAAAAGTATAAGGGTGTTAACCTGTGGTAGAAGACAGATGAGCCTTGTGCAACTTTGTGTTCTTGACCTCACTGAGCAGCTTTGTGTGGAGTTTGTTTCTCAAGATACAAGGCCATACTACCTGATTCCAGTGGTTTTCTGGTTTTATATACAGGCTGTTCTGTGCAGAGAGCAGACTGCTGGAGCATCCAGCACATCAGCTGGTGTTCACTGATACCTGGGGAAGATGGTTTTGGTTATGTGTAGGTGCCTGCAGCAAAACCATCTTTTTTTTTTTGATACACAGACTGGTTTAGCTGGAGCTCAGCCCTGGTAACCTGTCCATCTTTTCTGTTGAGAAATATTTGTGGTGTACACTCCTTTAGGACTTCCTACATGAGCTTGTCCCTTACACAAACGTGCTGGTATTGAAGTTAGGTGGGCATTAATAAAAGGGTGAAGTTAGTTCATCCTGTTAGGGGAGAGAAAAGGATCCCCTTTCCCTTCCCCATCAGAATCAGGGTGGCTTTCCATTGTGTGACTGGCAGACAGTCTTTTGGATTGCTTTCTCTTTGTTTCTTAGACCTGGTCAAATCCTTACAAAGTAGTTTTGGTGCTGGTCCTGAAAAGTTAGAGGTAGATCTTAACAGCAGAGTTGACAAAACTAAGCTAAGAAGAGTGCAAACAGGCAGATAGCAGTGCAGGTGGAAAGCTACCCTGATTTCAGAAAACTGTTTCAGCTGGATTGGTTGGGAGCGTTATCAGCAACCCAGGCCATTAGCATTAGAGCTCTCTGCTCAGGGGGTTTATTTGCTGTCATAGCATCCATTTCCCCTCTCGTATCCAGAGCCACGCACTGGCCCAATAATAGCCTGATACAACCTGATCCCTGCTCTGGAGCAACAATCCAGCAGTATGACACACAGCCTCTGAAAGTGGAGGCAGTGATGAGGCCTTTTGGGTGCACAACTGCCAATACAAAAGAGGAGGATCTAATTTTATATATATATATATATATGATAGCACCTCTCTTTAAAACATGCATTAAGATAAAATAATTGAATGTCTCATTTTAGTTCACCTTTGCAATAGAAATCCTTTGAGGCTGCTTTCCCTGGTATAATAATAGGAATGTTGTGAAGACTTGAGTTTCTATGGACTCACCTGTCTATGCTTCAAATAGGATAAAGGGAAAATGTATTTATTGTGAAAACTGTATTTTGGGCACTTTGATAGCGCAACTGAAGTGCCTCCTCAAAAGGCAGAAAGGAAGTTTGCAATGTCCAACAAATCCCAGTTCCTGCTGTTGTCCGCTAACCCTCAGCAAGGGATCAACTCTTTCCCTTCCAGGCTCTGCACAATTCAGTTTGGCAGCCAGTACTTAAATACCAGCATGAACTACAGCACCTCAGAGGCTTTTTGCACCCAAATGTTCAAAGTTTTGAGGTTTTTGGTGAGGGGGCAGAGGAGGGAGATTGAAAGCGACCGAAACAGTTAAGGAACATTTTGGTGACTTTGGAAGGTTTTGTGTCAAACTGCTCTGGCTTGACACTGGAAGGGACTGGTGCTTCTGCTGACACCGAGTTCCCTCAGCGAGCAACGCTGGCGTCCCCACAGCTGTACCTGTAGCTGCCAGTATTTGCTGGGAGAGAAATATCTGGGATACAGCAGGGTGTCAAGATGTGTGGCCAATTTCAGGACTCCACAGTCAGAGTCAAAATACATAAACATACAAAAAGTCTTTCTGGTTTCTCTTTGTCTTGCCTTCTGTCCTTATTATCTTGGGTGTCCTTTGGCACACCATTAAGCAATGCAATTCCACATGTGCTAAACTCCTTACATTCCTGGGGCTTTTCAAAAACCCAAGAGGCAATATCTTATTCTGTCAGCTTCTGCTGTATTGGGCTCATTTAAGTACAGTCCTACTGTTTTCCATCCTTGTTCAGTTCTGTTGGAGGAAACTATTGAAATGCTTACCTTACACTTTAGCTTCCCTGCAGTACAAATACCTGGATTTAGTGAAGTACTAGTTTAGGTCTGTGGCTGCTTGCAGGTATAATTTTACCTTAAGAACTGATTATTTATTAGAAGAGCAGCCATATTACCATCTGTCACAAATGTGTACTATTACAGAACAATCAGAATACCTATGTGACCGGAGTGTGAGCCTTGGGAGTGGATCCCACAGTCTCCAGGCTGGGGACAATTCACCCAACAAGGTGTCAGGAATGGCATGATCTCTTTGTTGCCCAGCCTGTGGCCTATTCAGTGGCTCCAAGAAAACTATTCTGCCCTTCATCTTATCTTCCTCACCTGCAAAATAAACAGTGGTGATTCTTCACTTCCTTGGTATTAAGCTAGGTTAATAAAATTTTAAAAAAACCTCCATTTTGAGGTCTTTGCTGAGAAGGCACTGAAGTAATTCAGAGTTATCTAATTAGATACAGCATTGTGCTGCCAACCAAGATGTTTTCAGCTGAGCCAGTCCATTATGTTACAGAAATTCATAGGAAGATGAAACACCATGGAAAGTTAAATATTGAAAGACTACCAAACAAAGGGACTGGATTTCCCTTTGTCTAGAGGCCATTGGGTAATGCTATCGGGAACAAGAATGGAAAACAGGGGAAGTCATGTGGGGCTTTCCCTAGTCTGCCTTGAGCTTCTGGAAAGCTGCAGTTCAGGGACTACCTCGAGCAATGATGTGCATTTGGACAATCATGTTTAATGAGCAGTGATGGGGACATTTTCCACAAACTTGTCTAATAATTTTGTTTCTTAAGCTATTGATAGCATTGAGCTCTGGTTTAATAGGTGTTGTGTGAAAAGAGCACTTCCTTCTGTTTCAAACTCGCCTTCTAGTTTTGTTTGGTGTTCCCTATTATTTCTTGTGCTTAAAAGAAACAGTGATTAATCTCTTCCTTACATTCCCTGGCTTGCTTGTCATTTTAGAGACCTTGGGCATATCTTCGTGGCCTCTCCTTGTTGTTCCCTTCTGTCCAGGGAGTCCCATTTAGCAGGAAAGTGCAAGTTCCAAGCCTAGCACAGTGATTTGGCAGCAATCCATAATTTGATGTTTTTAATCAAAGCTGTGCCCTGACTGTGCTTCCAGGTTCAGGCAAGTGGTTGCAGAGTACGAACCAGAAGCACAGGAAGTATCCCGGCTCTTCCGCTCCGTCCTGCAGGAAGCTGCTGAGAAGATCAAAGAGGAGGAAGAGGCCAAGAAGCTTGCAAGGCAATGGAACACAAAGAACAGAACCAGCCTCTCCTTAACAACATTTAAATCTCGGTCCAGGATTTCCCCATTCATCAGTGACATCAAGACCATCTCTGAGGATGTGGAACGGGGCACCCAGCCCAACAGGAGGGTTTGGAGCATGCCAGAATTTCGGAACACCAAGGATTTCTGACTCTATACTAAATAAGGTTTTTAGACACTGATCTTTTGAAAGCCCAGTTAACCCTTTTTTAACTCTATGGTTTCTTCTTTTTTCCATCTCTCTTTTCCTGCCTGTCTCTGTCTTGAAAGCTGTGTCCGTAGTAACCGCTGCTGATGCCTGCAGTCTGTGACACCATTTATTACCAAACATGGTAGCTTTTCCTTTAACTCAGTAGCTATCCAGTAACCTTAAGGACAAGGCTCACTTACTATCTCATTTTTATTACTGCTTTCTTAATGAATTAGTTTTGCTATGTCTGTTTTCTCCCTTTCCCCTCCAGCCTGGATGTAGTTATCTATAAAAACTTTTGGCTCAAGCTACTGAGAGCTGCTGGCTGCTTCAATCTTGCTGAAAGCAAGACAGCCACTTAAATGAGTGAAGCTTGCAGGATCAGGCTTGTGAGCTAAAGCTAGTATCTGATTTGGAACTGAACTTCCTTTTCCAACTAATAACGTTCCTCAGTGCTACAACAAACTTCACAGGTAACCTCAGCACTACTCTTGATCTGCTTTTTTGCTGACAGTTCACAATCCAACCTGAGTAGAAACAGATGCAAGCTTTTTGAGATTAAAGACCAATCATGTTCCACAACCACCAGTTTATGCATGTTCAAGTTTCTTGGGTACTTTCTCTTTTGTGCAGGCAGAACCCCCAGAACTTTGCACCTGCAGTGTAGATAGAAATTTATCAACCTGCTGTGTAGATACGCAGGTGGATACCTCAGTGCTGTGTCAAGTGCTGCTCTGGGGCCTCAGTGCTCTGTGTTGCTGAGAAGTGCTCCACCCTACACCCCAGAAATAAATCAGAAATCACCCTGCACCCCAGAAATTAATGTTTATGGCCAAGCCTGAAAGAGGGCTGAAGCAGAGTAGCCATGTAAAGGGAAGGGTGAAGGGACCCAGCATTCATCTCCAGGGCTCACTGTACAGTGGCAACAGTTGAGATCATGTGAACTTTTTGCTGCTGTGAGTGACTGAAGTGCTCTGGCAGATGAAGGTTCTTCTGAGACCTTGAAGAGACAGGAAAATGCCACTAAGGAAAAGCTGCTAAGGCCCTAACTCAGCATCAGCAGGGAGAGCTCACACCAGCAAAGGGAACAGCAGGGCACACTGTGAAAGTCGAGTGTCCTGCAGAGAACCCAAGGGCTAGGATGCTTTGTGGTGACCAACGGGAGATGGGGAACGAAGGGAGGCATTTGCTTGGATGACTGGCTTTTGGGGAATCATCTTAGTGGGGTATAGCCTCCTGGAGGACCCTGTAGCTTTGTTGTTCTTTTGTCCATTTCCAGCTATTTTTCCCTGGGGATCTTTGCAACAGCATGTGGGTTCTACAGCCAAGATTAAAACCCTCTGAAGCTGTGCCAACTCTGGGAAGAATTCCAGTACATGAAATCTATCCTAGACTAGAAATGTGCAGCTTCTTCCAGAGATGGAGGAAGGCATCGTAAAACAAAGGTCAAGATCAACTCCCTAAGAACTCTCTGAGACTGGGATTCTGACTCTTCCTCTCTCCCCTCTGGGCTATGCAAGATTGAAGATAAGGCTTTCTTAGTAGCACCAGGCTGCAGTTTCTATCCCTTGGTAAAAATTGCTGCCAGCAGCCCTCCTAGGGACAGAAAGCAGCTCACTTTTAATCAAAAAGTCACGGCTTCCAAATACAGCAGCCAGTTTGAGACAGGCTATTCCAAGTTTAGGTCAATGAGGGAGAGTTTAAAGCCTTCTGACAATCAGCTTAGTGTTTGTCAGCCTATGTCCTTGTGAAGTAACGTGATTGTGTACATGAAGTAAAAAGCAAGGCTAGACATACTTAGCATAACCTTAGCTGTCTAGAAGATGTAGGATCTCTAGCAAGGGGTCACCACAATTTGCAGATACAATTCTTGTTTGGAAAAGAGTCAGCCATATTTTTTTTTATACATTTGCAAGCCACTGTATGGTACTGAAGACTGAGATGAGTCCATGAATTTCATGCTGCAGCTCTGTATTAATTTTATTTGCACTTATGTTCTGTTTGACACCTTCAGTATTGACTGCATTGATGTGATTTTGATGGACTGCTGGGAGACACGGGACCTTCTGACACACTGCCACAAAGCTCTTTGTTACAGCACAGGGTCAGTAGCATGCTCACTCTTTCTTAAGGAGAATCAGCAGTAGTAGCTTCCCTGCAGCAATGTACTAAACCAAGGAAATCACTGATGGGTGTTCACACTATCACAGTAGCTGTGATTGTGCTGTGTCCTTCATTAACAGCTTCCAGCTGGCAGACACCATTCTCGTGCAGCAAAGGAGACAGAGCTGGCCTTTGGTCAAAGCCCTGCATGTTACGGAGGCCAGGCTGTGGCAGTGCTTGTGACAGCTGTTTTGCCTCAACTTACCTATCATTTATAATTCCACAATAAAACATAATCCAAACTCCTGAACAGTAGTATCACTCTCCTTGTACTACTTCTGGAAGTTACACTGGGCTCACAGTAGGATCTGATGGTAGAGGGATATTCAGAGACCAAGCTATGAGAGATCTATTCTTATTCCATGCTATCTAGTACTCTTAAAGGGGTAGAAGTAGTACCATGTTTGACTGCAGCCAGCTGCTTGGAGACTGACTGTGAACTCCTGCATTGTGCATGCAGCAGCAGGCACAGAAGCAGAGCTGGGAGGTGATCAGGATGCACAACTGCTGCACTGCTTCTGGTGCTCATTTTTCTTAGAAATGCTGTACACTGAACCTTAAATTTTCCTTTGGTCTCGGCATGCAGCAAAAACCATGCACTCATGTTTGCCTTGTCCTAATTCCACATTTGGCATGGCTAAGTTAGTGTCAGTTTAAATGAGGAGCATGAAACTCCTGACTGTTCCCACCTACTGTGCTGTGGTCCATGGCACTGGGCACACACAGCAGGGTAAACAGATTGTTTCTGGCTCAAGCCAACCCAAATGATTCATTTCAGGTGGTTCACAAACCATAAATCTGGACTAATGGTGGTCTGAAACAAACTCTCATGAAACTTGTATAGTGTGAAGATCAGGTCCTCATTGATAACTGTCTGACTCCACAGCTCTGTTCCTCCTGGGCTGCACTACTTGCTAGTGTAGAAAAACAAACAAAAAATCTTGATGAGACCCTCTGATCTGTTTTTAGCACCTCCTAAGAGCTCATCCTGTGCGTTAATTCTTTAAGGAGATTGAAACATTCACTATCAGCACGTCATCATTAACAAGAAGAAGTGAACCGAACAAGAATCATTCTCAATCCTCAAACATTCTTTCAGAACTGAGCAAGGCTTTTGGTATCAGCTCAGAGCATCCCTGTTGCCCCGCTTCTGACAGTGTTGTGCTGTCCAAAGGACATTGTCACACCCAGGAAAAAGCAGTCCTAGATTTGCTATACCTGCTACTAAGTAATGGCAGCAGCTCAGCTACACTGCCAAGCTTCCAGGGGCTGGCACTCCTTAGAACCACTGCTCTCCTGAGGGAGGCTGTGCAGCCCTGCCCCTGTGGCTTCTAGAGATGAGCCTGGCCATGGGCTGTGCCAGCCAGAAAGGAAGTGCAGGCAGGAGCTGAGATTCCTCACCCACAGCAGCACAGAGTTCAGGCAGGTGTCATGCCATGGGGAATTGGAGTAAGCTCTGAGGGAAAGACCTGTCTGCTGACACTGCACTGTTTATACATGTCAACATGGAACCTTGGAGAATTAAAGTAAAGCTGTGGAATATAAGCCAATTTATTTGTACTTGTCTTTAATTAAAGGTCTCCTGAAATATAATCTGTCTATATCTAGCCAAACACAACAGCTGTTCCACTGCCCTACTGTGTATATATCAAAGCAGGAAGGCACGAATGCTAAAGGCACTTGATCTAAACAAAAAACCCTCCATTCTCTCTCTACAGGCTACACATGGAACTGCCTACCTTCTATCTTGCTAGCTCTACAATCAGATCTCAAGATAGAAGGTGATAAATAACCAGGATTAAGCAATTGCAAAGGTCTGAAGTTCTCTGAAGCTACATGGTCTGCAGATACAACCTTGGAGCGAAGTCTTCATCAATATCAACGTGCTTCTGAGCACGTCTTACATTAACCAGTATTACCACAAAATGAGATGATATGAGAGACAAAATGGGTGTTTTGTCTCCAGATACTTTTGAGTCACTCTGTTGATTCCATACCTGATCCTGTGTACTGGAACACTTTAACATCAGCAGATGCCCCAGATGGCTCAGAGCTCCCTGTGCTAAGCAACGTATATACAAAGCATGCATATGTTTTAAACAAAAGGAAACCCTTTTTTTCCCTCACATGAGGTATTACTGAAGCATGAATTGCATTGCTTAGCACGTTCTGCACATCAGACAGATGAGTGTTCCAAAAGGGGACTGTATACCACAGGGTTAGTATACCACAGTGCTCTAGACACAGCCTATAGCACAGTTACTCCTTGCCAGAAGCTGTGGACAAGCACATCTGTGTTGTTGCTTACACAACTTCCCCAGACACTGCCATAGGCCTCTCCCAGAAGGAAAACTACAGTTTGACTGAATGGCCCCTCTGATATTCCTGTGTCCTGCTGCACCTCCCTGCTAAAGGATATGGCACTGCAGTTTTGCCCAAAAAGCATTCTTAGAAGAACTGGACTGCCTCAGTCACAGCCTTCTTGGTTGTGCCCTGCAACAGAGCAGGCCTCCCTCAGTTCCACCCACCTGTGCCAGGCAGAGACATCATCATTTCAGTGCCTGCTTTTCCCTGGTACTGCTGTCTGTGTGTGGGCTGTTGGCACAAGGACCTCTTGTTCCCTATGCATATTCAGACAAGCCATGTCTCAAGCTGGCTTACATCAGAAAGATTCTCTGTTAGCCCTGAGTGCTGGGTCTTGGGCCCAGGTCTCCCAATGACTACCAGGTATTTTCTGTGCATTTCCTGCACAAAGATATTCTCAGACAAAGGGAAAATCCTTACAGATGAGATCTTAAAAAAAAACACAACAGAAAGGTGAGAAACAGGCCTACAAGAACACACTGTATACATTATCACTGGACACTTCATAATATTATAAATTGTTAGAGTCCTGGCTAGGATTACCCCACAGATTATAGCATCTTACCTCTATATTTTAGCCACAGACATATGTTGCCTTTACCAAATAAATGTAATCTAACCCAGGAGCAGAGATACCAAAGTGAGGAAAAGAGCTTCTGTGTTTTTGACATCAGAGTATCTGCTCTCAGAATGTAATTACTATTACATCTGTTTAGCGTTCACAATGCTGTATCCTCCGAGGCCTCTATCAGGTCACAGTCCATCTGCAGTACTTTTCCAACCTGATTCTTTCCAGCGTCGAGTGGCTTAAAGCAACAGATTGCACTTAATTTGGTCTGAAAACTATTTAAATAACCAGATGTGTTATGAAGCAGTGACACTGAAATACTTCTTACGTTGGAGAGTCATCTTTCTATATTCTGGCACTGATATTTACGAGATGGAGAAGAGCAGAGTGCAATTTCTGGAGAACTCAGCAGCCACAGGTAGGGTGGTGCACCTTCCAGGTCCCTGCTGGCTCTCAGCAACCTGCTCCTGTTGAACTCAGCTACTGAGAAGTTAAAGGCTTCCTTCTGCCTTTGGCACACAGGCACCAGCAGAAGAGACTACTGTCTGTCCTCAGCACAGCCAAGGGCAAGAAAGGAACAAAGACTGGATTAAATTCATAGGACAGCAGTAACACGTTCCCCATAAACAACCATAATTACGAATTTGAGAGCTAATTATAGGGTTTCAGAATAAGAAAGTGCAAAGCCAATGTCCAAAGGTAAAAAAAATTTAAAAATATTTCTGTGACATTCCAGCTGGACAGCATTGCCACCTACCGGCAGATATTCCAGCACTGACCAACCAGGGAACAGGCAGCAACTTCCTAACCAGGCATCTCGGGACAAATGCAGATTCCTCACTCTCAGACCACTGTTCTGTCACCCCTAGGACAGCTCACGAATGGAGAGCAAAGTGAACACAAGTGATGTTAGCCCTGGTGTGCCTGAGAGGAAGATGGCACCAGCAGCCAGCATGCTGGCATGGGAGCAGCTGCCATCGTGAACACGAGGTGCCTCTCAGGCTGGGTGGTGATGCTGTTCTTCAGGCTGCCCCAAAGCCTCTACAGGGCTTCCTTAGACCCCTCAGACAACAAACACTACATCAGTCGCACTCCTGAAGCACAATGTAACACTGAAACTGAACAGGCAGGGAGAAGAAAACACCTGTTGCCAACAGGCAATAAATCTCAATCTCTGCACTGGACAGTAATTTTGATGATTAATTTTATCCAGAGATGGAACTAGGTATATGGCTGCTTGCCAATAATTTTAAGAAGCAGGTCCTCAAAAACTCATCACCCTACAGCTTGAAATATAACCAAGTACAAACTGGAGGATTCTCAAGTGTGCCCAGGACCTCATTCCTTCAGGAAAGCCCACTATGACATAAAATCCAGCTATTCCACAGAGCCCTCAAATGACAAAGGAGGTCCCAGCCTTGAGTGTTGAACCAGAACTTCGGAAACTTGTTTCTAAATACACACAGCAAAGACCCACACAGCAAAGACAATGAGGAGGGTGTTCAACGCATGAAAGGACATCAGAGCTCCACCAGCCATCAAGGTCCTTGCCCACACGAGGAAAACTTCAGTGACTGACCCCAGGGCAAGTCACTTCAGCCTCTCTGACCTCTGCTCTTCCCCTGCATGTAGAGCTCACTGTTTTTCCTGCTGCAGAGGATGACTGGGAATGATACATTCCTGCAGCATGAAAGCCCAAGTACATCCAAACAGCACAACCTGCCCAAGTTTAACCATACTGAATATTGAACTGTTACCGAAATGACAGGCCCTGCTCAGTTCTGCAGGATAAGACCCCTTAGTTCCATGGAGCCAGGTACTTCCAAGCCAAAATGGCATTTATCAGTATTTCCTCAGTGTTTCATCTCTGCTACATTTTTGTGTGGGCAAAAGAATAAAGTTCAAGCCAACTCTAAAGGAAATGAGTAACAAAGGATTGCACTGCCCACAAGAACTGGCTAGGGTTGAATATTTTAAACAGTGCCAAGGAAGATGGGCATGGCAGCAGCAGCTCAGAGAATGTATCCTTCATCTCCTTCCCACAACACTGACTTCTGCTTCTGAAAATTCTGCTGCTAAAAAAAAATTCAGTTGAGATCTGCATGATTCTCAGAATGGAAAATGGTGCAGAACACAGAAGGTGAGTGTGATAGGGAAGACTGTCACACACACACATACACTCACACAAAAGGCAGGTTTCACATCTGAAAGACTTCTGTTACTTGGCATTTTAAGAAGAACCTCAACTTGCCCAGCCAGGTAAGCTTCTGCAGCCCCTGCCTCATCACCCGACCTCTACCCCACTCCACAACTTCTGATGGCAGCCATCTCCCTCCACCCCTGCCTCACCTTTTCCACTGCTCTATTGCTCCAGCCTTCACCCTTGCCCACGACATGCACTTCTCGGTAGAGCTGGCAGCAAGTCTCTCTATCAGCCATGTATCAGGTTAACATCCCACGTGCCTTCACAGTTCCCTCATGCAAATTTCTCAACCTGATTTTCACCACATTCTTCCGGTCGTAGCCTTCCCACCTGGTTCAGTCTGTGGTGCACCTGCCACAACAGGGATCTGAAGCAGTATTAAGAAGCCAAGCTTTAGTGAAAGGGTCAGCGAAATGAACATCTTCCCTGAGGGTGCAAGGCATGGAAAATTATTATGGATGTAAGGGCCTGTGCTCACTAGGGAGGACTGCAATCTGTTGGCCGTTTCCCAACAGCAGCCTCAAAGATACTCAGTCCCAAGAAGATGCACAGGGTGTCAGTGCTTGTCAGCAAAGATGGAGAAGGGAAGGATGCAACATGACTCAAGCCTCTTCAGAAACCTGAGAACCCAAACGGAGATGGGTAGAACAGAAAAGGAGGCTTACAAAAGCAGCACCTGCTGGGAAGTTTCAGAGAGCACTTGTAACTGACTGGGAAGGAGAGAATAAAGCAGAATCACTGCCACAAAGTTTAAGCAGCTCGGCTTCGTGGAAGAAATGATAGCTTAGAAGTAAATGCTGCCACACAAATATTTTAAAGCATCACCAAAGCATACCCAGCATGTCAAGAAAAATAAAGAGAAAATAAAGGTCTCTGTCCTGAACACATACCAAAAAAAAAAGGGTTTGTTTTTTAAGAAGAAATAGTTTGACTCATTTTTGTACCATGAGAGACAACTACCAAAACCCTAAAGGAAGAAGAGTCCACATCATATTACTAAAGGCCCTTTGCCTTTTCCCTACTAATGCACAACAGGGCAGGAGATTTTATGATCTTGAAACAAAAAGCAATTTAAAGTAAGTATGAACATTCCAACCAATGTAGTTGTTTACAACTGTGATCTCTGGGTTTCCCGTTGCTATTTTCTTTCCATCTTCCGAATTTCTACTCCCTACCCCACACCAAGTCTTCCAAAATTACACTATCTTTACACAGAATATAACCTAGGGAATGGGAAGGATGCTGTCTTCTAGGAGTGTGTTTGTGATTAAGCCTGTTATGCAAAGTCCAGAGACAAAAGCTGCTTATCTGGGCAAGATGCTTTGACATCACTAGCTAGAAAATACCAGAGTAGCATAAATCAAAGCATAATCCCCATGATAAATAAAAGGGGTTTTCTTGTTTGGTTGGTTTTTTTTCCCCCAGTGACATTTCAGTACAGTGCTTTCAAAAAATCCTTTTGATTATTGGATTAAAAGTCAAGGAAACTCCATTTCTTACCTATGTTTTTGTAAGTCTTATGTTCATAAGAATGTATGGAGTTTCTCTGCTGGATCAGGGCTTTAGTCTCTAAAGAGTTACATCTCTGAAACAACTACAAAATGCTTCACAACAAAAGAAAACTAAGGAAAGGAGAGGATTCTAGCATCTTCAGAAGGTTTCACACATTAAAACAGTAATAAAATTATCCCTTGAGCAATGGTACAAATCTTCAGGTTTACTTCAAAACACTGTAGCAGACACAGACACAGTTTTCCATTTGCTCTTTAATGAACTCCCCTCACTCTCACTGCTCTACACTTAATGTTTTTTTCAAAGTGAACTCCCCTTGAGTCCTTCCTTCAGGCATTTCTAAACCGTAGCTCCTGAGGAGCACCAGCTTCACGAGTGATTCAAGTGAACTCCCACAGCAGGGTTATTACAGAGGGGCCTGCTGGGTAACCAAGAGTCAAGTGGATGTGGAAGGAAGAGTGCAGGCTCTGAGCAAATTACCACAGCTGGCACACCCACAAGCTGTGCTGGGCTCCTGCAGCCTGTCCAGCCCTGTCTCATCTCACAAGGGACTGTCAGCAGACCCGTAAAGTCACTGTCACTGCCTGCCTCAACACCGTTCCACAGCTCTTTCTCCATCAGACTAAGGTATGTGCCTTGCTGCACTTCAAAGAGAAAGATTTGATACACGGCTCACAGGATCAGAAAAGCAGGCCACAACTCTAGAGCTTTCAGTCCAGGGACTGCAACTCCAGATGTGGGGGGTAAACTATCTATTATGAACTGAACAACTGATTCAGATAAACAAACAAAACCAGAGACCTTTCTCCTGCTTCTATTTTAGGATAAAAATAATTTGCTACCATTGTTGCTCTAGAGTATTTTGCTGTTACACTTTCTAATGAGAGAGAACAATAAACTGTCCAGAGAAATACCACATATTGAGTTCTGAAAGAAAACAATATATTAGTGAATGAACTTTCAAAAAAAAAAATCATTTATGTAAAAGGATGTTCTATTTACAAAGGTCAGTTTGCTCTTTATGATACACATAACCACTACCAGAAAAAAAATACATAAAAGAAACATCTCATCTTTAAAATAAACATTTACAAATACTCTGCTTAAACTACTAGAAAAATTAAGACATTTGAAATTAAGAGTGCATTCTGCATGCAGTTAAGATAGAAATTACATTGCTGGACTTCAGTGTGTCATTTCTTATCATTGTGAACAACACACACTTGGGCTTTTCTAAAACACCACAGCCTGGCTATTACCGTAGGATCTCAAAAGGAGGACATGGATCTCCCTTAACAAGTTATTAGCTACTCTGTGTTTTGCCATTAAAAAAGGACATGCCAATTTTCTTCTCAGTAGGAGGGTCTGGTCTTGTCCAACTTGGTGTCCTTTTCCCTGAGTTTCTCTTTAGTGTTCTGCTAGGATGATGGTTGGCTTGGTACATCTACCTGTCCCTGGTGAGGACTCTTCCCGTTACAAGGCAGAGTTCAGAAATTCCAGTAGCTGGGCACGGTTCCGGTCTCTCTGTAGAGCAGAAAAGCAGAGGCAGTGGTTGAGCAGACCTGTACTCAGGAGCAAAGCCACAGATCCCTGTTTTCTGTGGGGTTTCCACATCCCAAAGCAAGTGCCATTGACAGAGCTGGGTCTAACCAGCGACCAGTGAGGCCTGGGTGCCCAGGGAAGTGCCAGGCATGGCTTCTGGGGAGACAAATGTCTCACTATTCCAGGAGACATTTCCTAAGTGGCTCCCTAAGGAGGCTCCACTGGGCTGTCATCCTGCAGCTCACAGCCTGCCCAGGAGAGAACTCACAAGCACAACAGATGCTCCTCTCTGGTGGCTGAGGCAACTTTCACTGTATTCACAGAAAGTCCTGAGCTTTGGGGAATACCTTTTTTCCACCGTGTGCATATACAGCAGCTTATGCCGGATAACAGAACCCTGAATTTGGGTTCTCTCTTCACAAAAGAGACGGCCCAACTGGTCAATTCCAGAGTTTTTCATAAAAAATTATTGGATCTTTAAATATTGATGGATGTTGTTCAATTCAGTAAGACCACAGGCCTCAATCAAAAAAAGGACCAACATCAAGTATTTGACATCAGATATTGTAACAAGCAGGCTACTGGAACAGAACTAGCGAACATTCAACATAATTTAACACACACTTTGGTGTCACAGAGTGAAGATAATGTGTTTTCAGTCAAATTTAACTCAAGAATGCTCAGACTGCTTTGCCAGCTGTAGAATGAACTACTAGGGCTGAACTTGAATCTGCCAAGCTGGATACCTCAAGGAAGTAACACTTCCCGACCAGCTCCAGAGCCCTCTGCAGGTCATCTAGGGTGTTGAAGAGTGACGGTATTATTTTAAGTGCTGAGTCCAAACATCCATAGCTATAGCACACACTATTATTCATGGTATTTATTTCCCAGGGTATCTCAGCAAAAACATTTGACTGCTCTGAGAAAATGCAGGAGCATGTGGTCCTAATAATACACCTGGGTTTTTTTAAATTCTTCTCTAAATCAAGGCTAGTCTTGCAAGTATTAGAAAAGAACAGTGAAGTAGCAATTATCACAACAGATCACAAGGGACTGAAAGAAGATGAGTACAATTAACACCAGTGTAAGAGAAACCTACAAAATGGCTAATGATTATAGGCTGAAATTCAAAGAACCTACACAAGCATCCTTTGGTTTATCTGCTCATGACTGAGTATTACAAGTCCCTTCATAATATAAAACCTGCCAAAAGAATGAATTAGTATTTTTCAGAGGGCTTCACAGCCACACTAAAAGTTACACTCAGTTTACAACTCTTAACTGCAAGACCTACTCTTCTACAAAAACTACTATTAGAAAAATATTAAAAGATACAGCATTTTTTCTTAGGAACATTTAGACTAATTAACTCTTACCTCTATATCTTCCTTAGTCTTCTTTATTTTCATCTTAATTTTCTTTCCGGTTATCATGCTGTAGTTTTCGTTCTTCTTTTTGTTTTTGAAGAACTGAAATGAGATCACATGTTAAAAAGACATAAGCTTTGATGAGTACCATTACAAATCTTATGTAAAATTACAGACAATAATCTTTTATACTTCCTTACTGTCCACAACAACAGAGAGAGGTTTCTACTGGTTGATGACCAAACTGGTGATCCTATAAACATTTTTATGACAGGATGGATTAAGTATGTAGGTGAGAAAGAAAACAGGGCTTCACACTCAGACCAGCATACCTTGGAAAGCTGGACAGGTCCTGTTTTCTCTTTCCTTTTCTTCTTTTCCTTCTTTTTCTTCATTTTGTTCTCCTTTTTCCTTTTCTACAAGAATAAGATATACACTCTTATGCTTACAGACTAACAAGGGCAAAACCCCCAAACCCACAAGATCTTTCAAGGTCACTCCGGTCAAGACAGCCACGTCTGCTTGCCCTTACCACTACTGGACAAGTAGCAGAAAGTAACACACCAGAGTTAGCACACCTTGGGGCTCTGAGCAACAGAAAAGGTCTGATTCCCCATTCTCTCTCTTTTAAAGTAACTGCACTATAAATCACTGAACATGGAACAGAAAAATTACAACAGCAAGAATCTACCATTCACTTCTCTCACCAACTATAAATAATTTCTTCTGGCAAATTCTATAAAGTTATCAAGATTCCCCACTTCTCTTTTCTTCAGAGACTACTCTAAACTCCAGCTGGACCAGTAATGACTGGCAAAAGTACCTTGTAAATGTTTTCTCTTTTGGATAAAGTCAAGTGCCCATTTATCAGTTCACAACCCTTAAAGTATAATTTAGGTGTACAAAGCCACAGAAAAAAGCATTGTCTTACATGACATTTAAGGTTATTGAAATATAAAGAACAGTTTTGTTTGTTAACTACTTACTTATCTTTGTAAACTTTTACCTTTTTGTTATGTTTTTCTTTTTTCTTTTTCTTTGACTTAGACTTAGGAGAATCTAAAATGAAGGAAAAAATAAACAACAAAATCAAACCCTGTAAGTTTAGCATTCTGAAAAAGGCATTAGTTTTACAGATAAGACAGAGAAATGTGAAACATACAAAGAGAGAGCTACAGTTCAGATATATATATATATATATATAGACACAGGTTGAACTAATCCTGTGCTATAGTTCAGATATATAGATATATATATATATATATATATATATAGACACAGGTTGAACTAATCCTGAGAAAGAGAACACATTGGGTTACTGCCACTTACTGGACTAACATGGAAACTGAAAATACCTGATTTACTGATTCTGCAGATGTGCCAGCTTCACCTGAGTCCTCAAAGTTAAATGCTTGAAATGTTAAGACCAAAGCAGGGCTAAATCAAACCCACAACTCTGGTCTAGATAGACTGGTGAAGTAAAAAACATCGGTGTTTTGAAAATGCAACAAATTGAGGGGCTTAAATATATACAGCATATTGTTACCAAGTAACATTTATCTGAATGCAGTTTCTCTTTAGAAGGAATTCAAATTAACCTAAGTACATTGCAAACTGTGTGTGCAGTGGCACCTCTACACACAACAGGAAAGGATTATGAGAGAAACACCCTGAATAAGCAGCACTGGTATTCTGCATTGTCACTTTGTGGTGGTTTCACCTCTTCTAAAACAAGCTTTAAATGCTCTCAGGAGTGCTGTCAAAACTGGAAAACATCATGTGCATGTGGAGACAGCTTACCTCTACTACTACTTGAAGAAGATGATCTTGATGATGAGCGTGATGAGGAGGAAGAAGTGGATGTACTGCTAGAAGACGATGTGGACGAAACAGATGAGGATCTGCTTCTGCTGCGCTTTCGCTTCCTTTTTTCCTTTCCTTAGGGCAACACAAGGCAACTAGTAACTGTGGCCTACAGAAATGACTCTTAGTAGAATTTAAACACAATAAACCCCTGCTTTGAGAGGTTGGTTGTGTTTTTTTCCCCGCTCTTCCAGTATGCCATGGTCTACTGGCATCAGCAAGCAAGCAAACCGGTAAATGACCCAACGGGCAACACACAAACAAAACCACATAAACACCAGAGAACAGCAACAGATCACAGCACCCACCTCGGGCCTTCAGCCCTTCTTCTGAGGTTGCACACAGCGTCCTGCTTTTTTCATCCTTCCTGTTATCCATATCTAGTCAGAGGCAAAAGGACATTCAATAACATCATTTCCAAAAGATTGTGGCGGTGAGGGGGCGGGAAGTTCAGAAACAGAGGAATCGAGCCAGCACGCCTGAGGGCAGCGCCATGAAGCACAAGGTGGGTGGGACAGGTTGGAAGGGACCACAGAGGGGTCACCCAGTCCCACCTTCCCGCTCCAGCAGGCTCATCCCGGGGCACACGGCACAGGAGCACATTCCCCTCCCATGACACTGCGCCTTACTGCGGGGGAAAGCACGTTCAGGCTCATCCCCTTGCACCAGGAACCGGAGGCCAGACCCACGACCGGGTGTCGCTGGCGCAGACGCCAGGGGGGTTTCACCCACACCTACGTGTCGGGCCGTCGCCGCATCACGGATCCCGCCCTGGGCCCCCAGCGGCCGGAGGGCCCCGCGCTCCAGCCCGGCCATGCCCACCCTTCCCCGGCCGCCCAGGGCTCCCGACCCACCCGCGCTGCGGCCGCGGCCGTCCCGGCTCCGCCCGCGACCCGGAAGGGCTGGGGCCGCCCGCCGCCGCTTCCTGCCCTCCCTCCCTCACGGCAGCCGCGGGCAGCGGGGATCGCGGCCCCCGCAGCGCCTGGCGGCACGCCGGGCTTGGCCCTGCCGGCTCTGCAAGGCCCCGCGTTCCCAAGCACGCCCTGGTCGTGGGATACTGGAACAGCTCCTGCTCCGAACCGAAACAAATCCAAGCCCCGCTGAGCCCAAAGCCGGCCCAACCACAAATTATCATCGCAGTGCATCCTCAGACCGCGAGGATATTAATCTGATCTATCTTAGTTCATATCTGAACATATCTAAGTGCAAACCTAAATAGCCATGAAGCACATTGATTCCAAGCAGTGTTGGTTTGTTTTTGTTGTTTTTTTTTAATTAGTGTAAGCAAATGCCCAGTACTCCACATCCTTAAAAGTCTGCTTCAGTCCAGCCAAAAGGAATATAGGCCACAGTCCCTCCAGAAGGATGATAAAATTATTTATTGTTACATTAGTTTATGTACACAGTAAAGACATTCGGCAAGAAAAATGCCTCTGTTGTAGTAAGAGATATTCAAACAACTACAAACTATCAATAAATACATTAGAAACATATGGTGCACTGATGTAGAAATACCCTATGCTCTTTTGGTTACTTACCCAGTACAATATTATTGAAAAGTTTTTTGGTATTCTTCATGCAACATCAAAATTCTTCCTGACAGTTCATGCTATTCAACATTTTTTCTTTATTAGGAATGGGATGAAGTTTAAAACCCTGTTTACAAGCAGTAAAAAAATCACTGAAAATTTTAACATAAATCTCTTAATTTCTGTACCAAAAAGAACAAATTTAAAGAAAGTTGTCTTAAAAAAATTTTCTCAACTAATTCTTTATAAAACAGGCAGTATTTCAAAAGGGATGTTTCCATCACCCAGGATGAATTTGTGCTTCAGAATTTTAAAAGGAATATTCATGGCAAAAACCTAACCCAACCAGTAGGTAGAGGAGAGACTGCAGTAGGAACTGCCTAAATCCAAACATGCTTCCAAAATCTGTCTAGGAAAACACTAAACACTTATCCACATCACTATGCCATCACCTATTCTAACAATTGGAAATGGAGTTTTAACAATACTTAGCTCTTTTCATGCTCAAACTTCTTCATAAACATTTAAATAGCCCTAACACTTCTGCAAGTATTATTATCCCCATTTTACATTTGGGGTGGTGGAGGCAGAGAGAGCTGGGAATTTGCCAGGATACAGACCAGACACATCCTTTTTATCTTGCCTCCCCTGTTTGTCTGAGTTCTTTATCACTTTCTGTATTTAGCACTCTGTGTACTGGAGAGCCCCAGGACACACGGAGGGTACATTCCCATCAGTTATTAGTGGTTATTATGGAAGTTGTGTCACTTTGAGGGTTACATGACAAATATTAAAGTAATAAACGACATGAAATCCAGACTCAGGGCTGATGTCACAGAATGGCACACCACTGTCAAAACAAGCCTGCTCTTTCTGTAACCAAGTGTTACGCCCAATTCATCCATTTCTGTTTTACAGCTGAAATGACTCTTGTGGTCAATGGTGGTGGTACACAAGAAAAAAATTTGTTCCTCACAATCTGTCCCGGGAACATGGAAAGCCCCTGTGGTGGCTCAGTACATCTTGACATTATAAAACAAAAAGGACTCCGAGATCAAAACAAAGATTTTGCATGTGCTAACCCACCATGAGGTACAGATTACTAAGGTCTCTTCCCCTCCACCCCTGAGTTAGAAAATACATGTGTCTGAATTATTGTCTGAAAACCATCTGAGAAAGTGAATGTCTAGCAATAAGATTGCAGATAAAAAATAAAGTATTTTGCCTTCATCTTGGTATTAATCCTTGAATTATTTAGATTGTTATCAACATCCCTCACAGGAAGAACATTTTTCATTTTACCACATTCGCCCTCCTGAATTTTCTATCTTACGCCTTTCAGTCTGTGCCCTGTTTTGATTTTTATCCTGCCTAGTTTACTCTTACTCTAAAACCAGCTTAGTTTCTTGCTGTCTCTTGATAAGCTGTGGAGCAATGGATAATGCTGTGGTGTTTCCCTACCTGACCTGTAAGAGATGAGAGATGCAAAATTCTTCCATTTGTAATAACAAAATCACTGAGCATGCAAAATTACATCCCTCTTACAGGCACCCAAAGGGCTTTAAAAAGGCACATGTGTTCTGAGTCATTTGTTCCTCAGTGCCTGACCTTGGTGGTTTTAGTGTGTCTCCAATAAACCCTGTACAATGCACACATTCCTTTGCAATATGGAAGGAACTTGAAATACAAATTAAGATCTTCAGACATCACAGTCAGTAGCTGTGTCATCCTTTGACAAACACTAAAGCTGCACTGATTGTCAAAACTGGGTTCTTACAGCAACCTCACTCCCTAATCTATTTTCCCCCTTCTTCCCCAAACTTCTAGGAGAGAGGAAAAGTGCATGTTATATAAGTGAGCTATTCCCCAAGCTCTTCCTGCCTTTTGTAGAGCTGGTAAGGCTAGAAAATATCTCTTTTGCACAGATGTGGATGCAAAAGAACAGGAATTTTGCCCCTCTTCCAGCAGTGCAGCCAGGAGCTGGCAGCTGGCTGAGTGCCCTGCCTCTGGCCATGTCCTGAGAGGTGAGAAGCACCTGCAGCTTTTGGCTTCAGATGGGGACTGTGGATGTTTACCACCAATGGAAACCAGTCCCAAGGCACTAGGCAGGAGTGGAAGGGACACAAGAAAGCTGTTGTGACCTGGGGTACTCTGCGCAGCTGAAAAAACAGGCTAAAAAGGTAAGAGGCATTGGCTCCTTCCTCTGGGCTTTCTGGAAAAACATAATTAATAAAAAAGAAGCAAGATACTTGGCAAATGTTTTCCCTGCCTAACTGAAGCCATTCTTCCTGCTTCAAAAATCTAGGAGATGGAGGGATCAAGACACATCGATTCAAATTTGCTAACATTTGAAATGTTTCCATTGCAGACAGATGAAATGCACTTGTGTGTTTGGGCATGGCTTCACTTCTGTGTGAGGGAGAGGAGCCCACAGGCCTGCCTGGGCTCCTGGGAATTTACTGGAGGAGGTTAATCTCCAAATACCAGTCTGGTGATGGGAGCCAAGCATTCCCCCCAGCCTGGACTGAACCAATCTGGATTGAATGCATGTTTGCACCAACCTGGACTTCTAGCTGCCTTAAAAATGCAGTCTTGGAAAAAAGGGTAGAAAAGAAAGGCTGATGCTTTGGCAATTCATTATCTGTCCTGTAGTCCAAAGCCATGAAACATTCTCAGTAGCTTAACTGGTGACAATTTGCTATTGCATGGCTGGTGCTCACCACAAAAGCAGTTCTTCATGCTTACAGCAATCACATTTACAGGACACGCTTTTCACAATTCCTCCAGATCAGTTAGATCCACGACCACTTTCAAAAAGAGCGTGTCATCTCTGATGTAGGTGTTCTTTGTGTTCTCCAGGACGGTGTGCGGCACAAAGCGCGGACAGCCGGAGGCAATATTCATTTCTCCATCCGGCCTTTTGAAACTGCTGCTGTTGGGGTCAGCTCTAAAGACTTCCACAATGTGATTTTTTTTCCCACTTTGGTCCAAAAGCATAAGCGTAACCTTCTGCTTGAAAGGCCACAGCAGCAGCGAGTCAAACTCGCCCCTCATGACCACAAAGTAGAGGGAGATGTGCGTTCCCTTTCCCGAGCCGTCCCCGTTCAGGTAGGCCCTGGCACACAACCTGTACCCACAGCGGCTGGTGTAGAAGGGCTGGCTGGCTATGGACAGCACACGGCCTTCCACTGCCTCTCTTTTCTTCTTCTTGTAGTCCGTGATTTTCCAGATTAATTTCCCATTGTAGCACGTGCCTTCCAAAAGCTTAAATCGTTCTTCATTTTTATTGAGCTGTGCTTTGTGTATATTGATCTGGAGATCATGTTTGCTGGACTGATCTTCCAAAACAACTGAGAGAAGAGGGAAATAAAAAGAAATAGGAAAAAAAAAAAAAGAGAGAGACATTTGGTAAAATAAAACTTTCAGAGCCCTGGATAAAACAAGCACCCAGACTCCCAAACTCAAGCTGGCAAAACTGATCTACCCGAGCCTGAGTACAGGCTATGAACTACAGCTGCTAACTTTTTAAAAATGTAATTGCAGCTGGTAGTTGAATAAGAAAAGCTGTCAACTATAAATCGTGAATGCCTGAATAGCACCATGGCCTCCATCACAGTGCAGGAGCCAAACCAAGGCTCTGTCTCTGTGGCCCTGCAGTGTCACTGGAGTTCAGGAGACACTGTGCAGTAGAGAAAGGTGGGAGAACACTGCGCACACCATCAGAGTTTGGTCTCAGAATGCAAGAAGAAAGCCCTTTCTAGTGAAGAGCTCCAACTGCCTGAGTGTAGCACCAAAGCCTCTACTTAGCCACCAGTAAATCAGCAACCCCCCTACCTGTGCAGGGAAGTGCCAACATACCCAAGCGCTGGTCGTACGTCTCCATCAGGGCAATCTTCTGTTTCACCGTTTCAATTGTGTCAAACAGGGGCTGCAGGTCTAATTTACTTTGCTGCTGGTTTGCCATCTGTATTAGCTGTTTCACTTGTGATTCCAGGCGTGCAGACTTATCCAGGTGACTGGCCAGAGCCTTCCCAGTTCATGCCATTGGAAGAGGGTGGGACGTAGAGACAAGAGATATCCATAAAACCAGATATTTGCTTTGAATTAGATAGTGAAGTCTTTAACGTGTCAGCAGTAGCAACAATATGATGCATTCAAAGTGCTCTGCTGGCTTAGGAACTTATCCCAGTGCTCCTTCATGATTAATTCAGCACATTTACAGACTGAGAAGCCATTCCTCTTTCAGAACCCATTCACACTGCACCACTTCGTTCAACTCATTATTCAAATTTACACCTGCACATTTGCCCTGGGCATCTGACCATGAGGATTTATACTGTGCTTTTTGCCCAGGTCATGTATCCAAACTTCTGTATCGATTAAAATGAAAAGACAATACCATATTGTAAAAAAAAATGTCTTGGAGAGATTTGTTATTGCTGTGCTATTAATAACAACTATTACTGGAGAAATATATTTCAGGAAGCAAAAAAGCAATCGGTAAAAAAAGTAAAATCAATGTCTCACCTGAGTGCTTACCATCAAGTTGCTATTGTTACCAAACAGTTGTGTATACTGTCTGAATTCTTTCTCACACTTCTTAATGGCATCTGCTAGCTGCTGGATTTTAATCTCTTTACATTCCAGGCTCTTATACAAGTCAGATATCTACGGATGGAAAAATCAGAGTATAAATGCCAAGGAACACCAAAACATACAATGAAGACATTATAATGTATCTGACTATATAAGAGACAGTGGTAAAGTTTACAATGCAAATCCTCTAAGTGAGCTAGATAGAGCACTCCTTAATTCACTATTTGTGAATAAGCACTGGCAAGAACTGCACATAAGGTAATCAGACTTTTGAGCAGATCTGTGTGGCTCCAGGTGCAAAGAGGCTCCTAGCTCTCATTTCCATTGTGATGATCCATTCAGCTCTATAGTGGGATAATATATATTTACATGCACAGGTGCATGTGTATGTATATGCATTTTTTATCTCTGCTGAGGTCTAACCAGCAGAAGAGATGAGTCAGTGAGGGATACACACTTCAAAACCAAGTCTTAGCAGTTTGGGACTCATTTCTTGCATAAACAAGCAAAGACTAAGTCCTCTGTCAGCTTGGATCCATTCAGTAACAGGACTGGGCCTACAGCAAGTGTCTCCTGCTGGGAGCCAAAGAAGTGGTCTTGAGCAGAGAGGTGCTTGCAACGGGCTCTGCTGTCCTCTGTGCTGCCTCCACACAGAGCGGGTGACCTGGGCACCTAAAGGCTGCTTTTTGGAGCAACATGGCCAGTCAGTTAAACTTTAAAATACTTTATCTCTAAACCTCATATCCAGTGTGAAGCAGAGACTGAAAGCAAATGAGGTGAGCAATAGCAAGGAGCCTCCCACTGTGCCTGGTGGAGAATATATGTGCCTGAGTACAGAGAGGTTTCCCTGCAATTTTCTGGCTTCACTAGAAGAGTTATTCTGTCTTCTGAGGTGTGAAAAACCATAAAAAACAGTCTTTTAAAATGCACCTGATCTAAACCAGGCAACAAATGTAGAATCTCGTATCATCCTCTAACCAGTCAAGAACTGCTGAAGAGTGCTCATTAAAATGACTTACCCTCTCTTCCAACTGGGAGTTCTTGTCTAAAATCTGCAGCATGTGTTCCCTCAGGGCGCTGTTTTCATGTTCAGCAAGTTTCCCTCTTTTAACCTTAGTGAGGCAGAGGAGGAAAGTGAAAGAATAAAATAATAAGATAAGCAGATTTTTGAAGCTGTTGGTAAAAAAATTATTGATGCAAACATTCAAAATGTCTCCTTTATGCCTCGAAAGGGAGGGAAGGGCAATCCTGATTCTCTAGCATTTCAGCCTAGCCAGCAGAAATGATTGTGAAAGGACATAAATTGGTTATTTTAATTGTTCTGATGGTTTGGGAGACAAAGTCCAGTCCTGGTACAAAGATTTGTAAAACAGTACCTTTATATGACAGCCGTACTGCTTATATGGACAGTCCACTTCTGCCTCAGGACACACAGCATGGTGCTTTTCAATCTGCATGTATTAAAGAAGCAGTTTGTGATTAAATAAATACTTAGTAATTCGAAGCACTAATAAAATCTAAATGCCTGCAAAAAGGGTGAATAAAGGCCATTGTCATGACACCACCAATCACTTTTCCAGGAAAACGAATATTCAGAATCAATAAGCAAGCCAGATATTTTTCCATGCTGCAAGCAATGGCTTGCAGTGACAGAATAATCCACTTACAAGATGGGAGATATAGCCCTTTTAGGATTGAACAAAGGAAACTCTTAGAGCAAATTTTATTGGCACGGGCCAATGTGGTCTGCAGCTTTCAGTTTTCATAAATTTATGTGATCTGCTGAATTGCAGTATCAGAAAAAAAATAATAGTACCTCTTTTTTCAGAATTATTTGCGAACAGTTTTGGAGACAAGGCACAGGATAATCAGGACAGTCATTTTTCTCATGATTCTGAAGAAGAAAACAGAACAAGGCAACGGCTTTAATTTTTGTAAAGTAGTATATACAGAGGAAGCTATGCAAAAAGTTATCCCAAACATACAAATGCAAGTAACATATCACTTTGTTGTTCATAAGAGAGCATCAATAATTGGTATGATTTAAAGCATGTTTATTATACTTTCTTCTTCAGCTATTCAGCCAAATTTTGTTTCAGGAGTTAAGTGCCATTGCAATGCTGGAAACTTTTTACTCAGCAATATCAAGGGGAAACAGGTGATGGATTCCCAGGAATGCTTCATAATCTTACCTTTATGTTAATTAACACCACATATGTATTACAGTACTGGCACCTCTCTTCTCGGAATTTACAGTGCTGGCTCAAGTGCTCCTTCAGGTCCTTGCGAAGAATTCGATCCTGACATCCATCATTAGTGCACTGCATACTTTCAAACAAACACTGCTGCAGATGCTCCTGCAACACACAGCAGCAGGTTAAATGACAAATGGCCAGAGTGACCTGGCAGGTTTCCTCGAATCAACAATCACCTAAGCATTCAGAATACAAACGAACACTGCGATTTACAAAGGCTACATAAAGCAAATAGTTCTTATTAAAAAACAACCCTAAGGCAAAGCTGGAACAAGCTAAAAGCTGTAATATATGCTACTTACAGCGTATAGCTGTCATAATCTTTGTACTTGAACCACGCTGCTACAATAACTCTGAAGACAATCATGGGAATTTAGCTGATCATAAATACACAGAGCTGTCATGAAAATCAAAGGCTTCAAAATTTGATCAAGCAAACCAACCTGATATCGCCCCAGAATTACTTTTGAATTGCAATCAGGAAAGTTTTTGCAGAACACATGCAAGTTGAGTACTTCTCTTTTACAGCAGTTATCTTTGAATACCTGTAAAGGAAGCAAACCAGCCTTAATATGCAGTCACATGAGATGTTATAAATAATATAAAAGAACAAAACATCACTGCAGATCTTCTAGGTGTTCATGCGTAGACAACCACAATTGTGAGTATGGCTATTGATAATTCATATTGAAAATTTGTATTGAAACTATAAATTCACCCATTTATAACATTTCTAGTAAGCACAGGTTTTTTTTCCCCCACATAGTTATTCCAGAGATGCTGATCCATCCCACAACCAGCAGGACTAGTAGCACAGGAGCTGTATAACCACTGCCAGAGCCTGCCTGTATCAAGAAGAAAGCAGCTGGAGCTAACAGGCTCCAAAAGCCAAACCAGCTTTGTGCATGCTCCACCATGTTCAAGCAGTGCCTTTGAGATGGAGGCAATGCTGAGATATCCTTTCTGTCACCTCTGAGAAGCAGCACCATTCTCAGCTGTAAACAAATGAAGCCCCCAGAGCAAACTCTCAGCCTTATTTCGAGATCTTCCCGCATTGCTGTCATCAAAATTTGCAAGAAGTGGAAGATGACAAATGAAAAACAAAAATCCTGGGGACGGTCTGATTATAATTTCCTATCAGGATTCGGAGAGAGAGGAAGGAGACATTTTATTTCCCTGGAAAATTTCTGGCAGGACCAGTATATAGTATACTTTTAAGCTTCAGAAGATAAATAAGGACAAATTAATCCATTATAAAACAAAACAACCAAAAGCAACAATAGCTTGCAAAATAAAAAGGATTATCTCTCTTTTCCTCTAAAAGTTGCCCAAAAGTAAACTAGGTCTTCAGGGTTAATGAGATCTAATGGAGATAATCAAGAAAGTAAATTATAGCCAAGTTAAAACGAAAACAATCAGATAAACAAGATATCCCAGCAAGGTGGGGCATTTAAAAAGAAAGTTAGTAAAATCTCCATTAAAAAACCAGACATCTGGTGACTTGGGAGGATTCAAAACTTTGTGAAATTCTTCAACACTTCACTGGAAATACACAGGACAAAGAGGAAATAACTTTAGAACGTGAGGTATAAAATGAAGCTTAAGCTAGACAGCCATAATCCCTTTCTGGGAGAGCATCACTGAGTAGACTGCTTCCTTTAGCATTATTTCAGAGACAAAAAAACCTGCTCTGCCCTGAGGACTAAAAGCCACCTTGTTCTCAGCTGTCTTGCCTTTCCCATGTAAATGCTGACTGCAGAAATAAAACTATAGCTACTTACCTCATGCATTTTTATTGTTTCTTTGTCGACAGGACAGGTAGGTACTGCATTTAACTCCCTAGATCAAAAGAAGAGTCGTGTTAACCCACAGGAAATTCAATTTATTTTATGAAATTGGGCTATGCTATAATCTGACTCTGACAGAAGTCAGCAGTAGATAGCATAAAAACAAACAACTAAAAAAAGTCCTTTAAAAACACTTTCATCTGGCAACTACACAGCCAAATTCTGCCAACAGCTTAAAAAGGGCATAAAGCAGTAACTGTGAATACGTAACAGAAAGCAGAGTTTGCCCTAAGAGTGTTCAATGGTAAAAACCACAAGATGTTTTTTAATTAAGAGAACGTTGTCACTGTCTGACCATCTGCAGATCACAAACGTCATATCTCTAAAAATCTCATTGTGTGCTTTAAACCCAGCCTTTGTCTAGTAAAAGCAGTGCCCTCCTTGATATGGCACTAAAAGATCTAATGGCTTCTTTCTTAAAAGGCATAGAAATTGTGTAAAATCCAGGAAAACAGTCATAGAGGCAGTGCAGAAGGAGTCAACCCAGAGACAAAGCAGCAAACATGAAGCATCTAAAGTTCACAAAAGGTAATTAGTGACATCCATCCACATAAAGAGGCTCCTCTGCAACCTTTCCAAATGAAATCCTGTCCTCAGGTACACCAAAGAGTCCATTATGTATTCCCAGACAGGTCTGGGGGGTAAACTCTTTTGTACCAAGCAAGAGGGATGCCAGCAGCCTTGTGATCTGACTGCAGGATCAGGTAATATTAACATCAGTTTATAATTCTGCTAAATTCAGAGGAATTATACAGAAGCAAATGAACACAGCCTAATTTAACCACCAACACCGTGAGACATCAATGCAGCAAATTCCTCTGAAGAGCACCACGGCAGACAGACAGACCACAGCAGCATCTCACACAGCACTATCAGCTTACATCAACAGTTTCTTTATGCTGACTTCCCTGCGGCTCACCAGCACGGGTAAGGTCTTTAGAGACACCTTTCAAACACTGAGCACGCAGTCACTGGCTTCAACAGAGCCCTGCCATTGACTCCTTCAGCCTTTCACTGGGTCGGTAATATTATGGCACTCACTGCTGATTTACAGAAGACATGGGCTGCTTTTCTTAGGAAAGGGAACAAGGGGAGCCTGTGGACACGGGAGGAGACTGCTCTCACCTCAGAGCGAGAATGCACTGCTGGCAGAAGCGGTGCCCGCATCCCGTCTGGTGGGGGTTGCGCAGGACCAGGTGGCAGTAGGCGCACTTGTACCGCTCCTCCAGGCTTTCCACAAACTTGTAGTCAGTGTCGGGCTCGAAGTCCAGGGAGCTGGTGCTGGAGGAGTTCTGGCACGTGAAGATGTCTGAGAGAGCAGCGGGTTCATTACAGGCCATGGGAGCTGCACTGGGAAGCGAAGCAGACGCAGGGAGAAGCTCTTCAAACACTCCCTGGCAGCCACTCTGCCTCGGCTACCGCTTGAAGCAGGCTGCTGCTGGCAGGAGGGCTCTCATCTGCAGGGGGGACACAGGTTTCAGAGGGAAACATGGTGCCAGCTATGGAGGAACAATAAAACACTCACAGAACCACGAAACAAAGATCACGCTACAAGCATCAAAGCACACTTCTTTGGAAAAGAGCTTCACAATCTGAAAATTATTCCACAGAATTGAGATTTTTATGGTTTGGTTGGAGTTTTTTTTTGTTTTGTTTTGGGTTTTTTTTGTGGTTTTTTTTTTTGTTTGTTTGTTTGTTTTCTTGCAGCAGTTCTTAGCCTTAAAAAACGACAAGAGTCTCAGACACAGCTGAGGAAAGCAGAGGCCAAGTCTTGGCCTTAATGTTCACCAGGAAAGTCTCCACTTAAAGTAGAGCCCACCCACATGAATTTACAAGTTCATTGCACTGGTTCAAGCAGGAGATGGCTTTGTGGTTCAAAGCAAGGAGCATGCAAAAAAGAAGCCAGCAGGGGGATTTTACCTTCAGTTTAGGTGTTACAGGAGTTGAAGCCTCTTAACTTGACATCTTTCGTTTTCCTGTTGATCATTCATTTCTAGCAGTAAACTCTTATTTTACTGAATTATGTGCAAGTTTTTGGCTATATTAATTCTGTCTGAAAGAAGTGGTGAGAAGAAAATAAAGGAAGCAGGGTTGCAATCAGAAGTGTGACATAAGTTTTTCTTTCAACCTACCACAACTCATACACAGCACAGGAATGCAACGTTAATCTTCCAATAGGAAAAACCATCAACATTTGTTCCAAGTCTTAAGCCACAAACCTCGAGATTTGCCACCAGCCCCTCAACCTTGCAGTTTTTATTTTTTTTGCAAGTAGCTCAAGCCCTAGAGCCACTCTGATTGGCATTTCTAGCAGCTTTGCACTCAAGACGTTTTCCTTACAGGACTGTACAAAAGCACAACACACCTGAGCTGCCAGATCCTGATTTCATGAGGTAAGTGCTCAGTTTTACAGCTGCATTGTGGGATGCTATTTCTTCTCTGTGTGCACCACCCACCCTGTCAGTCACTGCAGTCACTCTTACTGGCATCAGCACCTGTCTGAGAGCTCTTACTCATCTCCTGTAAGGTCACTGAGGCCATTTGCTGCTTTTGAAGGGAAGCAGGGTCAGCACATCACCATTAACAACCTTGTGTCTGGCATGAAACAGTGTGCCCAGTGCTGACACTCTGCCCTTCCTCCCTGCTGCAGTGGCCTCCTGGCCCACACAAGCAGCAATTAATGAGCTGCCACAGAGCACCTTGGGCTTCAGAAAACAACATCCATTTTCCTTTCTACTTTAACAATCCATACTGGGCGAGGAAATCTTCCAGACAGATAATGTGCCTGATTCAAAAACACACCAAAGCACTTAACCAATTAAAATGTATTCCACAGCCAACATTTAAGTGCTCCTGTAACTCAGCACCCTTGTTAGTGGCTGTACACAGTATTCACCTCCCCAGCTTGTGAGAATCTCCCTGCCTTTCACCAGGCTGAATGTCTGACATACTCCAGCACAACTGAGCATCTAACGTTGGTAGCCCTCAGGAATATGAACTGTAATCATATTTCAGCCATTAAAGACTTATTATTCCAACAGGAGTTTGCAAATTACCCTGTTTGGTCCCTCCAAGTGAACAGCCTCCTGCTTCAAACCAGACAGGGTTGTCCATTTGCTTCTTTCATTTTTAAACAGTTGATCTTTCCTCCTCTGAAAATGCAGTTCCTGGTTCCCTGACACCTAATAAGGAGCAATTCTCTTTTCCTCATGTCAACCAGAGATGACAAAATGCAGCCTGAGGGATCACCAGTCTCCTGTCTGGGCTGCCTCAGTAGCCGATGCCAGCAGCAAAGTGTTCCTGCTGCTTCTAAGGCAGATGGAGAGCTGTCACCATTAACTTCCAGAGCATGGACCACCCACAGGATAAGCTGCCTAAGAACTCACTCTGCTGTGGATCAGTGACAACCCTGAAACAAGTTTCCTTCCTCTCTCTTATTGCTGCTCTCTTTCCCGTTTTTTTGGCATACAATTTCCCCAGTCGTATTATGCTCCAGCACTTACCTCATCTGATGGTATGGTTTAGCAAGCTAATGCCACACTGTGTAAAAACACAATAAAAAAACCCCAACAACAAAAAAAAATTATATGTTTTACCCATTTTGCCTTTAGGGATCTTCCTTAACTCCAAAAACTCCAGCTGGAGTGACACGTTTTAGGCAAAAAATTTATGGAACACATTAAAAAGAAACAGTCAGCAGCCCAAAATCCCATCAAGAAACTCCTCCAGAGCTCTCACTGCTCATTAAATCAACCAAAATCACTCCCCTTTCTTTCTGCTAGGAGCTACTCTGTTGTGGTATAACACCTTCCAACTCTCTTGCTGAAATGAGAGCCTGTATCTCTTTAAACACCTTCATAATGCACCCAACCCAGATCCCACTCCTAAAAATGGAGATGCTTGGCATCTCCATGAAAGCACCTCCTCCAGCTCAGCCTTGCTCAGGACAGCATTGCACAGCTGAGGGCACCTCAGCTCACAGGAAAGAGCCCCCCAGGTGAAAGGGGAGGCTGCAGGCTCAGAGGGCAGAGCGGAAACCTCAGAAGATGAGGGAGTTCACCGCTGCTGCCAGCCTTGCAGGAGCTTTGCTGCAGGGCTTGCAGCTGTTCTGCTGGAAGAAATGGGCTGCTCCAGGAGCAGGCTTGTGGATGGCAGTGCTTTGCCCAAGCTGGAGAGGTGCCCGTGTGAATCAGCTGGGGAGACTCAGAGGATATGGGAAACAGCAGCCCTGTGCCAGCCAGCAGTCGGTGGGATGAGATCCAAACCAGCCCAGCAGCGTGTAATTCCCATCCCAGCACTCACCAGAGACTCAGGGCGGCTTGCAGCAGCTCTGCTCCCACTCCTGCCTTCCAGCGCATGGGCTCTGTGAACTGAAACCAAAGGGAAACCGTCAGGGGAAAAAGTGCTGTTAGGTGACAGTGAGAGCAGCCCAGGGTTATCTGAATCAATTTCCTGCTTACGCTGATGCCTGGCCAGCGTAGGTAGGGGCTGAAGTAGCTTTCACTTCTGTCTGCTCACAGCTTCCAGCAAGGGGAAGCTGTCCTGCCTTTGTGTATGCTGCAATCTTTCAGCTCACATGTGAACTGTAACGCTGGTTTAAAATAGCAGAGAGTGGCAGGCTCGTGCTGCATAATTATGCTCCTGTGGCAGACATAGTGCACGCTGTAAAGGGATTTTCACTGCAACTGCACTGCAACAGCACACACACAAAACCCTCCAATCTATAGAGACCGAAAATCTACATGTTTAAAAAAAAAAAAGGATTTCCCTATACTGAAATAAATAGAATTAATTCTGCCCACACATAAAAAGGTGGTATGAATCACTAGAAGATAAGCCCAAGTCCTATAAACAGTACCAATGAGTGGGAGCTCAATGGCAGTGCAGTACAAAGAGCTCCCAGCTCCACATTCTCACCACTTCAGCATCCCAGCCCTACCTGCACCACAAGCTGCACAAGCAAAATGCTTCTGGGACAACTCTTTTTATGCAGATTCCTTAACCTCACTGGAAATAATCCAAGTGGGAGAATTTTCATAATAAAAAGAAACTTTATAAATTGGGAGCTATCCTGTTTTAACTACCACCACACCAAACTGAGCCTAAATATTTTCCAGTGAAATGCTCCATGCTTAGAATTGCTTCTTGTTCAGAAACAGAGCAGAACATAATAATAAGGACAAAAATCAGCATGGGCATGACTTACTAAAATATAAAATTGCATCAACATTTAAAAGCCATGTTCAAACAGCTCCCCTCCAGCATTGCTGCTCTCTATCTACAGCACCAGCAGCCAGAATGACAGAGGCTGTGTGGAACCTTGATCACACAGAACTACTGTGGACAGATTAACTTCTTCTAGCCACAAAGACATACTTTCTGCACACAGGAAAAACCATTCCTTATGATGTGGTTGCTTTTTTTAAAGAGAACATGTTTTTCCTGTTTTTTCTCATGTGAAGCCAATCATTACCCCATGAGCTGTGAGTGCATCACTACAGCCAAAACTTCCAGGACAGCAGAATCAGGCACAGGCACTGGGTGCCACCATGTCAGACTGAGAAGGGAAAATATCCAAGTTGGTATCACAGATTTGATCATCAGACATGGACAAGAAGACAGGATCCCTAGTCCTGCTGCTCAGCAAATGGGGCTGAGAGCCCAGCTTCTGCCAGGTTCACTGCATGATGCTCAGCCACCCTCCAGGACTGGGGTATTCCCAGTAAAAAGCACCGTCCTCACTAATCAGCTTCCATGTCGTACATTCAAAGGGCACAGAAAAAAGGTTATGCACCTACCTTTCTGTAGATCTAGTCCACCTCTGTTGCTTTTCATGAAGACACTTGGTAGGGACAAGTCTTCAAAGATGCCCTGTCCCTCCCCCTAAAATCATCTACCTTTTATGGTAGATCAGAACTGTCTTAGGCACAGTGGGAAAAGTTTTGTCAGATTTGGAGGTCTAAGATCAAGTCACTTCATTGGGAGGTAACAGGCAGAAACAGGATAGAGGGGAACACATCTTGCATTAAAACAACCCTTTCCAAGCTGCCTTATAAATTACTAAATTTATGAACAGATTAGCTGCCTCCAGTACTTTTGAATTAAAATAACAAAGTTGCATGATTTACTACTCTAAGGTCCTCCAAAACTCCACTATTTTGGCTACAAAAAAATATATGCCCCAACTCAACACACAGAGTGGAAGAGCTAACAGTTTGCTAAAGAATGACTAAAAGTATCTATACAGTTTGAGATACATATTTAAGATACAGCAAGTTATATAGAGTCATGTGGAAACAGGAGATGATGACATCTCCCAGGAAGAGTTAGAACATTTTGACTGCTGACAACAAAATGCACTTGCAGAGTTCCCATATGGGAGAAGGACCCTGGCTGCATCATGTTTGTCCCTGCAGCACAGAGGCTAGAGGAGGGAAAGGATCCCCTGTTGCACCAACACAGACCCACTGCTAGCACTCAGGGCTCATTTCCACTTCACCTGGCAGCAAGTGAACCTCAGGAACTGCTCTGCTGTTGTCCTAATCACTTAAAAGCTGCAGGGCAGTGACCAGCTGGTACCCAGGAGAGAGTATTTCTAACAGCAACAACTTCCTATTGGATATGTGCCTGAGCCTCCCCTGGGGATGTTGCTGCAGAGGACAGCAGAATAAACATTTTCTTTTGTATACAGACACCACTTTGCTATTGAAGTTCCAACTGTAATATTGCCTCATCCTCAAGGCAGTAAAACCTTAGTAAGCAAGCATCAGTTTGCTCATCTCCGTAGGCAAATTTTCACTAAGCAGAGTAAGACAGGAGGGTTTCCTTTGCATAGAGGTACAGTCAAGCATTACAATAAATTCCCATAAGACTAGACTGCATCATGGTTTTAAGACACAGGTTACAACACAGCGTTTAAAAAAATTTTTAAATACACTCTTACAATTAATGAAGAGTGTCTGGTGCTAAAGCAGCTTTGATTTTACAGCCAGTTTACTTATTTGCTACATCTGCTGTCAATTAATCAATAATTAATTGATTAATTAATTATTAAAAATAATTAATTAATCAATTATTTTTAGAACATCCCTGGATGTTCTAAAAATAATTAATTGATTAATTTTGCATTATCAAGAAATCTATTTCTAATCAACACAATATTGTAATACCTTAAAATAATCTCATTCACAGCTGGAAAATAAACTTGTTTCCATCACTTCTGTGGCGATCCCTGAATGTTTTATCACCTTCCCAAGCACCAACAGAAATCTCAGTAAGAAGGCTCTGCCTCTCACCCTTACAACATCACGACACCACTTTGCTGGTTCACGGGGGTGTAACCTTGTTCCGTGAGATGTTTTTAGGTCCGCAGCGTTCCCCCAACCCCTGTGTGCCAAGCCCCTGAATAGCCCTTCAGAAATGAGAAATAATTCTGGCAAAGTTAAGCTCCTGCCAGCATTAACAAGACACATTTTGGTAAAGCCATACCTGGAAGCTGTAGCTGGTCCTCAATGGGGAGAAAATGAGAGAGAGACAGAAACGGAGAGACAGAGTGAGCTTTGTGGTTAGCACAGCAGTACAAGTGTTTTAAAACAGCAAGGGAGTGGAAATCCCCCAGAGTAGCTTTGAAAAGATCATGCATAAAAATGTTTTAGAAGTGTTAGGATACAAAGCAAGCCACTGAAAAGCATTTTGCCTTATTGCAATGATGTAGGGACTGCAAATTTACCACCTGGTAAAGGTTACCAAGGACCATGGTTACCAAGGACGTTTCTCACAGTTGGAATCCAAGATACAGAGTAGATTTCACCTTCCACAAAACTGGTGAGTGATGTCATCAAAGAAAAAGTACAAGGGCAGCAGGAAACACACAAGGACATAAGAAACACCCAGGTCCAATCCTGTGAAGCCCTTCACAGTAGCCTCGGCAAAGCCAGGTGAACCCACCCATTGCAGGAAGTGAAGTGGCAGCTCAGAGGAAACAGCACCGGCTCGGTCACATCAGCTCATGCCACAGGCTGCACAGGCATGAGACATTCAAACAGAACTCTCAAATGGAAATAAAATCCATTTTAAGAAAATAAACATTTTATTTGGTTTTGTAATAACTTAAGTGGCCACTTAAGTTATTACAAAACCCAAATGGTTTTGTAGTCTCAACTTAATTGTGCACGCAGGATTCTTGGCGGCCTCCATCACTTTCTGCATCAGCCTCCTTCCCCAGTCCAAAAAGCAGTGCCTTAGGCTCCATCTCTACCCCCACTCTTTCTTTATCTTCCTCTGCCCTCTTCCTTTGGTTTCTGGTCACTTGTTTTCACTTTTTTCTTCCTTTCCTAAAGTAACCTATTATATTTTCTCTGAAAGCAGTAATTTTTAAGTCTTCTGTTATTTAAAATAATAATTTTCCAAAGAAAGTGTCTATTCTCTTTTGTACTTAATGCAACATATAGCCTCTTTTGTCTTTTCCCTTTAACTGAGCTTTCTCCCAAAGCATTTCTAATCTATTTCAATTTCCATTTCCCCTCCCAGGAGGTGCCTCAACCTATGGTATGTTTTCCTGAACCTTCCATGAAACTCTGGAACAGACAAATCATTGCATCATGAAGTCAGTGGCCAAGAGAAAGGCACCAATTTGCAGGCATTCTGCTTCTTTATGGGATCAATTAAATTGATTTGAGTTGCATTTCTCAGCACAGCCTAAGCTCCCTTCTACAGTCAAGCTTTTTAACCCAGAAGGTGTTCTTTCATCCCTGCCACCAGCACCTGTCCTCAGGGTGCTTCACAGGCGACACCAGGCTGACACACAGGCTGACACCAGAATAGCACAACAGCTTGTACACAGACTTCCCTTGAGCCTGCCAGCTCTGAGGGAAGGGCACATCCAGCTGGATTCTTCGGGAGGAGGCAGCGCTGCAGAAGTTGTAGTGCTCTGCAAGCACAGCTCCAGGAAGCACCATCTGCTTCTGGGAAGCTTTGGGGAAAACCCCAAATGGAGAAGTTGAGTGGGAGCAGGATCTTAATTTTAAACAGTTTGACTCTGCAGATGAGTAGAGAGCAGCAGGCCGGTGTTACTGCTTGTGAGCAGCCCCTGACCTCCTCCAGCGCCAAGCACAATGCTGAAACCCTGACCAAGTTTCAAGCAAATTCAAGGGGATGAACTTGAGTGAAAAGACAGACAGCAACAGCATTTAGAAAACAGAATGAAGGAAGACACAGAAAAGCAAAATAAAGACACGAAAGTTACTGAAGACAGCTAACAGGCTTTATTTTTTTTATCTTTTAGTATACTGAAGCCAAAATGAGTCATCACTTTTCCTAACAAATAATTGGCCATTACAAATTTTGCAGAACTAGGTCTTTGGGGCTTCCAAATTCACATTTCTTTCTCTGCCCTACAGGGACACACTATTCAGGACTTCAGCTGATTTGACCAGTATGTTGGTTTGGCCATGAATATCTGTTTAAGGCACAAGAGATCCTTGCTTTAATTTTCCACGCCCATACCCTTTGACTCAGTCTTAATAAAGAACTTTACCAGCATCTACACAGAAATCTATAAATCAACTCAATGCTTATTCATCTGAATTACTAGGATGAGCTCAAATTTTTTTAAACACTTACATGTGTCTGATGACATGTAGACACACGTTTTTCTAGCCACAGCTGTCACTGAAAATGCAACTGCTAATGTAAAAACCCAGAGCTCTCAGGGACCCCATGAACTTGCTGTTGGGAAAGTGGTGACAGCAAAGATTGTCACCATTTTCTTTTCTTAAAAAGAAAAAAATAACGACAGGAAAAAGGATGTGTTCTTAAAAAGTCTTTCCCATGAGGACAAGCTGGAGATGCACAGAGGTAAGAACCAGGAGCAGTGCTTTCCCATGGTCCCTTCTCCAAATGCAGTGGGCAGTGGAGAGCTGTGCTTCTCTGCCTGAGCATGCTGCCACAGCTAGGCAGCCACAGCATTTTTTTGTTTCTTTCATAGGGCCACATTCCACTTTCAAGCACCTGGATATAGCAGACAAGACTGTGAACCCCTATGATCTTAGAACAGGTCAGACCATTTCATGTCTCACAGCATCTACTTTGGGAAAACATGCTTTGCAGATGGTTCCTAACCCTGAGGTTTGGTTAGTCACTAGATGGCTTTGCACAAATAATAGTAAGTAACTTTTATATTTTTATATAACCTTCTGCAAAGTAAGTTCACAGCAACATACTCACCCATACAGAATCCCTCTATGGGTATGCAAACATCAGTATATTACACACAAAATCTTGCTTTATCAGTCCCACTCCCAGAGACAAACATGCTTAACTACAGAGCACTCTGGCCAATCCCATCTCAAAATCACTGTGGTTTAGGTACAAACAGTACCTCACACACTTGTGTATTTGTGGCAATATCGAGCAGGGGGAACTGGAAATTTTTGCAACATTTTTATTAACAATACAGCATGACTCAAGTTTCCTCACTTTCCCGAGCCCAGCCACACACCAGGGTAAAGAGGTTAATTTCTTTCCTGGGCTAAGGGAAGACAGTGGAACAACTACACACTTGCAGCCCAAACTGCTACTGATAAGGGACTGATGACTAACAGTGTGATCATTAACCCTTCACAGTTATTGCCGAGAAACTTAGACAGAAAAGCCCCAGAAAGCAAAAGAAGAGGTTCTGAAATCCTCACCTCGGGCCACAGACCCAAGGGCACACAGGCTGTAAGGTGTCCCAGCCAGCTGGCTGGGTCCTGCACAGCACCCTCAGGCTGCCACACTGCTCTGGGCAGGGAATGCTCCCAAGAACGGAATGTCTGCGAGACAACAGACACTACCTGAATCCCTGCAGCCACCAGCAACTGCCTCCACAGGACCAGGAGACCAAGAAAACTACAACTCACACAGACTCCCTGAAAAACCAGAGAAAGGAATACTTCTCCCTAGCCAGATGATTCCTGATGATGAATTATGTCTATCTGTGCAAAATCAAAGGGTCAGACAAAGAGCTGAAGAAGACAGAGGGCTATAGGGTAACTTAAAGATGGGCACAAATAAAGTCCAGGAGATGAAGCACCCTACAAGTCTGCACCTGCCCACTGAAGGGATTTTGCAAAGTGACCCAAGCAGTATGAGGCACAGAATGAAGAGCTCCTGGCCTGTCCCACAGCTTTGACAGCTGTGTGAGAAGTGCTCCCGACTTAAAGAGCCTGTGTGGTGAAATAAAGAACTGTCTAGTTTCTGCCCTCTGCACTTACCTGAATTCCTTTTTTCCAAGTCTACAAGAGCAGGTTTCTAGCTTAAAAATCTTGTCCCCTCCTGGCTGTGATTCCTTACCCTCTCAAAATTCCATAAATACCCTGTGAGCGCCACAAGCTTTTCTTTCTTCCTTCATGGTGTTACTCTGAATCTTATCTTTCAGCAGCTTACAGCTCTTCAGTTCTAACCCTAAAGTTTCCTGGGAGGTACTCACAGATCTGCCCTGTCACTGCAGACCATCTTCCTGCACAGGCTGAACTCTCAGCTTCTCCTCTGATACCTGGGCTGTGGATGATGACTAGCCCAGAGGCAGCACAATGACCCCAAGCTTCCCCTGCAGCCCTTCTTCTGCACAGCCCATGTTCCAACCTGGCACAACCAGACCCTGTTCCATTCAGCTCCATAACCTTCATCTCCCTCTCAGACTTTAAGCGTTAGATCTTCACAATACCTCACCAACTTCTCCTGCTTCATGTCTCTGTGTGACACAGTATTTCTTGTCTGCTAACACAAATAGAACTTCATCCATCACCATCATCCTCTGGTTTTCATCAATTCAAGGGTTTGGGTTGGAAGGGACCTTAGAGATCATCTCATTCCAACCACCTGGCCATGGGCAGGGACACCTTCCACTAAACCAGGTTGTTCAAAGCCCTATCCAGCCTGGCCTTGAACACTTGCAGGAATGGGGAAAACACTTCAAGGAGTGAGGAAAACACTCATTTCCAAACACTTATTTCTCTTGAAATGTAATATTTTACTCATTTATCCACCCTGTGTGCTGCCACAGGGATAATTTTTCTAAGCCACAGCTACAACTACATCACTTCTCACCATCCCTCCACTTTTCCACTGCACCAAAACCTCTTCACTTTCAAAGCCTGTTCTGGTCTCCCTCCACTTGCCTCTGCATTGCCTCCAATGATATAAAGGTTTCTTCTCTGTTTAAGCAAAGATAACAGGCTCCACTCCCTTCTTGTCATGTATTTGAGCAATATTTGAGCGAGTGTGTGCTGGGAGGGCAACAGCTGGGAACAACTGGCTTCTGACTACCAAGGTCATCCAGAGGGTCCCACTGTCTCCTATTGCTGCTGCATGCAAGGCAGGTCCCTCCCTCCTGACTTGAAACTATGAATTCCCTTCAGCCAAGGGAAGTTCTGCTGAAGTTCTGCCTTCTGCTCACACAGAGGGGTCCTCAACCACAGCAAACACTTCTGTGCACAACAGAAATAAAATAAGATAATCAAAGCTAACAGCAAAGGAAGTTGTCCTGGGTGGTTTTAGGCTGAGTGCAACACATCACCACCAAGCCTCACGCTTAGCTCAAAAGCAGTAATACAACACAGTCCTCAGAAAAAAGATGATGTGAAAAACCAGCCAGGCCCAGGCTCATGCACAACGGCATTCCAGACCACCCCAATTTTACCTTCATCACTAAACCTGCATGCTCTGTGTGCAATCAGCAGGGGAGTTTAAAAATACAACTGCTTCTGCTGCCAGCCTGGAGATGTGCCTGACCTGAATACACCCGGCTATTTTTAGCGCATCACTGCACTCCCTTCAGCCATCCCGTATTTATAAAACGGAAGTTATGAGGAAAGTTGTTCTTGGCTGGCACCGGGAAGGCACAGCCAAGCTAACAATAGGCAAAGCAATTCAAGAAGTGCCAACAATAGGAGCTCTTCATTTTTCCTTCTAAATATGAAGAGTGTTGAAAATGTTTGGTTAAAGCCTGCTGCCTCAAGATGCTCCCAGAGTGCTGTTAATCAAGGAAAATCAGAAGACCCCCTGCACAAGCACAGAGGGGAGATTCCCTCCCTCCAGCAGCATTCAGCTGAGACCAGCGGGGATGCTTGTTACAGGTCCCTGCAGGCTGAAAAGATCAGAGCTGCAAAGCCATTCTTCATTCATCCGAGCAGTCCCGGCTTCGTCTCCCTGCCAGCCCCCAAAATTTCGGCCCTGCGTCAACCTCTGGGGCGGGCACCGGGCCTGCCTTTCCCCCCGGCATCCCTGGGGGCGGCGGTCGCGGCGCATCCCTGGCAGGGCTGGGCTGAGCCCGGCTCCACGGGGGAACCTCCGGGCAGCGGCGAGGGCTCCGCCGCACCTCGCACAACTCCCGGGGCGCCAACTTCGGCATTGCGAGCCGGGCCTCCTCTCTGAGCGGAGAGGAGCAGCCCCGCGCACACTTCTCTGCCCCGCGGGGCTGGCACAGCCACGTCAGGGAGCTGTCGCCCCCGCCAGCACCCACCGCTGCCGCCCGCGGGCCCGGCCCTGCTCCCTGACGCGCCCCGTCCCCTGTCCCGGCCCCGGCCCGTCCCTCGCCCGCGGCCCGCCCGCCAGAGGAACTAGTGTTAAAAAGCAGCATAGAGGATTTTTCTGCTGCCACCGCCCCCGCGGGCGGGAGCCGCTTTCGGTTTCATGGCAACCCCCGGGCGGGGAGACCCCGGCGGCGGCACCGCCCCGCTCCGGGCAGCGCCGGCGCTCCCGGGCTGGGGGAGGGAGCAGCGGCGTCCCCCCGCCTCGTTAGGGACGGCAGCGGCGGGACCCGCAGCTAGGGAAGGCTCCCCGGCAGCCCATCCGCACCCGCCGCCGGCCCCGGGCTCAGCACACCGCCCCGCAGCCTCCCGAACGCCCGGCGAGGTGCGGCAAGGTCGGCAGAGCCGTGCCCCGCAAGCCAGGGAGTTTTCCAGGAGCGAGTAACGAGCAGCGGCGGCGGGGCTCGGACACAGCACTCGCTGTCTGCAGGGAGGGCAGGTAGTTGCTCTTTCATTATTTACACCTGCGGGAATGAAAGAGCGAAACAAAGCCCATGCTAAACAGGCAAAGGACACGGACATGCCACGTGCCTGTTATTTGCTATTATTGTGTTACTGTTACGTGCCAGGACTACTGGCTAATGACCCGAGACATGCCGAAGGGCTCCTTACAAAGGCAGGCAACGCCGCCCTCCTCCAGCCAACAGTACTGATGTGAGGGCTTTGCTGCCTGTTCCAAATCACCTGCTGCTGCACTTTGTTCTGTCTTTCACATTAAACCACTTCTAGGAAAACCAGTCTCTAAGGAACATTCCATCCTAGCACCCGCACAAAAGCACTAAGGCTAACAAAAAAAGAAACATTTGGGTCGCGTTATCTGGATTGTCTTCAAAGGAGCTCTAAAACCAATACTAATGAAATGGTTTCAGAAATATTCTTTTGCTAAAATGACTCAGAATTGTCACTCCCGAGGGAGTCAGTCCATAGTGCATTGAGTCTGGAAGCCCAGCAAAGGCATTACTGTGACAGACACTTTTTAAAAACATTCCTTGCAAAAATTAGGTTGGTTTTAAATTTTTATTAGCTTTTAGGAATATCCTGATTAGTCCTGGTACTACTTGCTGGAAGCTCACAGGAAGTTCTGTAAGAACAATAGGCATTATGTTACTGTAATTAAGTATTTATAAGTTTAAATGAATAGCTTAAAGATGGGATCAGGTTCCCAAGCTGCACTATCCTCCCGGTGCAGAACATTATTCCCCAGAACAGTGCTTTGTGGGGTTGAAGATCCATCAATAAAATCATCAGCTATCAGGGTGCAGGCATTAGTTTAAAAATCCCTCTTCACTTAAGGCTCAGTGAGCATAACAGGATGCCTGGTCTGCCTTAAGACAAAGTTGCATCCTTGAAACTGCAGTAGAGATCACAATCCCTGAATCTCAGTGCTTCCTTTTGAGCCAATCCAATGGAAAACTGCCAAGTCAGTAACAGCAATGAGGATTTATTGTGCTGCTAAAATTCTTTCAGTGTACAAAACTGCACTGAAAAAGAGCTTTAAGATTAAAGAATTAGACAGAACTAAAAAGTAGAAGCCTTCACTAGTGGTGAAAATGAAGTAATTGTTTTCCACAGTTGTATTTCAGAATTAATTTGGAGGATGTCTCTTCTATAAAAGGGGGCACCTGCTAATTAAATAGTCCAGATACTGTTGTCTGTATATTCTACTTCTCCTCCCTGACTGTACATTTTTGACACCTAATTCATCATCAATGGACTACGAGTAGTGTTGAAGAGTTCATATTTGCCTTTATATCTCATATACAACTGCTTAGGATCTTAAAGCAGATGTCTATTCCATCAGTGTCTGGTTTTTAACTCACTCTGAGAAAGGCAAACTCTTGAGGTTTGGCTACGTCAGCCTCAGGAAAAGCTGGAGGTTCACCACGTTTAGCAGGATGACTGGGCTGTATTCAGTGCTGTTTACAGTGCAATATTGCTGACTTCTCTACAACTTCCCTTGCAATATGAAACATCTCCAAGCATACTGTTTCATTATGTTAGGCTTTGCTTTTCTGCCTGACAACGACATTTCTGCCTGGCCCCAGCTGTAAGTTCAGTCTATCCCTTTCTTTTGCTCAAAAGAGGCACAACACAGTCCCAGTAACCTTCATCCCAAATTATTCCCTAAACTCTGCAATTTGTGTCCATACACAAACTCCCATATCTGTAAGCAACTGGCTTGCAGATCTGTTCTTGATGCATTGTGAGGTTTCCAGAGTAAAGAAAAATCCCAACACTCTAAGGATGAAAAAAACCCTAAGGACAAAAGTACCTATTTCCTTTTGCTCAGAAGCAACAAATTAAACTGCTTTACTATGATGTGCAGTGTTTAGTGATTGTTTTATTAAATGCAGAAATACCTGCTCATCTTCGTACCCATTCTGACTTAAAGTGCAACAATTAAATCTGATAGTTCTTGTACATCCATATTTTGCAAGTGCCGTTTCTTGAATACATGTTTTTCCGATTATGCCTTGCCTTTGTAAGATGTAATTTTTTAGTACCATTTTGCTTTATTAACTAAAATAAACTGTACAAAAAGCTGTAGAGTTACATTAGCTTTGAACAATGTAGGATACACGTTCTCTTCCAAACGTTAGTGTGCAAACATTGTACATTTTTTAAAGTGACAAAATTAAGCCAACCTTGAAGTCAAGAGTTCATTACTACATTACAAAACAGGAGACTAGATATGGCAAAAGAAATTTCCCACTGAAATCAACACCATTGTATAATTTTATTTCTAATTCTTAAAAAAATATAAATGAATTTAGAAGAGAATCACAGTATAAGGGCCCTAACATATTAGACCATTACAAGGTACATAAAAATAGAAGACACAGATTTCTTTGAAACTTTAATCCTTTGATTAAGCAGCAAGCATATCACTCTCCAGGCAAACACTGCTTAAAACAAACCCTACCCCCCAAAACAGGACGTGCAAACCGTATGCACATATTCTGCAAAGCACACAATAAAGACATTTTGCTATGTACATACTTATTTAGTACTACAAATGCTAGGAGTTCCCTACTGTGTGCTACAGTGTAGGTAAATTAAGAAATACTACCCTACCTATCTCTGACCCTCCCTCCCCCCTTCAAATACAGCACCTTTGCCCAGTTATAGAATATTCAAACAAGATTAAACGGAATTACAATGTACTGAACAGTTTCGTAGCAGTTGGTGGTGGCCAACTGTACTGTAACACCCAACATTCTGCACACTGAAGTCTATTGACAAGAGACAAGACAAAAATTAGCAGATGTACAATACACACACCTGGGACACTCAATGCTTAAGTCAAAAAAAAAAAAAAAGAAAAGAAAAAGAAAAAAAAAAGAAAATAAAAAAATCCTGAAGATGAATCTTACCACCGTTAACAACTAAACTGTAAAAATGTACCATCTTGGTTTTTTATTGGTTTTAAAGACCAGAGAGCAGCCAGATTTGTGTGCAGCTGATGAGGGCATGCTAAAGACTCATGAGTCCCAGAACACAGGTTTCTATGACCACTAATTCCTTGGTGCTTGTTTTAAAGTTCTGCTTTACTTAGACATGGGATCATCTGATACTTACATAGTGGCTAAGCACCTACTCTGATGCAAAAGAAAGACCTTTTGTACAACACCTCAGCACACCAGTGAAAGCTCTTCAGAAAGAAAAATCTCTCAAGTTTGATCTGAGAGTATTTTAAAATGAAGAACTAAAACATAAAGGTCAACACTTCAACTGCAATTCAGGTTACAAGTATCAAACTTCAATACTAGATTTTCAAATGAAATAGAATCTGATAGCACAAGAACTTCCCTTTGCACATAAAAGAAAGACCTCATTTAGTGGCTAAACTGATCATTATCTGTGAAAAAAAAAAAACCTAGGGAGAGCACATCCCATTTGCATAAAAAGTCTCATTTTAGTCAAGGGCAAATCTAGTTAAAAACAAAATGGAGTTAAAAAGACTTTTAGACACCATTTCAGATATAATATATATTACAAAAAAACCTTTTGTAATAGTACGACAGTCAACATGATTATTACATAATCAAGAATGCATTATTTTTCAATAGCTTAATTCAGATCACATGGTTTCAAACAGTGCTACTCATATTTGGAGCCTGGTTTACTTGGAGGTTAGAGGCATCTGCTTTTACAAAAAAAAACCAAAAAAAAAAAAAAAACCAAAAAAAAACCAAAAAAACAAAAAACAAAAAGCCCCACACCCTGAAAGACTACTAGGCATCAATCAAGGTTTCAGATGGGAATGCAGTGAAACGAGTTTCTTTCAAACTCCTATAATTTGGAAGCAATATTAATATCTATATGCAGGTTTTACTGAGTCAATAAAATAAACAAACACCCTTGTACTTCTCCCAATACCCTCACCTCATGTAATCCAGAAATATAGCAGGAGTCAAGAGATAATCACTTACAAGTAAGACAGGGTTGGTAGCAGGTAACTACTCTCATGACATTCTACCAGCACCACCAGCCTCTACACTTCCCTCATTAATGCTCAAGCAAGATATCAGTGATCTAACACACACAAACTGCAGGCAGTCATTCTCAGAGGAATGGAATTCTACTGTACTTCCATTAGAAAAATTAGTGGAATAACAAATTAAATTAATACTTCTTGCTAGATGGTTCCTGTCCTGTCATCCCTCTGGGTGGCGGAAGCTGCTGCCACTCTATCCTGCCCAGCCCACAAGACAAGACTTCATCAAGAAACTGGACTCCTGCTTCCAGTTAAATTCTATGAGTAGAACACACAAGAGATTTAATAAATTTGGTACAATAGCTCACTGAGTCTTCAGAATATTCTGAAAGAGGAGTATTTAATAAGCCAGTACCTTTTAAAACAAGCTAAGATGTTCTGAGAACATGGAGAGAAGACCTACATTTTACAAGTATGTGAAATGCTTCTACTGTTATCTAAACAGGGCCAAACATTCTGAACCTAAAGCCATTATTTTCTTTCACTAAAAGGTAAAAAAAAATTTAAAAATTCACACACACAAAAAACCCCAACACTACATTTAAGTCTCCTACAATATTATCTATTTCTAGATTTGCCAGACTACTTTCCTGTAGTTAGATGCTTGACTATAAAGAACTGTAATAAAATAAATAGAGTAAAAATCAGTTAAACAAAATCTTGGTGTGTTGAACATTTATTCATTTAAGTAGTTAGCTTCCTTCAACAGTTATTCATAAAGAGGAGGGCTGGAGTGTAGGCATTGTTCTGCTGTACAAGTCTTCGGCATAAAAATATTTTTATACAGGTGGTCATTGACGTCGTTCCTTTTCTAGTTCTTAGCTCGCTCCTCTGGAAAACTGGTCTGATACCTGTGAAGGCTTGCCCTGTGAAGGCTTGCTCTTTTCTCCCCTTCATTATTTGGAAAAAAAAAAAAGTACATTGATACAATTTTTCAAATGTGGGAGTTAGCATAATTCTGCTTTTATTCCTTCAGTGCAGAGTGGACTGGGATTCTGTCTGAATTCCGATGAGCGAGGGTGGCTGCTGGCCGCTGCCCGTGGTCAGCACGGGCCGGGGGTTGAGGCGAGGAGGCATGGAATTAGCTGGGCGGATGAGCGGGGGGGGAGGCTGGTTTGGGGTGGGCCGCGGCTGGATGAAGCGCGCCTGCTGCTGGAGCGGCGGGGGCTGGCGGTGCAGAGCAGGAGCAGCGGGAAGTGCTGGACGAAGTAACGGGGGCGGCTGATTTAGAGTTGCCATGGGAGCGGCAGGTGCTGGAGCAGATGCGTGTGCTGGAGGTGAAGGGCCTAAACACTGAGTGGCCGGAGTGCTTTGTGCCTGCACAAAGGACAAAGACAAGACTGTGTGAACGGCCGTTCTGGCCAGGACGTCACGCAGTTGGGCTGCCACTGGCCACTACACAGGAAACAGCATTTAAAAAAATAAAACCAAAGAACTGAGAAGTTACTGAAAAGAAATCACCAACCAAAACATTATAGACAGCAGAACTAAAAATATTTACAAAGCAAGTCTTCTTCTAGAACAAGAAGTGTATTTTAACAGTAAAACAGTAACGTGATCGCCACTATCAAAGGTGCAGTCCTGCTCCCAGATGGTTAATGACATTGGCTGAAGTTCTATGCAAGCTCATCATCATTCTTTAGAATGCAGTTTGCCACTCCACACCAGTTAACCTTATGTTTTATCACTAAATAAAATGCTGTTCCTCAACCCATGCTTACTTATTTCTGGTACACAAAACACACCTCATCTTCTTCATCAGTGCTCTTTCCTGATGGCACATTAGAAGTATTTTTTGTGTCCTCCCCTAAAGCAGAAGCATCACCATTAGAAGCCAGGGTTCCTTGTTCCGCTTCCCATTCCTGCAATACCTCCTCTAAGTTAAACCGACGCCTGTAGTTTACAAAGAAGTTCTTCACTTGGCCAACAGTCTTGTTGCCAATTACATCTGCAATAGCTTGAAAATCTTTACCATATTTTCGGACACCTGGAAAGCAAAGTAAATAACATAGCTGTGAAGAATCAGTCAGACACAGCTACGTGTGATGTATTTATAGAGAGAACCTATGGGACCTGCAAACCGAGGACTCGCTAATTAGGAGAACTTCTCAATTAGGAGAAGGCCTCAATTTCCATTAAAACAAAATAATTTTTAATAGCACAGCTATCAACATACAAATCAAGAACTTATTAATAAGTCATTACCCATTCTTCTTAAAAGATCCTGGCTTACTCACCAAGCCTCTCAACCTAAAACCACAGAGATCTGGCCTCTGACAAACAGAGTGAATCTTTCACTGTGCTCACAGTAAGGGCAGAAGCTCAAGAGGGGAGGAGGGGTGACTGAGCATGTGTGAATGGTTGTAAACAGAATAAAATGCTAGAAATATCAAGTGGCAAACACTGACAGCTCCTACAGGCTCCCTCCACACCAGCTGCATGCAGATGGCTCTTTCCCACGGCCAGTGGGGCAGGAGTGGCACAGGGCAGAACAGGGGGGCATAGCTCTGTAATCACAATATCCTGCTCACTTCTGCACTTGTGACATGCTCTACTCAGGCTACACAGAGCAACTGCCAAGTGTTCACCTCACAAAGCCTGTTTGAAGCTTTCATTCACCATTCAAACTGGGTAGAAAAATCTGGGTGTTTACATTTACATTCTCCACCTTGGAGAATGTAAATAAATTCAAGCTACAAGTGTCTGCTTATAAGATGGCCCAACAAAAGCCTCCAGGATTAAATCCCCTACTGGTAAGCAGCATGACAGGTGAGCTTTGCGCTGTTCTTTTCATTAATTTTTGTACTGACATCAGTAGTCACTTTTGTTTATGAGCACTTCAAAAGAAAATCCCAATATATATTTTAAATACTTCTAAAACTACATTTGCATACAATTAAAAAAATTGAATGCAAAATTCCATAGTTTTTAACTTAAAATTTGAATTATAATAAAAATTATATATATTTTGTTATATTTACACTATGTGTCTAGTTCCTCTCCTCTCCTGCTTAAGAAAAAAAAAAAATCCTCAACCTCTCCCACCTCCTAGAACACAGCCTTTAGCAGCACAAAGTAAATTTTTAATGACAAGGATCAAAAAGTTTGGAGACTTGAAGAAATAAACCTATTTTGTTCCAGTGTGAGTAAACAGAAGACTTTTTTTCCTGTCAGTTATGCATGAGTGAATTACAATTTGACTTCTCCTGTGAAGCTTATGATAGCTAAACTCATTCAGAACATATTACAGTTCTTAGAGGACAGGCACTCTTTCTCATTACAGGAAAAGAAATTTATGCCTGATTTCATGCCTCACTTCAGAAAATGAACAAAGCGTTCAGAAAGTGAGAGTTGTTTCAAATCTGAAAGTTATGTTCCTTTTCAACTTAATTGTGAAGAGTGTGACCTTCAGTTTGTTCTGCTCCTTTCTACTTTCCTTGTTATTAGGCACTTCTGATGTGGTAATATACACTCTGTGCAATTTAAAAGAAAAGTTCACCTCCAGGATAGTAACAAATTGTGTAGCTGAAGCTGATGTTTCAGCTGTCAAGAGCCCAGCTACATTATTTATTATCTTTTTCTGGGGCCTACAAAAGAATACAACCCTCCTGATTGCAGGAACCTTGGAAAGATTTCCGAGCCATGTGGGAGGGCACGGATCCAGGCGAAGCAAAGACAGGGATTTGGCTCTGTGCTTTATCAGCTGTACAAGGTATCAGCTGTACTCCTTAAAAGCTGTGTGTGCCCACAGAACATTGCCTCCCGTATTTTAATATTCTTTGTCTGCCCTACCATTACCATTACTGATTTATAATGAACATGAAATGTCCACTGCCATATATCTAACATACTGTACAACTGATCAAGTGAACAAGGTGCCCAGAAGAACAAAGCACATTTCTGTTAGAAAACAAATACAGACTTTTAGTGATTTCAGCCTTTTCTGTTACTATGGTGGCTACACTTCTTTCCTCCTTTAATCTGCACAACAACTGAGCCTGTTGGTTATCTTCAACTCAAGTTGTCAAAAAATAAGGTCTTAAAGCCTGTTTCCAAGCAAACAGCTTGAAAACAAGGTGTTCTTGCCCTCACTGAGAACCCAACTCTTAAAAAAGAATCTAAATAAAATAACATTTCCTTAGTTTAGCTACACAGAGCACTACTCATTTTGGATTATTTTCAATGCTGTTACTACTGCTCTACCACAATGATGTATTAAAAGCCTTTCAAGCCACGTAAGAAATGGAGAACTTTCACTGTGTGTTCATAAAACTTTAATGTATAAGGTGATGGCATATCTAAGAATTGTTGCCAAGTCACCATCCCTGTCAAACTGGTGCACATTTCTTATGGATCCTTATACAAATTCAGTGCTAAATACCCCCAAATTATTTCTCACATGCCCAAACCGTTATTCAATAATTTTATTAGGCTGATGAAAGTGAAGCTCAAAAAGGATGACTGCACAGCCTCACTTCCCAGGTATGAATGGTTTTCTCTCAGCTCGTTTGAAAGCAGCCCAGCTCACAGGAATCCTTTCAAGCTCTTCAGAACTTCATCCAGCTGCAAAGGTACACTGGAACACGTGCATGCTCTTGATTACAGCATTTCATCTTGAATATCTCTCTTGGAGAAACTCAAATCCAAGTTTGATGCTGTTTACACTGCTTCATGTTGTACAGCACAGCAAACACAATATTAATCAGGGTGCAAAGCAATATGATACAGCACCACAACAAGGCAGAAATAGTTAATGGGAGCTGCAGTTCCACTGTGATGGGATTACACTGCTCTTGGCAACTACCTTATGTAGAGTTAGATCCTGATTGTCCCAACTGTTTTTCCCTGCAATGCCATGAAAGTCATGCACAGCTTTTCAAGGCAAATTTGTTGTCTTGAACAAGTTTTAATATATTTTTGCAATTGCATTTTCATGGCCAAGATCTTAGTTTGAAAATATGAGTGTGCTTATACATTTCTCTACATTAAAAGTTTGTAATTTAAGAACACTAACTGATGAACTAGCCCATTACATCCAACAACTAGTCAAAGCTGAACTGTTAGCTGATAAATTATACTGTGAATATATTGGCTCAGAAATCATAAATCTGAGTCCACAACCCCATTGTAGGCACCCACACTGCTTTTAAGATTACACACAGCCCTATTTTAAGATAGGTTCTCATTACCTCTTCCTTAGTTACTGGCAATCCCTTGAGATTAGCCTGCAGATAACGAGTTTTTTCATGTTTACAAAAAACAGTACCAAAATTTTATTACTGCAGATTATATTTACAATTTCCTTGGTTAGAGTTATTGTCCAAATTCAAGTGAACAAATCATGTAAGTGCCACCTACCTGCTTAATGCTTGTGATTTCTGTAAAATTATTAAAAGCATATGCCAAAATATACCAATACATGTAATGAAATAAATCTATTTTAAAGTGTATGAACTAAATGTCCCCATGTTCAAGTCAACTTTCAAGTCCAAGCCTAATGCACATTATGGAAGCTTTTAGTAGAGCAGTTGTGGCTACCTTCTAAAAACAAAGCCAGGGAAAAACACAGCATGGCTCCCTCATGCCTCGAGTCTACTACCTCAAGCAAATGCTTTGAAGCAAGAAATCAGGGTCCTTAGCCTGAGGGATGGGAGACAGCACTCTCATTCCAGGAGAGAGAGCAAGCAGTAAGTAAGGGAGGGATAATTAGAACACTTTATTCTTGTCATTAAGATTCTCTCTCATCTCCATTTTATATAGTGACAAGGGAAAGGGTCCACAGAGGAAACAATACATATAAAAAGCACATGTCAATGAAAACAGATTTCTTCCAGAAAGCCAGATTGCTAACCCCTCCTTAAGGCTGACTACCTTTATAAAACACAGAACCATCACTAGAGACCAGAAGACTGGATCTCCTCTCCAAGGAGTCACCACCAACCCTCACTCTCTTTTGCCCAGGCTCTAGTTTATTTGTCTTGTTGGTCACAGAGTGTCATAGCTTAACAAAAACTGACTGTATTCTTATCACTTCCCAAACTGTTGCTTAGAAAGAGCTCCAATAACTAAACTATGAAAAGGCAAGATGGTTTGATTCCTTTCATTCTAAGGCAGGCACAATGACCCTGAATTTTCCCCCCTCTTCCAGCAAGGCTTTTACTTACTAGTCTATCATACTAGAGACATCTCCTTCAGTTGCATCTGGGAACAAAATACTGAAGTATTTAGCAATTTAGTGAGAGAATGAACTTAGGACAGGGGACACTTTGGAAATGCAAATCCAAGCCTGAAGCATGTAAGTTGAAAGGCATGATTTAAGACTCTCCATGTCTTTCTGCATTTCCATTCACACTTCAAAATAACCCAACTTTAGGTTCATAACCTAACTTAGGTTAATAAGTAAGTACCAGGTATGGCATACCTGACAACTTTACACTGACATCCTGATCCATGAGTATTTTATACTAAAATTGAGTCTCTCATTTTCAAGGTGAAGAATACAGAATAAAGATAACAGCTCAGATATAACTGAGATGTTATCCTTATAGAAGATGATCCGCATAAGTGAGTCAATATATGCCTTCAAGACAGCATTTCCAGATATTTCCCTTACATGTTCCTTGATTTGGCACTGCACGCTAATACAAGAGACAGTTTTCCTTCATATAAATGAAATAAATGCAAATTAGCTGTATCAACAGCTTACCAGAAAATGCTGGGGTTTTAGCCCAGTAAGACTGTTAGTCAAGCATCCATATCCAGCCTTAGACTCTTAAAAGGCCTGATGGGTAGATACCTGCCCATTACTTCCCTCATGAACAGAGAAAAGCAACAGTAAAGCAGATTTACTTCTACTTTTTCTCCTATTTTAGGATACTGGAGATGTCTTAAATGCTTCCAATTTTATTACTTTAACTATTGCTTTAGTCTTCCACATTAGAGAAATTCATGTAAAGTGCTTTAGAAGATAATTGAAGGGACTTTCTGGTACGAATACAGTTGTTAAATCCTGCTTAGCTTTTCTCTTTGAAATTTAACATGGGCAACAGAAAGCCCAATGTCACGTTGCTTGAATAAATGTCCTAAACATTCTCAATAGTTTTGCTGTTTTCCTGGGGACCAGATAAAGTTTAGCTTTGCATTAGAGGGAAATACAAATATAAGCCTAATCACCTCTTCAAATCCTTTGCATCAGATTTCAACTTGCTACTACTATTAACATACCTTGTACTGCAAGAAGCTGCTCTTCTGTGGTCCAACGGGCATTGATTTTCTGATTAGACTATTAAAATTAGAAAAATGGCACAAAGATCATTAAATTGTTTCAACAGCTGCAAAATATCTGAGTCAATGTGTTTTACTTGCACTACAGTTGGCAAAATAGGTAAAAACCTCTTGCTTATAAGCCATAAATTTATAGTTAAAGACTGTTTTCATGCAGAGGAAATAGTGATGGATTTCAGCTTAAAACTATGCCAGCAGTTTTTCCTCTTTTATTGTAATTCTTAGTATCAGCTATATAATAACTTATGCACAAGCTAATGATCTTTATGCAGACAGAATTTGAATTTATAGTAATATTTATCTAAACTATTTGGACTTGCTGTTTAGAGCATTTTGCATTCATGTTATGTTTCATATCCAAGCCTTTAAAACAAGCAAAACCAGAACTTCAGTAGTAATAGATCATTCATTTTAGATGACAAAATGTATACATAGTCATGTTTTCACACAAAACACTATTTATTACTGGCAATCTACATTACCTATTTTTAATCCAAAAAGCCCCCAAGTATCAGGGCTCAATTTCAGCTACCTGTTATTGTGAACAGACATGACATTTCAGTTTTTTCTGCTTCTTTTTTCAACCAGTTGCCATAAAAAAGTGCCTACCACCAATTTCTTGTAAAGAAGCCAGACTCCCCCCTGCATGTAATTTAATGGATCCTGTTTAAGCTGCAGACACCAGGCTGTAGCAAAACACATTTCTGCAGCTTCCCACTAATGTAAGTGCAAGGCCACAGGTTTCAGTGTTTATTCTGATTTACCTCAGGAGGTTTGAATTCTTCAATCCCGCCTTCCATTTTCTGTTTAAGTGCACTGTTTACTTGCTTAGCATTTTGAACCTTGGTCAAAAACAACAAAGTTAATCAGCTCCACAAAGAAAGTTGGTCACTTTACACATTTATCTTCACTAGGATTGCCACAAGTGTACCTCCTAAGTTAAAAAGAGAAATATTATGGTTTAAGGCTTCACTACTTTTAACTGTTTCAAAAGAAAACTTTAAAAATCCAAAACAAAATACATCAGTTTACTATGGAGAAAAAAAATTAAGCCAGTCTTTCAAAAGAACAATTTGTTTGCAAGAATATTAAAAGCTGTTCATAACAAGTAATTTTTGATAAGGATGCATAGATTCTTGAAGAATTAAGAATACTCTAGATACAAAACTTCATTCTTAGACATGTGAGATGTATTGCATATATTAACTTCTTCATTCTAAAAAAAAAAATTAACGAGATGTTTCCAGTTAGTTCCTTCTGAGAGATGCTTTTACTGAGCTGAGATCACTCTAATTTAATTAGGGGGATTCTTGAAACTATTTTAACTATTTCTTAGTTTATAAAAAGGATGGACCTTCCAAATTGTACATATACACATCTATGAACCATTTAAATCTGACATTGATGCACATAATATAGGTAAGAAAATAGTTTTGCATACTATGGTGCACAGCTATTACAAGGGTTCTTAAGTACGGACACAAAAGCAGACAACTCAGTGGGAGATTCCAAAGGCTGCATCTCTGAGATCACTGCAAGAAAAGAAAAAAAAAAGAAAAAAAAAAAAAAAGAGAAACACAACCTCAAGGCTGAAACTCACCTACACTTAGGCTAAAGAGTGAAACCCACCTATGCTATTTAGCCCCAGAGTCCTGCTGTGACAGAAAGAAGCTTATTTCTCCTGTAAAAGAACATAAGGGAGCAAAAACCCCATGAAAAAAACCCTTTTATTCACTCCATGATTTTGCAACATGGCAGCTCTACAAGGAAGCAAAAATTCCAGAAGATAAGCCTTGACTCTGTAGCCCCATCGCTCCTAGAAAGCAAGCATGCACATAACTACTGTACCCTTAGGAGATGAATAATTGCATGTTTCAACTTTAAATGCCAAAATTTAATTTCTTCATGCAAAGGACGCAGCAATTTTCCTCTTAAAGGTGAAGACTAAAAGCTCTTCTAAATTTAATAAGAAGTAGAAAACTTATCAATTCAAACAGAGAAATAACTAGGTCCATGACTTCCACACACCTCTCATACTTTCATAATATGTGGGAAAGGACATCCAGAAAAACAGCTACAATTTAAAGCATAACAAATGTAACTTCCTCTGCTCTATTGGTCTCATTTTCACTTTTCAAACAAATACTTCTAACAAAGTAAAAAAAAAAAAAATCAAATCAAATGTGACTTTTGATTTTTCCTGTCCCCAAATCTGTAGCACTGTTTTAATGCTACCCTTTTTATTTAAAAGTAACCATGCTTCATTTTATCCAAAAGAGCAGATGAACGTAAAAAACAAAACTGAAAAGCAGCTACTATCCAGCATTTGTGGTGATAACTGTGGAACAAAACGTGGAAGACTCACATTAAAGAAGTTTCAGAATCTTCACAGATAATCTTCAAAACCATTACAATCAGAACAATCTGAGATAAAAAAAAAAAAAAAAAAAAAAAAAAAAAACAAAACCAAGACCAATAACCCATGGTACCTGTCGCTTTAATGAGATTAGTTCCATATCCAGCTGTCTAAGAATTGTGTTGGCTGCATTGGGACTACAGGAAACAGCTATCACATCTTCCTGGGTCAGGTACATGCCTTTTGGTGGACGGCATTTGGAACGCTGGGAATGGTGGCGATGCTGCAAGCTCTGATACTCTCTTCTACCCAGACCTATTTTGCTGGTCTGAACAGGCTGCTCATTATTGCCCTTTAATTTACAAGAAATAAATCATTAAAGAATAACAGTATCTTGTATACAACTTTACTAAAAAGAATGAAGTATCAGATAGCATTGTAATGTCATATTTATGACAAATAAAACTTAAGCTAACATCCTCCTTTGCATGTAGTATCCAACTATGTCTTGCAGATGAGTTGATGGAGCATACCAGTCATCTGCTGGATAAGCCTGCATTACTCTAAGAAAGGTCAGTTTTCAAAACTTTTTTTCAATATGGCCACAAATACAGTAAATGTTATAGAAATCTTAGTACTGTGACAGAGGGCAGACATTATGGACCTCTTACATATACAGAAGGTAAGTAATATACATGAACGTATCTTGGTTTTAAAACAAATAATCAGTGACTTTACGCATTTATTTCTGATCAGATGTGAAGAATTTGGGCAAGTACTACAGGAGAAGAATGACAAAGTCAACTAGGCCAGGCAAGAATGCAAAATTACATTTCTCCCTGCTGTAAGCACTCTCCAGAAAAAGACTGTACTGTTTGGTTTGGGGGCATGGGGAGGAGCTGATTTGAGATTTGGAAGAGAGAGACTGGACATACCCCTGCAGTCATTATAAAAATCTATGTAATTTAGAAAACCTGGGCCTTAATTATTTGCTTCTTTGGAAAGGAAAGGAATGGCAAAGAGGAAATTAAGTCTTTGTTTTGGTATGTATGGGCACCTAAACATTCTCTGCATGCATGTGACTCCCTCAGAGCAACTGAGTAGTTTCTTTATAGCTCAGAAGCAGAGACACAAAAATTACTTTCTCTGCAAGGATATTCTAATTCAAAGGAACGCTTAGTACCAGAACAGAAAGAGAATTCAGGCTTTTCCCTACTTCAAGCAGCTCCCTACTGCTCCTCCCTGCTAGCATCCATGCATGTTAAGAGGAGATGGCCATCTGATCACAGTGACTGCAAAACCAAGTGCAGCAGCCATTATTATTAGCATTATTATTATTTTCTGCAGTAGTCGTGCAGAGCAGCAAACAGAGTCTTGTTTTACTACACTTGACCTTGTGCCACATTCTCTTCCCCAGAAGATAACATCTTAATCCAGCCCACAGCCTTCATAGAGGCCACCTTAAAAGCACTTAAGGTATGTGCTCTTCCCCAGAAAATTGATGTAGAGCATTACACCTTTGACATGTAAAAAATTCAAGTTTACTTCTGCCCTGTTGGGTTTTGGTTCTGCATTGCTCTTTCAGTATGAAATTGCAGTTTCTGTGTGTTCAATCTGGATTTAAAGTGAAAATATTCTCTCATAATTTTGTCTTGCCAAGATAGAGAGGTAAGGTTATATTTGTTTTATCTGGTAACAGAGAGTTTCCATTACTCTGTGTGCTCAAGCAGCCTACTCAGTTTATATTCTGCTTAGGAAGTGAAAGTATGCAAATCCTACCAGAACTATTAGATCACAAAATTATCTTGTGCAGATCCAAATAGCATATCAGAAACTAAAAACCTATCTGTCCTTTTCCTAGAAGTCTATCAACACACCACTTGCATTCTGGACTGCATGTCATGATCAAACTATAACCAAGAAAATTGAGCAAAATAGCCCTTATTATAGACATGGCTAAGGCAGGAACTCCAATCATTATATTGCAAGGACATTGTTAGAACAGCAAAAAGTAAAAAGGTACATTATCAGATCATGTGACATTGCAAGTACTATAAAACATCCTCATATTAAAAAAGTAATCTCAAACTCTTTCACTGAAAGAGATAATTGTCCTTTTTTCCCCAAGGCCAGTAGATAAAGGGGTACATTGAAGGTCACTGCAAAGTTCAGAACAGAAGTTAAACTTATCAGTCTCTTACTCAATATTATTTTCGTGAAAAGTGCAAAGTTTTATTCATAATCCTAGATACCACTTCATGGGAGTGCTGAAGTTTTGCATAACCTCTCCTCTCACTCTTGAGAGACATGAACTGGCTGATTTAAGAAGATCACAAATGCTTAAAGTTGATCAAAGAAACAACTAAACACACACTTAAATGGGTTTCTCTAGTCTTGTTCATAGATAGCTTAATGTTTAGAAAAAGAACTCAAAAAACTCCTAAAACCTGAACATGCCCTGAACACAGCAATCATCTGTAAAGCTAACAGTAAGTGCTCATCAGGACAAAAGTGTTTTTCCTCTGCATCTAATAGTAGAAAGCATCTCAGTAAAACCACATATTAGTTGAAATGCATCACCTCATTGTGGCTTTGAACAAACAACAAAAGCTGTTCTTTGAAAAATGTAATTTAATTTTAAAATTCAAAGAACATTTTCATTCAAATAATTCACAACCAGTAAAACTGTAAACATAGTAACAAGACTGAAGGAGGGCAAATACAACAACCTGTTTTACTAGGTTGTGAGAGGATACATTTCTTACAAAACTTGAAGATCTCTCAGGACACAGTGGAGGCAATGACAGATGCATTTACAGCCACAAAATGGCAAAAACATATGATACAATTATGTTTCAATGAGAAGTCATCAAGATCTTGACTACTTGAAGACCCTTGGAGTTTGGCAGGCTAAAACCTAAACCTCTGTACTACAATTCACTCTTCACAGTAACACATTCACTGAAAACAAACAAACTGACATTCACCATTAAGTTATCTGTTACCTCCTTTTTGGCTTCTTTTTTGGGATCATAATCACTATCATTTCCATCCATTGGATGAGATTCTTCTACGTCATCATCACTAAAGTCAGATTATAAAAAAGGTGGTCACTTTATTGCTTTTTAAACCCAAACCTAAGTATGCACCAGGGCAAGAGTTATCTACTTGAATTTATCTACTCTGAGTATATGGCATCTCAAAATTATCTGTAGTTTTCAAAAGACAGCTGTTACAAACATGATTTTCTGCATTAAATTCTAGTAATTATTATGATAAACAAGCAATCCTAAACCACAGCTTCAAAGTCACTTTAAGCAGTGCTGGTACTGCTGCCAAGAATTTTGGTGTCACCTTTCTTCAATTCAACCACTTGTACCAGCATGAACACTTACGTGGCCGACTATATACCAAGGGTAGAAATAACCTTTAATTTGCCCCGTTAGTTTTAATAGACCAATTTTCAAACCACTGCACCAGGTGAATAAACCCTTGCTGAAGTCTGTGGGGAGCACAGAGCATATGATGGGAAAACATGGGACTGCTTTTTCACCAACGTGCTTAAAATCTAGCAATTTAGGGGAGGGAAATGAAATTTACTGAATTAAATCAATGAAAAGGTTAAAAAGAGAACAGTCAATTTGGAGCCGAATCCAGTCATTCTGACAATGTAATTTCTGAATTAATTAATGCATAAACGAACTAGAATTTCTAGTTATTACCAAAATCCTCCAAACTGATATTTTAAAAGCAAACTAATTTTAGCTCGCTATTTTTCAGAAATAGGATCACTAAATAAGCATATGAAGTTTAGATTTCAGAAGTTATTGAAAATAACATATAATTAAAAAGACGCCTTTTGCTCCAGTTAAGCAATTTTCTATGGATATAAAATCACAGCTTCCCATATAAACATAGGTTATGTTACTTATACATGCAACACATATCACCTTTTAAGAAGTGTAAGTTAATTATTACGCATACTGAGCACAATAAAATTTTAATTTTATAATAACTGTGAGAAATGTTATTCCCTTTTATGCAAGACAACAAAACTACTCTGAGCTCTAATTCTCTCTGACAGCAGTTTTAAGTCTTCTAAAAAACAACTTTATATAAATTTTTGTTACAAAACAATGCATAGGCATTGTAACTGCGTCAGCTCTTTACAGTGGTTGTGCTTTCAGTTGTAGTTCCATATTAGCTCAAAAATCCAAACACAAACAATTCCACACAGCCCCCCCCCGCCCCCACACACACTAAAACACTCTCCTGCACAGGCAGTAATAGACTTTAGGGTTTAAATCCTTGTTTTTACAGTTATCCATTAAAACACTCCCGTCTCCTATTACAACTCACACAGACTGGAGTGATGAAGTTTTTAAAGCACAGGTACCAAAACCCTTGCTAAAATCAGAAATAGCACAATTTCAAACCTAAAACACATGGCTCACACAGAAACAATGGTTAGAAATTACTCCACATCTCTACTTGGGAAGATTTCAGTCTCTGGTTAGTTACTTAAGAACATTAAAACTCACCTGTCACCCTGATTATTTCTGTTAGCTAGTTTACGAGCCTGACGATCCATCAAACTTGTCCTAGAGCGAGTTTTTTTCCAAGAATAGTAATATTTTACAAGGCTTGCGATGGTCTTGTCTGGGAGCTAGAAGAATTCATCAACAGATTAACACTTAAAATTTAAAATTCCACCCAGAATTATAATTCTGCTCTGTTTATAACCATCCTTACACAATATTTTAAATGCATTGGTAAGATTGAAAGGAGGGATGTATTTCATACACTTTTTTAAAAAGGTAAGAAGGCTTCTTTTCATTAAAGTGAAAAAGCTAAAATTAAATTATATCTTATATTCAATGTTCTTCCTGAAGCTTTTACACAGAAATCAACATGAAATTTTAGCCCACTAGGAGCCTTTGTTCTTAGTGCATCTAATCTGTTTAATGCTTCTGATTAAAATATTACTTTACCATTTGCTGGATCCTGTGAAAGCTCTTTCCATGGAAGCTAAATGCTTGTTCAAATAGGACTTTATCTTCAACTGTCCATTCATCAGGGAAAGGAGTGAAGTTAGGGAGATCCGCAAGGGACTTCTCAATATTATGTTTGTGCCAGAACAGCATGCCGAGAGCCTTTGAAAAGAAATAGTCCCTCTTTGGATTTAGTCAATTTTCTAAAACATTGAGACAAGTTAAATAAAAACAGGCAATTTATTTGTTTGAAATAAAATTTGACTAGCAGAATCCCTTCTCAAAATGCATTTACAATTTTGCTGGCTATTTACTATAGGTTACAAAATTCTCTTGGAGACAGTGGACACATCTATACTTTACTAATGGTATGAAAGCCAGACAATTTAAGGTTGGCATGGCAGCAGTAATTCTAGAGCAGCTTGAACTAGGCTGAGAGGCTCAAATCTGACCTGCTTTCTTACTTTACAGGCATAGATCACCTACACAGCTCCTCACAGGCCTTTTATTACCAGCCCACTCAAGAAAGCAAATAAAAATACTTTTAAGTATTAATACTTTTAAATAAAAATACTTTTCAGTTGCCAGATAATCATACAAATTGCAAGTCTGAAAGTTCAAAGTGAGAGTGGTCTTTCTACAATTCTCCAATCCACAAATAACAGCATGGCCACTTTGTCACGTGCACCTAATAAGGAATGGAAATTTAAACATACATTCTTATACAATTTCATTTCTCAATAGTCTAAAAGGATTTTATGCTCATTGGACTATCTGCCAGAGAATCACAGGCAGATTTGATGCCAAGATTTGGGCATCGGAACTGGGCAATGTAATCCATTCAGTTTCAATCACACAGCACAGACACAATCACCAGGTGTCTCTCCAACCCCCTGATTTCACATCTTCTAACAACCTGGACACAGCAAACCTCTGCTCTTGTTAAAATGGGAAGTGACAAGCATCTCTTGCAAAGAGAACTTCTATTCCATTGTGAGGAGTCTGTAAGTGTTTTGTACCAGAAGTTATTTTGGAAAGCCATCTCTTGGAGACTTGAGATCCATCATTTCCTCCTCCTGCCTAACAGAAGTCAAGGCATAAAGAAGTAACACCAAACCACAGGTATATTCTGGGCATTGTAACACTGGCAGCCTCTTTGTCAGACAGCAGTTGATGAGCAAGTTTCCATCCTCCAAAACTTGATCATACAATTTCTTTTCAATTGTACAGCAAATATTTGTATGCAATAGGTAATCTCAATTTTACACAGATTGGTTAAATTATGAAGAATTTTGCACTAGAATTACATGCAGACCAGCAAAGTTTATCCTTACTTTAAGGAATGGTGACCAAAGGCTGTTAACTAAAAAGTGAACTTGTTTGTTACTTTTGGAGCTAAAACTTGAGTCTGTTCTCCTGCCTCTGAAAAAACCCACTCAAGTGAGGTTGGCTTGCAGGTTTTTTTCAACATGAAAGAAACCTTTTCAGTGCAATCCCTATCATTTAATGGTTCAAAATTGTATCATATTTGCATTCTAATGTTAAACTTTAAATTTGTAAGCTGCTTCCCTAAGAAACTCTTTAGCTAAATATACACACACAATTGCATGACATGCCCAGTGTATCAAGAAACATACCAAACCTTTCAAAAGTGCACATTACAAGCTGAGCATGTCATGAAAACAAAGAGCTCAATCTTTTGCAGAGAATCCAGACCACAACTGTATGCAGATCCATTTAACTGCAGTGTTTGCTGCCGTGCCTGAAGAGAAACAGCGTTAATTAATGGTAACCAAGGGGAAAAATAAGAGTTGTGTTATAGTTTTATATTAAAAAAATCCTTAAATGAGCACTCTCATTCCACAGCACTTACCTGTTCCACATTGTATCCATGTTTTTCCTTTGCTATTGCTATATATTCATCCACTGTAACAAAGCAATGTCAGAATTACTCTTTAATACTTTTAGCTCTGCTCTATAACAGAATTAGCCATCTAACATGGGGAAACAGTTTCCCCATCTTTAACACACTGCATTGGCCCAGATCCCCCAAAATGTTAAATATACTCACAGCTTTATTAATAATAAATAAACCCACTGACCATTATTGAACATTTAATTTTATAAACTTTTTATGCAAGCTAATTCTGCTTTCTTTCACATTTTCACTACAAAAAAAAAAAAAACAAAAAAAAAACAAAAAAAAACAAAAAAAAAAATCCACTTGACCAGGCTGCTCAAAGACAAAGGGGGCATCCACAGCTTCTCTGGGCGAGGCTTATAATTTATTTATTTAAAACAGAGACTAGCTGGTTATTGAAAGGCTATGCCTTTTTGGAACTCCCTCCTGGGTTAGTTTTAAATTGAACTACTTCTATTGCTTGTACTCCCAAACAAGCTGAAAACTAAAGCAACTATATCAATGATTATGTATATCCTCCAGATTACTATAGCTTTCACTGACCACTATCGATTTTAACTATGACACAAAGTCAGTTTTCAATAGAAAGTATGAAAAATCAATAATTAGATAACAACATTAAGGAATAACATTTTAAAAATCACATTTAGCAATAATAGAGCCAGCTTTGAGTTGAACACTTTTCATAATTTTGAAATTAAGTTCCACTTTATTTTCAAACAAAACCTTTTCCTATTCACCTTTTAGAGCTCAAAATTCAGAGGCAACTAAATAGTTGAAAGGAAGTATGATCAAGAAAAGGAAATAATCATATCCTCCTTCAAATGGATAAGGGATATCCTTGCCATGCACTGTTTCTGCAAAGAGTTAATATACTTTAAAGGATTGAAAAAAGTGTTGAATAATCACAGGTGTATTTTATTTCTAACTGTTCTGCAGTAGTTGAAGGTGCATTCCCTCAAACATAGAGGGACACAAATCTCTAACTACTGGTATTAGATGGAAACTGTCCTGAGGATGAGGTTCTCATGGTTGCATCCTCAAAATTTACTCCCCTATATTATATATGGGAAATTCCAGCACAGGAGACAGGTTTGAACTAGATTAAACAGATAACTGATCACATTCAGTCAGATGACACAGTACATAAAGGGAAAGCTTTATGTACTATGTATTTCAGGTCACTCCTAAAGGCAAAAAATATTTGGTTTTTCCTTCTGTGACAGCAGTAATAATTTCCCCTTGAAGTGGGCCTCCACAAATCTTTTCCAAATTCATCCACTGCAACTCCTTCTCCTAGGAATTTAAAGCAGCAAGTTCCTCATGTTCAGATATTTCATTCTTTAATTAATAACAAAAGGTTTCACAGACAATGATGATGATAATAGAAAATAGGCAGTATGATCTGAAACAAAGACTTTACTAACATAAAAGAAGATTATCTTTGCTTTACCTGGAGTTCTCTAAATAAAGAAAAAGCAGCTTTGTGTTTAATTATTTGTAGTTTCACTGTGCGTAAAATAAAGAGCAAACAGGCACACCAGAAACAATTATTTAGTTTACTTAAGCACCCAAATTCCTAAGCAGACAAGGACTTACACTTGGCATCAGGAATATTATGATATGGAGACCATACAAGCATCCCTCCATTATCTTTATCAGTGTATTTTGTGGCACCTGTAAGAAAACAAGTAACTCTCAGTATTTATTTAATAACTATGATCTAGAGAACAACTATGTGACAGTAAGCAAAAGCCAACCACAGTAAGAAGTCCATTTACTAAGGGGGGAAAAAACATTAATTCACAATTAATTCCTTAAGATATCAAATGGCTGAATCAGAACACTACTCTTAGGATGTTCAAGTACAACTAAATATTAGACAGTATCCTGGTTACCACAATTAAACCACTGAAGTGCATTGCTTCAGTTGGAAGGAATCTTATCTAGTTCCAAACCTCTTGCCATGGGCAGGGACACCTTCCACTTGACCAGGCTGCTCAAAGCCCCATCATCCTGGCCTTGAACACTTCCAGGGAGGGGGCATCCACAGCTTCTCTGGGCAACCTGTGCCAGTGCCTCACCACCCCATAGTGAGGAATTTCTTCCTCATATCTAAATCTACCCCCTGTGAAGTTGGCAAAGATGCAACTTTGTTCTCCTGAAGTTTGATTGTCCATTAGTACTATAACATTTATCACTATCATAGGAGTACTAGGACCTACTGTGGTCAGTTAGGCTTCCTTAGAACAAACAAAAATAGGTAAGAGCTGGAATTCAGTCACCATCCCTGATCCCTTTCAAGAAGAAACTATACTAACAACTATACCAGAAACAATTCTGTTCATCTCTCTCTAGTTTTGATTTTTCTAATTTTCTGATTTTAATATTCATAGCCAACCAAATTGCACAGCTGGAGAAAGCAGTTAGACGTAAAAGTAATTTTTGGTTTTGGTTTGTTTACCCCCACCTCAACACAGCAAGGAAAGCAGTACAAATTACCCAAACCATCAGGACAGAGGAATACCAATGCAATGCACTGAAGCACTAAATCAGAGCATATGACTTTTGAAAACATGCTGTAAAAGAAAACTCCCTGGTACTGTAAAAGCATTAATTCAGAGTCACTTTCCATTACTATTGCACAAATGTAGTCTAAAACATAAAGCCCCTTACAATCTTTTTGTTTACAACAGTTTACCTCGCTAAGAAATTGCTCAACAATTGGATTTACATCTAATGTCAGTACGAATTCCTTGAGTAATCACCCTCAGAGGAAATATCCTTGCATCCTTCTTGGAGAACAACAGCTTTTTTTATTCAGTGACACAAGTAACTTTTCACTCCATTTTAAGCTTATGCACTTTATATTTAGGCTCTACATCTTGTTTGAAGCAAACAAAAAACCAAACCCAGTGCTTTGGAAAAAAGAACAGTGTAGTGCTTTCCCTTTATGTGCTATGTTTTGTTGCTCTTCCCTCTTCAGTTTGGCAGTGTTTTGTATTTGCTATCATCTCCACAATCTTGATCCATCACAACTGTGAACTTGGAAACCGTTAATAACTCCTGCGCCTTTCCAAAATGAGATGTGTAAGGCAGATAACCTGTTAGGGAGTTTATGCTGCATTGAAGTTAAGAATGTACATACACTCATAAAGCACCAGTTTCAAGGCATAAGCACTACTAAACTCTGAAAGGTTTTTGGTATACAAGAACAAACTTCTTAATATAACATTCCACTTCAGAATAAAAAAGCATGACATTTTTAGTCATTAGGAATGCAAGACTTCATGAAGAGCAGGGCAGCTGTTACAGGCACAACATTTTTCTTGCCATAAGTAAATGACTACTATCCTACACTTCATTCTAACTAAAGATGAGGAGAAGGCAGGACCACAAGAGAATGTATTAGAGTCTCAGGTTATGAGGAAAAAATGTCTAAACTTAAGATACCTGCATACAACTGGATATCATGGATATTACCAGATACTGAATACTCAAGTACTAAAGAAAAAAAAATAGTTTCAGAGTTCTTGTGCCTGCAGGAGATCATGAATGTGGTGACACTCCCCTAATGAGGTGTGACCCTCACATGACAAACAACAACCACCAGAACATCCTTTTTCAAAGCAGTGCTGTGTCCCCAGCAGGAATCAGACATCTGCTTCCATTCAGGTGGCATCTTCACACTGCCAGAAGAAAAGCCAGGATGACAAAGGAATAATGAGATGCATAGAGGTAGCTTGAAGAAAGACACCCTGACCTCACCACCAGATGTCCCTAGCTGTAGGACAGGGATCCCTCCACCTCTGATGCCTTGAGAGGCTGATCTGGAACAGAGACTAGACAGAGCTAAAAGAATAAAGTAGGTATTTATTAAAAGGTCTTAAAAGGATACACCTTGGGCAGTACAAGAGTCTGGCCATAGCTACACTCAAGATGCACCCAAAATGGTCACAAGATGGACAACCGCTCACAAGGTTTCACTCTTTTATAAGTTTTGGTCCATTTACATATTGGAGTTAATTGTCCAATTACAGCTTCAAATTATGAAGTCCCATCCTCCTTGTTTGCTCTCTTCAATTCACTGTTTATGCTTTTTGGGCCTGAAGCTTGTAACCTTGGTTCCTTGTATCCTTGCTTCTCAAGCTGGAAAAGGATTGTTTTGTCTAACTATCCTGTGAAGAGAACTTACTAACGCTTAATATAAAGCTCAGAGCTACACACAAAGGCAGCACAGAATCTGAAAAATATGAAAACTAAAACTTAAGACATCATCTCCATATGCAACGCCATGACCTACCTTCCTGGGAACTTCCTGCCTGTCCTTTGTGCCCCAAGCACTCAAGAAAGCAGCCCTCAAGGGCAACATAACCATTTTTACAAGGGAGGGGGCCTGGAAATACCCTGCAACAGGTTAACCAAAGTGTGTTAGAAGACTTGTAAGCCAGTAAGGAAGAGAAGGACCAAGAGCTACATCTGAAGAATAACAAGTCTCCCTCTCCCCGAAACACACCTCCAAGCCACTGAGGAAGAGGCTTCTGCAGTTCAGCTGCTGCACCCCTCTGCCAGTATCAGTTAGGAAATGCAGCCAGCTGAAGATGCACCACTTCCAGAACAGGGAAATCATAGCAGCAAACTGACCCTCTCTAAATTGCAGCTTCATATGAGAAGTAAGGTATGCACAGCTGGTGCAGCTCTATACAGGATTCCAGGTACTGAGAATACATCCAGAAGCATGCAAGACACAGTGAGGGCACTGTAGGGCAGTGTGGCAATTTAAAAGTTTGTTGGTTTCCAGCAGAAAATGTACCTTCCTCTGCTTAAGACTAAGCCTTCCCCATACCATTTGATAATGCCAATTTTAAAAAGCCTGTTTTCCTGTTAGAGGACTAGAGCAAGAAAAGTTATGAAGACATACAGACAAATGCTTTCCTAAGTGACCTTAAATGGTATAAAACATTCTTCCTGACAGCCCCAAGTCCATCCCTGAAAAGAGGGTAAGTGGGAAATTAAGTATTTCAGCATTAAGTAGGCAAAATTCATACTAAAACCATTCTGAAGTCTAAATCTGAGTACAATAAAACTTCTCTAGCAGTTCTCTGTGGATGACACAACAGAGTGGTGCATTCTCTATTGTGATGTCCAAAAGAATGCAAACAACCCACAATATAAGGATACCACCTTTGTAACATCCCACTGGATCTATAAGTGGGTCAGAAACCACAAGCAGAAAAACTTTCACCAAGAATATAAAATCCCATAGGAAAACCAGGAGGAGGAGACAAAAATCTGAGTGCAGGAGATGGTATGTTAACTCAGCAAATTAGATAAAGTAAAAAAAAAAAAAACAAAAAAAAACCAGTTTACTTATTGAAATTGTTTCTTGAAGTGACAAAGTCTCTCTCATTGCTGTAATATTGGTGACAATTAATAACACCACTTCTCTTAAGCTCCATCTGAAAGTTTGCTTGTAAAAGTAATATGGTGTGGAGGGGGTAAGAGAGTATATTTAAGTGAACTTTGCCTAATTGCTGCTTCCAACCACAATCCACTTCTTCCACAAGACACTGAGAAACAGTGGCACTTTTTCTTTAAAAAAAATCTTGTTTTATACATAAACTAAATTTTTTTAAAAAGTTTGCTGCCATCACAACATTAATCATGAATATTTTGTTCCTCACTGTATTGTTGTAGAGCATTGCTTATGGCTATTTTTCAAGACAGTCTAAGTGAAACCCAAAGATTGGTATTATTCCACTCATTTTAGTATTCTGTAGGTTTATCAGGGCTGACTTTTGTGTCTTAGAGTTATGTCTACTTTTATCCATCATTGATTCCCTTCTCCCACCTATTTATTTCAAGGGGCTTAAAAAACAGCACTCAAGAGTACTGCAAATAAACACACACTCCAAGGTATCTGATAAACTCTAAAAAAAAAAAGTATTAGAACAATTCCAAGAAGAAACATAATCAAAGATAATCAAATACAGTGCCATGTCCATATATGCAAACCTGGAACTAAAGGGGAGCTTATTACCTTACTTGCTACAAAAAAGTCACCTAAATGTACCTGTAAGGGTACAGATTTTTGTCTCTCATTACTTCTGTTTTTAAGAAATTATACCTCAAAACTCACCAGAAAAAAAATTCAACCAAAAAACCAAAGAGATGAAAGAATGAGGTCTCGCTGATATCTCCTCAGATAAACAATCTGTTAACTTGGTAAATGCTGTACTTTTGAACTTGATGGAATTTTAAATTTATTTTGTAAGACTTAGGTGTTCCAAAATAAATCACTAACCTTCTTGCCCTAATAAACAAAATACACACACCAAGAAGGACAATACCTCATAATAAAACATTATGCCTCTAACTCAGAAGTTATTAAAGAAACATCTCCATTATTAAAGAAACTGATAGGGTGAGTATATGTTAACCCCAGTTATTGGAGAAAGAGGCATTAATTGAATACCATCCCCAGAAACACTTAGGAGCTCCAAAAAGTTTGCTTATAGGAGAGCATAAAATTAGTTCTGTAGTTACTAATGTAATGGTACTATTGCATATACAGTTTACAAAATTGAAACCACAGAACCTCAATTGTCCTACAAGGGCTGAAGTTCTTTTAATCAAAAGAAAAACAAACACTAGGTGTTTTTCCAATTTAAGTGGCCTATAGGAAAAGCAAATCCAGGCTGGAGGTTAGAAACCATCATTTTTATCTGTGTATATTTTTAGGTAGGTAATGTAAAAATAGAGGGTGCAAACAATTAGCCTTATTAACAAAGACACAGACTGCGTTCTCCCTCCTAGGGGAAAGGCATTCCCTTAAGCCAAGATCCCGCATTCATCTAATCCCACCCTCGCGCTTTCCTTCCCCCAGCCTTTTCTTTGGCCGGTGGGGACTTGCGCCCATCCAGAGGGGCTCGCTCCAGCCTTGGGAGGCACCCCGAGAGCAATCCTCTTCCGGTAAGAAATCATCCGACACCCATGGAGCCTGCCTGGAGAGCAGGAAAGTAGGCAGGCTTCATTTGACCGCTACAGCAAAACTGCTGCACGCTCCTGTGGTCCCCCTGCTCAGTGTAGTAAGGCACAGCAGCATTCTAGCCATTAACTTGCACAAGCCGAGTACCAGGCTATGCGAGCGTACCCATATTCCTCGGGGCGGGGCTGGGGGGGGCGAGGAAGGCGGAGGAGAGCAGCTCAGCCTGCCACGGCGGGGCCAGCGAGGCTACTACAGCACACAAAACCAGGAGCAGGAGTTTCCCACCGAGCGCATCTTCCACCCAGAAGCCAGGTCTGCTCCGCTTCCGGCAGGGCGCATCACTTCCCACCCTTGCCCGACAATATCCATCACCCCTCGTCAAATATTTTTTATGGTTATAGGTTTAAGGACAAGGAGGGAAAAAAAAAAATCAAGCTTTTTCTGCTTCACCGCCTCCCGCCGGATGCACATAATGCGGCCGATAACGAAGCGAGAATCCCCCACCGCGAAGCCCCCCGCCCCCGGAGCGCAGATGCTGCCCCGGCCAAGCCTCCCGCCGCCGGCACCGGGTCGCCGACACAAAGGCTCAAAAGCACCGTAAATACAGCCCCGTGGCCGCCGCCGCCGCCGGAGAGCGCCGGGCGAGCCCACCCCTCCCGCCTCGGGAGATGTCAGGTTACAGCCGAAAAGCGATTTACCGGGCTCGAAGTCAGGAATGCGCGCCTGGTATTCCGCTCCGACCCTCATTCCTACATCTGCAAGGCAAAGGGGGGAAGAGAAATTAAGGGCTGGAGCGTCCCCGGGCGCCGTCCCAGGCTCCCGCCGTGCGGCGGGCGGGCGGGCTGGCGGAGCCCCCGCCGCGGCCGTGCGGAATAAGCCACCTCCTCCCCCCGCCCCCCCCCGCCCACCGCCGCCGCCGCGGATTAAGCCCCGACGACCGCCGAGGAGGGGGCAGGAGGAGGCGGAAGGGGGAGTTTATTCCAGCGGAACAATGGGGACGGCGGCGGCTCCCGGGAGACACTCCCTCCCCATCGTTAAGTACCGCGGGGGCAGCCGCGGGGCCGCGCTGCGCGCTCCCGCCCCCCGCCCCGCACACGCGCGGCCGCGGCTCGGCCGCGGCACGGACGGAGCGGCGGAGCCCCGGCACCGGGAAGGGGGAGGCGGCTCGGCTCGGTTTGCCGCCCCTCCCGCCGCCTCCGCCACCCCCCTGCCGCCGCCGGCGGGGCGGCCCCAGGCTCGCACCGTGCTCGTCGCCACTGTCGCCGCCGCCGCTCTCCGGCTCCGAGTAGTGCCCATTGGAGGGGCTGCTGCTCTTGGCGCCGTTGGGGGCTGCCCGGCTCTTACCCCCCAAGAGCTCCGCGCCCTTCTCCATCATGCCCGGCATGCCGTGGCTGGGAGCGGGGGAGAGCGGCGGCAGCGCTGGCTGCCGAGGGGGGGAAGTTAATACGGAGCCGCCACCCCCTCCCCCGGCTCCGGGAATCCCTCCGCGCCGGCCCGGCCGGATCTCGCCGAGGGGCGGGCGATGCCGCTGGAGCGCCGGCGGCGCGGCCCAAGGAAGGAAGGAAGAATTGCTCTCGCTCCCGGAACGCCGCCGGGCCGCGGGGCTCACCCGGCCAGCGGGCCCAGAGCAGAGAGGGGACTATTTCCCGGCGGCGGCGGCGCAGGGATCCCGGCGGGAGATGTGGCGGCTCCGGTGGTGCCGGGGCGAGGGGCGGGAGGAGCCGCGGCCGCGCGGGGACCGAGCGGGGACGGGAGGCGCAGGAGCGGGGCCCGGCCCGGGGCCAGGGCCAGGGCCGGGTCCCGGCGGGGAAAGCCAGCGCTGTCACATCGCTGAAATCACAAGATGTGTGAACCCGTGCTGGTATTTCTTTCTAAATTCAAAAAGTGATCTATTTCTTTACCTGTGAAGTGAATTCTGATGCGTTACCAAGTGCTGCGGTGTTACCATCCAGTTTATCTCAAATATTCACGTTTTATGAGGTATAAAAGGGCTGAGACAGGCTCCAGGCCGACACTCAGTTACGATGTGACAGCAGCCTTGCTGCTTAATCTGGAGATGCATTATTAGTTTGGCTTGTTCTGTGCAAATACATTTAATGTTCTTGTGGCTATGTTTTAATATGTGTTATAGGTATTTTTAGTAATGCAGTGATAGTTTGTCAGTCTGATTTCCAGATGCAGGGAAAAAGTATACATTTAAATTGCTGTATGTTAAATTAAAGTCTCACGTTCCAGATAAGTGTGTCTGACATGATCCATTACCATTTGTCATATCTCAGCAATTCTTCCCAAACTGCCCTGGTGGCTGTCTACCCCAAGCTAGCTGGTTAATTGATTGATTGATTGTTTGATTGAGGAGTGCTAGTGGAAATAGTGCAGCTGCTTTCTTAGGGTGAGATAAAGGGGAGATGCCTACTTGTGTCCATGCTTATGGCTACTGAGTGTTCATAGCGCCTTATAGTGGGATTGTAACATGATGTAGTTAGTCGTGTTTGCTGTTTCTTGAGACTTGCCTTGAAAGAATCCCATTATGATCAAGTTAGATACCTTTGGTGTATGTATGCTTCCTAGAATGTGTCAGGAAGATATTGTCAAGACTTTTCCTTCTTTGGGAATTTTGTGTCTTTGAAGAACTGTTTTTGTGCCAGCTTTTGGCTTTCTGGCTATCAAAAATGCAAGTAAACAAGCTGTGACTCCTTTATGCTTGCTGTTTTTCAAGAGCTCCAGAGAAAGATTAGCAAGGACAAGGTAGGAGCAGCGATGGTTCACTGCCTGCAAGTGCCTTAACAATTGAGGATTTGCAGTCTCACAGTTTAACATACACAAAAGAACTCACAATGAGAAACCACTGATATGCCAGAGCCACAGGAAAATCTTGAACCAGTGTTTGTATTTTTAAGGCATGAAATTTACGAAAAGCACAAAATCGTTATGAAAATTGCAGGAAATTGGGATTTGTTGTTTTAGTTCTCCTAAGGCAGTCTATTTGAGGCTTTTATCTTTATTTTCTATGGATGTGAAATTTGGGCATACATGTGGCACTACGACTGTATTTGTCTGACAGTTCTTAACTACTGATAAAAGCTGCTGGAAGTTTTAGTAAGCTGTTACAGCTTTCAGGAATGTTAAGTTCTTACAGGTGTCATGAAAGTAACCACCTGAAAGGAAGAAGGATTCCTTGTAGCACGGTTTGGAGGAGAATTGTCAGAAGAGCTTGACCTTTTCTGTTTCTGTTATTTGCATGGCTGCTGATGAAGCTGCATTTTGGAGGTTACAATAAAGGGGGCATAAGTTTACTTAGTCAAGCACTTAGATATTAGCAGATCCATATAATGATTTTTTCCCCCCCATGCAGTCTGGAAGTTGGCTTGCTTTGGGCTCTTTCTTCTTGTGGATTCTCGTCTCATCCTTGTCTTGTCTTCCGTTTTAATTTTTTGGTTGTTTTTTTATCCCTCTCTCCACAGTTGTTCTGTCAGGTTCAGTATACGGGTGCTTCTGGATTACAAGTGACATGACAATCAAATAGTTGTTTGTGAGATTGGTCCTGCATTTGTTATAGAAACTATGCATAAGAAATTATCTTAGATTAATGTTAGCATATAGGATCACAGCATGGGTTGGGTTGGAAGGGACCTTGAAGATCATTAGTTCCAAACTCTTGCCAAGGGCAAGGATGCCACTCACTAGATCAGGTTTTTCAGAGCCCCATACAGCCTGGCCTTGCACAGGGATGGCGTATCCACAATCTCTCCTTGCTTTATGTTGTCTCCTTTCTTCTTTATATCCTTCCTTCACTGTGTCCCTATTTGTAATTTTTATTTCCGGACATGTTCCCTAGAGGGCAGCAAAGTAACCAATGCCTTCAGAAGGTGCACATTGAGCCAGTCTAAAGATTCTCTTTATGAGCCTGTCAGTTTTTCATTCTTGGAGATTATGCCTTTCTTCTTAAAACTTGTTTCCCAAGTCATAGTTTCAGGGGGAGGGTTTGTATTTGGTTATACAAAGTGGATTGCAACAGAGAGGAAGGGAATTAGGGAATGGACAATTTGAAGGCAAGGTGAAACAGTTGCTTCTTCCCTTTTAGTGAAATTGCTAAAAAGTAGAAACAGAAGCTCAAAAGGAAACAGCTTTCCCTATCCATTAATTAACTTTTATTGAAACCTGCACAGCTTCTGAGGATGCTCCTGAGGCCTCTTGCAATTTTTGTTTGTGTGGGTTCTTAGAATTCATTGCAAACCAGACTTTGATTGGAGTGTGGACTCCTGCATATTGTTATCTTATGGTGAGGGTAAATGATGGTATTAATTGTTGAGTGGTGAGCTAGGGGAAAGTAAAGACTCTTTATTCAGAAGAAACTAAATTCTTAAAACGAGGTTTTAACATGCCTATATTACTAGAGAATAATTTAAGATGGAAATGACCTCTAAAATTGAGTCCAACCATTAACCCAGCACTGCCAAGTCTGTCACTAAACCACATCCCCAAGTGCCACGTCCATGCTTCTTTTATATACTGCCAGGGGTGGTGAGTCCACTGCTTTCTTGAGCAGCCTGTTGCAATGCTTGACAACTCTCTCTGTGAAGAAAGTTTTCCAAATATCCAATCTAAACCTCTCCTGATGCAACTGGAGGCTGCTTCCTTTGCTGTTACCTGTGAGAAGAGACCAATCCCCACCTGGCTACAGCCTCCTTTCAGGCTCTTGTAGACAGCCATGAATATTCCTCTCAGCCTCCTTCTTTCCAGGCTTAACAACCCCAGCACACTCAGCTCCTCCTCATAAAATTCATGCTCCAGACCTTCCACCAGCTTTGTTGCTCTTTGGATGCTCTTCATCACCCCTTGTATGTTATGCCCATCTCAACTATAAATTTCTAACTCATTAAATTCTAGGTCAGGGAAAGTGTTGCAGATCACATGTTTGTCCTTTTTATCTTATGGTGACAGTTTCATGCTTTCACTTTTTTTGGAAAGAGCGTTTTGACAGTTTAGTGTCTTGGGAATGTTGCCTTACACCATTTAAAATCAGTGTCTTTAAATATTTTTAGAAACAGGTCAACAGATTTGTGATGCTTCTCCAGAAAAATTTTAGATAATGATGTGTGTTGTGTGAAACCGAAAGAAAATAGGATGACCATGGAAACCTTTTGGCAATATCCAGCCTGGACACTTGTGCTTTAATGTGAAGGTCTATAATTGTTCCATAAAGAAAAGTAAGCTCTTTGTCGTCATAAACACATTAGGAAAAGCATGCCTAGGATCAAGGTAATTTCAGAGAAATTGCACTGCTTGGAGTCTATTCACGCCTCTGCTGGAAAATATATAGGTGTCATCCATCAAGTCCTGTGTTTCTTTTATATTAAACACAACTAGGCCTGCTGGGTGGTAAGTGGGAGGCTTAGAGTGGACAGGATGAGATTTATTAGTTCTTTTACACTGATGGTTGTTGCTGTGTTTCATTCAACATTCTTGAATTTTTCAAGGACTTCACATTTTAGTTGAACCAGTGGAATGGTGGATTTTCTACAGCTCTAGAAAATCAGGTCTTCAGTCTCAATCTAGCACTTATTAGTACTTTTGAATTCTAGTCTTAATGTTTTAAGGCAGAAATTAGTAAAAAAATTGTTCTATAACTGGCTATTAAAATGAAATAGCAAAGAATTTGCTGCCTTTCTACTGTTGATATCCCCCAACTGAGATTTTTTTTCTTTGTTTTCTTTCTTTTTGTAGGGCTGTCTTCCAGTTAAAGGTTTCAAGAGTTATCTCCTTTCCAGATCTGAATGGAATTCTTCTGCATCAGAGCTGTTGGTAACTTATTCTTGGGAGATGAAGAAAGTCATGTTGCAGTTCCTTTGAGAAGCTTAAGGACTTCAGCAGTTGTAGACATTTTTTCCTGTGTAAAGGGCCTGTTACCAGGTATCCTATCATATAGCCAAAATTTGAGACTCAGATTGTGTTGTACAGTGTTAGTGGTAGATACCTTGAATGGAGTGTGGAATGTTAGGACTTGGCACTCTGTTAAAAATAGTATTTTGAGATAAATTATTTGTTGCACCGTAGGAAGGCTTGTTCAGGAACGAGCATAATGGGTTAGTGCTAACATCCATCTTGCCCAGTACTTTGATCCTGACAGTTCTACAGAGGAAATCATTTTGGAGCGGGTGCCATAGTCTCCATTCTGTGTTGGCAAGAAGCCTATTCTTGGTCTTCTAAAGATTTTTACTCTGAAGTGTAAAGCTTGGTAAAAAAAATTCTTCTTCCTATGGATGTGTTACGAAAACTTCTGTTTTGCCTTTACATATTCATAGATTTGTTTCAGTGACTTCCTACATGTGAATTTTACTGACACTGTATAATTATATTTTTTTCCTTAAAAAGAAATTTTCTCTTTTTCTTGACAGGAGGGACAGCTGTTCCTGCTCAGCCCTTTCAGTATCATTGTTTAATTTCTCTTCAGTTTATCTAAATATCTGGTGAGCTGTACAGTTTGCAAACAGTAAAGAGGTTCCAGTTTGTTATGATGGCACACACTGTGGGAAAAGCTGAGTGTACCTGACTTCATCTTGTGTTACATAGGCAACTCAGGACAACAGGTCATTTCAGAAAGTCAGTCTACAGACATTATTTAACCACTTATATTTTTGCATACCCTTTTTAAAGGAAATTTTGGTAATAGCTGGCAGTATATCTTTGAATCAGAGCATTGACATTCAGTATTGTCAGTGCAGATTCTCAGACTGTGTATGAAGATGTTGTATACGTGGCTGAAATGGTAGCACCTCTTTACAAATAATTTGGGTTTAGAGCCAGTTGTTTCCCACAAAAGGGAAAAAATATATTGTAATTGTTTTGGTAAGCTAGTGTGTTTTTACTTTGTCCTCTTTCACTTTTTTAGTGGTTACCTAAACCACTTTTCATAGGACTGTTCAGCAGAAAGCAGAGGTCACCTTAATTGATACTTAAAGCTGTTGAACATCTGTAAGAAATGTAGTTTGGTTCTCCTGCACGATGTTTACATTTCTGTGTGTTTGTTGTGGTTTGGGAGGGGTTTTGTTTGTTTTTCTAAATGCAAAGCAAGATCTTTGATTCCATGTGGTTGGGGAAATTGTGCTAAACTTATGCTTTGCTCTTGTCAGGTTGCCTGTTGCTGTGCTAACTTGAAGAGGTGACCATTTGCAGTGAGTTAATGATGTTTATGCTCTCTCCTGTGGATCTCTCCTCCTTTTCCTTCCATCAAGCAACATCACAAAAGGAATAAACTGTGCAAGATTTTCTCCTTGCAGTTAATAATACCAAGCACTCATTTTGTTGAGAAAAATGTTCTTTAAAACATTCTAGAATAAAGAAATAAAATCATCTGCTGTGTTACCATTGTTGTGTGCCTAATCCTGAAAAAGAGAGAACTTTGCCCCAAACACCTTACAGTTTGTTTGGGATCCAACCAGTGTATGTAATTGGAAATTGAATTTCCAATTGGGAAAGGAAAGTGAAGGGAGAATAAAGGAAACATCAGTAATATGTTGGACAAATTATGTGAAATAGCTGTAACCCTCTACTGCCCATCCATTTAAGATACAGTGTTATTGCAGGAGTAATCTTGAGGGATCTGAAAGAACCAAGTGTTAGGAACTTCACTTGAGGAAGATGATGTATTTTTACAAGTGGAAAAAAGATGTAAGGAGTGTTGTAGTAGCCAGTAGTGTCAGCTTTTTTTGCTGTATACCTTAGGCTTGGGCTCTCAGAACATTTTATGCTGTAGCATACTGGCACCTTCTGCTAAATGTTGTCCTCCATAGCTTATTCTACCTGGCTTCTTGTGATTTAAGTGGAAAGTGGAAAGTAACACTGTGTAGGACCAAAAGAAGGTCCCTGATGTATTACAAGAGTTTGTATTTCTGCTTTCTATTTTGTTGTTTCTACAGAAATATTTTGTTGTTTCTTAGAAGTCCCTGTGTTATGGAGCTGTGCTGGATTTTGAAGGTCAGTGTTGCTGGACTGTGTAGATTTCAAAACATTACTGCTATTTAAGAGTCATATCTTTTCCTGCTGTAACTACTGTTTGGCTCATGTAATGAGCCACAGTTCAGATATACAGTTTAGGAAAGACCAGCAAGAGGTTCCATTTTGAGAATATCTCTAAGATGGAGTTGCAAGCAACAAAAATATAATCATTAATGAATTTTTTCTTATATAAGTAAGATTTATTTTTCCACATGGAAATTGTTATTATAATACCTTTCACTGGAATTTTCTAGGAGTACAAATGGTTCTTTAAAGGTATCCTGTTAAAAAAACCCAGCAGCTCAACAACAAATAAATCAATATGGCTGTATCTGGCTCTTCAAGTTGTATTGTACAGTGTTTCCAGGAACACGTTCTCTCTTCTCCTGTCTGAGGCAGATAATGACTACATAAATATAAATCTGAAATCTGCAATTTTGCATTTGAGGCTATAGATCAGTACATAAAGGGTCAATCTACAGTAGCAAAATTGTCCTTGGAAGGAATGAACTGTTCACAAAATTTCTGCTGACGTGTTTGTTAAACTGAGAGGAAAAACAAAGCTCATGCCTACACAACTTCAGGGTGAAAATGTTGGATACCACTAGGACCTTGCTATTGTTGGTTTCCACATAGTTTTTAGAAAAACACCCACTCAACTTTACTTTCAACCAGTGCTTTAAATTCTCTTATTGCTGGACATATTTTTACTTGCTTTTACATAGTTCACTATCTTCCATCTAAATTACGTACCTTTTAGTGAAGGTGGCTTTTGTCCTCAATAAATTAAACTAATTAAAACTTGAAATATGTTATAGTCTGGGAGCCTGTTATAAAGTCCATGTGTCTTAGACACATATTGTTCTACAAAACCAAAGAGATGACCCAGGTTTCAGAGTTACACTCTGAGCCCACTGCCAGAGATCCCTCCCTGTGAATACTGCAGAACTGGCAAGGGCATTTTTGATATGTGATGTTCTGCTGGTTTATTGTGTAAACATACACTTCTAACTTCCCACCCCATCCACTCATTCCCTGATTTCACCTTCCCATGTGCTACATGCTGTATTTTAGTTTGGTAGCTGCAGATAGGTCTGGATATTCTAAAAGAATGTCCTGATACCTCTCTGTACTGTGTGACCTTACAAAGAAGCTTTTGTATTAATTAACTGGTAGCAGTCTTTGCTTCACAATAATACATGGAAACAAAAAAAAAAAAAAGACTCCTCTTCTACTTGTAAAAAAATTAACCAAAATTAGAAAAGACAAACCTCCCCCCTGCCCCCCCCCAGCAAGTATGCAAGTGTTTATGAAAATCAATAGCTCATATGTTACTAGGTATGAATATGAGTCCAGTACTGATAAAGATCATGGAAAAAAACTGCTTTTAAGATATGATCAAATTTAGAAAATTAGTAATTTTTTCTCAGTGCAATTGCTGAAGATAACAATAAGAAAGTTATCACTTTGTTTAAATTTTAAATGGAAAAAAAGGCTGTATTATGCTAGTTACAAAACCCTTCCCTCCCTCCCTGCCAGATTTATGCTCCTCAGTTGTTTGGCTACTTCTGCTTTTCCCTCCCACTGTCAAAGAATGCAACAAAGTTTTGTCTACACAGAAAGCAGTAATGCATGTGAGTAATGTGAGTAGTGCAGCATGTTGACATTACTAAGTGGGAACTATGTGATGAAATGCTAAACTCAGAAAAAATGTGAAATAAAGTGGCAAGAGTTTAGTCTGATTTTTTCCCTTCTCTATTCTAGATGGGTTTTTTTTTGGAGGAGAGGTTGATTTCTGGCTGTTGATAAACCTTCCATAACTGAAAAGTACAAGGAACTGGTATGGTAAAGTCTTAAGGTAAGAAACATTACAGAATATGTGACTTCAAAGCAGGACTTCTGAGTACATGTAAGGCAAAACCTATAAAATATAAGCTCTGTGCAAGAAATTTATTCACTGTGCTGAGGATAGTTTTATGTAGTTATATGCTGGGTACTCTTTAAGGTGTGTTTCTTGGAGAGGCTGCTTGGAAAGAAGCACTAACCATGCTTTTACCACTGTCAGCCTCACAGGTGGGATGCTTCTGTCCAGAAAACAAACAATGAGGCTTTTAAGACTGTTGGACTTTTTAAATTTACCAAAGAGTATAATCTGGGGAGTCTGACTCAGTGTTATTTGGGAATTTTTTGTATTATTACATTCTTGGAAAATGCTGTATAGTAGAATACAAAGGGAAAAAAAATAGAAAAAAAAAGAGGACCTGCTAACTAGCACAATATAGAATTAAAAATGGCTTTTAAAAATATTGTTATATTAGAGACTACTAGACAACAGTTAAGAGATAAAGATGCAATTAGTAACAATACAGTAATTCAGCCTTCAGAGCTCCTTGCTACTTTACAAAAAACAATCACCCAGAACTATGGGTTCCTAGGTTTATTGTGGACAGGGCATGCAGATAAAATTATTTGTTACAATTACTTAGCAGGGCCCTGCATTCTGCTAGAATTCAAGCAAACTGCATCTGAATGCTTATTTTTGCCTTGTTTTGTATTGATCAAGAGACACAGAAAAAATGAGGCCAGGAAAATACACAATAGATGTGATAATTAAAAAAATCCCACCAAACCTGGAACTAAAGAAACTATGGGTATTTTCTGTCCCTTGTCTGAGTAACAGCACCAGTGGGTCACTGCCTCTGCTCTGAGGCAGGGAGAGACTGTGGCCATACCAGGACAGGGTTGAGACAAGAGGATTGAGTAGACACAGCTGCAGTGAGGAGAAGTGTGATAGTAGCTGTTGTCCCAAACAAGATGTGTCGTGACTTTATGTTGGGTTCTAGGAGTTTTATTTTTTCCCTCCCTTACTCTGGAAATCCAGGATGCTTCCTCCTGTTAAAATAAATGGAGATGGATATGCTGTCCAAATGGGGAAAAAATTTCTATGCCCTTTTGAGGTGTTCTTTAAGAAGGAACAGTTCCTCCCTGTTAGCCCACACTCCAAATGTTAGATGTATAAATAAAAACTGGCTGTGTACTCCCTCATCAGTTTTATTTTGAGATTTTTTTTTCTTACTTTCAGAACAGTGGATTTTCTTAGTTATTTTTCCATAATTGTTACCCATAAAAACTCTGGAGGAAATCCAGTAATTCCAAAACCAGAAAAGTGTTAATATTTATTGTTTGACAAATTTGTTATGGCTGCTTAGAAATGCTAACATACCTCGGTTCCTAGGTCTGCAGTCTGCTGTGCAACTGGATATTTCTTTGAGTTTATTTCAGATCCCAGAAATAATTGGACCTTTAGGAACCTCAGGCTGAACTTGACGAGTATCTCAAGACAGTGTAGAAATAGATGGAACAGTTTCAGTAAGATGCACAGATATCTTCTCAAATTCTTTCCTTTTGATGGATACATGTGATTGTTAAACTACTGACTTGCCTTAGTTTTAAGGACCTTTGTTTCTCATTGCTTTTCCCACGAGATAACAAATAAGGTTAATCACAAGCAACTAAGTATTCATGGATGTTATTACTTAACAGGAGGTCTTTGCCTGCATTCCTCTGGGGGTAAGAATTTGTACAATAATGACTGCTTTATTGATTTTAATGTAAAAAGAAATAAAGTTATAATTGTTTCTCCATCTTAGTTGTAATTCAGATTTCTTTTTTTTTTTGTTTAGTATCTGTATGGCAGTGTAACTTGTGTAGTACCTTCTGTAATTTGTTATTCTATCAATTAATGTATTATATATTGACAATTTATCAAAAGCTGTATGGTAATATACAAATTGAACTCAATTTAAAGATCGAATACTCTTTTTGTTTTTAGGGTTGGTGGTAGTTTGTTATAACTGTGTTATAATTCTTGGTTTTGATAGTTTATTTTTTACAAAGACCAAAAGGAAGTGTGCAAAACAGAGAAGAAATCAAAAAGACGTTAAATAAATCAGTTATTTTCAATATAAACCAGCTAAATTCTTAGCCTATGAGATGTCCCTAACTACCATGTTTCTTTACCCATTTGATACTGTGACCGTGAAATGAGAAGTCCCAAAGTACTGGCAAAATCTAACAGCAGAAGCCTTGTGCAACTTTGGAAGAACTGGGTTTGTCCAGACTGCGAGGCAGCAAGAGCTGACAGATGAGCATTACAGCAACTTTTCATGCATTTGGAAACTTGCAAAAGGGTTGGTGATTTTTGTGACTGCAGAAGGAAGAGTTTTTACTGGCTTCAAAGACCAGATGACTTAGTGGCATTTTAGGAAAAGCTTTCTCACAAGATATGTTAGACGTTGGAACAGATTGCCGAGAGACTCTAATGGCTGACAAAGGGAAAGTTTTTAAAGTTACTTTAGTGTCTCTCAAGGGTGAACCATGTGATAAAGTGCAAGAAGTGAGCTCTGTCCAATTCCAGTGTTTTTATTTTATAAATGCTGTGGGGTTAAATGACCTTCCCATAAGTTAATTCTTGGAGCTGATGTTTTCAAGGTGTTTGTGTGTATGAACGCTGGAAGTTGATAGTCATGTTATTAAATGGGTTGATGTAAACACAGACTGCTGCCAAAGAGGGACGTGCCTTAGCTGCCCTTTTCAGGCTGGTTTTCAATTCAGTGGGGTGACAAATATGCACAGCTTAGATGAAGGCAAATCTATCCCTTTTGCAGCAGCAGCTGCTCAGTGTGACCATGGAACAGGAGCTCAAGGCTCTGTAGCCGAGGGATGGTCACTTATGGGATGATTGATACTTCATGTCCTGACCTAGGGCCTTGTTCAGGAAAGAACATGCTGAAAGAGCAGCATAATGCAAGACAGCTGAATGTCTTCTATAGCAAGCTATCTCCTTTTGCATTAATCTTAAATGGAAGTGTTAGGTATTTAGTTCTGTCCAGTAGGCTTTAGCAAACATGCAAATTAAACAACTCCAGCTTTCAAGTTTCAAAAAAAAAAGATAGCTGGAGAGAGGTAACTCACTAGTAATGAAGTCGGATGGAGTACATATCCTGCTTCAAGTGGGACTTTACCTCCAGCCCTGTATCATTTGCAAAATTTAACAGTGATGATGAGAAAATTAGTATAGAATTAAAAATAATCACAGTAAGACATTATCACAATGTCCCTTTGCTGTAGTGGTGAAAAATCCGTACTGTCAGCAAGAATCATATTTTGCGGGGGGAGAGAAAGTCCAAAGGAGGTAGAAGATCCAGGAGAAATCTTTCATTTGTTATTGGGTCTAGCAGAGATGGAGTTCATTTTCCCCCCAGCAGCCCCCAGAGCTGTGCTGTGCATTGGCAGCTGTAAAGGTGCCCATAAGACAGCAGTGTTTTGGCTGCTGCTGAGCAGCACTGGCACGGCGTCAGCGCTGTCACTCCAGCATCTTCTCCTCACCAGGAAGGTGGGGGTGGGCAAAATCTTGGGATGGAACATAACCAGGACAGCTGACCCACTGACTGAAAGGATATTTCATACCATGTGAGGCCTGCTCAGATACAGAAGCTAAGGAAAAGGAGTAGGGAGGGGGGGACATTTGTTATTTACAGTGTTTATCCTCTGGAGCAACCACTCTGTGCTGAAGCCCTGCCTCCTGGGAAGTGGCAAGACATCACTCACTGATGGGAAGTAGACAAGAAACTATTTAGTTTTTTTCTTTGCTTGTGTGCACACTTTTTTTTTTTTTCTTTTGCCATAGTAACCTGTCTATTCTTGACGTACAAGAGTTTTTTTCCTTCTTATTTTGCTGGGGAAGGGAGTGAAAGAGCAGCTTGATGGGTGTGTGGCATCCAGCCAAGGTCAACCCACTACAATTTGCTATAGCATTTTAGTCATTAGGGTAGATGTATAACCCATGCAGATAAAATAGCACCTTTGACATTAAACTTTGGATTAAGCATGACACTGAAAAATTAGGTAATCAGAGACTGGACCACATAATGCAACATAATCTGCAGCCAGCTTGTACTTCATGGAGTTCCAGAAAAAAAGTCTTCAGTTTCTTACTCTTATGTCACCTCGTTCTCACTTCTGTGTACTTGCTGATTCAGTTTGAACCCTTTTTCCTTTAAAGGCCTCAAAATTCCTGTAATGTATGTCAGCTGCCAGGTGTCTTCTAAGTCATAGATATTCCTGCAGAGGCCAGCAAAAGCTAAGATAGTGTGCGCTTATTCCTCTGGCATAGCGGCTTTGAGGAATAATAAAACACTACTTCGCATCGCAGTTTTCCAAATCTCACTCTTGGTTGTTAGCAGTTGCGTAAATTCAGTGTCAAAGGCTGCATTTACAATTTTGTCAGAGGGTTTAGAATCTTTGGGTTTGGCCTGTGCTGCTGAAGCTAGCAGGAACTAAATGACCTGGGGTCTTTGTATGGATTTGTTGGTTTTCTTAGCTTTTGTGGAGATGGGGTAACTGAGAGACATTTTAAAAGGTTTTATTCTGTTATTAGTCTCGATGAAGGGTGAGACATAAGAGACATAAAACTCAGCACTATTCCATCAGAAGCTAATCTATTTTCTGGTTACAATACTTTCTCAATGTTTTTCAGCCTATTAGCTTTTCCCACACAATGCCTCTATTACTTCTAACACTAATCACCTATATTTTTACCCTATGTAGTCTTATTACAATATATCTTTCACAGTTCTAATTCTCTAAGATATTTAGTCTTTTTACAAAAATGTATTTTAAAAATTATTAAAACTTATTTCTAGTTCAATCTCTCAACAATGTTATCTCTATTCCATGGCCTTCCTAAATCAACACGCCTTATTTCAGTGTTTATATACAAATATACAGAACTATATGAACTTTCTGTCAAGTTTTAAAAATTCTTTATAAATCAATTTCTCATATGGATGGTTGTTAGGAATACTTAAATGCGTAAAGATGCAAATAAATGCTTCTATGGGCTCTTTTAAACCCTGACATTTCAGGGACAGTAAGTGGACTTTTTGCAGCTACAGGCACTTGAATTTTTTTTTCTCCTAACCTGCCTCTGTTTGGCAGCAAATGCAGGTGGCCAGCATGCAGATAATCGCCAGTTTAAAAAAGGCTTCTGTGGCACAGCTAATTCCTGCCTGGCAGCTGGGCTGGCTCACAGAGTTTCTAGAAATTCCCCAGGTTCCCAGCTGTGTGAGGGGCTGCTGGCACCCGGATGCTCAGGGACTCGATCTGTAGCTGCTGCTGCAATGAAATTGTCACCTGCCTTCACGCCTCGAGTCTCACACTCCACTTAAAAATGCTGTAGGATACAGGCGGCTGGTGGCAGGGAGATCAGACCTCTCAGGCAGTATTGTGTCACCGCTGTGTGGCTGAATCGGACCATGTGCCTGGCTGTGCTGGAGCTGATTGTGGTTCCTGGCTGTGCTGTGGTGCTAGCCCAAGCCTTACCCAGGAGAGAGCAAGCTGGGCAGTGCCAGAATTCTGTGGGAACTGTGGTAGTGGTTAAAAATCCCGGCTGACACAGGCCATCGTGTTTGCCATACTTTATTTGCTCACACTGTGAGAAATAGCTTTTCCTCAAGCAGATGAACATGCAGAAACATACTCTCCATGTCTCCCATATGCCTTGAGCTGCGGAGCCTGAAGGTGTTACACTTAATGAGGCATTGCAGCAAGTAAATGCCAGTGCCAGCAAGAGAAAATACGCCTTTTAAATTTAAAAGATCGGAGTATTTTCCATTTACTGATAGATTGGTACGAGGGAACAGCAAAGTCGATTAATCTCCGAATGAAAACTTGGTGTCAGTTAAATATCTCAAAGAGTTCAAGACCTGTCAAAGGTTATACTTAAACCGTTTGTCTCGCTGCTTTCCACGGAGCTGTTAATCAGTTTGACCACTTAATACTAAGTAGCCTTCTAACAGAAATCATCGTAGGCAAGCGTGAAGCGCAACCCGAGATGAGGGCGGCGAGCAAAGTCCCCGGAGTTCGCGGGGACCCTCCCGGGGTGGGATGTAGCGGTGCCTCCCGCCTCCAAGACAGCGGCTGACGGGAGTTCGCGAGCGGCCTCTAAGCACTCCGCGTTTCTCATCGGCGAGGGGTCGAGCACGGCGGCAGCCACCCCCGAGCGGGGGAAGAGGCCGGCGGAAGGCGCCGTCCGCCGCGGACGGGCCGAACGCTCCCGGGGCTCGCGGCGCGGCGCCGGCCCCA